>NC_056732.1:1718994268-1719594268 GCF_019279795.1 Protopterus annectens | reverse complement strand
TGCTGCTTGGTTGTAACTTGATTAAAGTGTAGCTATCATTCAAGTCTTTTGGATTAAGCACTTGGGCTTCAGACCAGTTGTTTTACATTAGGAAGGTTTGTGGCAAGCACTGTGGTGGCAGGACAGGTAGCTTTCATCCTTCTAAGTTGGGAACTGCTGATTGAGAGCCCAGTGTCCAAGTGTATTAGTTCTGGTTTAGGCACTTGGGCTTCAGGCCAGTTATTTTACATTAAGAAGGTTCGTGGTCTGCACTCTTGTGGGAGAAGAGGCTGGACTCTGCCCTTCTGAGCTGGGAATTTCTGGTTAAAGGTTTATAGTGCCTGAATATTTGAACTGTATCTTACGGAAATTGGTTCACCTTGTTTGCTCTAGCATAGACTAGATCCAGGCCTGCTGAATATAGCTTTGTTTATATGCTTGTTGTTTGTTTGCTTGTTATTTCCCTGGAAGCTAATTCCACCTAATACGCAACTTCTCAGCGCTTCTGTGGATCACTAGTGATATCTGCATTGCTTACTGTACTTATTTCCTTGTTTCACTTGAAAGAAAGTTACTGTTTGTCGTTTTTGCATTTAGTTACTTGTAACACATTGCACTCAAGTTACCTGGCACTTGCTCACTAAAGCAATTATATAAGTCAGCACTAAAAATTAAAAGCACTACACCCTCACTCCCCACTGGCCCTTGTTTTCAATTAAGGATTTCCCAATATTATTCTAGCATGTCCAAAGGTTGCCCCTGAGCCAGAGGAAACCACAACCCAAGCTGCGGAAGCCCTTACAAATGCCTTCTATGACCACCTCCAGGACTGCATGGATCAGGCAATCCCAAATAAAACCAAGACTCTTTCCACAAAGGGCAAACGTCCAGTCTGGTGGACCCCAGCCATTAACAAACTTTACAATAAGAGGAGAAAGCTATTACATGATAGAACAAAATCCATAAAAGGGAAGTCACCCCTGATCATTACTAGTAAAAAAATACGAGCACTCATAAAATCAACTAAGGCCAATTTTGAGAGAAAAATTGCCATGGATTCAAAGGACAATCATAAGGCCTTTTTCAGCTATGTTAGGAACCTGGGTGGAAACTCCCAGATATGCTCAGAATTAGTCCAAAATTATACAAAAATCACTGAACCCACAGACATTGCCAACATACTGGCAGACAGCTCCAGTGGAAACTTCAGGCCCCTCTCCCCACCTAAAGGAGAGATAACTATCCCAGCCGAGTGTAGCCTCCCGGACATCTCAAATGCGCAGGTGAAAGCTGCTCTCTCTAAAGCTAAAAACACAGCATCAATGGGACCGGATGGTGTCCCCGGCTGTGTGCTACACGAGCTAAATGAGGAATTAAACCCGCACGTAAGGCAGCTGTTTAATCTCAGCCTTACCACAGGATACGTGCCCAAGGAGTGGCGTACGGCAACTGTGGTCCCACTCCACAAAGGCGGCGCCACTAGGGACCCTGGTAATTACCGCCCCATAAGCTTAACAAGTCTAGTCTGCAAAGCTATGGAGAAGATCATAATGGAGCTCATAAACAAAGATATAGGGGACTTGCAGACATTGGACCCGACCCAGTTTGGCTTTGTCAAGGGAAGATCATGCCTTTTGAACTTGGTCGACTTCTTCGAAACAGTCACCAAGGCCATTGATGAGGGAAAGGCAGTCCATACAGCCTACCTTGACCTTGCAAAGGCTTTCTACACAATACCCCACTCGGGTATTGTAGAAAAACTTACCAGCTTAAATGTAAACCCATATGTCACAAGATGGGTTGCAAACTGGCTTAAGGACAGAACCCACAGGGTTAGAGTTGCTGGCGCTGTGTCAGACTCCAAGCCGGTCACAAGTGGTGTCCCACAGGGCTCGGTCCTTGGCCCCCTATTGTTTGGCATCTACTTCTCAGAAGTACAGGCCAACATGGGAGGACTTTGGCTGACAAAGTTTGCAGACGACTGCAAACTGGGCGCCATAGTGGAAAGTGCATCGGACACGGATATCCTTCAGAAGGGACTCACGGAAACAGATAGCTGGTGCCAGAGCCATGGCCTGAACGCCAAAAAATGTATAGTCATACCCTTCGGGAAAAACAAGGTAACCCCAAGCTACCATATAGGTGGCAATCCACTAAGCACAGAAGAGGTTATCAGGGACCTGGGGACCCAGGTTGACAGTGGCCTTTCTTTTGACACTCACATTGCTAAAGTGGTTAGAAAGACCTTCTACATTGCCCACCTGATCATGAAGGGATTCACATCCAGATCTAGTGAGGTAATTGTTCCCCTGTACTCTTCACTTATCAGACCAATGATCGAGTACAATGCCCCATTCGGGATGTATCTCACCCGACATCTGCAGCAATTGGAGAGACCCCAAAAGTTCCTCACCAAAAGGATAAAGGGACTCCAAAATCTGTCATATGCTGCCAGATTGAAGAAACTCCAGCTCTATTCAGTCGCATACCGTCTGCTCAGAGGTGACATGTGCCTGACATACAAGGCCATGTCCAACCCGAATTAATGGACATGCTCCACCTCAAAAAAATCCAAATCCACCAAAACCACTAGAGCAAGCGACTTAAACCTTAGCACGGCTATAAATAGGACGTGCTGGAGGGATAGATTTATCACTCAGAGACTCCCTGTGCTGTGGAATAAAATCCCGGTCCATGTGAGGCAGAGCACCTCGCTGACACTGTTCAAGAGAAATCTAGACCTGTGGATGGGAGATCGTAGGTTTACCCCGGGAATCATATCTGTGTCACTGCTGGACAGAGGCACAACAAACTAATGGGCACAGTATTTTTTCATATAAGGGGTGGCGTAAGCCACAAAAATTTGGGCTAGGCTTATAAATGCCTTAGGGCAGATAGCCTAGTATAAACCTATGAACCTATGAACCTATGAATTCTATGATTTGTATAAATAAATGTAAAATACAGGCTTGTGTTTTTAAATGAAAGAAAACAATGTAAAATGTGAACTTAAAGATTGTTGCAACATTGCCATCTGCAGTAAGGAAAATCAAGCCAAGCATTCGAAATGTTCTTTGAAGTTACAGTTATTTAAAAAAGTGGTGTTGAAGCGTCTGGCTGAACACATTCTTTCTACTGTCTTAACTTAAGGAATAATTGTTAGAGTATACATGTGAAATGTCTTTTATTGTTGTAGTTTCCTGAGCAGGTGTTAGCTTGCTAAATAATGCAGTTTGTGGCCTGGGAACTCCAGACTAAGTGTCAAAATGATGTAATGTGAATACTGGGAAAACCTAAGTGTCAAAATGATGTAATTTGGGAGGGCCTTAGCAGAGCTGTTTGTTAGTGTTTTAAAAACTATTGTTCAGTGAGAGACTGAAAGCATTTTTGTCTTGGGCCATCAACCCCAGTATTGCTTTTGCTCTTTTATGTATGTGAGTAGGATTATAGCACTGTGTTTTCTCCTAAGATTAGCTAAAGATTAGAAAGTTAGATTGTGTTTTTCTTTGACATCAGACCTGTCCTATTGTATTATTTTAAGTTTATGTGTGTTCTCTGAACTCTTAGATATCTCGGTGGTGTAGCAGTATTGTCTTGTGTTTTAATTATTTGTTATTAAATATTTTAAAAACCTTTACCTGTGGCTGTTTTTTGTAGAGATATGTTCTAGAGTGCATTGCATATTTATAGTGTTTATTGTAATAGGCCACTCTAATAAGCTTTAGACTGAATAGTCACACTGCCAATTGGATAATAATATTGCACAGTAATAATTGGACACCCTTTTAAGGGCCTTTGGGTAGCTGATAATTATTAAGCTGGTGGTGGCAGAACTTACTACCGTATAGTCTGGGTAAAGGGGCACAGCTAGAGAATCTGTGTCAGCCTTTACCAGGAGTGTCTGTGAAGTTGTATAAATACTTATCTCAAAGTGTGGGTGTGTGTCAGCTACCTGGGCAGGGACACGAAACACTGGTTGGACAGAGAGGGTACTGGATGTTAGCTTGCCAGCTAGGCTTAGCTCTGGACCCTATAACTGTGCCAGTTGGGAGACCTATTGGGGACCTGGAGAGCAAGGGAGCAACCATCCCCAGACTGACTGTGATCTCTGTGTGCACTTAAGGGAAATTATACTTTACTGTGTGCATTAGTTATCATTTCCTCTTCTAGGAGACGACCTCCCTGGTGTTAGTGGTGAGGCTCCTTGATTGCTGGGCCAAGGCACGGTCGTCACAGAGACATTTTAGTAGTCCAGTCATATTCAAGTGTTTGGTGCGTACACAGCATTGCCCAAAAGCAGAGGAGTTAAAAAAAAAAAAAAAAACTCACAGATTGGCCTTGCTTTGCTTAGTACTGATTATGCACCCATTCAGACTCTCAAAAGAAACTTAGTCACACTACTTTTTGTACTAAGGAAACAATTTAGTACTGACACTGGCTTTTACAACTGTTTTCTCTTCTGCTATTCACATGCATTTAGCAAAGATGAAATTTTTTTTTCATGCAGTTGCTGCTCATCACTCTCATGTACCATGGCCAGTTCATGTGGGTATTTCTTATAGGTTCATAGGTTCATAGATTAGTACTAAGCTAACTGCCCTTGCGAGCCATTTTAAGCCTAGCCAATTATCCCTTGTGAAACTCAAACCCTGCACCTTGTGTTTGTAAGGCAAACACCTTAACCATTAGGCCAACCCTCTCATGATTTCTGGTTTCATTGCTGTTAAATTTTTTGCTGCCTCTTTGCTTTACCATTTCTTCAGTCCTCCAGCTGTAGTGTCATTCTAAGCATTTGAATAAATACACGAGAACAGACATCACCCACACTTTCACCTGCATTTCTTTACTGCCCATCTTAACAGCCTTTCTCTCATGGTAGCCTTCTTCTCTGTACCCTCGTCCCCACCCCCAAATTTAACAGTAAACATGGATAACGTTTTTTTCTGCTGAATTGAAACCGACCAAAAAGTATCACTGTTATATTCCTCATCTTCTTTTACTAGATTGTGAATACATAAGCTAGTATGCTCAAGCATTTGCTTACCTTTGATATGCAATGATAAATGGACACTTGCAGAAAGAAGTCTTTTATGCACTTATTCCTGAGTTATGCCAAGATCCTTCAGGTTGGATACTTGTACATCTTCTATGAAAGATTTGTTCTTTCGTTGCCATTCCTTAGTTTCATAAATGTATACTTTATTTTTTTATTTGCATCAGATTATGTGTGTTTACCAATCCTGTAATTACTACCATCTTTTCATCTGCTTAAAGTGGGACATTTCTCGGCAAACATAACCTACAATATGTTCAACAACCTCAGTGAGTACAAAGCATTTACTTTCACATTGTTACCAAAATTACAAAATGCATTCATTCCTTGTTTGGATACCAGTTTTATCCTTTTCTAAGACAGAGACTATCACAGCATTTAATGGGTGCATGGCAAATAACTACTTTTGCTCACAATATCAGTCCATTGCAGGATACACACATACTAAGACATCACACACACCTACGGTCATTTTCAGAGGATCACTGATTTGCCCAATTGCAAATATTTGTTATATCAGAACTAACTGGAGCTTCTAGTAAATAATCATGCAGACACAGGGTGGACATCCAGAATCTGCAGAGAAGGTAAACCAACTGTGAACTAGTGCACTTCACAAAATGATTACCCAAATAAATGTAATGCTTACTCTTCTTGTTACACTCTCCTACTTTATTACTTCAAAGAGAATTATTTTATTTCTGCAACATTATATGACACTGTAGATGCTGTTGGTCTGTCACCTTGTTAAACTATGATTCAATGAATCTTGCTTTAATGCAAGTAATTCAGTGAAAGCAGTCTTTGTCAGCAGATGACACTACTGATGAACATCTGTCACACTGCTCTACCGAATCTACTGTCATGGGGGCACTTTCCCACCCAAGATGTAGCAATCTTAGAGCTTTAAGTGGGTGCATGGGGCTCCCCCCCCCCATTGTGGTTTTGAATGCATCTGCCTATATCATAGGAAAGGTTTTGAAGTAAAAGTTGAAAACAGTCTTTTTTTCTCAATAACTGCTTCTGATTGCTCAATTTAACTGAAACACAGTAAATGAATGGCAGCCAGTATTATTTCCTTCATCACTGTCTGTCTCCCACTTACACACAGTTCTTCCACGCCAGCTCTCTAAATGCCTGTCTTATTCTTGTATTTATGTCTTAGGATTTTTTATAAGGAATAAACTTTAATATTATGACAGCATTATTTGCACAGATTTACTTGACACTATTGCATTCAACAGATACAAGACCTTTTGCCTACAACACTAATGCACTTGATATGTAATAAATCCCCTGTGACACTTGTAGACTATCAGTTTTGGTCCAACATCAGTGTTGATATATGTGTATGGACTGGGCATGACTACAGCTATATCTCTGGCATGTTTATCACATACTCTACCACAGCATTCTAAATGCTTGTCCATTTTTAGGTGTTTGCCACTGTATCATATTTATTTCACTTTCTGAGAATGTCAGCTATTAGATAATATTTTTTATTTATTTTACTTATACTTTTGTATATCCTTTATTGACAGGGTCAATCACTCTAGGCTAGCAACCTCTCTCCTACTTAAAATAAATTTTTAGATGAAGTGAAAGACAGTCAAATACATACATTAAATTCACTGACTGCATTACCATTTTCTGTACATTTTCATGTAGCTTGCAAAACGCATGCCTCAAGCATGTAGGTCTACAGAGCACACAGGCCAGCAGCTAAACTGTACTGTAACAGTACAGACATGTGAAGACATAACTCTCAACTTTTGTACTCATGAATTCTGGATAAAGCGAAAAATAATGGGGTGACAAAGGCCCAGAGTCAGGTATAACTGTTATATATTACTACAATTCGCATAAAAAGATAATCGAACAACAGCGCATCAACAAGCATTACCTCAAGAATGAGAAGTAGAAAATGCTAATCCTGGCATAACTGTAATCTTTGGAGATTTACCAAAATATACATCTATATTGGACTAGTGTTGCCAGCTTTTCAAATGTTCAAAGAGGAACATTTTGCTGGAAAGCGAATTTTGCAGAACAAAACATACCAAGTACTGAGCTTCACTTTCTACCAAAATATAACCTTAGCATTTGAGCTGATGTGCTATTTCATGCAATATTCTGGGGTTTTGCATACAAAATAATTTTGTTATACAACTTTTAGATAAAGCTTAGGTGATATTTGTGTCCTAAAATCTCAGGATATTTTTAAAAGTTTGGGTCTCGGTGTGTTGCCCAGGCTGCACCCCAGCGTCTATTCACAGGCGCGAACCCACTACTGATCAGCACGGGAGCTTTGACCTGCTCCGTTTCCGACCTGGGCCGGTTCACCCCTCGTTATGCAACCTGGTGGTTCCGAGCTCCCCCGAAAGCACCATATCGATACTGAACTTAGTGTGGACACCTGATCGACATAGAGCACTGACGCCCAGAGCTCCTGGACTCAATCGATCCGCCAACCTCAGCCTCCCAAGCAGCTGGGATTACAGGCACGTGCCACCACACCCAGCAAGTCTCTGGGGACATTTTGTGTGGTCATTGTACTATATGCTGCATACTTGCATCTCATACCAGGCTATTTGCAGGCCCAGTGGACTGAACTTCAGCTGTACATTAGCCAGCTTATCAAATCATTCTAGCTCATATGTATGTGGGAGCCCTTTGAATTGGACTCTTCAGCCTGCTGCTTCACTAACATTTTGGCATATTATTCAGAGCTCTTTTTGGATCCGCGGTGGTGGTGCTGCGGTAGCGTTGTCACCTCACAGTAAGACGCTGTCCGGTTCGACTCTCAGTTAGAGCGTCTTCTGCGTGGAGACATGCGTGAATGGGCGTACCTTCGGTGAAGGTTGTGCGTCAGGGCTGGCAACTCGATACGTAAAAATCAACTGCCAATCATTAGCGGACCGGAGTTCCGCTGTGGCGACCCCTAACCGGGAAAAGCCGAAAGTCACAACACAACATTCAGAGCTCTTTTTGTTGGATTCTAAACTACACTGACTGCAAAATTAAAATATCTGTTCTGCTCTTTGTATTGCTGTATAGTCATCATGTAGCTGCAATGAAACGTGCATTTTCTGATGGCAAATGTTTTGTAAGTTTATGTAGGTCCAGTTTACAATGCGACTCCAGTTTATATGTCAGGATATAATCCTTATATCCACTCTGCCTGCACCAGCTAATACATGATGAATGGGCATTTAATCCTGCCCAGTACCATCAGTCATTATGTGATACTCAACGGCTGTGGTCTCACAATTTACACAGCTGACCATCAAATAATATACAGCAAGCAGGTGGCCTTAAAAACACATGACAAACTTGCACTACTGCCTTGGATTATGACCAGGTCCTGCCACACCCATATTCTGTTTACATTGAGCAACAGCAGAGCACCCACCTTGCTCTCAGCCCATTACCTTTCAGGATTGTGTTACCAAGAGTAACATGGTCAAGATAATTTTGCAGACACACACACACACGTATATACCCATACTCTTTGTTTTCCAAGATACCTTTCTATTCTGAGCACCCTCTTTCTTATACTAATGGTAATGCTGCTGTCAGCCTATGCATTCTTGTGCACAACAGCCCTATTAACTGTTTAAATTTAAAATAAAGTAAGACAGCCTTCATATGGAGTATATTGCTTATGTACCACTACTGGAAGCGAAGACTTTATGTAGCAACAACAAAATAACCGATGGCCAGTAATCCAAAACATAGACAGAATTTTACTAAAGTAACACACGCAACTGAGGTGAAAACTGTTTTGATATCACTTGTGTTTATTTTAGTAAAATTCTGTCCAAGTTTTGGATTCCTGGCCATCTGTTATTTTGTTGTTGCTACATATATTGCTTATGTAGTGTGACTTTGAGAGTTGCCAACAGTTAATGTCTCTAAATCTGTACACATACCCTTGTGTAGTAAATAAACTACCAATCACAAGCTTTTGAAACCGTATACTATAACTGTGTGTAAAATAAATACAATTTAGCAGTGCACTTTGTAAACTTAACAATACAACAAATAAGTCATTGCTTGAGGAAATGTAAAACACAGTGTTCGACAGTTGGCACTTAGAAATTCTTACACTGATTACAGCTATTTTGATGCTGAGCTATTACTAGCTGAAGGTTTGCTGTTTTATGCCCATCTGTCTCTGACTCTTTTTAAAGCCTTAGGCAGATGAAAACTCACAGACAATAAATTCCAGATATCAGTTGTTAACCCATTACGGTTTGCTGTGCACACAGCAGAGGTCAGGCTTAATTGATGCTGCTAACAGTTGTTTTCTGAACTTAATTAGCCCTATTTTCTGTATTTCTTGTTCTGATTCTAAGATTCATGTTGGCTCTGGACTTGATCTAGGGGAAAGTGTAGTTCATTTATGATAATACTGCTTTAAACTGGAAATAAGTTTTGCAAATATAAGGCACAGTTTTAGTTTCCAAGGTTTAATGCATCTCTGCTAAAGCATTTGTTAGCATTTTTAAAAGTCTATGGTAACATTCTAGTCTCTAAAACAGCTTTCCCAAAAGACATAATAGGTATATTTAAACTGATTAACAGAAAAATTACTTCCTTATAGAAAACAGGGTAAGTGAAAAATTAAGTTCATCTTTTTATGGCATTTTTAGCAAGTACAGTCTGTCCTTTCCGAATTTCTTGACAGAGGATTTTTGACAAATCACTGCTTAAAGTCAGGTAGTGGCTTTAACATGCGCAAGTCTTTTTGCTTTTCTGGTAAATCAGTGAGGATTGTGAATAGTTAGTAATGTTGGACATTAGGGTTTCATACGTGTTATTCAGAAACGGCATTAACTTTTTAAGTGAATTAGAGCGATAGTTACAAGTTTTCCCTGATTTGGGCCCTTGTCTTCCATTATTTTCGGCTTTGTCCAGAATTCATAAGCCAAGAAGTTGAGAGATATGCTTCAAGGATGTCTTCCAAGCTTCATACTGCAGGGACAACTTCCAGCCTGTTTTTTTCCTTCAGATTTAATTTCCCCTGGATATTCCTTGACGCATCATTGACCCAGAACTGAGGAAAACAAAAGTGTAGCATCTGCCTTTTTCTCAATTTCTTATATTTCTTTTCTTCTCTCACCCCCCTTTCTTCCTCTCACTCTTCTGTATGCCCACTTCTTCTCCAGCTGCCCTGTTTTAAACACTTACTCCCTGTCTTATCTAATAAACTTCTTGTGAAGCTAACTAAGTCCAATAACATTGCAGGTGATTCACTATTCTCCAACACCATAGGTAAACACTGGAATTCACTACCTACCACTCTAAATACTACATCATCACCCTTCCTCTTTAAACAAAAGCTCAAACAACACCTAAAAACACTCTGGCTATGCCCATGCATCAATCCTATGTTTCTACTAATGACTCTTCCCATATTTACCTTCTCTTACCACTTTCTACTCACTCCCTTCTGAAGAACTATCTCAAAACAACTTTGTTAATTAGTCTCTGATACAATTTAATTAACAACATTGTATGGTTGTATGTTTTTAATTGCTTATGCAAATTTACTCTTTATGAATGTTTTACTAATGTATAATTCCCCTATTCCTATACTGTAAATAGAAGTAAACGTCCTTCCTAGTATAACTTTCTCCTATTATATTTTAGATTGAACCTTATTTCTGTATGTATTTTTTACTAACTATTTGCTTTCTTTATGTAATGACTTGTTTGTATTAACCTTAATGTGGAGCTTTTCTCCCTGGGCCTCTGCTGAAAATGGAAATATATCCAGTTGGACTAGCCCGGTAAACAAATGTAAAATAAAAAATAAATAAAATAAATAAATATCTCCCCTAAATGTCACATTTTCTTTTTTTCTTCTTACTCTCATCCTCCTTCTTCATCATTCTTTAGCCTAAAATTTGAGTCTTACTTTTAATTTCTTGTTTTAGCATCTCTGTCTTACTTCATCAGTACAGTGCGATCCTGGAGTTAGAATATATAAGTCCCCCACCTACTTTGGTTTTATATTGTGCAGTTTTTTTTTTTTTTTTATTGTTCACTAAAACTAAAGTAGGTGGGGGGCTTTGCCCCCCCCCCACACACACCTCCGCAAACTATATATTCTAACTCCAGGATCGGACTACTGTGGGGAAAAGCACATATACCTTTTACTTGCCTTTTTCTAATTGGGCAAATGAACTGTCGGGCAATTGGGCTGCCTGAAATTTCTGTCGGGCAAATGAACTGTCAGGCAAATGAAGGTGACCCATGTATATGTATATATATATATATATATATATATATATATATATATATATATATATATATATACACGCACATTCTGAAGTGAAACCATACATAAATGTATGTACATGTATATATTTAGCTGATTCTGTTCTTGTACAAACAAGACAAAAAAAGATTGATCAAGTAATATGGCTTTATGACTTTTATGTTACCAATTTATTATATGTAATGAATCTGTGTTGCATCTGTGGAGCTTTCCTGCCCAGGCCTATGCTGAAAATGAGGTTTATGCCCAGTCTGACTTTCCTGATAATCAAATGTCAAATAAGTAAAAAAAATAAAATTAAAAGGTAACTATTTTAGGTTGAGACTTGCCTGCCTGATCTGTTTTGGCCTTAAAGGTATAGCTATCTCTAGGATCCGTAACACCAGCTGTGCTACAATACAAGTGCTGAACGCTTCTCTGCCTTTTTATTGCACTTGTGTTTAATTGCTGATTTTCTGAAAAATAAGATTAAGTGGTGTTGCATTTTTTCCAGGAACATTGTTTGCATACCATGTTGATAGTTGAATAAAATGGCCTTTATCATGCACTTCACTCATTGTATTGTGTTGAATTGTACAGTTGTGCTTATGTTGAATTGTACAGTTGTGCCTGTTTGACTAAAATGTATTATAAGAGAGTATTATAGAGAGTAGTGAGGAAGCATTTCTGGTGTTAACTCATCTGCTCATATATTGTTTTTATATGTATACCCTTTGACTTGTGTGTTTTAATTTGCATGTTACCCTCTTGAGCATGCAGACTTGCTTGTTGAGTTCTTCCCCAACTAGTAAACAGCAAAAGTAAAGGAAGAATAAATCAGTCCGCCGTAGAAAACGTATCAACTCACATACACATTGCACATGCAGCTAGGGATAATTGAGTGGGACCATACACACAGGCAAAATTTAAGTGGTACAATTGTGGACCTTTGGCTATGATGATCGATGTTTGGTCCCTGCTTTGATATTGAAGGATGACAACAGGTATGTGGGCTGACCCCACTTTACTTAACCTAGTCTTCTGAGTCTGCTGTTGTACTGGTCACTGATTGATCTTGGGTCATTTGAGTCACAGCCAGTACTTTCTGTCTGCCTGTCTCTCCCCTACAAAGCCAATGAGGATCTCTCTTAAAAATTATTTTTGTGCAGCTGTACAAAACTGCTTTTCATGCTTGTTTTAAAATCTGTTATGGAAGAGCGCAGTTAATTAGCATCCTGGCCTAAATGCCTCCTGATGCTTGTGGTTCAGCTCCTGATTAGGGTGCATTATGTGGGGAGTTTACATGCTTCCCTGTGTCTGTGATTCCTGTCCCATGCCTGATGCTTGTGGTTCAGCTCCTGATTCGGGTGCATTATGTGGGGAGTTTACATGCTTCCCTGTGTCTGTGATTCCTGTCCCATGCCTGATGCTTGTGGTTCAGCTCCTGATTGGTGCATTATGTGGGGAGTTTACATGCTTCCCTGTGTCTGTGATTCCTGTCCCATGCCTGATGCTTGTGGTTCAGCTCCTGATTCGGGTGCATTATGTGGGGAGTTTACATGCTTCCCTGTGTCTGTGATTCCTGTCCCATGCCTGATGCTTGTGGTTCAGCTCCTGATTCGGGTGCATTATGTGGGGAGTTTACATGCTTCCCTGTGTCTGTGATTCCTGTCCCATGCCTGATGCTTGTGGTTCAGCTCCTGATTCGGGTGCATTATAGGTTCATAGGTTCATAGGTTCATACTAG
Source organism: Protopterus annectens (assembly GCF_019279795.1). Taxonomy (NCBI): domain Eukaryota; kingdom Metazoa; phylum Chordata; order Ceratodontiformes; family Protopteridae; genus Protopterus; species Protopterus annectens. The sequence continues at coordinate 1,719,581,224 of NC_056732.1, read as the reverse complement.
GCTATCTGCCCAAGGGCATTTATAAGCCTAGCCCATAGTTATGTGGCTTTCGCCACCCCTTTAGTTTGAATAAAAACTATGCCTATCATTTTTCTGTGCCTCTGTCGAGCAGTGACACTGAAGTAATCCCTGGGGTATATCTGCGATCTCCCATCCATTGGTCAAGATTCCTCTTGAACAAGGCCAGCGAGGTGCTCTGCCTCACATGTACCGGGATTTTGTTCCACAGCATAGGGAGTCTCTGGGTGATGAATCTGTCCCTCCAGCACGTTCTATTTATAACCGTGTCAAGGTTTAAGTCTCCGCCCTTGTGGTTCTGAGGGATCTAGATTTTTGAGGTGAAGCATATTCATCAAATCTGGGTTTGACATGGCCTTATATGTCAGGCACAGGTCACCTCTGAGCAAGCGGTATGAGACTGAATAAAGCTGGAGTTCTTTCAGTCGGGCAGCATAAGACATATTTTTGAGACCCTTTATCCTTTTGGTGAGGAACTTTTGGGGCCTTTCAAGCTGCATCAGGTGTCTGGTCAGATACATTCGAGCGGGCATTGTACTCAATCATAGGTCTAATGAGTGATGAGTACAGGGGACGATGACCTCCCTTGATCTAGATGTGAATCCCTTCATGATCAGGTGGGCGATATAGAAGGTTTTCCTAACTACTTTAGCAACATGAGTGTCAAGCGAAAGACTACTGTCAACTTGGGTCCCCAGATCCCTGATGACTTTTCTGTGCTCAGTGGATTGTCACCTATATGGTAGCTAGGGGTAACCTTGTTTTTCCCGAAGGGTATGACTATGCATTTTTGGCGTTTAACTTCAGGCCATGGCTCTGGCACCAGTTATCCATTTCTGCGAGGCCCTTCTGGAGGATATCTGTGTCAGATGTGTTTTCGACTATGGCCAGTTTGCAGTCATCTGCAAACTTTGTCAGCCATAACCCTCCTGTGTTTGCTTGTACTTCAGAAAAGTAGATGCCGAACAAGAGTGGACCCAGGACTGAGCCCTGTGGGACACCACTTGTGACAGGCTTTGAGTCTGACATGGCTCCAGCAACTCTGACCCTGTGGGTTCTGTCGCTTAGCCAGTTTGCAACCCATCTTGTGATGTATGGGTTTACATTCAAGCTGATGAGTTTTTTGATGATACCTGAGTGGGGTATTGTGTCGAAGGCCTTTGCCAGGTCGAGGTAGGCTGTATGGACTGCCTTTCCCTCATCAATGGCCTTGGTGACTGTCTCGAAAAAGTCAACCAAGTTTAAGAGGCAGGATCTGCCTTTGACAAAGCCAAACTGGGTTGGATCCAAAGTCTGCAAGTTCCCTATGTCTTTATTTATGAGTTCCATTATGATCCTCTCCATGGCTTTGCAGATAAGGCTTGTCAAGCTAATGGGGCAGTAATTTCCAGGGTCTGTGGAGGCACCACCCTTATGAAGTGGGACCACAGTCGCCGTGCGCCACTCCTTGGGTACGTATCCTGAGGTGAGGCTAAGATTAAACATCTGTCCTAACTGTGGGTTTAATTCCTCGTTGAGTTCATGAAGCACACAGCCGGGGACACCATCCGGTCCCATGGATGCTGTGTTTTGCCTTAGTGAGGGCAGTTCTCACCTGGGCGTTGGAGATGTTTGGGGGCTACAATCCTCTGGAATAGATATCTCTCCTTTTGGGGAGGGAGAAGTTTGCACTGAACCTGTCAGCCAGTATGTTAGCAATGTGTGTAGGTTCAGTAATTTTCACATCATTTTGAACTAATTCTGAGCATATCTGGGAGTTTCCTCCTAGGTTTCTAACATAGCTAAAGAAGGCCTTATGATTGTCTTTAGAGTCCTTGGCGATTTTTCTCTCAAAATTTGCCTTGGATGATTTTATGAGAGCTCTTAGTTTTTACTTATAATGATCAAAGGTGTCTTACCTTTCAAGGATTTTGCTCTATCTTGTAGTAGCTTCCTCCTTTTGTTGTAGAGCTTGTTTATGGCTGGGGTCCACCAGACTGGACGCTTGCCTTTGGTACAGAGAGTCTTAGTTTTGTTTGGGATTGCCTGATCCATGCAGTCCTGTAGGTGCTGGTAGAAGGCATTTGTAAGTGATTCAGCGGTTTGAGTAATGTTTACCACTGGCTCAGGGGCCTTAAAGGAGACCACACTAGTTTTTAGAAGTGTGAAATCGGCTTTTGAGAAGTTTTTCACTGTGGTCTTTTTGTTTCAGGTGGGGGGATGAGGACCTCCAGCGAGATTAGTTTATGATCTGATCTCACCAGTGAGGGGTATACTTCCGGTGTTGAACATTTTGATCCCATGTTCGTGATGATGAGATCAAGTATGTTTTCACCTCTTGTGGGGATGGTGACTAGTTGTTCCATGGCATTTGAGTTTATGAACTCCAGGAATCTTTGGGTTAGAGTGTTCGGGCTTGAGTAGTGTTCCCAGTCTATATTAGGGTAGTTGAAGTCACCTAGTATGATGGTGTTTGGAGATACATTTATCCTCCAATGTTTTCAGGAAGGCCATGTGAGGTTCCTGAGTTTGAGAGGGTGGCCTGTAACATGCTACAAATTGCAGAGCAGTCTTGCCTATGGTTAATTGCACCTGGATGGTCTCAGATGCATCGTGCGTTGCCACCAACCTTGAGGTGTGGGTGTCCTTTATGAATATGGACACCCCCTCCTTTCTTGGTGTTGTCCGGATTTTGGGGCGGGCGTATGATATGAGGTGAAACCTGTTAGTGCTGGGGTGCTCTCAGGAGCCTTGAACCAGGTTTCTGTCACAGCACAGACATCGATGTTCTCCATATTGAGAAGGGCCTCGAGTGCGTGCATCTTGAGATTGAGACTTCTGGCATTGAGCAGCATTACCCTTAGTTTTTTTTCCTTTTGGTGTTCTAGGGTGGTAGGTTTAGAATTTGAGCCTTGCCTAAAAAGGCACTATGGGGTGGCAAGAGCCTTTGCCAATATTCGAAGCCCAGGGGTGACAGGTGCAAGCCGTCCCTTGCGAAGCAGCGTGGCTTGTCCAGCATGTCATCCCAGGCAGACAGACATTGGATCCCCTTTGAATGACACCAGAATTTAAGCCAATTATTAAAGCTGATCATCTTATCACTGTATTGTGGCATCATTCTAGGTGAAGGTAGGATACTGCTCAAGGTCAGGGTCATACCTGCCTGGGCTACATAATCAGAGAGCTCCTCGACATCCCTTTTCATGTAGTCCAAGGAGGTACGTCTCAGGTCGTTGACACCAGCGTGGACAATGACTGAGTCGTACTTGTACCTGCTGTTGAGAGACCTGAGTGCTTGCGTTATGTGGTGGATTCTAGCCCGACAGGCAGCTTACTGTGACCTTCTCCTTACTCAGTCTGGTGAGCGGGACGTCAGTGTGTCTGACTATGGAATCACCAATGACAAGTGTGTCTGGCATTTTGTTTGGCCTTAAGGACTGTGACTGTTTGACACTCTGACTGTGTGGTCTATGTGTTGCATGTGTTGGGTCGTGAGGTGGTATTTGTTTGGGTGTCTGCTTTGGTGGCCTCTGCTGTTTTGGTAAATTTCTGACCAGAGCCTCCGAGTATGTCTTTGTGTGAGTATGTGTATGATTTGAAGTTGTGATGGTACCATGTGTGACTGGGTATGTATTGTGTGTGGTTGCCTTCTCCTCCTGTCTGGTCTTGCCAGTCCTATGTTGAGAGAGCTCAGCCTCCAGTTTGGCCGTATAGTTGCATCTCTCGCATGTATTTGTGTTTTGTGGGAGAAGGAGAGGATTGTCTGTGTACATGAGGCAATTGTAACATTGCCTCAATATTCCCAGGTTCACCAGTTGAGCTGGAGAGGACACTAGCAACTGATCCCTCGACATACTAGAAGTAGTAGATAAAGAACTTTCAAAGGACTCCGGGGGAAGTGGGTTTTGGGCTGGTGGGGTACTGTCTATAATAAGAGTGCTTTATCAAGGTGCAAGTACTGTAGGAGTAAGTGCTAGGCTTTACAGATAGAGAATAGTCTACTTGGGAATCAAGTAGAGATGAACTTTTCAGTTATAGGATATGCTGGTTAGATCAGCAGTACAGTTTAGCGTGTTTTATAGTAGGGGGCTGAAGGGAGCTAGGAATTGGCCCAAAACGACCAATGGACTACTAGTTTTTGGCTGAAACTTCACCAAATCGGACAAAAAGGCCGCTCAGTGCTTCCCACTCCCACTGGTAAGCAAAGAAACTTCCCTCCTTCCTAATAAGGCAATGGATCAGTAACAGGAACTAAAAACAAAGCCCAGGGATCAGCAACTCTGAAACTGGACTACTCTAGTTCAGTAAAGTGGGAAAACGAGAGATTTTTTTGTTTTATTGCAGAGATAAGGAAAAAAACAGACAGTAAATGCTATAAATGCTGTAAATCGGCTAGCGCACTTTAGTGTGTAGCCTACAGAAACAATTTGCAACAATTAGTAACTTAAAGTGCAATAAACAGTGTAAAATGCAGAAATCACTTAAAGTAGCAGTAAAACAGGCGAAATGCAGTCGCTAGCTTAATAACAGTGGGAAAGCCACAAAAATACTTATATCTGGTAGAAAGTCACTCTTTTAGCTCTCTGCTGCTTGGATCACTCTGCAGGCCACCACGAGGATCTGTGCAGAGTTGGTACAAGCTGGAAAACACGTGTTTAGCGTGTTTTATAGCAGGGGCTGAAAGGAGCTAGGAATTGGCCGAAAGCGACCAATAGACTACAAGTTTCTGGCTGAAACTTCACCAATTCGGACAAAAAGGCTGCTCAGTGCTTCCCACTCCCACTGGTAAGCAAAGAAACTTCCCTCCTTCCTAATAAGGCAATGGATCAGTAACAGGAACTAAAAACAAAGCCCAGGGATCAGCAACTCTGAAACTGGACTACTCTAGTTCAGTAAGGTGGGAAAACAAGAGATTTTTTTTTTTTTTTTTACAGAGACAAGGAAAAAAAAACAGACAGTAAATGCTATAAATGCTTTTAAGTGGCTAGCACACTTGAGTGTGTTAGCCTACAGGTAAAATTAAGCAACAAATAACTTTTTAAGAGTGCAAAACAGTTAATCAACACAAAAACAGTTTAAATAGAATGCAGAGCTGTATAAACAGGCTAAGATGCAGTCGCTAAGCAGTAAATATTCAAAAAGCCAGAAAAAATACTTAAATCGGTTATAGCAAATACAGTTATAACAAATGCTCTGAAATATACTGTATATTTCCAATATGTTTGAGAAGGACAGTCAGAACACAAGAAGGTTCAGGCGAAGAAGAAAAAAAGTTTTGTTTTACTTTTTGAAAAGGTAAAAAGGAGGAACAGAAGGCCTTATCAAATGTTCTCTCTGTATTAAGAAGAATGAGCTAATGACACTAGACTGGGAGGTGTGTCACAGTAGGGGCGGGCAACTGCAAAGCCACCAAGTACAAGAGCAAGACACCAACAGGGAGGGAGGGTGGGACAAAATAGCCTAAGACAACAAGCTATGACAGTTTTTAAAAAGAAAAAGATTTCTGAAGATTCTGAATAGACAAAGTGCTTTATATATATTAAATTATAAAAACAGTAATCTGTTAAAATAATCAAAAAATACTTATATTTTGTAGCTCAGTTGCGGTCAAACAACTTCTCCAGCCTGCACCAAAGACCAGAACAACAACTTTTTTTTACAAGAACACAAAAGAACCAGCCCCCACTAGCCAAGAGATAATTACACAGAGTAAATGTTTCAGTTTATACAATAGCCTAAGACAACAAGCTATGACAGTTTTTAAACAGAAAAAGATTTCTGAAGATTCTGAATAGACAAAGTGCTTTATATATATTAAATTATAAAAACAGTAATCTGTTAAAATAATCAAAAAATACTTATATTTTGTAGCTCAGTTGCGGTCAAACAACTTCTCCAGCCTGCACCAAAGACCAGAACAATGCTTCCCTGTGTCTGTGATTCCTGTCCCATGCCTGATGCTTGTGGTTCAGCTCCTGATTCGGGTGCATTATGTGGGGAGTTTACATGCTTCCCTGTGTCTGTGATTCCTGTCCCATGTAAAATGTATATGGGCACTTGGAAATGCTCCTGATTATTACTAGCTGTATGTGCAATGTGCATTTGAGTGTATACAAGTTTTCTGTGTGGACTGATTTTTCTTTCTTTACATCTGTTTATCAAGATAGTGGTTGACTGCCCATGGCACTGATCTAGTTAAACTAAGCACTGAACATAGATGACTGGATGGATAGACTTGTTATCTGGTTTGCTATTTTACAAATCATTGTCTAAGCATTTTTTTTTTTGCTTGATAAATTGAATGATTGATTGCCATATGTTCATTGGGAAAGTCTGACTGGGCTAAGGTACCCAGTTTCACTACAGGCCCAGGGAAAAACGCTCCACTCAGAAAACAAATTGTGCATATATGTTACAAAATCTGTGTTTATGCAGATTGTACGTGAAAATAAAAATGATTAGATGTAAAAAAAGAGTAAGAGTAAAAGAGAAATGAAAGACATTCATATGTGTATTACAATCATTACATGGTTACATCAAAGTATAAGCTTGGAGTCTTCATAAATGTGTTGGTCATTCATGTATATATAAGAGAATGTATAAATGTTCTAGTGTAGATAACAGTGGAGAGTAGATCAAGGCTTAAAGAGACACTAAGATGTGAGGAGAGGAAGTATGTGTGTCCATTGGGAAGAGCCAGAGGGGGACGGAAAAACAGAATAACAGTCTGAAAGGAATGTAATAAGCAAGAGTGTAAGCCTGATAAGTAAAGATGTTCATCGTGTTTCACTGTTGCAGTCATTACACTTGGGTTATCCTGTTGGCAGGCTACCCGCAGTCGGCCTGAGATCCAAAGTCTAGGTCCGGCGTCAGTTGCTGTCGCCTCTTCCCTGACGTCAGTGTGCCAGGGGTATAAAAGATGCAACCAGTGCCATTTTCTTCAGTCTTTCTTGCTGCACGGTGCCCGAAGCAGAAGCAGTTCACAAGTGCCGGTCAGCAGACTCCTGAGATTTTCGAAATAGTGTTTCAGAACCGAAGTCGTAAATATAGCTCAGTACCCCGTTGGGGAAACTTATTTTCTTGCTCCAGACCGATGTCAGTAAAAGTTAACAATTGTATTTCGTGTGGGAAGCAAATATCTCCTAAGGACTTTCACTCTTACTGTATTCCTTGCCTAGCCCCTGACCACGACTTTACTAGTTGTCGGTTTTGTGCTAGATTCAACAAACTCGCTATTAAACGTCAGTTTGATTTTGCATTACATTACTTTGGCCGAAGGTTTAACTATATAATGCCATCGGAACAACCGACAAGAACTCATAAAAAACGCAAAGACAAGGAAAAGGACAGGCATCTGAGGTCCAAAACCGACGACGAAGCCTCTTCTAGGCCAGTCTCCAGTTCTCAGGCGCTTTTGCAGCCCTTGACACCTGCTACCTCAGAGCCACAGGTCGTATCCGACTCCTACGTGGAGACAACTAGGCCTCTGGATACTCAAGGTATTGGGCCTACAGAAAATATTCCCTCAGATGGGTCCGGAGCCGCTGAGCAGGCATCTGCTTCTGAGGGTGTTTTCAGACCTTCACAGCTTACTGTTAAATCCTCTGCAGCAGCCAAAGTACAGTCAAAGACACCACTAAAGACAAAGAAACAAGTACAGCATTCTCCTGGACAGTCAACCATGCCAAAGAAACAGATGCTTAAAATGTCCGAAGACTTAATTACTTTGATCAGGGGCTCCCATCTCCCTCCTGATAAAAGGCCTAGGCAAGACACTGACTATGATTCCTCTGACCAGGTTTCTATTTCCTCTTTAGATCAGGGCTGTTCTCTTCCTCTGATTCCTCCTCAGATCAGGGCTGTTCTCTTCCTCTGATTTCTCTTCAGATCGGGGCTGTTCTCTTCCTCTGATTCCTCTTCAGATCAGGGCTGTTCTCTTCCTCTGATTCCTCCTCAGATCAGGGCTGTTCTCTTCCTCTGATTCCTCTTCAGATCAGGGCTGTTCTCTTCCTCTGATTCCTCTTCAGATCGGGGCTGTTCTCTTCCTCTGATTCCTCTTCAGATCAGGGCTGTTCTCTTCCTCTGATTCCTCTTCAGATCGGGGCTGTTCTCTTCCTCTGATTCCTCCTCAGATCAGGGCTATTCTCTTCCTCTGATTCCTCTTCTGATCAGGGCTGTTCTCTTCCTCCCTATGAGGACTCTGATGCTGAAGAATCTGTACCTTCAGCCTCTCCACCTGAGGATTACTCTTTTGGGGAAACTCTGCACACCATGAGGGAACATTCCCACTGGGAGAGCCAGGATTATTCAGAATCCAAGAAAAGGCTCAGAGATTTTCTTTTACTGCCTCAACACAGGCCCTTGGCTATCGCCCGTCATAAATTACTTTATAAAAACCCTGATGCTGACCCTGAAACAATTTCTCAGGGTCCCACAGGGGTTAAGGCTTCCACTGCTAAAAACCCTGTTCCCTCTGATAGGGATTCTAGAGCTCTGGATAGATGGGGGAAAAATGTTTACACCTCTGCTACTTTAGCTGTAAGGGCTTTAAACTGACAGTTTCACATGTTTAAATATCAACAGTACCTCATGTCTTTGCTAAAACAGAAAATGCTTACAAATTCAGAGAATCCTGCCAATAAGGAAATGCAGGAATTATTGCATGCAGCTGAACAAGTGGGAAAGCATACTCTGCAATGTGGTTTTGATTCATTAGAGGCTTCTTTCAGAGCCGCAGTTACAGGCTCTGTCATTCGAAGGCATGCTTGGTTGAAAGAACAAAGTTTACCTGAACATGTTAAAGTAAAATTATTGGATGCTCCATTACAGCATGATACTTTGTTTGGTGTTAAGGCAGAAGAGGTGTTAAAGAAAATGGAGGATAAAGCAAAATCTATGCAGACAGTAAAGGATTTCTTACAGGTCCAACCACCTAGGTTTAGTAGAAACTGGCCTTCTAAAAATTGGTCCTTTCAGGTGTCATTCAGGCCACAAAGAGGCAGATACAGACGCCCAAGAGGCAGATCTCAGCCCCAAGGCTCCTACAGACCTAAACAATGGGGTGCTTCTGCCCCCAAAGGAGGAGAAGACAAATCACAACCTGATAGAAAAAAGTCCCAATGACTTTCCTCTACAAAGGCCAAGCACTTACCTTTTGGCAGCACCCCTAGGGGGAAGCTAGCACTTTTCGCACAAAATTGGCACATAATCACCCAGGACAAATGGGTACTGAATATAGTTTGTCAGGGTTACAGGTTTCACTTTCACACTCTTCCAAAATCAAAAGGTATGCCGGACCTGCCACAAAACCAATGGGCAGAGGCACAAAAGGAAATTGCTGCTCTCATGAACATGGGAGCTATTCAGAGAGTACCACAGTAAGAACAGGGACAAGGATTTTACTCAAGACTCTTCCTGGTTCCCAGAAAGGACAAAGCCTGGAGACCAATACTGGACTTGTCAATCCTAAATACTTTCCTGGATGTTCCACAATTCAAAATGTTAACACTGCAGCAACTTCTACCCATGCTGGGCAAGAAGGCTTGGCTAGTTACTTTGGATCTCAAGGAGGCATACCTGCATGTCCCAATCAGACAAATTTGCAGAAGATACCTCAGATTCATAGCTGGCTCAATGCATTACCAATTATCTGCACTGCCCTTTGGCTTATCTACTGCGCCCAGGGTCTTCACAAAATGCCTGGCACCAGTAATTGCATTTTGCAGGCAAAGAGGAATTCAGATATATCCCTACTTGGATGACTGCCTTATTCAAGCAGAGAGCAAGGACATTCTGCTAAAGCATCTGGCGTTTGTAAAAAGATTATTAATTTGCCTAGGGTACACAGTAAACGAAAAGAAATCAAAACTAGTGCCCTCTCAAAAGATAATATTCCTGGGTGCAAGCTTAAATACAACTGCCCAGATGGCTTATCTCATGCCAGACAAGCAAAGGCAACTGACTCATTACTTTTAAATGATGGCAACAAAGACCCAGCTCCCTGCAAGAAAAATTCTGCAGGCCCTGGGCTTCATGGCTTCCTGCATTCTACTAATTCCATATGCAAGACTGCATATGAGGAAACTACAATGGTATCTAAAAAGTGTTTGGACTCAGCATTGCCACAGCCTGGAGACAGTAGTAACTATAATTCCCTGTCTACAACAGGAGTTTCGATGGTGGTCCAGGGCCTGTCACCACAACAAGGGACAGCCCTTCACCTTACCCACAGCCAGGCAGACAATAACAATGGATGCATCGGATTATGCCTGGGGGGCACACATGGCAGAAAAATGTATTCAGGGCACGTGGCCCAAGGAACAAATGCATCTTCACATCAATCAAAAAGAGATGCTAGCTGTACAGAATGCCCTGACAGCCTTCAAGGATCTACTACATCCAGGACAACTATTACTAAAGACGGACAACACCACAGTTATGTGGTACATAAACAAGCAAGGGGGCACACATTCCTACCCCCTCTGCAGGCAAGCCATGACTTTGTGGAGCACAGCACTGACCTATCAAGTACATCTGCAGGCACAATTCCTGCCAGGAAAGAAAAATACACTGGCAGACAAACTAAGCAGAAATCTCATGGATCCGCATGAATGGAAACAAAATCCACAGGTCTTCAGCATGATAACAAGGAAATGGGAACGCCCGGACATAGATCTTTTTGCCTCCCCTCACAACTGCCAACTACAGAAATTCTGCACAAGAACTTATCACTCACAAGCATGGAAAGTGGATGCTCTTTCATTCAGCTGGAAAACCCTGATAGTTTATGCCGTCCCTCCACTGCCTCTTCTTTCCAAGGTACTCCTAAAAGTCAGACAAGAGAAGCCAAAAATGATCCTGATTGCCCCAGACTGGCCACACCAGCACTGGTACCCAATCCTAAAGAGCTTGTCTCGAGGCCCAGCCTGGCCTTTACCTCAAATTCCTCATCTTCTGACTCAACAAAACAATCAAATTCTACACAGTCAACTCAGAACCTTAAATCTGGCTGCATGGCAGATAATATAGCCACTCAGACCACACCTCTCTCTAAAGCTGTTATGGATGTCATTTTAGAAGCCAGGAGGCCCAGCACTAGGAAATCTTATGCAGAAAAATGGAAGAGATTCTGTGCTTGGAACCAGGCACAAGGATTCGAACCACTTGTTCCAAATGTACCTCAGATTTTACAATACCTAACTGAGATGCTGGACAAAGGCCTATCCTTTTCATCTATTAAAATCCATGCCTCTGCCATTTCAGCTCATTACAATACGGAACCTCCTATTTTTTCACATCCACTGCTAAGGCAGTACCTCAGAGGGGCAAGAAACATTAGACCCCCAAGGCGAGCACCAATACCTACTTGGGACCTCAATTTTGTATTAGAAAAGCTCACACTGCCTCCTTTTGAGCCAGCCAAATTAGCTGATATAAAATTCATATCATAGAAAACTGTTCTGCTCCTAGCAATAACTTTAGCAAGAAGAGTCTCAGAGTTACAGGCATTAATGGCAGTGGAACCTTTCATCGTTTTTCATCAGGACAGGGAATCTCTAAGGACAAACCCAACATTTATGCCAAAGGTGGTTTCCATTGTGGCTCTTAACCAAACCATTCATTTGCCAATTTTCTATCCAAATCCCCAGAATAAAGGGGAGAGACTTCTGCACACTTTGGATATACACAGACAGCTATGATTCTACTTGGACAAAACAAAAGCTTTCAGAAAAACTGAGCAACTGTTTGTAACATGCTGCAGGATCACAAGGAAAGCCTATCTCAAAGCAGACAATTTCAAAATGGATAGGACACTGCATTCGCTGCTGCTATGCACAACATGGCAAATCAGTGCCTAAGGGCATAAGGCCACATTCTACCAGAACAGCAGCCACTTCAACAGCCTTTCTCAGAGGAGTACCAACCAAAGACATTTTAGAAGCTGCAACCTGGAGTTCAGTGCACACTTTCACTAAGCACTACCACTTACCTCTCTACTCTGAATCCAGAGCAGGCTTTGCCACTGCAGTTCTGCAGGGCCTGGTAGCCTCTCCTAATCTTATTTAGGCCCAGCCACCCAACCTCAGCTTTGGGATTCAACCCAAGTGTAATGACTGCAACAGTGAAACACGATGAACATAGTACATTTGTGTAACTACCATAAATGTAGATGTTCAAGTGTATTCACTGTTGCAGTCCAGGTTACCCACCCACCATCCTCCTTTCTCATTGCTGGGTCCTTTTTTGTACTTCTCAACTTTCTACAACCTATGTGATGTATTTGCTTGTAGATGAAGGAAATGTTATTTTGGTACATGCATGTTTTTTGACATAATCTTTTCCAGCCTTTCCCATTTGGGGGCACCTGACATCTGGGGCAAGAAAAACTGAAGAAAATGGCGTCGGTTGCATCTTTTATACCCCTGGCGCACTGACGTCAGGGAAGAGGCGACAGCAACCGACGCCGGACCTGGACTTTGGAACTCGGGCTGATTGCGGGTAGCCTGCCAGCAGGATAACCCAAGTGTAATGACTGCAACAGTGAATACACTCGAACATCTACATTTATGGTAGGTACACAACTGTACTTTCAGTCACAAGCAGAGGGAGCAAAGCCAAGGTTTGGATATAAATTATTTTGGTGTGTGTTTAAAGGCATGTGGATTAGAAACGGACCTAATAAACAGTGGAATTGAATTCCATGTTTTTGCCACAAAGCTTGAGTACAGACCATGTCCAGGGTATTTTTGTGGTTTATAGATGGAAAGGAGTTTGAGTTTATTATTAGATAAGAGTATTCTGTTAGGGTGGAATCTGTCTAGAGTACTACATGGATCAGGGTATGCAGAAATTTTATGTATTATATCATGAGTAGTAACCAGTCATGTGTTTGTCAAGTGGAGTGGTAATTCAAGCAATTCAGTGCCTTAATCCCAATACAGAGGTGGATATGATAGTGTTTATTTCTAGTGAAGATTTGCAGCTTTGGTATAACATAATGATTAGTAAAGATTGGTGCTCCATGAATGAGTGAGGGTAGGAAGCAGGTAGTTGGAAAGGTGGTTTTAGTGGTGTTTGTGGAGATGTCGCTGTGTCTGTAGAGAATTCATGTCTTTAGGTGACTTTTTTTTTTTATTGTTTTGAGGTCAAATTTAAGGTTATTGTCTAGTGTCATTACTAGCAATTTTGTGCACAGTATTACTTCAGTCTGTGTATTGTTCGGTGACATAATTTTGAATGTAATTTTTTTTTTGTTTTATATATACTTTTGTGAAGAGTAAGAGTAACGTAGATGTCCTCCTATTCACATGTTGCAGTATTCATAACAGTAGGGAGGTTGCTGCCTGCAGAGCCAACATCCGGCCATTATACCAAAGTCTTGCTTTCAGGAGGGTATGTGTGACGTCCTGCGGCAGGGCCATAAACCAATGTAGGGTATAAAAGTGGCATCTGCACATACCCTTTTCAGAATTTTTCTGCCACAGTGAATGTTGGACTCCAGTTCGAAAAGCAGATCGCTACTTCAGACGACCGCCACAAACAACCGCTACAGGTCAGTACCCTGTGGGGTTTTCAGTGTCCTTTTTTCATTTTTACTATTACGTATATGTCCACTAGAAAGGGGAAGTGTGCTTGTGGGAGACAAATTCCATACAAGGACTCGCACGATAAGTGCGGATTCTGTTTAGGCGAGGCCCACGACCATACGTCATACCCTATTTGCAAATCATTTGTTCCTAAAACCCTTCGCAGCCATCTGGCCACACTTAAACTTTACTTGGAAAATCAGAGGCTCCGGCGTCTCACACTCGTTGTGGAGGCAGGAGCAGGCCCATCCGAAGAGCCGCCGTGGAAAAAGGCCAAGAAAATCAGGCCCGATTCCCATGCTGCACCTCAGGCTTCAGGGGAGATTCTTGAGACTGATGAAAGCCCGGGATCTCTTTAGACCCCATTTCCTTATACTAGGCCCAGGAGCCACGATGGAAGCTGGACTACCGGAAACCTCAAGTATGTCCGCTGAGGCAAATCAGCCATCAGATCCTGAGGGGAACCATGACTCATTCAGTCGGAGGGCACTGATGTTCTTCATGTTTCGCTGTTGCAGTCATCACCCGTGGGTTATCCCTGCTGTGGTAGCTCTTGGCCGGCCCGAATACCAGAGTCAAAGCTTTCTGCTTTGACTGCAGTTGCTTGAGACTGATGTCAGGTCATCAGTGCTGTGAAGTAAGGCAGCCGACGGGATTACATCAGTCTTTCTTGCCATGGAGCCCGTAGCAGAAGCAGTTCACAAGTGTGCCAGTCAGTCTCTACCAGAGCGTGAATTACAGCTGAAAACATCTAAAGCTAAGTACTCCATTGGAGACCCTTTTTTCTTGCACTAACCGATGTCCAAAAAAGTTAACAATTGTCTCGATGTGGAAAGCAGATCCCACTCTGAGACTGCCAGTCTTACTGCATCACTTGTTTAGGCCCAGACCACAACATCCCCCGTTGCCGGTTCTGTGCCCTCTTTAACGCGAGCACCATTCGTCGTAGAACTCTCTTTGTAGACAGGTATTTTTGTCTTTCGTCTTCACATTCCAGTGTGGCGTCCATCAGTCAACCTTCCGTAGACATTCCGAAGAAACATAGGGATAATGATAGAGACAGACCACACAAGGCTAAGCCATCAGACAATACTACCACGAAACAGGTCGTCAGTTCTCCGGAATTCAGTGAGGCGCTTTTGCAGCCCCTGATGCCCGATGCTATTTCTATGCAGGCCTCTACCGAGACCCTTTCGGAGTCCGGTATGCCGCAGAAATCTTCTTCATCTTCTGAGCCTTTGGTTGTCTTTACCTCGGTTGGGTCTGGAGCCGCTAAGCAGGCACCGGCTTCTGAGGAGACCTTTCGCACTACCAATTCCAGACAAAAAAACAACATCTTCTCTTCCAACTACAGTTTCTCTCAGACCGATAGATACTCTTAGGTCTAGAAGCCAAGGCCCCTCCTAGAAAATCTACTTCTAGCCTCCATTCTGCTCCACGACCCCAGGCCCAAATGCTTAAGATGGCAGAGGATCTCATCTCCCTTATCAGGGGTAGTCAGGCCACAGCTTCTAAAAGGAAAAGACACCCTTCCCCTGAAGTTATGACAGAGCAGGATTCTGAGGAATCTGATTATTCAGTTTTTGAAGCAGGACAGCAGTCTGTTACTGCTTGTGAGGATTCAGATGCAGAGGAATCCATTCCTTCTGCCTCCCCACCAGAAGACCTTTCCTTTGAGGAAATCCTTCATGCCCTCAAGGAACATTTCCACTGGGAATCTCAGGATTACCCTCAGTCTAAGAAAAGACTAAGATAATTTCTAGACCTGCCTCAGCACAGACCTCTAGCCATCCCCCCTATCTTAGAAGTGGTGGATGATGTTTTCCATGAATCCAGCTTAGCCCCTGACGCCCTACCTCTTGCCCCCACTAAACCTGACAGGTACTACAGAGTACCAGATTCTCACAAAACCTGTTCAGAAATCCTGCTGCAGACCCGGAGGTCATTACACAGGGACCAAAAGGGGCTAAGGCTAGTTCTGCGAAGAATCCTATTCCTTCTGACAAGGATTTCAGAGGACTGGACAGATGGGGTAAAAAAGTATGCACCTCTGCAACCTTGGCTATCAGAGCACTCGCCTGTCAGTTCCACATGTTAAAATATCAACAACACACTTTGGAACTATTAAAGCAAAATATTTCTACCTTTCCTGACTGTGTCAATTTTAAAGAGTTAGCAGATTTACTGCACTCTACTTGTCAAGTGGCCAAACACTCTGCACTGTGGATATGATGCCTTAGAAGCCTCTAGCAGGGCAGCAGTGTCAGGATCTGTTATTAGGAGACATACATGGCTGAAGGAACAACCTCTCCCTGATCATGTCAAGCCTAAATTAATTGCTGCACCCTTGGATAAGGACCGCTTGTTTGGAGCAAAAGCAGAAGAGGTGCTTAAAAAGATGGAAGACAAAGCTAAATCTATGCAAACAGTAAAAGATTTTTTCTAGGTTCAGCAGGAATTTTCCCTCTAAACACTGGTTCTTTCCTGCACCTAGTAGACAGGGGCAAGGTAAGTCCTACAGGGACAGACCTCCCAGGGACAACAGAGGACCAAACGGTGTACCACTTCAGCCCCTAAAGTAGGGAGTTCTAAACCATCCTTCTATGCAAAAACTCTCAATGACTCTGTCTTCCCCCTCTGCCCCCCTTCCACTCACCAAAAGCTAGGAGGAAATATCTCCCTCTACAAAGAAAATTGGCTTTCTGTAATAAAGGACCAATGGGTCTTAAAGATAGTTTTCCAGGAATACAAATTCTCCTTCAACAAACTCCCTATTCTAAGAGGGTACCCAGACTTACCTCCAAATCAGTGGGGAGAGGCATTGAAATAAGTTGAAACACTCATATCCCAGGGGGCAGTAGGTTCATAGGTAGGTACTAGGCTATCGGCCCGAGGGCCAAAGCAAGCCTAGCCAACAGTGTATTGGCTTTCGCCACCCATGTAGTGTTAAATTCCTGTCCCTCTATCGAGCAGAGCCCCCGACATAATCCCAGGGATGAATTTCCTATCACCCATCCACTTATCAAGGTTTTTCTTGAAGAGTGCTAATGATGAGCTCTGCTTGATGTAGATGGGAATTTTGTTCCAGAGCATGGGAAGTCTCTGGACAAGAATCTATCCCTCCAGCATGTCCTATTTATTGTTGTGGTGAGGTTTAGGTACCTAGAGCGTGTAGCTCGAGGAGATTGAGATTTCTTTAAGTGGAGCATGTCCATTAATTCCAGGTTTGACATGGCTTTGTATGTTAGACAGAGGTCTCCTCGGAGTAAGCGGTATGCGACCGAGTAAAGTTGGAGTTTCTTGAGTCGGTCAGCAAAGGGCAACTGTTTGAGGCCAGCAGTCCTCTTGGTGAGGTACTTTTGGGGCCTCTCCAGTTGTTGTAGGTGTCTTGTGAGATACATCCCAAATGGAGCTTTGTATTCAATGAGGGGTCTGATAAGTGATGAGTAGAGGGGAACGATGACTTCCTTATTTCTAGATGCGAACCCTTTTGTGATTAGGTGGGCCATGTAGAAAGATTTTCTGACCACTGTGGCAATGTGGTTATCGAAGGAGAGGTTACTATTCACTTGGGTCCCAAGGTCTTTTATCACACTTTCTGTGTTAAGTGAAATTCCCCCTATTTGATAATTCATGGGTACCATGTTTTTACCAAAGGGGATAACAATGCACTTTTTGGCATTTAGCTTGAGGCCATGATTTTGACACCAGGTGTCTGTCTCGGTGAGGCCCTTTTGCAGGATGTCTACGTCGGCAGGGGAATCGATAATGGCACCCAATTTGCAGTCATCTGCGAACTTGGTTAGCCATAGACCCTCAGTGTTCGCTTGCACTTCGGAGAAGTATATACCGAATAGGAGAGGTCCCAAGACTGAACCCTGGGGCACTCCACTTGTCACTGGTTTGGAGTCTGATCTGGAGTCTGCAACTCTCACCATGTGGGTTCTGTCCGTGAGCCATTTGGCCACCCATCTAGTGACATAAGGGTTTATGTTAAGGTTGATGAGTTTATCTATGATTCCTGAATGGGGGATAGTGTCAAAGGCTTTAGCGAGGTCCAGGTAGGCTGTGTGGACCACCTTGCCCTAGTCTGTGGCCTTGGTAGCTGTTTCAAAGAAGTCTACCAGGCTTAGGAGACATGATCTACCTTTCACAAATCCAAATTGGGTAGCATCCAAAGTTTGGAGGTTACCAATGTCTTTGTTTCTGAGTTCCATGATGATACGCTCCATGGCCTTGCAGACCAGGCTTATCAGGCTAATAGGTCGATAGTTCCTGGGGTCTGTGGTGGTTCCTCCTTTGTGGAGTGGGATAACCGTTGCTGTGCGCCATTCCGTGGGCACATAGCCTGTGGTGAGGCTGTGATTGAACATGGAGTTTAGGTGGGGTGCTAGTTCATTTTGGAGTTTGTGTAAGACACAGCCTGGGATGTTGTCCAGTCCCATGGATGCTGTGTTTTTGGCTGTAGAGAGTACCATTTTTACCTGCGTGTTTGTGATTGATGGGGCTCTACAACCATCTGGCATAGTTATAAGCCCTTTGCGGGGTGAGGGGGACATAAGGTTTGCACTGAACTTATCTGCCAAGATGTTGGCAATATCAGTTGGCTCTGATACACCATTCTGTTGTAGCTCTGTTCAGATTGGGGTGTTTCCATGGAGATTCTTGACATAGCTAAAGAATGCCTTGTGGTTGTCTTTGGTATCCGTGGCAATTTTTCTTTCAAAATTAGCTTTGGAGGATTTAATGAGAGATCTTAGTTTCTTACTGAGGCCTATCAGTGAGTTCCTCCATACTTCGGTTTTTACTCTCTTTTGCAACAGTTTCTTCCTTCTGTTGTAGAGTTTGTTAATGGCAGGGGACCACCAGATCGGCTTCCTTTTTTTGGAGGATAGCGTCTTTGTTTTGTTGGGGATAGCACGATCCATGCACTCATGCAGGTGCTTGTAGAGTGCATTTGTGTAGGATTCAGCAGTTGTGACTGTATTGACTGTATTATCCATCTGCGGGGACGTTGCGAAGTTAGCCACCTCAGTTTTGAGTAGCGTGAAGTTCATTTTGGAGAAATTTTTTACGATGGTTTCGTTGTGTGGGGGTGGGGTCAGGATGTAGATATCTAGGGTGATTAGTTTATGGTCTGATCTAACAAGCGAGGAGTTGATCTTGGGTGTTGAGCACTGGTCACCCATGTTGGCAATGATCAGGTCCAGAATATTGTTGCCCCTGGTGGGGGTGTTGACAAGTTGATCCAGGGCATTAGAGTTTATAAATTCCAGGAATCGTTGAGCAAGGGGATTAGTACAAGAGTAGTTTTCCCAGTTTATGTTAGGGTAGCTGAAATCGCCCTTTATTATGGTATTTGGTTGGATCCTCATTTTTTCTAATGTCCCCAGGAATGAGGAGTGAGGTTCCTGGGTCATGGTGGGGGATCTGTACCAAGCTACAATTTGAAATGCATTTTTGCCCTGCGTTAGTTGCACTTGGATGATTTCAGAGGCATCATGTTTTGCAACTAGCCTGGAGGTGTGGATGAACTTGATGAAGATCGACACACCTCCGCTCTTCGTGTTTCGGTCCGGGTTTTGTGGCCGAAACGTGTGGTATGAATTATAGCCTGGTAGTGCTGGGGTGCTCTCGGGAGCCTTGAACCAGGTCTCAGTCACTGCACAGATATCGATGCTCTCCATTTTGAGGAGTGCCTTGAGTGAGTGCATTTCGAGGTTTAGACTCCTAGCATTGAGCAGCATTGCCCTCAGTTTTTTGTCACCTGTAGTTCTTATGGTGATGGGTTTGTTTTTTGAGCCTTGCCTACAAAAAGGCACTATGGGGGCGGTAAGAGCCTTGGCCAGTATCCTGAATCCCAGGGGTGACAGGTGCAGGCCATCTCTGGCGAAGCATCGTGGCCTGCCAAGCATGTCATCCCAGGCAGACAGGTACTGGATCCCCTTTGAACGACACCAGAAGCTTAGCCAATTGTTGAAGTTGATCATCTTATCCTTGTACTGTGGTATCATTCTTGGTAAAGGCAGGATGCTACTCAGGGCTAGGGTCATACCTGCTTGTGCTACAAGATCGGAGAGCTCTTCCATGTCTCTTTTCATGTAATCCAGGGAGGTACATCTCAGGTCATTTACACCAACATGGACAATGACAGTGTCATATTTGTACTTGCCTTGTAGTGACCTGAGTGCATGTGTTATGTGGCGGATTCTGGCACCCGACAAGCAGCTGATAGTAACCTTCTCTTTGTCCAGCCTGCTGAGTGGGACGTCGGTGTGCCTGACTATAGAACCTGTTTCTGCAGATCAGACAGGCAAAGCCTTTTATTCCAGACTATTCCTTGTCCCCAGAAAAGAGGCATTTGTCATCCCATCCTGGATCTATCCATTCTGAACACTTCCCTGGTGGTCCCGAAATTCAGAATGCTAACTTTGCAACAGCGCTGCCTATGCTGAGAAAGAATGCCTGGCTAGTGACCCTAGACCTGAAAGATGCCTACCTCCACATCCCCATAAGGGAATCCTGCAAGAAATTCCTGCACTTCAGAGCAGGCTCACAGCACTTTCAGTTCTCTACGCTAACCTTTGGCTTATCTACTGCTCCCAGAGTATTCACCAAATCCTTAGCCCCGGCCACAGCATTTTGCAGACAGAGAAATATACAGATATACCCTTACCTGGACAACTGCCTCATTCAGGCAGAGTGGAAAGAAAAGCTGCTGTAGGACCTCATCTCAGTCAAAGCCCTCCTAAGTTCCTTGGGGTTCACCATCATCGAGAAGAAATCAAGTAAACACTCTCCAGGAGGATAATTTTCTTGGGAGCTCTGCTGGACACAGCATCCCAAATGGCCTTCCTATCCCCAGAAAAATAGTGCTTCCTGCCACTCTACTTTACCCAGTTGGCTTCCAAAAGCCACCTCACAGAGAGGAAGTTCCTGCAAGCCCTGGGGTACATGGCCTTCTGCATCCTTCTGATTCCTCTGTTTAAGCTTCACGTGAAGAAACTTCAGTGGTTCCTAAAGAACCTTTGGTGTCCGCACTGTCAGCCCCTGGAGACCTCTTTCCCCCTGATCCCCTGTGTAAGGGCCAAGTTTCTCTGGTGAGCGAGGGCCTGTGCCAAGAACAAGGGTCTCCCCTTCATCCTTCACCCTACCGGACAGACCATCACCACCGACACCTCAGACATCGCTTGGGGCGCTCAGCTCGCAGGCAGGTGCACCCAGGGCCTTTGGGATGCCCAGCACCTTCTCTTACACATCAGCCAGAAGGAAATGCTGGCAGCACAAAAGGCTCTGACATCCTTTAAACGCCATCTCAGGCCTGGGGTTCTTCTTATCAAAACAGACACCACCATAATGTGGTACATCAACAAACGGGGAGGGACCCAATCTTACCCTCTGTGCGTGCTAGCCATGAATTTCTGGCTGACAGCCTCCTCCATGGGACTACACCTAATAGCCCAATACCTTCCAGGGATAAACAACACCCTGGCAGATCTCCTAAGCAGAAACTGTCTGGACCCCCACGAATGGCAGCTCCACAGAAAAATCTTTCTGCAACTCACTCAGGAGTGTGGATCTCCAGAGGCGGATCTCTTTGCTTCGCACCTCAATCACCAGTTACAACAATTCTGTAACAGGGAGTCATCACCACCAAGTGTGGAAGGTGGATGCCTTGACCTTCCCCTGGAACTCCCTCTTTATATACGCTTTCTCTCCTCTGCCCCTTATTCCCAAGGTACTGATCAATGGTCCAGAATAATCCCCTGCAAGTACAGCAGTACACGGCTTAAATAAACAGTAATCCAAAAAACAAAAAGCCAGCACCAAGGTGTATGAAGTGTAAATTTATTATAAAGTTATCACAGACAGTCCAGTTTCGGCATACATTTCAAGCCTTCCTCAGTGTAACCATAAATGACCTTCAACATTCCTTATATACACACCCATCCATTAAAAAAGAATACCCATTGGCTGCTCACAGTACTTCATTTAACCCAGGAGGGATTAAAGCACCTAACTTTATAATCCATCTTTTTTCTTTAGCATTTCGTTTATTGTGCCAGCCAGTTTCCCCCTTGATAATATCAATGGCAGTGAATCTGAAAGATGCTGGTGGATGATTAACCACCTGTTTATATAATGCATTTGTGTGCTTTTTTTGTTTGATGTCACTTAAATGCTGACTAATCCTGAATTTCACAGGCCTGGACGTTTGTCCCACATAGAAGGCCGAGCATGAGCAAGTGGCTAGGTATATAACCCAGTCAGATGAACAGTTGGCAAAAAACTTGATATCATAAACCTGACTGGTGTTACGGCTACTAAACATTCTGGTCTGATTTAGTCTGTTGCAATGTACACAACAGCCACAACTATAACAAACCTGAAGTACATCACCCATGAGAGTGGACTGTGTATTAGGGAAAACCACCCGGGCTCCCACCTTATAATGGTTAAAGTGGGATGTCAGCGTCCTTCCCCTCCTAAATCCAAATCGACATCTATCCTCAGTCAAAGCCTTGATTCTCTCATCTGCCTGTAAAATGTTCCAGTTTTGTTGTACCACATCACAGAAAATGCCTGTGTTACTCCCATGTGTAGTAATCAATTTAATAGGGGCTGGCTCATTAACTTTATGTTTATATTCTAACAATTCCTGTCTTGCCATTCCACTGACCTCCCTACATGCCATGGTAATCATTCCTGGTTTAAACCCACGTTCCTTAAATATCCTGACCATATCTGTTTTGTGATGTTCATATTTGTCACTACCAGAACAAATGCGTTTAATTCTCATAAACTGAGATTTTGTTATATTGTGAATGACATGTGGCGGATGGTAGCTTGACGCATGTAGGAGGGAATTATATTTAGAAAATTTGCAGAGAACCTGTGTATCCAAGGTACCATCCACATTTTTGGTAATTAAAACATCCAAAAACGTGATTTGGTTTAGATCATGTGTACAGGTGAATTCTATCCCCCATTTGTTTTCATTCAGGTATTTCACAAATTCTTGAAGATATTCCAAATCACCTTTCCAGATAAGCCAATAGTCATCCAAATAATATCGCCAGATGTCCATTTCTGGCAAAAACAAATTATGTGAGGGGTCATATATAATATGTTTTTCTACATATGCCATGAATAAATGGGCATAAATGGGGGCAAAGGATGCCCCCATAGCTGTACCCCTAGTTTGCCAGATGCATTTGTCCTGGTAGTAAAAAACATTTTTGGTCAAAACATGTTCCGTCAGAAGTAGTAACAAAGTGTTAAAACCTGGAGGATATAGTGCAGCCACACCCAACCAATACTCTACGGCCAAAAGGCCAGCCCAGTGAGAGATGTTAGTATATAGGGAGGCCACATCCAGCGTACAGAAAAAACAATGGGGTTTAACTAGGGCATCTGATAGTATTTGTAGAAATTCCATAGTATCCCGTATTCTAGATCTCATCAGGGGCAACAGAGGTTTTAAGTATTGTGTTAGAAAAACCGCCAAAGGTTCTGTTAGTGACCCCTACCCGACTCAGTCAGTCTTCCCGGAGGGTTGGTTAATGATTTGTGGATTTTGGGTAGCAAGTATAAATATTGCCTTTTGGGATTAGCGACAGTAAGATGTTTGGCAGTGTTATTAGATATAATCCCTTTATCCACAGCCAGTTTAAGGAAGTCATCAATCTGATGTTTAAATGTATTGGTGGGGTCCAATGGCGTTACCGTATAAAACAAGCGGTTGTCAAGTTGTCTTAAGACTTCATTATTATAAGTGTCAAAATCCATCCCCACAATAGCTCCCCCCCCCCCCCTTTATCAGCCGGTACAATGACAATATTGGTGTTGGATTTAAGTTCTATCAGTGCCTTTTATTGGGTCTTTGGGAGGTTATGTGGTTTAATCCGGGTTTCCCCATGGTATATGTGTAGATCTTTGCGAACATTGTGTAAGAATAATTGTACCACCGGATGCATAGGTGGCACAAAATTCGATCTCTGAAAATAAAAAAGGTACTGATCAAGATATGGGATGTTATTATATAGGGAGGCCACATCCAGCGTACAGAAAAACCAATGGGGTTTAACCTGGGCATCTGATAGTATTTGTAGAAGGTCTGTAGTATCCCGTATTCTAGATCTCACCAGGAGCAACAGAGGTTTTAAGTATTGTGTTAGAAAAACCGCCAAAGGTTCTGTTAGTGATCCCCTACCTGACACAGTCAGTCTTCCCGGAGGGTTGGTTAATGATTTGTGGATTTTGGGTAGCAAGTATAAATATTGCCTTTTGGGATTAGCAACAGTAAGATGTTTGGCAGTGTTATTAGATATAATCCCTTCATCCATGGCCAGTTTAAGGAAGTCATCAATCTGATGTTTAAATGTATTGGTGGGGTCCAATGGCATTACCATATAAAACAAGTGGTTGTCAAGTTGTCTTAAGACTTCATTATTATAAGTGTCAAAATCCATCACCACAATAGCCCCCCCATCAGCCAGTGCAATGACAATATTGGTGTTGGATTTAAGTTCTATCAGTGCCCTTTGTTGGGTCTGTGGGAGGTTATGTGGTTTAATCCGGGTTTCCCCATGGTATATGTGTAGATCTTTGTGAACATTGTGTAAGAGTAATTGTACCACCGGATGCATAGCTGGCACAAAATTCGATCTCTGAAAATAAAAAAGATACTGATCAAGATAAGGGAGGAGAGACCAAAGGTCAACCTCATTGTTCTAGACTGACCCAGACAGCATTGGTACCCCTGACTACGCAGCCTGACATCACAGCCTCCCAGGCAGCTTCCCCTGATCCTAGACCTCTTAACTTAGATGGGGGGGGTGCACACAGACTTGCAGACTCTCAGGTCCTAGACATTCTCACTGAGGCCAGAAGGCCCAGCACCAGAAAATCTTACACAGAAAAATGGAAAAGATTCTGCTCCTGGAGCCAGTCCAGAGGGGGCAGTCCCTCTCAATCTTCCATCCCACGTATCCTGGATTATCTAGCAGAGTTTCTCAGTAGTTGCATCTCCTTCTCTTCTATTAAAATCCACACCTCAGCCATTTCATCTCATTTTGATACAGACCAGCCCATGTTCTCACATCCTTTGATTAAACAATTCCTCAGAGGGGCTTCTAATATCAGACCTCCCAGAAGGCCACCCACACCAGCCTGGGACCTGAATTATGTTTTGGAGAAACTAACCTTACCACCCTTCGAACCTGTTGCTTCAGCAGAACTGAAATACCTCTCCTGGAAGACTGCTCCCTTGTTAGCTATCGCCTCAGCCAGAAGGGTTTCTGAACTTCAGGCCCTCATGGCCATTTAGCCCTTCATCATTTTCCATGCAGACAGGGTCTCCCTGAGGAATAAAAACCCTCCTTTATGCCCAAGGTGGTATCTAATGTGACTCTCAACCAGGCCATA
Organism: Protopterus annectens; assembly: GCF_019279795.1. Classification (NCBI taxonomy): domain Eukaryota; kingdom Metazoa; phylum Chordata; order Ceratodontiformes; family Protopteridae; genus Protopterus; species Protopterus annectens. The sequence continues at coordinate 1,719,556,214 of NC_056732.1, read as the reverse complement.
CATCTGCCTACCTTCTTCCCTAACCCTCAAAACAAGGGGGAAAAAATTCTGCACTCACTAGACGTGCACAGACAGCACTGATATTACCTGGACCGTACTAAGCCCTTCAGAAAAACAGACCAACTCCTTGTCAGCTTTGCTCCAGGGAGACCCATTTCCAAGCAAACCATTTCCAAATGGATATCACACTGTATCCATTTCTGCTACAGATTCCATAGGAAACCTCCCCCTAAGTCTTTCGTACTCATTCTACTAGGGCAACCTCCACTTCCACAGTATTCCTCAGAGGAGTCTCCACCAGGGACATCTTGGAAGCTGTCACCTGGACCTCTGTCCATACCTTTACAAAGAATTACCACCTTCCTCTTTTCTCTAAGGCAAGGGCAGGTTTGCCTCTGCAGTTCTTGCTTACCCATGCCTAGGTCTCTAACTAACTAATCCGTCCACCCCTCTCCTAAGCTTTGGGAATCTTCCCACAGGTGATGACTGCAACAGTGAAACAGGAAGAACATAGTACAGTTGTGTACACTTACCATTAATGTAGATGTTTGAGCGTATTCATTTGCAGTCCTGGTTTCCCTGTCCTTCCCACTATTTATCCTCTTTCCTTAGGGATACAGAAGTTCTTATGGTGGCTTTTAGCCACCAGGACCACTTTACCATACTTTCTTGGGGTTCTGACTGGTTAAGGCAAGAAAAACTGATGTAATGGCGTCGGCTGCCTTGCTTTATAGCACTGATGACCTGATGTCAGTCTCAAGCGACCGCAGCCGATGCAGAAAGCTTTGAATCTGGTATTCGGGACAGCCGAGGGCTACCACAGCAGGGATAACCCACAGGTGATGACTGCAACAGTGAATACACTCGAACATCTAAATTTTTATGGCAAGTGTACACAACTGCACTTTCTTGCTCCTCCATCCACCCAGACATCGCCTCCCTCTCTTTCTCTGCCATCTACTCAAATGAAGAGAAAACAAAAAGTAAGACACAAAGAAACGCAACCTGCCCCAGGCTGGGAAGTTTTCTCTCACAGCCTGTAAGGCATTCCATGCCCTACTGACACAACAGCAGCCATCTGCTTCCCCAACAGGGCCCCCTTTACTTGTATCAGAGGAAGATCTCTCCTCAGATGAAGATTCTGTGACCTATGAATCTCAAATTGATTCACCCAGGGACTTTATTACCCCAAAGGAAGAGGATCCCATTACACCAGAGTTGCCTGGGGAAGAATTCATCTTTGGTGATACCATCACCCTCATGAGGGAACATTTTAAATGGCAGACCTCAGTCATCTCAGGTAGTAAAAAGAGATATTTGACCTGCTTCAAATGGAATAGCCATCCCCTTCAGCTGTGCCCCCTTTGCTTCCTGTCTTCCAGGATGCCTTCTTAGCCACCTCTCAGGCACCAAATTCACAACCACCAGCTTCTAAACATCTTGACCATTTTTATAAGGTCCCACAGGACACACAGTTCCTTTTTAGAAACCAACCAGCAAACCTTGCTGTTATTGCAGTCTCTGCAGATAAGACAGCCAGACAATTACCTTCGACTGCCCTCTATCCTACTGATAAAGACAGTATATTTATGGATAGTCTAGGGGAAAAAGGTGTATACCTCCTCTACTCTGGCTATAAGAGCCTTGAACTACCAAACCCACATGGCTAAGTATGTCCTGGACACATGCCAAGGCTTCCACTCTACTCTGAGATCCCCGATTCCAACTCAGCTCAACAACTTACTCTCAACAGCATCCAAAATAACTAGGCACTCTGTCAAGTGCAGTTACAGTGCTGTGGAAGCATCATCCAAATCTGCTGCTGCTGGCTCAGTATTAAGGTGATACTCCTGGCTGAGACTTCAGCCACTGCCCTTAGATGTACAAACAAACCTTCTTGAGGCCCCCCTGAACAATAAAGCCCTTTTTGGCCAGGCCTCAGCTGAACTTCTTAAATCCCTTCAAGAGAAGGGAAAAGAACTGCTAAACCTAAAACACTTGCTGGTATCTCCCATTCCCAGATACCTCAGAAACTATCCCCAGAGAACTTCCTTTGTCAGGAGGCAATCCTCCCACACAGCTCATCTGACAAAGGGACAGAGGCAACCGAGGAAAACCTCTGCCCCCAGGTTTCCCTCCAACTCTTCCACTACCCCCTTTTGGAGCCAGTCTGATTAAACCAGACCACCTCCTGTGTGACTTACCATTACTAAATCAAAATGCCCCATTGTCACTTTGCCTCACCCTTTCCCTACCCTCCTGGTGGAAGATTACAACAGAAAGATGGGCAATATCCATCATTCAAAGGGGTTACTTTATGACTTGGTGGATGTTACCCTCTTCCAGGGAATTCTTCAACCTCCAGCAAATCAAGTCCACCTCTTCCCCACTATCATTCAACAACTACTGGCCCCAAGGCACCATAGAACAAATAGTACCCACCCAAAGAAACAAAGGATTTTATTCAAAAATATTTTTGACACCAAGGAAAGACGGTCCATGGAGACCGGTTCTGGATATACCTTTCCTAAACCTGTTTGTGAAGGTACCCAGCTTCAAAATGATCACCTTACATTTGCTCCTAACACTCATCCCCACTCAGGCCTTCATGGTGGCCCTGGACTTGAAGAATGTCTACCTCCACATACCCAGTCACCCAGATTACAGGAAATTCCTCCACTTTGCAGTAGGTTCCTGCCATTTTTAATTCTTTGGGCTCTCCACAGCACCTCGAGTGTTCATAAAGTGTCTAGCACCTTTCATTACTCACTGCAGAGCACAGGGTGTACAAATATACCCATACTTAGACGACATGATTGTACTTCATCAAGACTGCTAAGTCCTCCAAGAGTACTTAAGACAGGTGGTCTACACCCTGACCCACCTGGGGTTCACTATAAACAAGGAAAAGTCTCATCTGCAAGCCACACAAGACATGATTTTCTTGGGATACAGAATCAGAACAGACCTAATGAAAGCATGTATTCCAGAACAAAGAATCCTGGGTCTTAGAATATACCTCAACAAACTCACTAGTCTCACTTCATTGCTAGCACGAGGATTCCTAAGGATGCTAGGACACATGGCATCCCTAATACCTATGCTACCCCTAGCAGGACTCCACATGAGAAAGATCCAGTGGATCTTGAAGAACTTATGGAGTCAACATTCCCATCCCCTAGAAACTCCTCTTCCACTACTCCAGTGTCTGAAGAGAGAGCTACAGTGGTGGATCTCTGCCATCCACCACAACCAGGGTATCCCATTACAGGTACCTGCCCACCGGCTAGGACTCACCACAGATGCATCAGACTTGGGTTGGGGTGCAGTGCTACGACGCAACCAAAAACAGATCACTGTGCAGGGAATATGGTCCACACTAAGACTAAAGGACCACATCAATATCAAAGAAATGAGGGCACTCCATTTAGCCCTACAAACTTTCAAAACAGCCGTACTCCCCAGAACTTTCAAGGTGATCACAGACAATATGATTGTCATGTGGTACATAGATGGGGGGGGGGGGCAGTATCCTACCCACTTTGCAGCTTAGACATCCAAATCTGGAAGCTAGCAACGACTCAACATCCATCTAGTAGCAGTGTACATTCCCTCTACAGAGAATGTCATGGCCGACTCTGTAAGCAAAACTTCAGCTCCCTATCACAAATGGATGCTTCACAGAGAGGTATTCCTAGATCTGATTCACAAGTGGGGTATTCCACAACTAGAGCTCTTTGCCTCCTCCCAGAACAAACAGATGCCCAACTTTTGCACAAGGGTCCCACACACACACGAGCCTGGAAAGTGGACGACTTCTCCTTTCCTTGGGGGGGGGGGTTGTTTCTCTGTGCCTTTCCACCCTTCACTCTGATTCAGAAAGTCATCCTCAAAATCCAGAAGGACGAACCAAAAAGCCTGTTGGTGACCCCCTACTGGCCAGGACAGCATTTGTTTCCCCTTCTCTACCTACTAGCCAAGGGCAATCACCACAGGTTACCCCACTGAATAGACTTGCTCACACAGAACAGGGGATCCCTACTACACCCTCAAGTAAACAACTTGAAACTGACCTTATGGGTGATAGGGTTCTAATCCCCGTCAGACACCTGTACTCAGAGGACGTACTCAATGTCCTGCAGGAGGCCAGGAAACCTAGCACTAGGTGAAATTACATCTCTAAATTGAAAAGATTCTCCAGGTGGTGTCAGAAGAAAAGCCAGGACCCTATGACTATTCCGGTTCCTTTGGTCCTTTCCTATTTGTGTGAGCTCCTTCTTGCAGAACTAATTTACTCATCAGTTAAAGTCCATTTATCTGCCATCTCTGTCTGTCTGCCCCTCTTACCACCACTAGCTTCTAGATTGGAGATCAAGCTGTTCCTCAAAGATCAGACCCCCCAGGAAGCCTATCCCTCCTCTTTGGGACCTAAATTTTGTCCTAGAAAAAATCACACTGCCATCTTTTGAACCAGCACATTCAGTAACCCTAAAACTGTGCACCCTTAAAACTGTCCTACTACTGGCCCTTACCTCCGCCAGGAGGGTATCAGAGATACAAGCCCTTATGGCCATACCTCTTTACCTCATTTTCCACAAGGACAGAGTTGCCTTCAGGACTAATCCCTCTTTCATGCCTAAGGTGGTTAATGAACTTTCACTAAACCAAACCATTAATCTGCCTGTTTTCTACCCTAATCCCTAAAATGCCCCTGAGAGGACCTTGCATTCTCTAGATGTACACAGACAACTGAGGTATTATTTAGACAAAACCAAAGGTATTAGAAAATCTGGTCAGATTTTCATCTCCTTCCATCCTAGGGCTCTAGGGAAGGCAGTCACCAAACAATCTATTTCCTCATGGATCTCAAAATCCATTGGAATATGTTATTCCGCCCATGGTAAAACTTTACAAGGCCGTGTCAAATCGCACTCTACCAGGGCAGCTGCTTCCTCAGCTGCCTTTTTTAAGGGGGTTGACTGTGCTTCAGTCCTAGAAGTTGCCACTTGGGCCTCAGTGCACTCCTTCACCAAACATTACAAACTGGACGTAGCCTCCAGATCTAGAGCTGGGTTCGCTTGGTCTAATCTTCAGGGTCTCATTGACCAAGGACTCCAGTCCTCCTCCCAGGATCATACCTAAAAGCTTTGGCACTCTTCCTACTGTTATGAATACTGCAACATGTGAATAGAAGGATATAGAATAGTTGTGTAAGAACTTACCATAACCTTAGATGTCCTTCTCTTCCATGTTGCAGTATGCAGTCCCTCCCTTCCTGCCCCTTCTAGCTCACCTACCTAGTATACCTTACTTGCCTGTGGGCATATTGTTTTCCTGCCCTCTTTTCTTTTTAACTTCTCCGCTAATCACAGCCTAACAAGTACCCTTATTCTAGTCTACATGTGACTGTCTAGGGTCTGCCAGCTTTGACCCTCTTTAAACCTCCAGGAGTACTAGTGTGTGCGGCAGGCCATTCTGAAGGAGGTATGTGCAGACGTCACTTTTATATCTTATGTCGGTTTATGGCCCCGGCGCAGGACGTCACATGCACCCTCCTGCAACAAGACTTTGGTATGCAGGCAGCAACCTCCCTACTGTTATGAATACTGCAACATGGAACAGAAAGACATCTAAGGTTATGGTAAGTTCTTACACAACTGTTGTTTTTTTTAGTGCTGAGCAATATCTGGACACTGGGAAGCCAGTTTTTTGAGCTTCATTTGTTATTTGCAGAAGATGTTTCAGGTTATCAGAACAGCATGTAAGTGCAGAGTCTTCTGCCTATTGTATAATGTAGGCTTGACAGGAAAAGGTATGAAGATATTTAAAAGAAGAGAACCAAGAGTAGAATCTCTGGGTACACCAGTGGTGATGGGCAGAAATGGTGGATGGATGTTCTGCCATTTTACAGATTGCTGCCTGTTAAGTAAGTAGCTGTTGAACCAATGGAGACAAGGAAGTGATAGGCCAAGAGATGACATTTGTTGCAAAAATTTACTATGAGAGACTGTCAAAAAATTTAGACAGGTCAAAGAATAGTGAGGAGACAGATTTGCTGGAGACCTTAGCTTTGTTGATAGTATCCATGAGGAAAAATAGAGGAGTAGTTGTCCTGTGGGCTAGACGGATGCCATGCTGTGCTGAAGTTAAGAGCTGGTCCTCTAGGAGGTAATGGAGAATTTGTTTTTGGATACACTTTTTTTTCTAAAATTTCTGAGAGGGAGCACTTATAGTAGGGTTGAAATGGGATCTGGTTAGTTGTCACCTTTGTGCAGGGTGGCTAATGTAAGACTTTTTCCATAGGGAAGGAACATCAAAAATGTAATAACGTATACTCTTGTCATCTTTGTTATTAATAGAGAACACATTTGTGCTACTGGGTACTCATATGGCTTGGATTGTTTTTTGGGGGTTATTTAAGTAGTTTAGTAAAGAGCACGTCAAATAAAATTAAAATGTAGGGTGATGAGATTGGGCTGTGTAGGCAGTGTGTGTGTGGAGGGGTGGTTGTGAGTGAAGGAGTGAACAAAATAGCAAAATTAATGTGTAACAAACATGTTACTTCTGGTGTCCTGTCACTTGTATCTGAGATGAGACAAAGAAGGAGAAAGGTCAGTGAAATTACCTTGGTTTGTATCGTTAGTGCCTACTGACGGCATTAATGGCCCGAGTACAGTAAATTATAAAGTAGAAAGGTGGGTACTGTATAGGGAAAATGAGGTTCTTCTTGAGGACCAGTATGCAGAGTCATTAAAAATGTAATTTCTGTTTGTTCACAGTGACAGCAGGTCCACTTACTTGGGCATACAACCTGCAGTAATTTTAGCTGTTTTTATTTTATTTTGTTTTTTGTTAGGACTGTCTGATATTTGCACAGACATGAACTAACGTACACTTTTTAGAGGATTATTTGTTCACATGCAGCATAAGCTCTTTGGATGCTTCCCTGAATATGATGATGTTCTTCGTGTTTCACTGTTGCAGTCATAACACTTTGGGTTATCTGCGTGCAGATAGCCCTCAGTCGGCCCGAATACCAGAGACTTTGTATTTCTGCGTCGGTTGCTGTCGCTCCAGGACTGACGTCAGGTCGTCAGAGGTATAAAAAACAGGCAGCCAACGCCACTACATCAGTCTTTCTTGCCGAGGATCCCGAAGCAGAAGCAGTTTGCACGAGTGCCAGTCGGCCGCTACCTGAGTTTTTTGTTTTCGAATTGAATCATCCTGAAGTCTTCTAAAGCTAAGTACCCCATTGGGGATCCTTTTTTCTTGCACTAACCGATGTCAGAAAAAGTTAACAATCGTCTTGCCTGTGGAAAGCATATACCACACTGAGATTTTCATTCTTACTGCATCACCTGTTTAGGCCCAGACCACGACGTACCTCGCTGCTGGTTTTGTGCCTTGTTCAATGTCCGAACCATTTGTTGTCGGGCCCTTTTTGTCGCTAAATACTCTTGATCTCTGTATTCCGAAATGGCTTCAGTAAGACATCCGACTACCGATTTTCCGAAAAAACATAGGGCTAAAGACAGAGACAGACCACACAGGTCCAAGCTGCTGACGATGCTTCCGTTAAGCTAGGCGCCAGTTTGCCGGTACTCAGTGAGGCGCTTTTGCAACCCCTGATGTCCACTTCTATGGATTTGCAGGCCTCTACCGAGACTCGTTTGGAGTCCGGTATGCCACGAGACTTTTCTTCAAGTATGGCACTTGCGGATGTCTCTACCTTGGATGGGTCCGGAGCCACTGAGCAGGGACCAGCTTCTGAGGAAGTTCTTCGTACTATCGATGTTTGACATAAACCGACGACCTCTTTCACGTCTTCAGTTCTGACTAAAACTACCGAGTTTCTAAGGTCAAGAGTGCTCGCTACGCCTAGAAAACCGAGGACCAAAGCGCATGCATCTGCTTCCTTGCCACAACATCAAATGCTTAAAATGGCAGAAGACCTTATTATGCTGATTAGGGGAAGCCAGTCTTCCCATCCTAAGAGAAAGAGACCAGTCCCTTGCAGCTTCAACAGACCAGGAGTCCGACGATTCTGAGGTATCTGATTATGAAGGCATGCCCTTATCTGCTTATGAGGAATCTGATGCAGAGGAATCCATTCCCTCTGCCTCTCCTCCAGAGGACCTTTCTTTTGGTGAAACCCTACATACTTTAAGAGAGCATTTCCATTGGGAATGGCAAGACTATCCTCAGTCCAAAAAGAGACTCAGAGAATTTCTAGATTTGCCACAACATAGGCCTTTAGCAATACCCCCAGTCCTGGAAGTTGTTGATGATGTCTTTATGGAATCCAGCCTTACTCTGGATACTTTACCCCCTGCTCCTAGGAAACCAGACAGGTACTGCAGAGTACCTGATTCTCAAAATTTCCTTTTCAAAAATCCTACTGCTGATCCAGAGATCATTTCCCGGGGGCCTAAAGACATCAAAGCTGCTACAGCTAAGAATCCCACCCATTCGGACAGGGATTCCAGAGCTTTGGACAGATGGGGTAACAAAGTTTTTACACCTCTGCAACTCTCGCCATTAGGGCTCTGAATTGTCAGTTTCACATGCTAAAGTACCAACAGCATATTATGGAGCTAATTAAGCAAACAATAGCAACCTTTGCAGACTGTGCATAAAACAAAGAATTGCAAGAGCTTATGCATTCTGCAAGCCAAGTCAGCAAGCATACATTGCAGTGTGGTTCTGATGCCCTAGAAGCATCTTGCAGGGCAGCAGTCACTGGTTCTGTACTAAGAAGGCATGCTTGGCTTAAGGAACAGACCTTGCCAGACCATGTCAAATCAAAGTTATTAGACACTCCTTTGCAGAAGGACACTCTGGCACCAAAGCAGAAGAGGTTCTTAAAAAGATGGAAGAAAAAGCTAAATCTATGCAGACAGTTAAAGAATTCTTGCAAATATAGCCTCCTAGATTCAGTAGGCATTGCCCCTCGAAACATTGGTCCTTTCCAGCCTCATCAAGGCCATCTCAAACTAGACCCAGGGGTAACCGACCCCCCCCAGACAGTCTCAGGGTATGCAGAGATCTAAGCAGTGGAGTGCCTCCACCTCCAAAGCAGGGAGTGCTAAGCTACCCCTTACGGAAAGAATTCCCAATGACTTCTCAACTCCACTCCCCACCTCTGCCCAACTGCTTGTGCCCCTAGAAGGAAAACTTGCTTTTCAAGCAAAAAACTGGATTTCTATCACCAAAGACCGATGGGTCCTCAGCATTGCATCCCAGGGGTACAAATTTTACTTCCACTCACTGCCAACCCCAAAAGGGTTCCCAGACCTTCCTGCAAACTAGTGGGTAGAGGCACAAACCCAAGTTCAATCCCTACACTGTATAAAGGCAATTCAACCTGCTCCTGCGGAACAGACAGGTCAAGGATTCTACTCCAGATTCTTCTTGGTACCCAGAAAAGAGGGCACTTGGCGTCCAATCCTAGATCTTTCAATTCTAAACACCTTCTTGGTGGTACCAAAATTCAAAATGCTCACCCTGCAGCAGCTTCTACCTATTCTAGCCAAGGATGCCTGGTTAGTCACCCTAGACTTAAAAGAAGCCTATTTGCACATCCCTATAAGGGACTCATGCAGGAAATATCTATGCTTCAGGGCAGGATCTATGCATTATCAGTTCTCTGCACTTCCCTTTGGTTTATCCACTGCTCCCAGAGTATTCACAAAATGCCTGGCTCCAGCCATTGCTTATTGCAAACAGAGAAATATCCATATTTACCCGTACTTGGACAACTGCCTGATTCAGGCAGACAGTCAGGAAATGCTGTTGCAGCACCTGACATTTGTAAAAAACCTTCGAACCTCCCTGGGATACACCATCAACGAGAAGAAATCAAAATTTGTCCCCAGTCAAAAGATTGTATTTGTGGGAGCAAACTTGGACATAGCATCCCAGATGGCATTCCTCACTCCAGAAAAGCAAGCCTGTCTGACAGACTATTTTACTCAAATGGCCACCAGAACCCAGCTATCCGCAAGGAAAATCCTGCAGGCCCTAGGGATCATGGCCTCATGCATCCTACTAATTCCATATGCCAGACTGCATATGAGGAAACTTCATTGGTACTTAAAAAGTCTTTGGTGCCAACATTCTCAGGACCTGGAAACCGTCATTCCTATCATACCCTAAGGATAGAGTTTCTTTGGTGGGCAGCAGCATGCAACTAAAACAAAGGACTCCCCTTTACTCAACCCCATGCCGCCCAGACCCTAACCACAGACACATCAGACTATGCCTGGGAGGCACACATGGACGGCAAGTGCATTCAGGACCACTGGAGCCCAAATCAAGTTAATCTGCACATCAACCAAAAAGAGATGCTAGCTGTGCAGCACACCCTGACAGCTCTCAGATCCCTACTCTCATCAGGACACCTGCTAATAAAAACAGAAAACACTGCAGTTATGTGGTACATCAACAAGCAGGGGGGAACCCACTCTGCAGACTAGCCATGGCCCTGTGGAACACGGCCTTGGACATGCAGGTCCATCTGCAAGCTCAGTTCCTGCCAGGCAAACAAAATTCACTGGCAGATGACTTAAGCAGAAATCTCCTTGACCCACACGAGTGGCAATTAGAGCCTAGCACCTTCAACCTTCTGGTTCAGAAATGGGGGACCCCAGAGGTGGATCTATGTGCCTCCCCCTGCAATCACCAGCTCAGCAAATTCTGCACCAGGACTCCTTACAGCAGGGCCTGGAAAGTGGATGCCCTATTCTTCCAGTGGGTAAATCTCTCAATCTATGCCTTTCCCCCTCTGCCCCTTCTATCAAACGTATTTCTCAAGATAAGACAGGACAGACCAAGGACAATTCTGATTGCCCCAGACTTGCCACGCCAGCACTGGTACCCACTCCTGTGCAAGCCTGTCACCGGTGCCTCCCTGGCACCTACACCAGAACCCAACCCTGCTCTCTCAGCAAGGGGGACAGATCTTGCATCCACAACTGCAAACCCTAAATCTTGCAACTTGGCTTATTCCTTGAATTCTCCCTCAGTAACCAGCCTAAGCAAGCAGGTGCTGGAAGTCATTCTTGAAGCCAGAAGACCCAGTACAAGGAAATTCTATGCTGATAAGTGGAAAAAATACTGCTTCTGGATTCAATAAAGGAGAAGACACAAATCTCCCCTCACTGCATCTAATCCTGGATTACTTAGCAGATCTACTCCACAGAGGCTTATCCTTCTCCTCCATTAGGATCCATGCCTCTGCCATTTCAGCTGATTACAACACTGAGCCACCTCTCTTCTCTCACCCTCTTATCAAACAGTTCCTGAGAGGGGCAAACAACTTAAGGCCACCAAGGAGAGCAACCACCCCTGCCTGGGACCTTAACTTTGTACTGGAAAAGCTCACACTTCCCCCCTTTGAGCCTGCAGCATCAGCAGAGTTAAAATTCCTCTCTTGGAAAACAGCCTTGCTTCTGGCCATCACTTCAGCTAGAAGAGTGTCTGAGCTACAAGCACTCATGGCTGTGGAACCCTTCATTATTTTCCATGCTGCCAGGGTATCCCTCAGGACTAACTTTTCCTTTATGCCTAAAGTGGTATCCAATGTGGCTCTCAAATGTCTATCCATTTACCAACCTTCTTCCCTAATCCTCAAAATAAAGGAAAAAGGATCCTGCACTCCTTGGATGTGCACAGACAGCTCAGATTCTACATTGATAGGGCTAGGCACTTAATCTAACCAGTTACTAGTCAGCTTTGCACCAGGGGCAGAGGGCAAGGCCATTTCTAAACAAACAATTTCCAAATGGATAGCACACTACATCCATTTCTGCTACAAGCACCATGGGAACCCAACCCCTCAGGGGGTCAGAACACATTCCACTAGGGCAACTTCTACCTCTACAGCATTCCTCAGGGAAGTCAATACTAGGGACATCCTGGAAGCTGCTACCTTGAGTTCTGTACACACCTTCACCAAGCATTACCACCTGCCTATTTTTTCCAAATCCAGGGCGGGTTTTGCAACAGCAGTCCTGCAAGGCATACTAGCAAGCCCCAACTCTTCTTGACTGCCTCCACCTTTCTTCAGCTTTGGGAATCTACCCAAGTGTGATGACTGCAACAGTGAAACACCAAGAACATAGTACAGTTGTGTTCACTTACCGTAAATGTAGATGTTTGAGTGTATTCACTGTTGCAGTCCTGGTTTCCCTCCCTCCAGCCCCCTTGTTTCTGTCTCTGTCTCTCCTCTCTGTCTATTACTCACCCCTTTCTGGGGTATTGGTATTGGCATTTACTTTTCCCCACCATAACTTAGCTCCCTGTTGGGGGGCTCCTGACATTTGGTGCAAGAATAACTGATGCAGTGGCGTCGGCTGCCTGTTTTTATACCCCTAACGTCAGTCCTGGAACGACAGCAACCAACGCAGAAATACTAAGTCTATGGTATTCGGGCTGGCTGAGGGCTACCTGCAGGCAGATAACCCAAGTGTGATGACCGCAACAGTGAATACACTCGAACATCTACATTTATGATGTGTACACAACTGTACTTTTCTTATGTGTCTCAAGAATATCTTAGTAATTGTTTTTCTTCAGTGTTTAGAACTTTATGCAGATCTTTGGCAGCTCTTTGAATAGTTCACTCTGATTTTCTTCATATACTACTAGCATTGTATGGACCTTTTTTTTTTAATCTGGTGAAACTTTTTAATTGTCAGTACCGTAAAACAGTGGCTAAACATGAATTTGTGACCAGATGATGTGATGAATATGATGGGAGACGATGAACTATGAGGTAGTGAAGACGTATTGAAAAATAAGTTTAACAAGGAAATATCAAATTAAAATATATTTCTGCTTTGTCTTTGGGTCATATTAATTTTATGGTAATGTGGTGACACTCAGCCCACAAATTTTTTCAAACAGTACTGTAGTCTGCCTGAGCTGATTTATATAATCCTCTTCTTAATAAATTCATTTTATTCCTGCTGTAGAATCTGACACTACTTCCTAGCACCTTCTGCAGTAAAGAAGCACTTTGCTATTCTGAAATATTACATTAAAATTGTCTTAGTTGCTTAGTTACGGCTTCCTTTTCAAACACTAATGTATTCATTCCGGACTCTGTTTTGCTTCATTGCCGTGCTGGTTCATGCTCATTTCTTTTTCATTTGGCTTATTGCAAACATTTGGAGTCATACATTAAAGTCAAGTCCTTTTATTGAATGCAAGGCCTGTATGGTTATTCAGTTTTAGCTTGGCTGTTTAAATTTAGTAATCAGTACACTGTTATGGTTTAACAAAAAAGTAGAATGCCCATGGAAACTTGGAGTAAAAATAAAACTAATAAAATGCACAAGTGCCAAGTAGTCATTAACAAACATAACTCTCATTTACTGTTGAGCACTTTTGTGCTTTAAAAAATTCTGGACTTCTTCAGAACAACAGACTTAAGCTTTTAAATTATATTTTAATTAAGTCACATGACATTAAAATCAGCTGACATCCTGACATGATTAAAATTGTCATACAAATCTTCTTCGTCTTTCAGGTTTTCCCGGTTAGGGGTCGCCACAGCGGAACTCCGGTCCGCTAATGATTGGCAGTAGATTTTTACATGCCGAGTTGCCAGCTCTGACGCACAACCTTCAACGAAGGCACGCTCATTCACGCATCTCTCCACACAGAAGACGCTCTAGCTGACAATCGAACAGGACAACGTCTTACTGTGAGGCGACAACGCTACCGCAGCACCGAAATCACATGCACATAAATGCATTCACATAAATATGAAAGTGTACTGCTTTAAGATGTATTATGGATTCATGATTTGGCTGCAGGTAATTTAAGAATTTAATCCATGTGTTGCAGCATTCAGTCTAAGTTTCTAGATTAGCTCTCTGTACTCTAATGTATTCTCCCAGCTTCCCGCTCTAATAAATCATGGTACTCATTTTGTTGTAAAAAATACAAATATTTTACAATTCATACACACTTGCAAATGTTTGCTTAATGCATTAGTTGTATCCTTACTTCAAATATCATAATCATGATCACATGTCTTGCAGCAGAACGGTGTCTCTGCCTTGCTAGCATGGAAGGCTTTGGGTGAGAACATGAAGATTTAGAAATGATGCAGTGTGGGTGATGGACAAATATGAACATGATATATATTCATTGTCATTTTCATCAGTTCTTCGTCATCACTGCGGCATCATCTTCAGATGAGGATAAGATATTGTAATCAAGGTGAAGAGGCAATGAAAATGATGATGATGGTGTAGAAGATGCAGTGTTGAAGATGAAGAGCCAATGAAAATTAAGATGCATCGTGTTTTTCTTTACCCGTCATCTTCACTACCTCGTAGTTTGTCTCCATCATATTCATCACATCATTATCTACAATGTCATTGCATCTTCATCCTCATCATCATGGCATCTTCATAGTCATGTTCACTGTCCATATCACAGCTGCCTTACTCATTTTCATCTTTGACAACATCATTGCTATTGTTGTACCTTCATTTCATCTCCATTGTATATGTACAACAAGGGTTATTTTTAACAAGCGCACTCCAAATATGATATAAAAGCAAATCTGAATAACACTGAGAAACAAACTATAAGCAATTCAGATATACAGAAACTAATAATTATCAATTTAAGACGTAATGTCCACTAAAATGTGAAACATAAGACCCTCAAATCTTGAAAGTCCATGCGGAGTCCATATAGCTGGAGTCAGCAGTAACAGCAACAAAAGCACAGCTGTTGTGGTCTAACCGTGCTAAAACAGAGCTACGCACACTGCCAAACTGTCTTTCATTAATGAGATGAAATTGTGTGCCCTCGGTGATGTCAGGCCACCAAATCCAAGGGCTGCACACATCCTCAAGGACAATAAATCCACGATCACTGAACAAAAAAAAACTTTTTTAAACACCTATGCAGAAAAGGCCTGCTTTTGTATGGTCTCAGTGCAGTAATTTTTTCCATGTCTTCAGAAGAACAAATTTATGTGCTTTGTAAATCTCCAGAGTGCTTATCTTCACCTAAAAATAGAGAAAGATTCCAGGAGATTTTTGCACTTCTGATTACAAGCCAGTTGTTACAAATTCAGAGCACTGCCTTTCTGCCTCACTTCAGCTCTTAGGGTTTTTACCAAAGACACGGCAGTAGTAGCAGCTCATTTAAATCATCAGGGATTCAAAATTTTCTCTTATCTAGATGACTGGATTCTGGCTGCCGCTTCAGTGGAGTCTCTTTTACATGCAAGGGGTTACCTGCTTCATCTTTGTGCTTCTCTAAGCATTTTGCTAAATCTGAAGAAGTACATCCATTCGCCCTCACAACATATAAACTTTCTGGGCTGCCATTTAGACATGACCATGACTTTAACCTCTCTTCCACATGATAGAATTGTCTCCTTGAGGGCTGCGCTGCAAAGGCTTCTGGTTTTGATAGTCCTCCAGCATGGTTGATCATGTGGTTTGGGGCACCTTGACATCATCAATTCTGATAGTGCAGGTTGCTTCTTATCATAGGAGAATTCTGCAATGGTTACTCAAGTCACAATGATCTCAGAAGTACAATAAAGTTGTGGATTCACTCTCTGATATCTGTAGGTAGGCCTTTTCAGGTCCCATCCCCATTAGCAATGGTAACCACAGATGCATCCTCTATTGGGTGGAGGGCATTGTGAGACCAGAGTGGTCCAAGGCTTTTTGTCAGACTCGGAGGCTTGTCTTCAGGTAAAAGTTGTGAAAATGAGGGCGGTTCTTGTGTTGCAAGAACTACAAGACCGCCTTCCTCTGGGAGTGATAAACATACAGATGGACAATATGACAGTAATCTGGAGAGCATATCTTATCCAGTTCGTCATTAGGCTGTGAGAGTATGCTAATGGACGATAACCTATCCCCAATTTCTGGTTGGAACACACATCCATGGAAAGTTCGAAGACCTCCTGTTGCCTCATGAGTAGCCCCTGAATCTGGAAGCCTGGCTCTTGGCTGCCTTTTCAATGGAGTCTCTCCTGCAAGCCAGGGATTACCTGCTTCATCTTTGTGCTTCTCTTGGCATTTTTGGTAAATCTGGAGAAATTAAACCATTCTCCCTCTCAAAGTATAATCTTTCTGGGCAGCTATTTAGGCATGACTGTGCCTCTGACCTCTGTCCACAGGGCAGCGTTGACTCCTTTAGCACTGCGATACAAAAGCTTCTGGAGTTCGATTTCCCTTTGGCATGGGTTGATCTTGTGGGTTTTGGGCCTCATGGTATCATCAGCTTTGATGATGCAGTTTACTTGTTACCATATGAGATTTCTATAGTAGTCACTCAAGCCTCGATGACCTCATATGTATGATCTTATCCATTTGTTGTGAGACTGTGAGAGTGTGGCAGTGGGTGATAACCTCTCACCAACGTCTGTCTGCTGATAACCTCTCACCAATGTCTGTCTGCAACACATATCCCCAAAAAGTTCAAAGATCTAATGGACAGACTCGGCAGTAACCTCCAGATGTTCTTCATGTTTCACTGTTGCAGTCATTACATTTGGGTAATCTGCTGGCAGGTTGCCCTCAGTCAGCCTGATTAATAAAATCTTGGGTCCTGCGCCGGTTGCTGTCTCCTCTTCCATGACGTCAGGGGTATAAAACATGCAGCCGAAGCCATTTTAATCAGTCTTTCTTGCCACGCGGTGCCTGAAGCAGAAGCAGTTCGCAAGTGCCGGTCGGCTGACTCCCGAAATTTTCGTTTTCGAGTTTCAGAACCAAAGTCTTCAAACTAAAGCTAAGTACCCCATTGGGAAAACTTTTTCTTGTTCCTTACCAATGTCAGTAAAAGCTAATAATTGTATTACTTGTGGGAAGCAAATACCTCATAAGGATTTTCATTTGTACTGTATTGCTTGCCTAGGCCCTGACCACAACGTGCTTTGCTGTCGGTTTTGTGCTAAATTTAACCCAACACACTATTAAGCGTCGGTACATTTTTGCTTCTAAATACTTTGGTTCAAGATTTAACTATCCTGAAATGTTGTCGATTAGCAATCCGACTACTAGAATTCACAAAAAATGCAAAGAAAAAGACAGACAGACTGTCTAGGTCCAAACCCGACGACGAAGCTTCTCCTAAGCCAGTCGCTGGTTCGCTGGTACTCAGTGAGGCGCTTTCGCAGCCCCTGATGTCCACTACTTTTGAGTCACAGGCCTCTACCGAGACCCATTTGGAGTCTGGTATGCCGCGAAATTCTCCAAGCATTGAACCCGCAGATGTCTCTCCCTTGGATGGTCCAGAGCCGCTGAGCAGGCACCGGCTTCTGAGGGTGTTTTCAGGCCTAAAGATCTGTATATTAAACCAACACCATCATCAAAAACAAGGCCAAAACCAACTTCTGTGTCTAAAAAAATGACGCATGAGCCAAGTGCTCAGGCCCCTATGCCTAAAAAAGAAATGATCAAAATGGCTGAGGATTTAATTACCTTGATCAGGGGTTCCCAACCCCCTCCTACTAAGAGGCCTAGGCAAGGCACTGATTATGAATCGTCAGATCAGGTTTCAATTTCTTCTGATTCCTCTTCTGATTAGGAATTCTCTATTCCCCCTCATGAGGACTCTGATGCAGAAGAATCCATCCCTTCTGCTTCTCCTCCTGAGGATTTTTCTTTTGGAGAGACCTTGGGAAACATTTTCATTGGGAGAGTCAGGATTTTTCAGAATCCAAAAAAAGGCTTAGGGATTTTCTTCTTCTTCCTCAGCATAGGCCTTTGGCTATACCTCCTGTTTTACACATTGTTGATGATGTTTTCACAGAATCCAGCATTGCTCCTGATTCCCTGCCTCAGGCTCCTAGTAAGCCAGACAGATATTACAGGGTTCCTGACTCCCACAAGTTTCTTTTCAAAAATCCTACTGCTGACGCTGAAACAATTTCTCAGGGTCAAAAGGGTGTTAAGGCTTCTACTGCTAAAAATCCTGCCCCTTCTGATAGAGACTCCAGGGCGCTGGATAGATGGGGTAAGAAGGGTTTATACGTCTGCAACCCTGGCAATCAGGGCTTTAAACTGTCAATTTCATATGCTTAAATATCATGGGCTTACTGAAACAGAAAATGATGTTGATTTCTGATTGTGTGGAAAGTAAAGAGTTAGAGGATTTATTGCATTCAGCTGAACAAGTTGGAAAGCATACTTTGCAATGTGGTTTTGATTCCTTGGAGGCCTCTTGCAGGGCTGCCGTAAATGGATCTGTGATAAGAAGGCATGTTTGGCTCAAGGAGCAAAATCTGCCTGATCATGATAAAGCTAAATTGCTGGATGCTCCTTTACAGCAGGACAGTCTGTTTGGTAATAAGGCAGAAGAAGTTTTGAAAAAGACGGAAGACAAAGCTAAATCTATGCAAACTGTAAAAGATTTCTTGCAAGTGCAGCCACCCAGGTTCAGTAGGCACTGGCCTACTAAGAACTGGTCCTTTCCAGTACCCAACAGAGCCACTCAGGTCAAAACCAGACACTCCAAGGGCTCCAGGTTTCAGTCAGAAGGATCTTACAGGACAAAACAATGGGGTGCCTCCACTTCCAAATCAGGAAGTAGCAAGCACCACCCTACGGTAAACAGTCTCAATGACTTTCCTCTGCCATTTCCAAGCACTTATCTTTTGGCAGCTCCTTTGGAGGGAAAACTAGCGCTTCATGCTCAGACAAGTGGGTCTTAAATATAGTATTCCAGGGGTACAGATTTCATTTCCACACGTTGCCAACTCCAAAAGGATGGCCAGGTCTGCCTCCAGATCAGTGGGAAGAGGCCCAGAAACAAGTCGTGTCCCTCATGGATATGGGGGCTATTCAACCAGTACCAGAAAAGGAAAAAGGACAAGGCTTTTATTCTAGACTTTTTTTTGGTACCCAGAAAAGACAAATCATGGCGTCCAATTCTGGACTTATCCATTCTAAATACTTTCCTGGACATTCCAAAATTCAAGATGCTGACTCTACAACAGCTACTGCCTATGCAAGGCAAGAATGCCTGGTTGGTAACTCTAGACTTAAAAGAGGCTTATCTGCATATCCCAATCAGGGAATCTTGCAGAAGATACCTCTGCTTCAAAGCAGGCTATTTGCATTTACCAGTTCTCTGCACTGCCCTTTGGCTTATCTACTGCGCCCAGGGTCTTCCAAAGTGCCTGGCGCTAGTAATTGCATTTTGCAGACAAAGAAACATTCAAATGTATCCATATCTGGACGATTGTCTAATTCAGGCAGAGGACAAGGACACTCTTCTACAACATCTGGCATTTGTAAAAAAGCTTCTAACATGCCTACGGTACACCATAAACGAAAATAAATCACAACTGGTACCCTCTCAAATAATTACATTCCTGGGTGCTAGCATGAATACAGCTGCCCAGATGGCTTACCTCACGCCAGACAAACAAGTTCAATTGATAACACACTTTCAAACAAGTGGCCACAAAAACCCAGCTATCTGCAAGACAAATTCTGCAGACTTTGGGGTTCATGGCATTCTGCATTCTACTAATTCCATATGCAAGATTGCATATGAGGAAACTTCAATGGTACCTAAAAAGCTTATGGAGTTAACATTGTCACAGACTGGAAACAATGATTCCTGTCATTCCTTGCCTGCAACAGGAGTTCCTTTGGTGGGCAGAGGCCTGTCGCTAAAACAAGGGACTGTCATTCACTCTACCCCCTGCCACCCAAACCCTGACTACATAGGTTCATAGGTTCATAGATTAGTACTAAGCTAACTGCCCTTGCGAGCCATTTTAAACCTAGCCAGTTATCCCTTGTGAGTCTCAAACCCTGCACCTTGTGTTTGTAAGGCAAATACCTTAACCTTTAGGCCACCCTCCCAACCCCTCAGACTATGCTTGGGGGGCCTATCTGGCAGGGAGATGCATTCAGAGCGAATGGTGCCCAACTCAGATGCATGTACATATCAACCAGAAAGAAATGCTAGCTGTACAGAATGCTCTGACAGCCTTCAAGGACTTCTTCATCCAGGACAACTACTGATAAAGATGGACAACACCACAGTTATGTGGCACATAAACAAGCAGGGGGGTACCCACAACTACCCCCTTTGCAAACTAGCCATGGCCTTGTGGAACACAGTCTTGACTTACCAAATACATCTACAAGCTCAATTCCTGCCATGAAAGCAAAATAATCTGGCAGACGACCTAAGCAGAAATCTTATGGACCCACACAAATAGAAACTGGATCCGCAAATCTTCAGCATGTTGACACGAAAAGGGGGGAGCCCAGACATAGATCTTTTTGCCTCTCCCCAAAACTACCAGTTAGACAAATTTGCACAAGAATTCATTACAAAAAAGCTTGGAAAGTGGATGCTCTATCCTTCAGCTGGAAAAACCTATCAGTCTATGCCTTTACCCCTCTGCCTCTGCTCTCCAAGGTTTTACTAAAAGTCAGACAGGAAAAAACAAAAATGATTCTGATTGCTCCAGACTGGACTCGCCAACACTGGTACCCACTTCTAAGGAATATGTCGCACCTTCCTCTGTGGTACTTGCCTCAGACTCCTCATCTATTGTCTCAGCAGAACTATCAAATTCTGCACACTCAGCTCCAAACTCTGAGTCTTGCAGCATGGCTAATCAACTAATTTCACCAGTCATATCCCTCAGTAAACCTGTGTTGGATGTCATTTTGGAGGCTAGAAGGCCTAGTACTAGAAAATCTTATGCTGATAAATGGAAGAGATTCTGTGCCTGGAACCAAGCACAAGGAATAAACACAGCAATGCCCAATATTCCTCAGATTCTGCAATATTTAACTGAGATGCTTCACAAGGGCGTATCTTTTTCTTCTATAAAAATCCATGCCTCTGCCATCTCGGCTCATTACAACACGGAGCCTCCTCTCTTTTCTCATCCCCTGCTAAAGCAGTACCTCAGAGGGGCCAAAAATTTGAGACTTCCCAGGAGAGCTCCAACTCCTGCATGGGACCTCAATTTTGTGCTGGAAAAAATCAACCTACCTCCTTTTGAACCAGCTGCCACTGCAGACATAAAATTTCTTTCTTGGAAGACCGCCTTTCTTATAGCAGTCACTTCAGCTAGAAGGATTTCAGAATTACAGGCTCTCATGGCAGTGGAGCCTTTCATTATCTTTTATCCGGACAGGGTGGCCCTCAAGACCAATCCTTCTTTTATGCCTAAGGTGGTATCCAGTGTGGCTCTTAACCAGACTATTCATCTGCCAACTTTTTTTCCAAGTCCGCAGAAGAAGGGGGAGCGGATTCTGCATTCATTGGATGTGCACAGACAACTAAGATTCTACTTAAACAGGACAAAATCTCTAAGAAAGTCTGAGCAACTACTGGTGGCATTTGCTGCAGGGCCAGAGGGGAAGGCTATCTCAAAGCAGACTATTTCAAAATGGATAAGCCATTGTATTCGTTTCTGCTACATGCACCATGGTAAACCTGTCCCCAGTGGGATCAGATCCCATTCCACCAGGGCTGCATCTACTTTTGCATCTTTTCTCAGAGGGGTTCCTACCAGAGACATTCTAGAAGCTGCTACTTGGAGCTCAGTTCATACGTTCACAAAACATTACCATTTACCTCTCTTTTCTAAATCCAGGGCAGGCTTTGCCGCTGCTAATACTGTATAATTCCATCCTCCCATTCATAGCTTTGGGATTCTACCCAAATGTAATGACTGCAGCAGTGAAACACGAAGAGCATAGTACAGTTGTGTACACTTACCATAAATGTAGATGTTCGAGTGTATTCACTGTTGCAGTCCAGGTTACCCACCCTCCATCCCCCTCTTTGCTGAGACTATTCTGTACTTCTCAATGCTATACAACCTATGCCAGTCCGGGTTACCCACCCGCCAGCCCCCTTTCTTCTCTATTATTATACCTCTTCTTTCCTTCACTATGCTCAAAAGCCTTTTTGGTGTATTTTCTTTTAGTTGGAGGTAAACTTTTTGTGTTCTAAATTATGCATATATATATTTATATATTTTTGCTCCCCATTTGGGGGGCACCTGACATCTGGGGCAAGAAAAACTGATTAAAATGGCATCGGCTGCATGTTTTATACCCCTGACGTCATGGAAGAGGAGACGGCAACCGACGCAGGACCCAAGACTTTGTTATTCAGGCCGACTGAGGGCAACCTGCCAGCAGATTACCCAAATGTAATGACTGCAACAGTGAATACACTCGAACATCTACATTTATGGTAAGTGTACACAACTGTACTTTACTTCATGAGTGGTCCCTGAATCCACCAGTCGCAGAGGAAATTTTTAATTGCTTGTGGAAATCATGCTCCGATCTGTTTCAGTGCCCTGGAACACCAAGTGCAGCAGTTACTTTGCCACTTTCCCTTAACAGGGACAGAACTGCGTGGACACTCTGTCCCATCATTGGCCTCCAGGGTTACTGCCAAGTTCCTACAGAAAGCCATTCAGTGCAAGGCCCTGTGTTGGCCCATGCAGATATACTTACCCATCCTCATGTCTTAACTGAAGGAGCCCCCTGGCCTCTCAGTCTGCTGCAGAATCTCCATCACTCACCCATCTGGGCAGTCTCTCCTAGACATTTTCAACCTGAAGCTTACCTGCTTGGTTTGCCCAATTAAAATGATGGCACAGGATACGTCCCTTCCTAATGTAGTCCACATCTTCAAGGGCTTCCCAGAAATATTTACGTAGAGTGTATCACAATAAATGGAAAAGATTTGCTGTATGGGCAAAATCTCAGAGCGTAGAACCCTTTCCAGCTTCTGTTGAAAATGTATTATGCTTTTTATCCATTTTATTTTTATTAAGGTACAGTTGGCAGCTACTTCCTCCTTCCACATTTGCTTTAAAGACTCTTTTCTGACTTCATAGACTATCTTAAACCTTTCTAAAAGGTACCCTCCAGTTACGACCTCCCATAAAGAATCCAGCTCCTCCATGGGATTTAAACTTTGTGATTGAAGCACTTTCTAAATCTCCTTTTGAACTAGCAGCATCTGCAGGTTTAAAATTCTTACCCTGGAAAACTGTCTTCTTAGTGGCTTTCACCTCGGCTAAGAGGATTTCAGAGCTGCATGCCTTATTCTCTGTTTCTCCTTGCATTGTATTTCATAAAGATAAAGTTACCTTGAGGACCAGCCCCTCCTTTGTTCCAAAAGTGGCTTCTGAGACCAGCATTTCTCAGCTTATACATCTTTGTGTTCTTCCCAAGCTACCAAAACAAAGGGGAATTAATTTTGCATTCACTGAATGTACACAGGTGAGTTCACTTCTCCCTTCACTGTACAGCTGTCTTTAGGAAGGATGAGCAACTTTTCACATCCTTCTCATAAAACAAATTGGCTAAGAAGGTATCCAGGATTCCCTTGTCTTCATGGCTATCTGATTGCATTTCTTTCAGCTGTATCTGATTGTATTTCTTTCAACTATACATCTCACAATAGAACCTTGCCATACAAGCACAGAGCTCATTCCACTAGAGCCATGGCAACTTCTGCAGCCTTCTTCAAATCTCTTTCCTTGGATAACGTTTGACAAGTTGCTACATGATTTTCAACTCACACAATTATTAAGCACTACAAGAAACTGTATTTCCAGAGCCAGAGCTTCCAATGTGGCTTCCATCCTGAAGGGTCTGTTACCTTGAAGCCACCCAGGAATCGCATAGCTGGAGATTCTGAACCATATGTCATATCGAATGGACTGGATGAATAGGATGCGAAAGTTATCCTAGGCTATCAGCCCAAGGGCCTAAGTAAGCCTAGCCAACAAGGTTCTCTGGCTTACGCCACCCAAGAAAGTTATTTTCCTGTGCCCCTGTCGAGCAGAGCCACCAAAGTGATCCCCGGGGTATATTTCCTATTTCCCATCCACTTATCAAGATTTTTCTTGAAGTGTGCTAATGAGGAACTTTGCTTGACATAGATGGGTAGCTTGTTCCAGAGTATGGGAAGTCGCTGGGACAGGAATCTATCCCTCCAGCATGTCCTGTTTATTATGGTGACAAGGTTTAGGTCCCTAGAGCATGTAGCTCGGAGGGATTGGGATTTCTTTAGGTGTAGCATGTCCATCAGCTCTGGGTTTGACATAGTTTTATATGTTAGGCAGAGAGCACCTCGGAGTAGGCGATATGCTACGGAGTAAAGCTGGAGTTTTGTGAGACGGTCAGTGTAGTGCATCTGTTTGAGGTCAGTAATCCTTTTTGTGAGGTACTTCTGTGGCCTTTCCAGCTGCTGCAGATGTCTTGTGAGGTGCATTCCAAAAGGGGCTAATGAGTGTTGAGTACAGGGGAACAATTACCTCTTTTTTTCTCCTAGATGAGAACCCTTTTGTGATGAGGTGTGCCATGTAGAAGGATTTCCTGACTATTGTGGCAATGTGATTATCAAAGGAGAGACCACTATCCACCTGGGTCCCCGGGTCTCTTATCACACATTTGGCATTAAGTAGACTGCCGCCTATGTAGTAGTTCATGGGTTCAGAGTTTCTACCAAAGGGGATGACAGTGCACTTTTTGGCATTGAGCTTGAGGCCATGGCTCTGACACCAGGTATCTGTCTCAGTGAGGCCCTTCTGTAGGGCCATTCTTAGAGGCCATTCTTAGTTTTAGCACTTAAATTTGCTTATTCATACTCAGCACTTGTTCAGAACTTGTAAGCACTAAATAAGCTACTAATTACTATAGCACTCAATCTTCCTCATTACCTAAAGGAAAACAGTTTTTGTACTTACTTTTCTCACTGGCGTTGAGAAAAACAGCTCTTGTACTCACTTTCCTCACTTATCTAGAAGAAAATAGTTTTTTATTCAGGCATGTCCAAGGGTCATCTCCCAGTGTTCTCCTCTGTCTATCTGATGAATCTGGGCATCTTGAGGCAATGTAGAAATTGCCTCATGTACATAGACAACCCTCTCCTCCTACCACCCAACACTACAACCTGTGAGAGATGCACTTATCTAGCCAAACTGGAGGTAAAGCTCTCACCAACCAAGATTGAACCTGACAGTCATGAGGAGAAGGTAAACATTTGCACCACACCACACTCATCAGATAGTCTCACTACATCTACACCACCAAAATCCACATATAGAAACTCAAACACATTCGCGAAGACTCTCAATAATAATCTGCCTAAGCAACAGAGACCTCCAAAGCAGAAACACAAGCAACCTCCATCCCCCAACACAACCCAAATGACACATAGCCCACAGATTCAGTGTGCCACTCAAACACAGCCAATAAGGCAGAAAACAACATACCCAACACACTAGTCATAGGTGACTCTGTAGTCAGGAACACTGATGTCCCACTCACCAGGCTAAACAAGGAGAAGGTTACTGTCAGCTGCCTGTCGGGTGCCAGGATCCACCACATAACCACGCACTCAGGTCACTCCACAACAAGTACAAATATGACTCTGTCATTGTCCATGTTGGTGTGAATGACCTGAGACGTACCTCCCTGGACTACATGAAAAGAGACATGGAAGAGCTCTGCGATCTTGTAGCCCAGGCAGGTATGACCCTAGCCCAGGCAGGTATGACCCTAGCCCTGAGTAGCATTCTGCCATCGCCCAGAATGATACCGCAGTACAAGGACAAAATGATTGATTTCAACAGTTGGCTAAGCTTCTGGTGTCATTCAAAGGGGATCCAGTATCTGTCTGCTTGGGATGGTATGGTCGACAGACCACGATGCTTTGCCACAGATGGCCTGCACCTGTCGCCCCTAGGTTGGCTTCCTTTTTTTGGAGGATAGCGTCTTGGTTCTGTTTGGGATAGCATGAGCCATGCACTCGTGTAAGTGCTTATAGAGTGCATCTGTGTAGGATTCAGCAGTCATAACTGTATTGTCCATCTGTATGGGTGTCATGAAGTTCGCCATTTCTGTCTTAAGCATGAAGTTGGCTTTGGAGAAATTTTTTTACTGTGATTTCCTTAAAGGGGTGTGGGGGCAGGATGTGGATATCTAGTGTGATTAGCTTATGGTCGGATCTGACCAATGAGGAGTTGACTTCAGGTGTGGAACACCGGTCACTCATGTTGGTAAAGACTAGGTCTAGGATATTGTTGCCCCTGGTGGGGTTGTGGATAAGTTGATCCAGGGCATTGGAATTTATGAATTCCGGAAAGCGTTGAACGAAGGAGTTAGTACATGAATAGTGTTCCCAGTCATTGGTGGGGTAGTTGAAATCACCCATTATTAAGGTGTTTGGTTGAACCCTAATATTTTCCAGTATATCAAGAAAAGAGGAGTGGGAGTCCTGGAGCATGATGGGGATCTGTAGCAAGCTACAATTTGGATTGCAGTTTTTCCTAGAGTTAGTTGCACTTGGAAAACTTCAGATGCATTATGCTGAGCAACTAGCCTGGAGGTGTGAATATCCTTAATGAATATGGACACAGCTCTGCCTTTGGTGTTCCGGTCCAGGTTAGGTGGCCGAAATGTGTGGTATGAGTTATAGCCTGGTAATGCAGGAGTGCTCTCTGGAGTCTTGAACCAGGTCTCAGTCAGTGCACAGATATCGATGTTCTCCATTTTAAGGAGTGCCTCGAGGGAGTGCAGTTTGAGGTTTAAACTTCTAGCATTGAGTAGCATTAGATCCTTTTATCGTAGTCAGTCCAGTATGACAAATGTGTCCTCCTTCTCCTGCCTATCTATAGGAACTGAAAGACCTTTTCCTGGATCAAGACAGTACAAATGTGCTTAGGTTCAGGTGCCAAACACAGTCTGAGCTAGTCTGAGAGGTGCAAGGCATTATGGGATTGGAAAGTTTGGAAGGTCTCAAAGCTGAAGCAGTAAAACAACCAGATCGGATCCAAGCAGGGGCTCTTAAGACCCATATGTCATATCACACGGACTGGAATGAAAGGATCTGTCATTATGGTAAGTGTATGACTTTCATTTTAAGTTAACTGGGTGATTCTCTGTCATGGTTTGTGGCAGATATTTATTATTATCATGTTAATGATGTTTTATATTATTTGAAAGCAGTAGCAGAGACACTAAGTGTGTCTTAGTATAAGATAGTACGTTGTCATGAGTTTATTATTTTTTGTAAAGTCATTAAAACATTGCAGCGTTGCCATGCTGAGGAGTTTTGAAATGCCAAAGGTGAGTTAGTAATAACAAAACAACAATATCAAGTACAAAGTATCCCAGCAGTAAAATAACAAATAAGTAATTCAAATGTAAATATACTCTGTGCCCAACTGAAGAAATAAAATAGGAGTCTGACCAGAATTGTACTAGGCAGCCAACTGCTGCCATCCTGGACATTGTAGATGATTATAGCAATAACCCACGCCTGGGTGTGGGTAATGCTAGATTTATCCACGGTTGGTGTGGTTTGGTCACGAGGGCGAAGCCCGAGTGGCCAAACAAAGACAACCGTGGGTAAATCCAGCATTACCCACACCCAGAAGTGGGTTATTGCTATTGTACAGTGACATTATTTAAGAAAAAAAATAATTACTTTTCTTAAATAATGGCATTGTATAATGCTTCCTTGCTGCCCTTCCGCAGCTGTCTGGTATTCTGCGGCAGTTCTGATGTACTGCGCATCCGTACGCAGTACATCAGAGCTGTGGGCAAAAGCAACGGAGAAAGCAAGATCTCCGTTGCTTTTGACAAAGTGTCTCGCTATGTTAAAGGAATTTAACATAGCGAGACAGCTTTAAAAAAAGCAACGGAGAGTCTCCTTTGCTTTTTTTAAAGCTGTCTGGCTATGTTAAACCCATTTAACATAGCGAGACACCTTTAAAAAAGCAACGGAGAAAGGAAGATCTCAGTTACTTTTTTTAAAGCTGTCTCCCTATGTTAAACTCCCTTAACATAGAGAAACAGTGTGTAAAAAGCAACGGAGATCTTGCTTTCTCCGTTGCTTAAAAAAAAGAGTTATACTAATGGAAAAAGTCCAGGCGACCGGACCTTTTTCCATTAGTATAACTCTGATTTACAACGTGCATGCTGACCAATCAGCGTGCACGTTTTAGAATATTAATGTGGGGGGGAGGGTCAGTGTATAAAATGTAATTTACTGCACTACTCAGTCTTGAAGATATAGTTAGTTTGCTGAAGCTGTTCTAAGCTGCAGAGAGACTGACCTACTGCCTGTCTGTTTTCTTTGTGGCAGTGAGAGAATTAGACTGATTTAATGTAGCTAACGGCATTCCTGCAAAACTGTTATTGTTGATTGGATAATTGGGCCAGTTTCTGTTTCTCTGCCTTTAATAGCCAGAGTTTTAAATCAGATATACCTGTTTGCTGAAACTGTTCTAAACTGCAGAGTGAGACTAACCTACTGCCTGCTGTGATACTGGGAAAAGATAAGTGTTTATTTTCAATTGTCTCTGCTCTTCTCATAGGTTCATAGGTTAGTACTAAGCTAACTGCCCTTGCGAGCCATTTTAAGCCTAGCCAATTATCCCTTGTGAGACTCAAACCCTGCACCTTGTGTTTGTAAGGCAAACCCCTTTCTATTAGGCCACCCTCCCAATGAATTTAATACATATCTCTGTAATCTGTACAACTGATTTTTCTACCCACCTAACCAGTTGTTGTGGTGGCCTTAAGTCTTGGTGGCTTTGAGTTGCCAGCCTCTGGTATATAAAGTTGATACTGGACACTCCCCCCCAGTAATATTACATCAGCTTACTCTACTGTTTATAGTGAGAACTTATCAAAGACCCACCCCTTTAGCTTCTGAATATTGAATTATCTCATTATCTTCTGTCTCTTCACTTTCTACTAAAGAAAAAGAAACAAAAAAAATGTTTCCTGCCTTTCCTGTAACTAATTTAGTCCAGATACAGATTTGCTGTATCCTGGACTGTTTGTAAGCTTCTAAGATCTGCTAGTTTTCTCCTCTCTTGCACTTTTATTAGCTTATTAGTCTAGCACTTTACCAGACTTCTTTAGCAATTATTGTAGCACAAAAAAGTGCTACCAGGACTAAACATTTTACAAGGAAAATGCTCCAATACTTATTATTAATGCCCACCCCTCCAGGCATGTCTAAAGGTCAGTTCCCTCTGCTTTCTCCTATTAACCTGGTGAACTTGGGTATCCTGAGGCAATGTAGCAACTGTCTCGTGTACACTGATAACCCTCTCCTCTTGCCTCCCAACATTCAGAATTGCAAGAGATGCACTTATATATCCAAATTGGAAGCCACGCACTCTCCAGACAAGACCGGAATAGCTGGTCAAGAGGAGTAGGTCAACACTTGCACCACACCACATGGAACACATAGCCCTCCAGAACACACCAGCACTGCCTTCACATAAAAACACAACCCACACACCCACCTTTGCGGAGGCTCTCAATAAAAATGTATCCAAACAGCAGAGACCTCCAAGGCAGAAACACACTCAACCACCACAACACAGCACTAATCGCGAGACACACAACCCTCCTAAACGGTGTGCCACTCAACCAAAGCCCCTAAGGGTGGGAGGATGGCATAATAGTTAAGGTGTTTACTTACAAACACAAGGTACAGGGTTTGATTCTCACATGGGGCAATTGGCTAGGCTTGAAATGGCTCACAAGGGTAGTTAGCGTAGTACTAATCTATGAACCTATGAAGGCAAAACAGCATGCCCAACACACTAGTCATAGGTGACTCGATAGTGAGGCACACTGATGTCCCACTCACTAGGCTGAATAAGGAGAAAGTAACAGTCAGCTGCCTGTCAGGTGCCAGGATCCGCCACATAACGCATGCACTCGGGTCCCTCAACAACAGGTACAAATATGACTCTATCATTGTACATGTGGGTGTGAATGACCTGAGACATACCTCCCTGGACTACATCAAAAGAGACATGGAGGAGCTCTCGGATTATGTAGCTCAGGTGGGTATGACTGTAGCCCTGAGCAGCTTCCTACCATCACCCAGAATGATACCACAGTACAAGCAGAAAATGACTGATTTCAACAATTGGCTAAGTTTCTGGTGTCATTCTAAGGGGATCCAATATCTGTCTGCCTGGGATGACATGATTGACAGACCTCGATGCTTTTCCAGAGATGGCCTGCATCTGTCACTCCTGGGCTTCCGGATACTGTCCAAGGCTCTGGCCACCCCTATAGTGCCTTTTTTAGGTGGTGTTCCAAAGACCAAATTATCACCGTAACAGCTACAAACAAATGCAGTCTGAGGGTCATGCTGCTCAATGTTAAAAGTCTAAATCTCAAAATGCACTCGCTCAAAACACTCCTTAAAATGGAGAACATCGACATTTGTGCTGGAACAGAGACCTGGTTCAAGGCAGCAGAAAGCACCCCTGCACTACTGGGCTATAACTCATTTCGATCGGCCCCAGAATTTGGACCAAAGCTCCAAAGGCAGTGGTGTTTCCCTATTCATAAAGGATGCGCACACCTCCAGACTGGTAGCCCAACGTAATGCATCAGAGATACTTCAGGTGCAGCTACATTGGGTAAGACACGGATTCAGGTCGTAGCCTGCTATAGGTCCCCAACCATGTCCCAAGACTCACACTCCACGTTCCTAAGCACCCTGGAGAATATCATGGTCCAATCTAACACTGTCATACTGGGCAACTTCAACTACCCCTCCATTAACTGGGAAAACTGCTCATGTACCAGTACATTTGCCCAACGTTTCCTGGAATTCATTAATCTCAATGCCCTAAACCAGCTCGTTTTTATCCCCACTAGAGGTAGCAACATCCTTGACCTGGTCATTACTAACACGGGCGACCGTTGCTCTATACCAATAGTCAACTCCTCCCTGGTTAGATCCGACCACAAACTAATTACCTTGGAAATCCTCCACCCCCCCCCCCCCACAAAGGTAACCACCATGAAAAATTTCTGCAAAGCTAACTTTGAGCCGCTAAAAACAGAGGTGGCTAACTTCACGGCACCCATGCAATTGGAGAACAGCTGCATGACCACGAATCATACACTAATGCCTTGTATGAACACATACACAAATGCATGGATCTCGCCATAACCAATAGGACCAAGATGCTCTCCTCCAAAAAAAGGAAGCCAATCTGGTGGTTCCCTGCCATAAACAAACTGTACAGCAGAAGGAGGAAACTGGTGCGGAATAAGGTAAAGTCCCAAGACGGAAAAGCTCCCTTATCAGCCTCAACAAAAAGTTGAGATCCCTCATCAAATCCTCTAAAGCTAGGTATGAAAACAGAATAGCAGCAGATAGTAAAGACAACCACAAGACCTTCTGTTGTTATGTAAAGAATCTCCACAGCAATACACAGATTTGCTCAGAGCTGTTGCACAATGGCACCTCCTTTACCGAGCCAACAGATATTGCCAATATACTGGCCAACAGATTCAGTGCCAACTTTACCCTCTCTCCCCCATGAAAGGACCACTCACAATACCAGTAGATTGCCAGACACCCAGTATTACTGCTACACAGGTTAAAACAGCACTGTCCAAGGCCAAGAATACAGCTTCTATGGGACTTGACAATATCCCTGGCTGTGTTTTACATGAACTACAGAATGAACTGGCACCTCACCTGTGTGCCCTGTTCAGTCACAGCCTCACCTCAGGCTTTGTCCCTACCGAATGGCACACTGCTACAGTCATCCCTCTCCACAAAGGAGGAGTGACTACAGACCCTACACCCCATTAGCCTGATGAGTCTGATATGCAAAGCTATGGAATGCATCATCATGGACCTAGTAAACAAGAATATAGGGAATCTCCAAACTGTGGATCCCACACAGTTTGATTTTGTGAAAGGTAGATCATGCATGCTCAATCTGGTCAACTTCTTTGAGTCAGTCACCAGAGCTGTGGATGAAGGCAAGGTGGTTCATACAGGCTACCTTGATCTGGCCAAGGCTGTGATACCATTTCCCACTCAGGAAACATAGAAAAACTCACTAAGCTAGGCATCAACCCCTATATCCCTAGGTGGGTTGCAAACTGGCTCACAGATAGAACCCACAATGTGAAAGTAGCTAACTTCAAGTCAGACTGCCGACCAGTCACGAGTGGAGTCCCACAGGGTTCGGTCCTGGGTCCTCTCCTGTTTGGTATCTACTTCTCTGAAGTCCAAGCCAACACGAAGAGACTCTGGCTGACAAAGTTCGCAAACAG
Source organism: Protopterus annectens (assembly GCF_019279795.1). Lineage (NCBI taxonomy): Eukaryota > Metazoa > Chordata > Ceratodontiformes > Protopteridae > Protopterus > Protopterus annectens. The sequence goes on along the minus strand of NC_056732.1, from coordinate 1,719,524,100 downwards.
TTGCAAGTTGGGAGCCATAATTAACTCCCCAAGTGATATTGACATCCTACAGAAAGGCCTTACTGAGACCAACGACTGGTGTAAGAACCATGGCCTTAAGCTCAATGCCAAAACGTGTCATCATCCCCTTTGGGAAAAACCCAGTTCCCGTGAATTACCACATCTATGGTAGTCCACTGAACACAGAAGGCGTTATAAGAGATCTGGGAACACAGGTTGACAGGAACCTCACTTTTGACCACCACATTGCCACTGTGGTCAGAAAGTCCTTCTATGTGGCACATCTCATTATTAAGGGTTCTGCATCCAGGAAGAAAGAGGTCATTGTCTCCCTCTACTCTTCCCTTATTAGATCAATCATCGAGTACAGTGCCCCATTTAGTATGTACCTCACTAGACACCTGCAACAACTGGAGAGACCACAAAAGTACTTCACAAAGAGGATCCTAGGCCTTAAACACTTATCCTATATGGACAGACTCAAAAAAACTCCCAACTATTCTCTGTTTCATATCGCCTACTTAGAGGCAATCTCTGCTTGACTTACAAAGCCATGTCTAACCCAGCTCTGTTAGAAATGCTACAGCTAAAGAAATCCCAATCCATCCGCACTACACGCTCCAGAGACCTCAACCTCATTACCACAGTCAACAGAACAAGCTGGAGGGACAGGTTCATAACCCAGAGAATGCCCATGCTATGGAATAGACTTCCCATACATGTCAAGTGGAAAGCCTCACTGACCCTCTTCAAGAGAAATCTTGATGAGTGGATGGGAAATAGAAAATTCACCCTGGTGATCACTCCAGTGGCTCTACTCGATAGAGGCACTGGGAACTAAGGTTGGGTGGTATGATGCCAGGGTAATCCTGTGGGCTAGGCTTATAAAGGCTTCAGGGCCATTAGCCTAGTACACACTTGTGAACCTATGAACAGTCCAGAACAGTATGTAAAAATGCCGAAAAAAAATCACTACCAAATATAAACATCTGTTGTTGAGTGCCTTTGTCTTTTAAGTAAATTTAGACTTATTCAGAACAACAGTATTAAAGATCATGTTCAAGATTTTTTTTAACATTTTTTAGTTGTAATTAATAAGTTTTCATTATTTAAAGTGAGTTACCTTTATTCTAAAATAGTTTTTAATTTAGTTGCATGCTGTGAAACTTTAAAGTATAGTAAACTTGTGTTTGCATGTACTGAGGGTCGAATAGCTGTGCAGTTACTTCCCAATTCCATGTTGTGTGGCCTAGCCTTTTGTTGTAATTGTTAGCGCACACAGATTTGCAATTTGTAGTGAGTGGGTGTTTTCTGTAGTCGTAGCAAATCTGAACACACTAAAGCAACACAGTCAGACAGTTAAGACAATTCAACAAATAAATGCAGTTGTATTCAAGTAAAAGCTAAACAGAACAGAATTAGGTTCTTTATAAAAAGCGTATGATGTTTTGCTTACAGTGTAGCAAAACTAATAGTTGTCTGCTGTGGGATAAACACTTTTAAGAAGAAAACTAGAAGCATGTGAGTGATCTCTATAGCAGCCCTACAGTAAGGGTGCTTGTGTTGTATATTGCAGGGATTAGTGCTGGCCTGAAAACTTTTGGAATAGTCTGTTCATCTGTGAAATTGAAGATAATATAATGAACTAGGCACAAGGTCCTTCTTTTCAACATAACCTTGAAGCACTATCACTATAGGCAAATGGGCGCTGAGAAAATCAAACCCAAGACTATAAGCTGAAGAGCATTTGCAGTTAGCAGCTTACAGCCTTAATGCTATGCAGTGAACTGACAGACATTACAGCTTTCTGTTAGTTTGTTTTATGGTTATTATAGTTTTGAATGTTTTGGTCTAGTCATTTAAAATGCATTGTAATAATAATTTCATGTAATGTTGCATATCAGTAGTTCACATTTTGTTTTATGAGATTGTTTTAATGCTTTGTTTGCTTGGCCCTGCTAACAGTGATCTAAGCCGGTTTGGCAATTCTGGACAGAGGGAGTGGTGCTTCCCAGTTGGCCATTTGCTGCCATGCAAGTGCAGATACGAATGGCACCGGTGGCTGCAGGCTTGGCACTGCCCCAAGTCTTTGAGGTAGCTGTCATAAATGTGTGTGGGTAAGCCCATGTATGGGGGTTATATAGGACATGTCCACCTTGATGTGGGTGCCCCCTAACTGGGCATGGGGTTTAAGGGTGTAGAAATGGTTTAGTGGTCTGCACCCAGCATAATGCAAGCCTTTATTCTTTCTTCTACTATATAGTTTGTAGCCTGAGAACTTGCTGTGGTCTTACAGAGTCCCAGTCTGAGGGCAAACCAAACTCTCTCTCTGTATCAAGTAAGCAGAAGGAAAAGTGCAGGCAGAAGCACAAACCACCATGTTTCTTCTCTGAATAATGGCCCTTCTGGATGTCTCTCACCCCCCTTGCAGCAGTACTCAGTAGCAGTGGTGGATTTAGACCTCAGTGCAGGGACACCCCCCTGCCCTCTTTATAACTCATGAAACAAGTTGGTGACAACCACCCCCAAAAGTGTTAGCCAAAGCATTACACAGTTGAGGACATGCTGCATTCAGTGATACGTTTTCCCATTTTCAACCTATAGATCCTTTGTTTAGTTTAGTTAATTTATATGTATATTTATTTTTGCTGAGACACAATTGAAGGAGCAAGTCAGGTGACCTGATAATTTTCTCGTAATTGACTGTTACTTAATGTAACAGGATTTTGTCTGTTACAGTCAATGCGTTTATAGATGTGGTTTCTGTGAGTGACAGAATTGGGAAGCGTAGTCATTCTGTAGCAGTTTTGTCATACTTCTGCAGCAGGCCATAGTTGAAGCACACTTTAAGGTAGGTATTTCCCTGTCGTATGCCTATTGACTGGTGGAGTGTAATGGAATTTAAATGTTATTATTGAGCATGTGGCTGTTGTGATTGCAGATATTTTATGAACAACAATGCATACTTCAATGCCATACATTTATGTGTTTATGCTTCTTTGGGTTAGGTACGTATTGGCCAATTGACCCTGTTGAAGAGGACAGGCAGTAATATCTCAAAACTAAAGTAAAACAGAATTCTGCAAGATTATGTGTATTATGTAAAACAGAATTTTGTAAAATTATGTGCATTATGTAAAACAGAATTCTGTAAAATTATGTACATTATGCAAGTCATTGCATTCACAGTACAATAACGTTTACAGTCTTAAATTGTACGCATGTAATGATTCCAGCTGAGAGAAGATTGTTAAAAGAGATTTTGTATTGACATTACTGTTAAGATTACTGGCACAAAACCAAAACCCCCTCAACTAGACAGAAATTCCTAGAACTACGCAATAGAGTCAAAAAGCTAGTAAAACAGGACAAATTCCAGTACTACCAGTCTGCCCTAGACTACTCCCAACACAGCCCCAAACAATTCTGGTCCTCCATATTCCTCCTAACATCCCTCACTCCTCAGAAAATATTGCTACCTCATTCAACACACACTTCACACAAACCATACTATCACTAGCTAAATAACACAACCCCCTTCCCCTCCAACCCACACCTTCAACTAGTAATCTCCCCACTGCCTTCTCTTTTTCTCCTGTATCTACCTCCAACATAAAAAAACTCTTAACTAAACTTAAGCCCACCAAATTAACAGCAGACAACCTCCCAAGTGAATACCTACAAATCGCAGCTGATGCTCTGGCCTACCCAGTATCCATCTTGATTAATCGATCTCTGTCAGACAGTTACATTCCCACACTGTGGAAAGTATCACATATAATTCCCCTCCACAAAGGCGGACCCTCCACAGAACTAACCAATTACCGCCCCATAGCTATTCTCTCTCCACTCTCCAAAATACTAGAGAGATGCATACACTTTCAGGTCTCAGACTACCTTCTTACTAACAACCTCCTTTCCAATACTCAGCATGGTTTCCGACCAAACCATAGCACCACCACTGCCTTACTCTCCTTTACTAACACTATCCTTCAGCATAAAACAATGGCTATCTCTCCTCTGCTACCCATCTAAAGCATTTGACATGGTCACATACAAACAACTTATCTCTGTCCTCAATAACCTATCTTTCTCTCAATCAGTCATCAACTGATTTCAGAGTTACCTGTCTGACTGCCAACAATCCGTTGTATGGCAGAATTACATATCTCCCCAACTACCTGTCTCCATAGGGGTTCCCCAAGGATCTGTTTTCACCAATAATCTAGCCTCTGCCACCAAACATGGCACACTCATACAATACGCAGATGATTCATCTGCTCAGCCCGTCCCTACCCAAACTGCAAAATGTCACACAGGAAGCCTTTTCCTCTGTTGAAACTTGGTTATCCGATGCCCAATTAATTCTTAACCCAAACAAAACTAAACTACTCCTCTTCCAACCCACCAAACATTCTCAAAACAACTCTCACTTTAACATCACAGCAAAAGACACCACTATATACCCAACTGAACACACCAAATTGCTAGGAGTGGAAATAGACAATAAACTAAAATTTGACATTCACATATCCATGACCATAAAAAAAGTCCACAAAAAACTAGGAGCGTTATACAGAAATAAGCAACTTCTCACCAAAGCAGCAAATATTTCAAAAGGAAATTCCCACCTTATCTCCACCCTACTTTATGCCTCTCCAATATATACCAACCTAAGGCAATGCGATCTAAACAAGCTAGAGACCTGCTACAACAAAATCGCCAAATTCGCCACTGGGGCATCCTACCGTATTCACCACGGTCTCTCACTGTTTGAACTGGGCTGGCTTGAACTCCCTCACCTCCTTCAATGGTATCAACTCTCACTCGCCCACAAACTAGTAAACCATCCATTAAATGTCCCATCCCTCCAGAATCTACTTCAACCCTATCGCACCACCAGACCACTAAGATCCAGCAACAAAAGTCACTTGCAGATCACTAAAGCCAATAACTCTGCTGGTGAAGCACTATTATCTTGCACCATAGCCAAATTATGGAACTCCCTCCCACCCACAATTACCTCCGTACCATCATGCACCCACTTCAGAACTTTACTAAAAGCGCACCTAAAAACATGCTGACTATGCCCTTGCAACTCCCACTCTGAAATCGCACACCCCATCCAACCACTACCTTTCTTTCCACTCCATTAACTACCTTGATTATAGCAAGCTCAGATGCTCATAAGCCTAGTACTTATTATACAGCAGGAACTTCTTATTGTAACATTTGTTAATGTCTGTTATGTACTTCACAGATAAAGATTCTAGTTGTCTACTGATGTACTATGTTCTTCATCTGTAAATATGTTGTAAGTAATTGCTATGTTATATTGTTAATCGCTATATAATCCAATGTAACTACTGTCTATTTTAACCGTGGAGCTTATCTCCCCAGGCCTCCGCTGAAAATGGACCTACGTCCAGTTGGACACTCCCGGTCAACAAATGTAAATAAAATAAATAAATAAAATTACTGTTAAGAGGTTTTGTATCCAGAGTGTGGGGTCTGACCTCCAATGTACAACAGATGCATTTCTTGTACCAGTTTAAGGTTTACATGGCTTCTGTGCTGGAACTGTTATTCTGTATTAAGAATTACAAGAATGTAAATGGTTTGGGGGTTGTCAGAGTGATTAAGGTGTTGATACAAGTTACAGGGTTTGATTCTAACCTCTGGGTATATTAGCCAAGTTTGTAAAAGTCTTCAGATAGATTGCCTAATTATTTACATGTGAACCTGTCTGGCTGTCACTGTATCAGCTTTGATTTTTTTTTACTCTGGAAGGTAGTTCCTACAAATGTGGACAAGGATATCAACTGTTATGTTAATAGGTAAAACTGTATACAAAGGGTAAAATATTTCACACAACAAGTTGTGGAGTATTTTCCTATTTATATATGGTCTTGTACAAGCTGAGAAAGCGTATTAGGTAGCAAGTGGGAAGATTGCATTTAATTTTGATTCTTGTTTTGATATTCCATCGTAAAATGATTGTTTGGGTTTCTTAACTGGATTGCCATTTTGTGTTAAACAAAGTTTGTTTTTAACAAGGATCTGGAATAGTAGAAACATTTGCACTTGTGTGTAGTAACATGACAGCAGGAGAAGTGCACATTTCTGACATTGTACACAGACACAAATTAACTTACTCATTTTAATTTTTACTGTACTCAGTTATTTGGGGGGAAGGGTAGCTAAATTTGTGACGATTGGAAGATGTTCTCTTCTTTGCCATCCGAGTTCTACCTGTCGTGAATTGCTTGGGGGGAACGTAGTTGCATTGTTTTATGGTAAAACTTTTGTAAGAGATATTTTGAGAAGAAAACAGCAAATGTCAGAGTGCCATTGAGTTTCCAGAGTTAAATGTTTTCCAAATGTTAGAGCATGCTTCTTGAGGAGGGTCTTTGTGCAGGGTCAGGACAACGCTGAGGAATTTCAGTTTTACCACACCATTGTGCCATGAGTGAACTTCTATGCAGACAGTATGGCTTGCATGTGTTGGTTACTCATCTTGGGATTCAAAACTCCCACCTCTTGGTTTTCTCAAATAGTAGCTCACTGATAGCTCTAATAAGTGTTTTCTTTGATAGGGATGATGTTCTTCGTGTTTCACTGCTGCAGTCATTACACTTAGGTAATCTGCTAGCATGTTGCCCTCAGTTGGCCTGATTAACAAAGTCTTGGGTCCTCCGTCAGTTGCTGTCCCTTCTTCCATGACATCAGGTCGTCAGGGGTATAAAACATGCAGCCAATGCCATTACATTAGTCTTTCTTGCCGCGTAGTGCCTGAAACAGAAGCAATTTGCAAGTGCCGGTTGGCCGACACCTGAAATTTTCGTTTTCGAGTTTCAGAACTGAAGTCTTCAACTAAAAGCTAAGTACCCCGTTGCGGAAACTTTTTCTTGCTCCTTACCGATGTCAGTAAAAGTTAATAATTGCATTACTTGTGGGAAGCAAATACCTCATAAGGATTTTCATTTGTACTGTATTCCTTGCCTAGGCCCTGATCATAACGTGCCTTGTCGGTTTTGTGCTAGATTTAATCAACGCACAATTAAACGTTGGTACATTTTTGCTTCTAAATATTTTGGCTCACGATTAACTATCCAGAAATGAAGTTGGTTAGCAATCCGAGTACCGGAATACTTAAAAAACGCAAAGAAAAAGACAGAGACAGGCCATCAAGGTCTAAAACTGACGACGACACTTCTCCTAAGCCAGTTGCTAGTTCGCCGGTACTCAGTGAGGTGCTTTCGCAGCCCCTGATGCCCGCTACTTTTGATTCACAGGCCTCTACTGAGACCCATTCGGAGTCTGGTATGCCGTGAGATGCTTTAAGTATTGAACCCGCGGATGTCTCTACCTTAGATGGGTCCGGATCCATTGTGCAGGCACTGGCTTCTGAGGGTGATGTTCATCGTGTTTCACTGTTGCAGTCATTACTCTTGGGTTATCCTGCTGGCAGGCTACCCTCAGTCAGCCAGAATTTCAAAGTCTAGGTCCGGCGTCGGTTGCTGTTGCCTCTTCCCTGATGTCAGTGCCCCAGGGGTATAAAAGATGCAGCCGACGCCATTTTCTCCAGTCTTTCTTGCCGCACGGTGCCCGAAGCAAAAGCAGTCCACAAGTGCCGGTCGGCCGACTCCTGAGATTTTCAAATCCGAATTTCAGAACCAAAGTCTTCATTAATGCTAGGTACCCTGTTGGGGAAACTTTTTTCTTGTTCCAGACCGATGTCAGAAAAAGTTAACAATTGTATTTCTTGTGGGAAGCAAATACCTCATAAGGATTTTCACTCTTACTGTATTCCTTGCCTAGGCACTGATCACAACGTGGCTAGCTGTCGGTTTTGTGCTAGATTTAACCAACGCACTATTAAGCATTGGTTCGATTTTGCATTTCATTACTTTGGCCGAAGATTTAATTATATAATGCCGTCGGAACAGCCGACAACCGGAGTTTACAAAAAACGCAAGGACAAGGAAAAGGATAGGCATCCGAGGTCCAAAACCGACGACGAGGCCTCTGCTAGGCCAGTCACCGGTTCTCAGTGAGGCTCTTTCACAGCCCCTGGCGCCCACTACCTCAGAGCCACAGGCCGCTTCCGACTCCCATGTGGAGCCGCCTGGGCCTCTGGATACTCAAGGTATTGGACACTCGGAAATCATTCCCTCAGATGGGTCCGGAGCCGCTGAGCAGGCATCGGCTTCTGAGGGTGTCTTCAGACCTACACAACTATATATTAAGCCATCCTCAGCTTCAAAGACAAAGACTAAACCAGCTCTAAAGACAAAGAAACAAGTACAGCATTCTCCTACTCAGTCTACCATGCCTACAAAACATGCTCAAAATGGCCGAAGACCTAATTACTTTGATCAGGGGCTCCCATCCCCCACCTGATAAGAGGCCTAGGCAAGAGACAGAGTATTATTCTTCTGATCAGGTTTCTATTTCCTCTGATTCCTCTTCTGAACAGGATTATTCCATGCTTCCCTATGAGGATTCTGATGCTGAAGAATCCATTCCTTCAACCTCTCCTCCTGAGGATTATTCTTTTGGGGAAACCCTGCATACCATGAGGTGAGGGTGCATTTCCATTGGTTGAGCCAAGATTATTCTGAATCTAAGAAAAGGCTCAGACTTTCTGCTACTTCCTCAGCACAGACCCCTTGCTATTCCATCTGTTTTAGACATTGTAGATGATGTATTTTCAGAGTCCGGCCTGTCCCCTGACTCTTTACCCCCTGCACCTGCTAAGCCAGACAGATACTACAGGGTTCCGGATTCTCATAAATTCCTATATAAAAATCCTGCTGCTGATCCAGAAACTATATCTCAGGGTCCCAAAGGGGTTAAAGTCTCCACTGCAAAAACCCCTGTCCCCTCTGATAGGGATTCTAGGGCTCTAGACAGATGGGGGAAAAAGTATACACTTCTGCTACCTTGGCTGTAAGGGCTTTAAAGTGTCAGTTTCTTATGCTTAAATATCAGCAATATTTAATGTCACTGCTTAAACAGAAATTGTTGACAAATACTGAATGTTCCGAGAACAAGGAATTGCAGGATTTATTGCATGTAGCTGAACAAGTGGGAAAGCATACTTTGCATTGTGGTTATGATTCACTGGAGGCCTCGTGCAGGGCCGCTGTCACAGGTTGTTATTAGAAGGCATGCTTGGTTAAAGGAACAGAATCTGCTTGATCATGTTAAAGCAAAATTATTAGATGCTCCATTGCAGCATGATACTTTGTTTGGTACTAAAGCAGAAGAGGTTTTGAAAAAAATGGAGGATAAAGCAAAATCCATTCAGACAGTCAAGGATTTCTTACAGCTACAGCCACCCAGGTTTAGCAGGAACTGGCCTTCTAAAAATTGGTCCTTTCCAGTGTCAGACAGACCACAAAGAGGCAGATACAGGCGTCCCAGAGGCAGATCTCAGCCCCAAAGCTCATACAGGCCTAAACAGTGGGGGGCTCCTACCTCCAAAAGTGGAGAAGACAAATCACAACCTTACAGGAAACAGTCCCAATGACTTTCCTCTGCCAGATCCAATCACTTTTCTTTTGGCAGCCCCCTTAGGGGGAAAACTAGGACTTTTTTCATCAAATTGGCAAATGATTACCCAAGACAAATGGGTCCTGAACATAGTGTCCCAAGGCTACAGGTTCCATTTTCACACTCTACCAAGGTCAAAAGGTATGCCAGACCTGCCACACAATCAATGGGCAGAGGCACAATAACAAATTGCAGCCCTCATGGACATGAGGGCCATTCAGCAGGTACCACAACAAGACCAGGGGCAGGGATTTTACTCCAGACTTTTCCTAGTACCCAGGAAGGACAGAACCTGAAGGCCAATACTGGACCTGTCTATTCTAAATACGTTTCTGGAAGTTCCAAAATTCAAGATGTTGACTCTACAGCAGCTACTGCCCATGCTGGGCAAGAAGGCCTGGCTCGTAACTTTGGACCTAAAGGAGGCATACCTGCATGTCCCAATCAGACAATCTTGTAAAAGATTCCTCAGATTCATAGCTGGCTCAATGCATTACCAATTCTCTGCACTGCCCTTTGGCTTATCTACTGCGCCCAGGGTCTTCACAAAGTGCCTGGCACCAGTAATTGCATTTTGCAGACAAAGAGGAATTCAAATATATTCCTACTTGGACGACTGCCTAATTCAAGCAGAGAACAAAGACATTCTTCTAAAGCATCTGGCATTTGTAAAAAGATTATTCACTGGCCTAGGGTACACAGTAAACGAAAAGAAATCAAAACTAGTGCCCTCTCAAGAGATAATATTCCTGGGTGCAAGCTTAAATACAACTGCCCAGATGGCTTATCTCACGCCAGACAAACAAAAGCAACTGACTTCTTACTTCAAGAAATTGGCAACAAAAACCCACTTATCTGCAAGGAAAATCCTGCAGGCCCTGGGTTTCATGGCATCCTGCATTCTACTAATTCCATATGCCAGACTGCATATGAGGAAACTACAATGGTATCTAAAAAGTGTTTGGACTCAGCATTGCCACAGCCTGGAGACAGTAATTGCACGCATTCCCTGCCTGCAACAGGAGTTTCGATGGTGGGCAGAAGCCTGTCACCACAACAAGGGTCTGCCATTCAGTTTACCCACAACCAGACAGACACGGACAACGGATGCTTCAGATTATGCCTGGGGGGCCCATATGGCAGGAAAATGTATTCAGGGCACATGGCCTGCAAACCAGATGCATCTTCACATCAATCAAAAAGAGATGCTAGCTGTTCAAAATGCCCTGACAGCTTTCAAGGACCTGCTTCATCCAGGACAACTACTGATAAAGACAGACAATACTACGGTCATGTGGTACATAAACAAGCAGGGAGGTACCCATTCCTACCCTCTCTGCAGACAAGCAATGACCTTATGGGACACAGTATTGGCTTTTCAAATTCACCTGCAAGCACAATTCCTGCCAGGAAAAACAAATGCTCTTGCAGACGAACTAAGCAGAAACCTCATGGATCCCCAGGAATGGAAACTGGATCCACAAGTCTTCAGCATGATAATAAGGAAATGGGGATGCCCAGACATAGATCTATTTGCCTCCCCTCACAACTGCCAATTGCAGAGATTTTGCACGAGGACTTATCACAAGCAAGCATGGAAAGTGGACGCCCTATCCTTCAGCTGGAAAAATCTAACAGTATATGCCTTTCCTCCACTGCCTCTCCTTCCCAGGGTACTCCTAAAGGTCAGACAAGAGAAGCCAAAAATGATACTGATTGCACCAAACTGGCCACGCCAGCACTGGTACCCAGTCCTAAAGAGCTTGTCTCGAGGTCCAGCATGGATATTGCCTCAAACGTCCCACTTGCTGACCCAACAAAACAATCAGATCCTGCAAAGCCAAATCAGGACCTTAAATCCGGCAGCATGGCGAATAATGTAACCATGCAGAACACTCCTCTTTCAAAAGCTGTTATGGGTGTTATCTTGGAGGCCAGGAGGCCCAGTACCAGAAAATCTTATGCAGAAAAATGAAAGAGATTCTGTGCTTGGAACCAGGAACAAGGCATTGACACGTGTGTACCAAATATACCTCAGATTTTACAATACCTAACTGAGATGCTGAACAAAGGCCTTTCTTTCTCATCAGTTAAGATTCATGCCTCTGCCATTTCAGCCCATTACAATACGGAACCACCTATCTTTTCTCATCCTTTAATAAGGCAGTACCTCAGAGGGGCCAAAAACATTAGACCTGCAAGGAGAGCACCAATTCCGGCCTTGGACCTAAGTTATGTTTTGGAAAAACTCACACTGCCTCCTTTTGAGCCAGCTTCAACAGCAGATATAAATTTTTTATCCTGGAAAACAGCTCTACTCCTAGCAATAACCTCTGCAAGGCGAGTCTTGGAGTTACAAGTACTCATGGCTGTGGAACCTTTTATCATTTTTCATCCAGACAGGATTTCTCTGAGGACAAACCCTACATTCATGCCTAAGGTGGTATCCAGTGTGGCCCTCAACCAAACCATTCACTTGCCTACCTTTTATCCAAATCCACAGAACAAGGGTGAGAAAATTCTGCATTCTTTGGACGTACACAGGCAGTTGCGTTTCTACTTGGACAGAACTAAAGCTTTCAGAAAAACTGAGCAACTTTTAGTGTCATATGCTGCAGGATCACAAGGAAAGGCTATCTCAAAACAGACTTATTTTTAAATGGATAGGCTATTGCATCCATTTCTGCTATTTTCAACATGGCAAATCAGTGCCTAAGGGCATTAGGCCTCATTCCACCAGAGCAGCAGCCACTTCAGCAGCCTTCCTCAGAGGAGTACCAACCAAAGATATCTTAGAAGCTGCTACTTGGAGTTCAGTACACACTTTCACAAAGCACTACCACTTACCTCTTTACTCTAAGTACAGAGCAGGCTTTGCCACTGCAGTTCTGCAGGGCCTCATAGCCTCTCCTAATCCTGTTTAGCCCAGCCACCCATCCACAGCTTTGGGATTCAACCCAAGAGTAATGACTGCAACAGTGAAACACGATGAACATAGTACAGTTGTGTACCTACCATAAATGTAGATGTTTGAGAGTATTCACTGTTGCAGTCCAGGTTACCCACCCACCATCCCCCTTTTCTTTGCTGGGACTTATCTGCACTTTTCTATCCTATACAACCTATTTGGTGTATCTGCTTGTAGACAAAGGGAATGTTATTTTTGTGCATGTATTTTTATTGGCATATTTTTTTCAGCCTACCAATTTGGGTGCACCGGACATCTGGGGCAAGAAAAACTGAAGAAAATGGCGTCGGCTGCATCTTTTATACCCCTGGCGCACTGACGTCAGGGAAGAGGTGACAACAACCGACGCCGGACCTAGACTTTGGAATTCTAGCCGACTGAGGGTAGCCTGCCAGCAGGATTACCCAAGAGTAATGACTGCAACAGTGAATACACTCTAACATCTACATTTATGGTAGGTACACAACTGTACTTTTTAAGGCCTAAAGATTTGTATATTAAACCAACTCCATCTTCAAAACTAAGGCCAGAATCTACTTCTGTGTCTAAAAAAACGACGCTTGGGCCACGTGTGCAGGCCCCTATACCTAAAAAGCAAATGATCAAAATGGCTGAAGATTTAATTACCTTGATCAGGGGTAGCCAACCACCTCCTGCTAAGAGGCCTAGGCAAGACATAGAATATGAATCTTCTGATCAGGATTCTATTTCTTCTGATTCTTCTACTGAACAGGATTTATCTATACCTACGTATGAGGACTCTGATGCAGAAGATTCCATTTCTTCTGCTTCTCCCCCTGAGGATTTCTCTTTTGGAGAAACTTTATATACCTTAAGGGAAGATTTCCACTGGGAAAGTCAGGATTTCTCTAAAATCTAAAAAGAGACTTGGGGATTTTCTTCTTCTTCCTCAGCATAGGCCTTTGGCTATACCTCCTGTTTTAGACATTGTTGATGATGTTTTTTCAGAATTTAGTAGGACTCCTGATTCTCTGCCTCTGGCTCCTAGTAAGCCAGACAGATACTACAGGGTTTCTCACTCCCACAAATTCCTTTTCAAAAATCCTACTGCTGATCCTGAAACCATTTCTCAGGGTCTCAAGGGCATTGAGGCCTCTACTGCTAAAAATCCTACCCCTTCTGATAGAGATTCCAGGCGTTATATAGATGGGGTAAGAAGGTTTACACATCTGCAACCTTGGCAGTCAGGGCTTTAAACTGTCAATTTCATATCCTTAAATATCAACAGCATATCATGGGACTACTTAAACAGAAAATTATGTTAATCTCTGACTGTGTGGAAAATAAAGGTTTGCAGGATTTATTACATTCAGCTGAACAAGTTGGAAAACATACTTTGCAATGTGTTTTTGATTCCTTGGAGGCCTCTTGCAGGGCTGCTGTAACTGGATCTGTGCTAAGAAGGCATGCTTGGCTCAAAGAGCAAACTCTGCCTGACCATGTTAAAGCAAAATTGTTGGGTGCTGCTTTACAACAGGACCGTCTCTTGGTAATAAGGCTGAAGAAGGGTTAAAAAAGATGGAAGATAAAGCTAAATCCACGCAAACTGTGAAAGATTTCTTACAAGTGCGACCTCCAAGATTTAGTAGGCACTGGCCTACTAAGAACTGGTCCTTTCCAGTCCCTTCGAGCGCCGCTGAAGTCAAATCCAGACATTCCAAAGGCTCCAGGTTTCAGTCACAAGCAACTTTTAGAACAAAACAATGGGGTGCCTCTACCTCCAAATCTGGAAACGACAAGGCACCTCCCTATGGTAAACAGTCTCAATGACTTCCCTCTACATTCACCAAGCACTTACCTTTTAGCCGCCCCTTTGGGGGGAAAACTAGCATTTCATGCACAAAACTGGCAACTTATTACCCAGGACAAATGGGTTTTAAATATATCCCAGGGATACAGATTTCATTTCCACATGTTGCCAGTCCCAAACAGATGGCCAGATCTGCCCTCAAATCAGTGGGCAGAGGCCCAGAAACAAGTTCTGTCCCTCATGAACATGGGGGCTATTCAGCCAGTACCAGAAGAAGAAAAGGGACAAGGTTTATATTCAAGACTTTTCCTGGTACCCAGAAAAGACAAATCATGATGTCCAATTCTGGACTTATCCACTCTAAACACATTTCTGGACATTCCAAAATTCAAGATGCTGACTCTTCAACAGTTACTACCTATGCTAGGCAAAGATGCCTGGTTGGTAACTCTAGACTTAAAAGGCTTACCTGCATATCCCAATCAGGGAATCTTGCAGAAGATACCTCCGCTTCAAAGCAGGCTACTTGCATTACCAGGTCTCTGCACTGCCCGATGGCTTATCTACTGCACCCAGGGTCTTCACAAAGTGCCTGGCTCCAGTAATTGCATTTTGCAGGCAAAGAAATATTCAAATATATCCATACCTGGACGATTGTCCTTGCTTTCTGCCTGAATTAGACATTCTTCTAAAGCGTCTGGCGTTTGTAAAAAGGGTTCTAACTTGTCTAGGGTACACCATAAACGAAAATAAATCACAACTGTTACCCTCTCAAAAATTTACGTTCCTGGGTGCAAGCTTGAATACAACTGCCCAGATGACTTACCTTACGCCAGAATAGCAAATTCAATTGGTGACTTACTTCAAACAGCTGGCCACAAAAACCCTGCTATCTGCAAGACAAATTCTGCAAGCCTTGGGGTTCATGGCCTCCTGCATTCTTCTAATTCCATATGCAAGACTGCATATGAGGAAACTTCAGTGGTACTTGAAAAGGTTATGGAGTCAACATTGTCACAGCCTGGAAACAATGATTCCTATCATACCTTGCCTGCAACTAGAGTTCCTATGGTGGGCAGAGGCCTGCCACCAAAACAAGGAACTGCCATTCACTACAACCCCTGCCACCCAAACACTAACTACAGACACATCAGACTAGGCTTGGGGGGCTCATCTGGCAGGAAAGTGCATTCATGGCAAATGGAGCCCAAATAGAATGCACCTACAATATCAATCAGAAAGAGATGCTAGCTGTACAGAATGCACTGACAGCCTTCAAGGACTACCTTCATCCAGGACAACTAATGATAAAGACAGACCACACCACAGTTATGTGGTACATAAACAAGCAGGGGGGTACACATTCCTACCCCCTTTGCAGACTAGCCATGGCATTGTGGAACAAGGCCTTGACCTACCAAACACAACTACAAGCTCAATTCCTGCCAGGAAAGCTAAATACTCTGGCAGACGAACTAAGCAGAAATCCTATGGACCCACACGAATGGAAACTGGAACCACAAGTTTTCAGCATGTTGACACGCACATGGGGAAGTCCAGACATAGATTATTTTGCCTCACCCCAGAACTGTCAGTTGGACAAATTCTGCACAATAATTCATCACAAAAAAGCTTGGAAAGTGGATGCTGTATCATTCAGCTGGAAAAACCTATCAGTCTATGCTTTTCCCCCTCTGCATCTGCTCTCCAAAGTTCTACTAAAAATCAGACAGGACAAACCAAAAATTATTCTGGTTGCTCCAGACTGGCCTCGCCAACACTGGTGTACCCACTCCTGCACAATGTGTCACACCTTCCCCCGTGGCACCTGCTGCAGACACCTTACCTACTGTCTCAGCAGAACTACCAAATTCTGCACACTCGGCTCCAAACTTTGAATCTTGCAGTGTGGCTAATCAACTAATTTCACCCTTGGCATCCCTCAGCAAACCTGTGATGGATGTCATTTTGGAGGCTAGAAGGCCTAGTACTAGAAAATCTTATGCTGACAAATGGAAAAGATTCTGTGCCTGGAACCAATCACAAGGAATAAGCACAGCAATGTCCAATATTCCTCGGATTCTGCAATATTTAACTGAAATGCTTCACAAGGGCCTATCTTTTTCTTCCATAAAAATCCATGCCTCAGCCATTTCAGCTCATTACAACACAGAACCCCCCCTCTTCTCTCATCCTCTGCTAAAGCAGTATCTCAGAGGGGCCAAAAATCTAAGACCTCCCAGGAGAGTGCCAACTCCTGCATGGGACCTCAATTTTGTTTTGGAAAAACTCACTCTCCCTCCTTTTGAGCCAGCTGCTACTGCGGACCTAAAATTTCTCTCCTGGAAAACAGCTTTCCTTTTAGCAGTGCCTTCAGCTAGAAGGATTTCAGAATTACAGGCTCCTATGGCAGTGGAGCCTTTCATTATTTTTCATCCAGACCGGGTGGCTCTCAAGACCAATCCATCTTTCAGCCCTAAGGTGGTATCCAGTGTGGCTCTTAATCAGACCATTCATCTGCCAACTTTCTTTCCCAATCCACAGAACAAGGATGAGTGGATTCTGCATTCATTGGATGTACACAGACAACTGAGATTCTACTTAAACAGGACAAAATCTCTAAGAACATCTGAACAACTACTGGTGGCATTTGCTGCAGGGGCAGAGGGAAAGGCTATTTCAAAGTAGACCATTTCCATATTGATAAGCCATTGTATTCGTTTCTGCTATATGCACCATGGTAAACCTATCCCCAAGGGGATCAGATCTCATTCCACCAGGGCTGCATCTACTTCTGCAGCTTTTCTCAGAGGGGTCCCTACCAGAGACATTCTAGAAGCTGCTACCTGGAGCTCAGTTCATGTTCTCACCAAACATTACCATTTACCTCTCTTCTCTAAATCCAGAGCTGGCTTTGCCACTGCTGTCCTGCAGGGCCTTATAGCTGCTCCTAATGCTGTATAAATCCATCTTCCCAACCATAGCTTTGGGATTCTACCCAAATGTAATGACTGCAACAGTGAAACACGAAGAACATAGTACAGTTGTGTACACTAAATGTAGATGTTCGAGTGTATTCACCGTTGCAGTCCTGGTTACCCACCCTCCAGCCCCTTGCCAGCAGATTACCCAAATGTAATGACTGCAACAGTGAATACACTTGAACATCTACATTTATGGTAAGTGTACACAACTGTACTTTAACAGCAGTGTTAGGCTATTTCATCAGGTGTAACACAAAGTTAATTATTTTAATTTTTTAATGAGGTGGAACACTGACTCCTTTGGATCATTTTCAGGTTTAGCCTAGGTGTGTAGAATTACTGAAAATAATGAAAGTCTAACTTTTCAGCATTTTTGCATGACAAACCTCTGCACCCTCCCACACATCCCCCTGTAGCTTAAGTATGTTAACGCTGTGCATTAAACAACGCCGTTAAAAGCAAAAAAACTCATCCCAGCATTGTCCTATATCCTTGCTGTCATCACTCCACTGAGGCAATTCTGCTCAGTATACATATAATTTGATCACTTGAATTTGAATAACATTTATTCAAACTATCTGCACTTCTGCAACATTGAAAGTAACCCACATACAGATAAGATTAAGTACAGTAATCTGGTTGGTTGTCAAAAATGAGTATTTATCGGGCAAATGTTTGGATGCCAAACTGAAACCTGGGAGATGAGCATATTTTGAGTAGGTACAGAAAATCCTTGGCAATTGAAGTCTTCATGACTCTATTTGTTTTAGTGATAAGAGGTTAGTAATGTGTATGTATACACATACTGTGTACATGTGTGTATTTATATTATATTTATATTTCTCTGTGTCCACATATGTATCTCTGCTATATGAGACACTCAAAAAAAATCAAACTTTTTTTTTTTGCAGACGGACCTGTACCTCCCACACCCCCTACTAATTATATGTACCAAAGCCAAGATCACACTACAGTGGAGAAAGGGTGCATTCCCCAAACCCCACTGTACTGCAACATAGAAAGACGTCACTATTCGAACTGCTGCTTTTTGATCAGCAACAGCTCCATCCCCTGTCGAGGAAAACGCACCTTGATGAAAATATATGCACCCATGTATTTATATGTTTACATACACATATATGTGCTTGTATGTTTTTGTCACAGATTTGTTGCACAAGCAACTAGCAAGTTGGTCAGTGTCCCTTTTTCATTGTATAAAAAATGAGTGTCTGTACGTTTATATGTGAGTGAAACAAAGTAAATTATGCTTAACTAGTGAAAGATCACTGAAGTGTAAGAAGACACTTTTTCATTCTGTGAGGAAAGGTTTTTGTGTTTAGTTATTTTTTGCACAAATTAAATTGAGTCTTTGCTGATTCATTCAAAACACTGTGTGTGATTTATATTTGGTGTTGCATGACGTAGATTTTGATTACATTTTCAGCAAAATGGTAAAGTTATATTTATTTTCTTACACTATATATAACTAAACTGAGTATTTGCTTTCTGGGATTTTTTTTTCTTAGAATGTAGTTCTTTAACTTGCTGTATTTTTAATTAACTGAGCTTTACAGAAGTCATTAAGTGTGAGACTTATTAACTCGAACACAAGTCCTAGTGACTACACCACAAATTAAACTAATAACACTGTTTTGTTTGGAATGTGCATTATTTATTTATTTATTTACTTAGTTGTATATTTACATTAAAGTACACTTCCTGTTACTTGCTGTGTGATATACATAGAGTGACAATTTTAGTTCATGTGCAATAACCAATCTTACCTGTCATGCTGCTGTTGTATAGTATTTATATGACTTCATTGGGGGGGTTAGCTTTTTCTTATGTTGTTGGGGCATAGTCATTCTTCTACATTTCCTTTACTTGATATGTTTTATTGTTGTATTTAGGTAAATAGCAAGGGTTGCTGCTATACTGGCAAACGCTCGTACAAGCAGTCTAAAATCAAGATTAAATTAAAACAAAGTTGCAGGACTGAGCGAAGACAAGTAGTCACGTAGAGCTTAAAAAAACAAAGTACTTTATTATAGATAATTAACAAGATAAGCGCTTTCGCTGTGCAGCTTCATCAGATCTTACAGTCATACTCAGATTCTACATCTTATATATACACAATTACTTATTAATTAATCAATCAACTGAGTTAATTGATATGATTACTTAAAGAAACAGACAGGCATCATAAAAACCTAGCTGAATGACTAAATCTATTAAATGGCAAATATAAATAAAATCATTTAAAACAGTATTATATATAAATATTATAAATGAATGTATATAATACAAAAATATATAAAAAATATATACATCCAAGCCTATATGAAACAGAATTATATACCTAGTATCAAACATATGAAGTCTCATATATATTGTGTAGGTGTATGTATATTGTAATAAATATGTATATGTATATTACTATAATGTCTTATAAAATAATAAACTCAATGCATATATAATAACCAATTCTGGAACATGACAGCATGATAGTAGTGTATATACAACTATCTTCAGAGAGATAGAATGTCTATCTCTTGGGGGCTATTTAATGTTTCTACGCTGTCTCAATTTTGGTTTGATAGAGGCTCTATCATTGAGACCAAGCCCTCTGTCTGATCTTAATAGAATTATCCATTCTGTCTCCTTGCTCTCTGTATATATCTTTATGTCACCTCCTCTGGAATTTGGAGTAATAACTTCAAGTACCCTAAATAAAAATCTATGTTTATCATCGTTTAATGCTACATGTTTATCAAGAGCATTATGTAATGTACCTTTCCTCATGTGATATACATGTTCCCTTATCCTATCCCTAAATGGTCGATTCGTCTTTCCAACATAGAAAGAGGAGCATAATTGGCAAACAGCTAGGTATATCACATGAGAAGTCATACAATTAGCATCTGCTCTTATATTAAAACTTTCTGTTGATCAGGGTGAAAAAATTCTATCCTACTATCTATATAAGAACAGAAGTTACAACGACCACAACGTCTTGTGCATCCACTCTGCATAGATTTCCTATCAAATTTAGGATAGCATAGCATTCTTTTTAAGTTATGTTTATTCTTAAAAAGGAACTTCGGTGTTTCTCCTACTGTTTAATGTCTTCATCTACCTGCAATATACCCCAATGTTTGTCTATAATCTGCTTAATCTCTATATAGTCAGAGGAAAAAAAGGTAGAGAATTTGGTGAATGATTCACTTTTATTCCCTTTCTCACTATAGCTAATGTTGCTGGGTCCAAAATATGGCATGGCTGAAGTTAAGCGTAGGCTGTATACTTCATCTATCTTAGAATGTATCTCTTCAGCTTTATATCCTCTCGTTAGTAATCTATGCTTCAAATCATTTATCTCAGTGTGAAAACCCTCATCCATGGAGTTCAGTCTGGAGGCTCTAATAGCTTGCCCTTTCACAGTATTTCTAAAGACAAAAGGAGGGTGCATACTCGATCTTAAAAGCAATGAATTAACATGACATGTCTTACGATGAACTCCTGTGTTGATTAAATTATCATGTAACCTCTCTATGTATAGGTCTAGGAAGTCAATCCTATCCTCTGAGAACTGCATGGTAAACTTAAGACATGGTATTAGGTTATTCATAATTAAATGTGTGGATTCAAATTGATGTGATGTCCCTTTCTAAAGAATGAAAACATCATCCACAAAACGTCTATAGAATATCACATGTTTCTTGAAAAAATTTTGTGTAAATAATGTATGTTCTTCCCAATATGCAAGGAACATATTGGCGTAGCTATTGGCACAAGACGTGCCCATAGCTACGCCATCTCTCTGTCTATAGATATTGTCCTTAAACATAAAAACATTGTTTTCTAAAACTAATTCCAGGAAGTGAACTATTAGATCAATAAGTACATTTGTATAGTCACTATGATTTTTCAAATATTGTAATATATAATTCAAACCCAATTCATTGGGAATTACTGTAAATAGTGATTGCATATCAAACGTGACAAATAAATAATCTTTGGTGATTGTTTTTTGTTGAATACAATCATAAAACTCTAAGGAATTGTTTAGAGTCCTTAAGTACCACTTTATTATTATTTAGTACAGCCCTCAGATGCTTTTCTACAAATATTGATAAATGTTCCGTAACCCAACCCCGACCTGAAACTATCGGTCTCATGGGTGGGTTCCTATTGTCTTTGTGTATCTTTGGCTGTCCTTGAATAACTGGAATAGTAGGTGTTAAGATAGTAAGGTAATCATATAATTCCTTATCTATCAATTTACTTTTAAAGATATCCTGTAACGTATCCTTCACATACCTAATAGTTTCTTTAACATCGTCATTGGTTATTGATTCATAGAATTTGTCATGCATCAATTCTGTCATTGCTCCGATATAATCTTGCATATCCATAACAACAATGCTGCCTCCTTTGTCAGCTGGTCTAATAATTATTGTAAGGTCTTCTTGTAGTTTCTTCAAACTTACTCTTTCTTTATAGGTTAAATTATCTCTCCTATTACATCTTTTCTTTACTACTCTATCTGCATAGTATATGTATAACTCATCCTCAGTTAACTTTAAATATGCCTCAATGAGGGGATGATGCGTTGGCACAAAATCACTTAAATTCTTAAATGTAAATGCTTCAGTTCTAGGTGTATTACTTGTTTGGGCTTTATATACTAATTTTAACATAACATTTCTGCAGAATATTTTTAAATCAGTAATTGTATCTGTTAGTTTACTATGACTTCTTGGAATAAAATTTAGACCCTTGCTTAACAGCTGAATATCTTCATTAGTTAATGTCTTGCTTGATAAATTATGCACTAACGCTTGTGTGACCACATTTTCTTCAAAGTTTGGTGGGATAAATTGTCCCCTGAAAACTTCCTCTTCTGCCTCCCTCGACTCATAGACCTCGACCTCTGAGGGCCTTTGTCCATGCGTATCGGTAGAGGAAAAACCAATTCAGCATTTGTTTTATTGCTTAATTTGTCTAGGGTCTTAACCTTTGGTCTCACCACAGCCTCAGAATCCCCATTAATTTGGGGTATCTTATCTTTAACTATATGAACATTGGGGTATAATATAGACTTTTTTGTACCAGAAGAAAGTAAGTTGATAGAGAGCATTAACGCTAAGCAACAAATGTTATATAGAGACTTTTCTGATGATTTGGTACAACCACTACTGGAAAATCTACTGGACTGTGTGTTAGCCTTTGAAAGAAAGCTATTACAACAAAAAAGAAATAAAGCTAAAAGAGATATTAATGACTTTAGATTAAGCCACGTCTTTACGTGGCCTAGACCAGGGCATGGACAAAATGAACAGAATGTGATGGTGAACAATGATAACGCCACAAATAGTTCACAGTATGTAAATAAAAATACACACAATGTTACTTCATGTGGCAATAATAGTAATGAAGTAAAGTATAATACGTGTGCTTCAAATGTTTCGAATAATAATGTTGGGAATAATAGTGTGTTAACTTTAAATGCTCAGAGGACATTTACTGCTGGAGATAATACAGAATTAAATGACGATACTTGTATAGAGAATGCAATAATTGATGTAACTGATACACTTCACTGTAAAGATTCAGTGGACGTCATACATATTATGCATCCTAGTGTGAATTTAGACAGTAACTTATACCCCAATGTTCATATAGTTAAAGATAAGATACCCCAAATTAATGGGGATTCTGAGGCTGTGGTGAGACCAAAGGTTAAGACCCTAGACAAATTAAGCAATAAAACAAATGCTGAATTGGTTTTTCCTCTACCGATACGCATGGACAAAGGCCCTCAGAGGTCGAGTCCAGAGTCAGAGGTTGAGTCGAGGGAGGCAGAAGAGGAAGTTTTCAGGGGACAATTTATCCCACCAAACTTTGAAGAAAATGTGGTCACACAAGCGTTAGTGCATAATTTATCAAGCAAGACATTAACTAATGAAGATATTCAGCTGTTAAGCAAGGGTCTAAATTTTATTCCAAGAAGTCATAGTAAACTAACAGATACAATTACTGATTTAAAAATAATCTGCAGAAATGTTATGTTAAAATTAGTATATAAAGCCCAAACAAGTAATACACTTAGAACTGAAGCATTTACATTTAAGAATTTAAGTGATTTTGTGCCAACGCATCATCCCCTCATTGAGGCATATTTAAAGTTAACTGAGGATGAGTTATACATATACTAGGCAGATAGAGCAGTGAAGAAAAGATGTAATAGGAGAGATAATTTAACCTATAAAGAAAGAGTAAGTTTGAAGAAACTACAAGAAGACCCTACAATAATTATTAGACCAGCTGACAAAGGAGGCAGCATTGTTGTTATGGATATGCAAGATTATATCGGAGCAATGACAGAATTGATGCATGACAAATTCTATGAATCAATAACCAGTGACGATGTTAAAGAAACTATTAGGTATGTGAAGGATACGTTACAGGATATCTTTAAAAGTAAATTGATAGATAAGGAATTATATGATTACCTTACTATCTTAACACCTACTATTCCAGTTATTCAAGGACAGCCAAAGATACACAAAGACAATAGGAACCTACCCATGAGACCGATAGTTTCAGGTCGGGGTTGGGTTACGGAACATTTATCAATATTTGTAGAAAAGCATCTGAGGGCTGTACTAAATAATAATAAAGCGGTACTTAAGGACTCTAAACAATTCCTTATAGAGTTTTATGATTGTATTCAACAAAAAACAATCACCAAAGATTATTTATTCGTCACGTTTGATATACAATCACTATTTACAGTAATTCCCAATGAATTTGGTTTGAATTATATATTACAATATTTGAAAAATCATAGTGACTATACAAATGTACTTATTGATCTAATAGTTCACTTCCTGTAATTAGTTTTAGAAAACAATGTTTTTATGTTTAAGGACAATATCTATAGACAGAGAGATGGCGTAGCTATGGGCACGTCTTGTGCCAATAGCTACGCCAATATGTTCCTTGCATATTGGGAAGAACATACATTATCTACACACAATTTTTTCAAGAAACATGTGATATTCTATAGACGTTTTGTGGATGATGTTTTCATTCTTTGGAAAGGGACATCACATCAACTTGCATCCACACATTTAATTATGAATAACCTAATACCATGTCTTAAGTTTACCATGCAGTTCTCAGAGGATAGGATTGACTTCCTAGACCTATACATAGAGAGGTTACATGATAATTTAATCAACACAGGAGTTCATTGTAAGACATATCATGTTAATTCATTGCTTTTAAGATCTAGTATGCACCCTCCTTTTGTTTTTAGAAATATTGTGAAAGGGCAAGCTATTAGAGCCTCTAGACTGAACTCTATGGATGAGGGTTTTCACACTGAGATAAATGATTTGAAGCATAGATTACTAACGAGAGGATATAAAGCTGAAGAGATACATTCTAAGATAGACGAAGTACACAGCCTACGCTTAACTTCAGCCATGCTATATTTTGGACCCAACAACACTAGCTATAGTGAGAAAGGGAATAAAAGTGAATCATTCACCAAATTCTCTACCTTTTTTTCCTCTGACTATATAGAGATTAAGCAGATTATAGATAAACATTGGGGTATATTGCAGGTAGATGAAGACATTAAACACATAGTAGGAGAAACACCGAAGTTTCTTTTTAAGAATAAACATAACTTAAAAAGAATGCTATGCTATCCTAAATTTGATAGGAAATCTATGCAGAGTGGATGTACAAGATGTTGTAGTCGCTGCAACTTCTGTTCTTATATAGATAGTAGGATAGAATGTTTTCACCCTGATCAACAGAAAGTTTTTAATATAAGAGCAGATGCTAATTGTATGACTCCTCATGTGATATACCTAGCTGTCTGCCAATTATGCTCCTCTTTCTACGTTGGAAAGACGAATCGACCATTTAGGGATAGGATAAGGGAACATGTATATCACATGAAGAAAGGTACATTACATAATGCTCTTGCTAAGCATGTAGCATTAAACGATGATAAACATAGATTTTTATTTAGGGTACTTGAAGTCATTACTCCAAATTCCAGAGGAGGTGACATAAAGATATATACAGAGAGCAAGGAGACAGAATGGATAATTCTATTAAGATCAGACAGAGGGCTTGGTCTCAATGATAGAGCCTCTATCAAACCAAAATTGAGACAGCATAGAAACATTAAATAGCCCCCAAGAGATAGACATTCTATCGCTCTGAAGATAGTTGTATATACACTACTATCATGCTGTCATGTTCCAGAATTGGTTATTATATATGCATGGAGTTTATTATTTTATAAGACATTATATTAATATACATATACATATTTATTACAATATACATACACCTACACAATATATATGAGACTTCATATGTTTGATACTAGGTATATACTTCTGTTTCATATAGGCTTGGATGTATATATTTTTTATATATTTTTGTATTGTATGCATTCATTTATAATATTTATATATAATACTGTTTTAAATGATTTTATTTATATTTGCCATTTAATAGATTTAGTCATTCAGCTAGGTTTTATGATGCCTGTCTGTTTCTTTAAGTAATCATATCAATTAACTCAGTTGATTGATTAATAAAGATGTAGAATCTGAGTATGACTGTAAGATCTGATGAAGCTGCACAGCGAAAGCGCTTACCTTGTTAATTATCTATAATAAAGTACTTTGTTTTTTTAAGCACTACGTGACTACTTGTCTTCGCTCAGTCCTGCAACTTTGTTTTAATTTTATTGTTGTATTTGTTGTATCCTATGCTTCTTCTGTGCTCTCATGGTGAGCTGATACTCATAATTTTGTTTAGGCTTACACATGTGTAGTCCTAAATGACAGTAAAGTTTACTTTGAGTCTTTGAATCAAAGATAACTTAAATTTACTGTGGTACTTGCTGTGGTGATGTTGCCTTTAATGGGACTCTGTTAGATTATGATCATGTTTATGCCAGATCTGGCACCATGAAAGGGGAATGTGACTTGTCATGGGTAACCGACCATCTCATCCAAGCAACTGGTTGTTGTTGTCTTTCGGCTTTTCCCGGTTAGGTTTCGCCACAGCAGAACTCCGGTCTGCTAATGATTGGCAGTAGATTTTGACGAACACCGAGGTGCCAGCTCGATGTTCAACCTTCAACGAAGGCACGCCGATTTACGCATGTCTTTCGAACGCCACCCTACCACGGGGAGGACATGCAGACTCCACACAGAAGGCACTCCCTGCACTCCAGCCAAGAATCGAATGGGAGAACCTCTTGCTGTGAGGCAACAATGCTACCGCTGCACCACATTGGATCATCCAAGCAACTGGTACTATCAGTAAATTTACTGTGTCTGGACAGCAGTTACTTCATTTGTATTGCAGTCCTTTCACACCTACTGTCCGATCATCTTAAGATGATCTTCCCACAACCCCCCCAACTGTTCTACCCCCCCCCCCCCATTGGTCTGCTTACAGACTGCATGTTCTTGGATTCATCCACTGAGTATGGGAGAACAAATGTGCTTGAGTCTGAGTGGAGGAGGTTTGTTGGGGAGCCAGCATGGTGGCAAACCGTGCTCTCACACACACACACACACACACACACACACACACACTAATAAAATGTGACAGGTTATGCTTTTACTTAGTGACCTGAGTGTCCCAGTGCTAGATGAAGAAAAAACTGCCATAATCTCCATATTTCAACTTTTAGAATATTTTCATTGTAAAATGCTGTTTAGAATAAAGTGCAACAGTTAACTAAATTAGGAAGATGCAGCAACATATTATACGAATATAGATGTACAAAGGCAAAGCAAATACTAAAGCAGTCCTTTTTAAAACCGCATAAAACTGTCTTGGGTGAAATTAATAATTATCTTGTAAATGAGATGCCAGTAACATCAGACACATCCGAACTATGATGTAAAAGTAATAAACCATAAGAATAATATTTAAGAGCTAAGGCAGCCGCTGCATTCCTAATGCAAATGAGATGGTTGCAGTTCAATCACTCATAGCCTTTTGATATTAAATGCATAACAAAGTGAGCAACTTACTACATTGTTGAGCACATTAATGTCCTAAGGAGGTGCCTAATCAAACTCCAGGATGATTAAGACTAAACGATGCATGTTTATTTTGTATAATTGTAGATTGGTTTCCTTCTCAAATGTATTGCACTGCTGATTTCTGTGTTTTACTTAGAGAAAATTGCAATGGGGACATGGCTTGTTAGGTACTGCTGTGACTCTTTTTGCTAGGCCTAGGGGAAGTTTGAACCAGCTGTCGATTAGAAGGAAGAGTTTGTCCATAATGGCTTTAGATTAGCCTCAACCATTTTAGAACGGGATGGATGGTGAGATATCTAAATGTTTAAGTGACTTTGTACTCCATTCAAAGTTAAGAAGAGGACATTTTATTCTTAATTTGACAGAAGCTAAATTAATGGGACAATTCTTGACTTTCCTATTTTAATTGTGAGCCAGAGAGCTCAGAAAAACTATTTAAAATGAAACAGTGTTCAGAACATGAATGACTGGGTTAGCCACATACCTCTCAACTGTACAGATTTTTGAGAATGTCCAGATTTTTGCCTCATATTTTTGGTCCGTTTTTCATAAAATTGTGGTTTCCTGGCAAATTAGTGGCAAATCATTAAAGATTGAAGTTAGAAAATAGTGACAGAGATTTTGAGTTTCAGATGTCATACCCTTCAGAAAATGCATGCTATGCAAAACCTATTATTCTATCAACTTTCTAAGTTTGTAAGTGAAATATTTAAAAAGTATCCCTATTTCTGGGCCTTTGCCCCACTTTTATATATAGCTTTGTCCAGATTTCTTTCTCTAAGAGGTTGAGAGGTATGGACTTAGCCAACAAGAGCACACTATCGTCTGCAGACATCAAAAGTTTATCGCATGTCCCAAGATTTGCCAACCTCCTGCTATGCTACAAGCCATGTTATGTTAATGATTTAGCGAAAAGCATGGGGGAGAGTAGGCACCCCTGTCTTGATACCTTTCAAGAAGACATTGAAGTTAGTATAAAGTTTGGAAAATCATAAGTTTCATAGGTTTATAGGTAGGTACTAGGCTATTGGACCTAGGGCCTATACAAGCCTAGCCAAAAAGGTACCCTGGCTTTCACCACCCAATTATTTTCGTGTGCCCCTGTCGAGCAGAGCCACAGAAGTGATCCCCGGGGTGAATTTCCTATCTCCCATCCAGTCATCAAGATTTTTCTTGAAGAGTGCTAATGAGGAGCTTTGTTTGATATATATAGATAGTCTGTTCCACAGTATGGGAAGTCTCTGGGACAGGAATCTATCCCTCCAGCATGTTCTGTTTATTGTGGTGACAAGGTTTAGGTCCCTAGAGCATGTAGCTCGGAGGGATTGGGATTTCTTTATGTGGAGCATGTTCAGCAGCTCTGGGTTTTTGACATAGCTTTGCATATTAGGCAGAGATCGCCTCTGAGTAGGTGATATGTGATGGAGTAAAGCTGGGGTTTTTTGAGACGGTCTGCTTAGGGCATCTGTTTGAGGCCAGTAATCTTCTTTGTGAGGTATTTCTGCTGCCTTTCCAGTTGTTGTAGATGTCTTGTGAGGTACATACCAAAGGGGGTGCTGTATTCTATAATGGGTCTAATGAGTGACGAGTGGAGGTGAACAATTATCTCTTTTTTCCTGGATGAGAAGCCTTTTGTGATGAGGTGTGCCACATAGAAAGATGTCCTGACTACTGTGGCGATATGATTATCAAAGGAGAGACTACTGTCCACCTGTGTCCCAAGATCTCTTATCATACTTTCGGTGTTAAGTAGACTACCGCCTATATGGTAGTTCATGGGTACAAGAGTTTTTACCAAAAGGGATGACAATGCACTTTTTGACATTGAGCTTGAGGCCATGGCTTTGACACCAGGCATCTGTCTCAGTGAGGCCCTTTTGTGGAATGTCCACATCGTTAGGAGTTTCGATTATGGCTCCTAGTTTGTAGTCCTCTGCGAATTTCATTAGCCAAAGATCTTCTGTGTTAGTGTACTTCAGAGAAGTAGATACCAAACAGGAGAGGACCCAGGACTGAACCCTGTAGGTTCATATGATGCAAATACCTACTGTACAAAATGCCATTCGATAGAAGCAAGGGCTTTCTTGAAATCTTCAAGGATGGTTGCGCAGAAGTATGGCAGGGGTGTTGCTTATTTTTTTTTTTTTAATTTCCAAATTCCCACATTTTTTTTTATACCAAAAATGTAATCTTTATTTCACACCATTAACGCATTACCATACACTTAACAGTAGCAAAACTGACCACTGAATGTAACACACATAGTTAAATATATAAAGATTGTATTCTGTATGAATAAGGGAATACAAATAGTGTATTCATACTTCTAGACATTTGACATTGAAAACAAAAGGGGGAGGTATGTTCCTTAATTTCATAAACTTATGAAACAGGTTTCCCAGCAATGTGTAGCAAAGTTCTTCCCTAACCCTGTTCGAGTGCAACCTGGACCATTGGATGGGAAATCAGAAATTCACAACAGATCTGGCACCTATCTGATAGACAGAGACAGTCTGTAAATCATACCTTGAATTACACATAGCCCTTAAAATAACCTTAAAGGCAAAACAATCTTGTGGGATACATCTAGGGTGCATGGCTAGGCTTATAAAGGCCCAGTGGTCATTAACCTAATATAAACCTATGAACTACAAATTAAAAATAGTCCAGATGATTCCTTCAGCTTTGGCAAGGGGTGGCGAAGACTATCTTGGCTCACCAGGATTAGCACATCTCCTGATGTTAACCAGTAGATAAGCATGTACTATTTTTAGGCTTTAATGTGCTTTAGGAGCCAGCTGATATATGGATGGGGGTTTAGGATTGGCGTAATGGTTAAGGTCTTTACCTCACAGACACAAGATACAGAGTATGATTCTCAAAATGGCCTATAAGGGCATCTATACTTGCCTTTGAACATATGAATCCATAGCTACATTAAAATCACCATCAATAACTGCAGGAACACCAGTGACACTGAAGTCTCAAGTCTTTGAAAAAGAATGTAAAGAAATATGGGAAATCAGAGATGTTCTACGTGTTTCACTGTTGCAGTCATTACAATTGGGTTATCCTGCTGGCAGGCTACCCTCAGTCGGCCTGAATTCCAAAGTCTAGGTCCGGCGTCGGTTGCTGTCGCCTCTTCCCTGACGTCAGTGCGCCAGGGGTATAAAAGATGCAGCCGATGCCATTTTCTTCAGTCTTTCTTGCCGCCCGAAGCAAAAGCAGTTTGCAAGTGCCGGTCAGCCGACTCCTGAGATTTTCGTGTTCAAATTTCAGATCCGAAGTCTTCACTAAAAGCCAAGTACCCTGTTGGAGAAACTTTTTTCTTGCTCCAGACCGATGTCAGAAAAAGTTAATAATTGTATTTCTTGTGGGAAGCAAATACCTCATAAGGACTTTCATTCTTACTGTATTCCTTGCCTAGGCCCTGACCACAACATTGCTAGTTGACGGTTTTGTGCTAGATTTAACCAACGCATTATTAAGCGTCGGTACGATTTTGCATTTCACTATTTTGGCAGAAGATTTAAGTATACAATGTCGTCAGATAGCCATCCGACTACCGGAATTCACAAGAAATGCAAGGAAAAGAACAGGCATCCGAGGTCTAAAACCGACGACGAGGCTTCTTTTAAGCCAGTCGCCAGTTCGCTGGTTCTCAGTGAGATGCCTTCGCAGCCCCTGACGACTGCTACTTTAGACTCGCAGGCCGCTACCAACACCCACGTGGAGTCGACCAAGCCGCTGGAAGCTCAAGATATTGAACCTTCGGAAACTATTCCCTCAGATGGCTCCGGAGCCGCTGGGCAGGCATCGGCTTCTGAGGGTGTTTTCAGACCTACTCATTTATATGTTAAAACGACTTCACCTTCAAAGGCAAAGACTAAAGCACCTTTAAAGACAAAGAAACAAGAGGCCTAGGCAAGAGACAGAATATGAATCTTCAGATCAGGTTTCCATTTCATCTGATTCCTCTTTTGATCAGGAATACTCTCTTCCTCCCTATGAGGATTCTGATGCTGAAGAATCAATCCCTTCAGCCTCTCCTCCTGAGGATTATTCTTTTGGGGAAACTTTACATATCATGTGGGAGCATTTCCATTGGAAGAGCCAAGATTATTCAGAATCTAAGAAAAGGCTCAGACTTCCTTTTAGTACCACAACACAGGCCCCTAGCTATTCCACCTGTGTTAGACATTATAGATGATGTATTTTCAGAGTCCAGTCTGACCCCTGACTCCTTCCCTCCAGCTCCTGTTAAGCCGGACAGGTACTTCAGGGTTCCTGACTCTCATAAATTCCTTTTCAAAAACCCTGCTGCTGACCCAGAAAATATCTCTCAGGGTCCCAAAGTGGTCAAGACTTCCACTGCAAAAAACCCTACTCCCTCTGACAGGGATTCTAGGGCACGGGACAGATGGGGAAAAAAGGTTTACACTTCTGCTACCCTGGCTATAAGGGCTTTAAATTGTCAGTTTCATATGCTCAAATATCAGCAATATATTATGTCACTGCTTAAACAAAAAATGTTGATAAATTCTGACTGTTTAGAAAACAAAGAAATGCAGGAATTATTGCATGCAGCTGAACAAGTTGGAAAGCATACTTTGCAATGTGGTTTTGATTCTCTGGAGGCCTCCTGCAGGGCCACAGTTACGGGTTCTGTCATTAGGAGGCACGCGTGGTTAAAGGAACAAAATCTACCTGATCATGTTAAAGCAAAATTATTAGATGCTCCATTACAGCATGATGTTTTGTTTGGTTTTAAAGCAGAAGAGGTGTTAAATAAAGTGGAGGACAAAGCTAAATCTATGCAAACAGTCAAGGATTTCTTACAGGTACAGCCACCAAGATTTAGCAGACACTGGCCTACAAAGAATTGGTCCTTTCCAGTGTCAGACAGGCCACAAAGGGGCAGATACAGATGCCCTAGAGGCAGATCCCAGCCCCAAGGTTCGTACAGGTCTAAACAATGGGGTGCTTCTACCTCCAAACCTGGAGAAGACAAATCACAGCCATACGGGAAACAGTCCCAATGACTTCCCCCTGCCTGCGCCAAGCACTTATTTTCTGGCAGCACCTTTAGGGGGAAAACTAGCACTTTTTTCTCAAAATTGGCACATAATAACCCAGGACAAATGGGTCTTAAACATAGTGTCACAAGGCTGCAAGTTTCACTTCCATACACTGTCAAGGGCAGACGGTTGGCCAGACCTGCCAAAACATCAATAGGCAGAGGCACAAAAACAAGTCTCATCCCTCATGGACATGAGGGCCATTCAACAAGTACCAGAGCAAGAGCAGGTACAAGGATTTTATTCAAGACTGTTCTTGGTACCTAGAAAGGACAAAGCCTGGAGACCAATACTGGACCTATCTATTCTAAACACATATCTGGATATTCCAAAATTCAAAATGTTGACTCTACAGCAGCTTCTGCCCATGTTGGGCAAGAAGGCTTGGCTTGTGACTTTAGATCTAAAAGAGGCATACCTGCATGTCCCAATCAGACAAACATGCAGAAGATACCTCAGATTCAAAGCTGGCAAAATGCACTACCAATTCTCTGCACTGCCTTTTGGCTTATCTACTGTGCCCAGGGTCTTCACAAAGTGCCTGGCACCAGTAATTGCATTCTGCAGACAAAGAAGAATACAAATATATCATTACTTGGACGACTGCCTCATTCAAGCAGAGAACAAGGACATTCTACTACAGCATCTGGCGTTTGTAAAGAGATTACTACTATGCCTAGGGTACACAGTCAACGAACAGAAATCAAAACTAGTACCCTCTCAGAGATAATATTCCTGGATGCAAGCTTAAATACAACTGCCCAGATGGCTTATCTCACGCCAGACAAACAAAGGCAACTGACTACCTATTTCAAACTGTTGGCAACAAAGGCCCAGTTATCTGCAAGAAATATTCTGCAGGCATTGGGCTACATGGCATCCTGCATTCTACTAATTCCATATGCAAGACTGCATATGAGGAAACTTCATTGGTACCTAAAAAGTGTTTGGACTCAACATTGCCACAGCCTGGAAACAATAGTTACTCTCATTCCCTGCCTGCAACAGGAGTTTTGATGGTGGGCGAAGGCCTGTCACCAGAACAAGGGACAGCCATTCACTCTACCCCCAGCCACACAGACATTAACAACGGATGCATCGGATTATGCCTGGGGAGCCCACATGGCAGGAAAATTTATTCAAGGAACATGGTCCGCAAAACAAATGCATCTACATATCAATCAAAAAGAGATGCTAGCTGTTCAAAAATGCCCTGACAGCCTTCAAGGACCTACTTCATCTGGGACAACTACTGTTAAAAACAGACAACACCATGGTCATGTGGTATATAAACAAGCAGAGGGGCACTCATTCTTACCCCCTTTGCAGACTAGCCATGACTTTGTGGGACACAGCATTGGATTACCAAGTACATCTGCAGGCACAATTTCTGCCAGGAAAGACAAATACTCTGGCAGACGAACTAAGCAGAAACCTCATGGATCCCCACGAGTGGAAATTGGATCCACAAGTCTTCAGCATGGTAACAAGGAAATGGGGATGCCCGGACATAGATCTATTTGCCTCACCTAACAACTGCCAACTAAAGAGATTCTGCACAAGGACTTATCACAGACAAGCATGGAAAGTGGATGCCCTATCTTTCAGCTGGAAAAACTTAACAGTATATGCCTCTCCTCCCCAAGGTACTCCTAAAGGTCAGACAGGAGAAGCCAAAAATGATACTGATTGCCCCAGACTGGCCACGCCAATACTGGTATCCAATCCTAAGGAGCTTGTCTCAATGCCTAGCCTGGACCTTACCTCAACTGCCTCATCTACTGACCCAGCAGAACAATCAAATCCTGCACAGCCAACTCAAGACCTTAAATCTGGCAGCATGGCAGATAATGTAGTCATACAAAACACACCTCTCACTAAAGCGGTGATGGATGTTATTTTGGAGGCCAGGAGGCCTAGTACTAGAAAATCCTATGCTGGAAAATGGAAGAGATTCTGTGCTTGGAACCAGGCACAAGGAATTAACACAGCTGTACCAAATATTCCTCAGATTTTTACAATACTTGACTGAGAAGCTGGATAAAGGCCTATCCTTTTCGTCTATAAAAATTCATGCCTCTGCCATTTCAGCTCATTACAATACAGAGCCACCAATCTTTTCTCATCCTTTATTAAGGCAGTACCTCAGAGGGGCCAAAAATGTAAGGCCTCAAAGCAGATCACCAGTACCTGCTTGGGACCTCAATTATGTCTTGGAAAAACTCACCCTGCCTCCTTTTGAGCCAGCCGCTACAGCTGATATAAAGTTTTTTTCTTGGAAAACAGCTCTGCTCTTAGCAATAACTTCTGCAAGACGAGTCTCAGAGCTACAGGCACTCATGGCTGTGGAACCTTTTATCATTTTTTATCCAGACAGAGTTTCTCTGAGGACAAACCCGACATTTATGCCTAAGGTAGTGTCCAGTGTGGCACTTAACCAAACTATTCATCTGCCTACCTTTTATCCAAACCCACAGAATAAGAGGGAGAGAATTCTGCATTCTTTGGACATACACAGACAGCTACGCTTCTATTTGAACAGAACCAAAGCTTTCAGAAAGACAGAGCAATTACTAGTGGCATATGCTGCAGGATCTAGTGGCATATGCTGCAGGATCACAAGGAAAGGCTATCTCAAAGCAGACTATTTCAAAGTGGATAGGCCACTGCATTTGTTTCTGCTATTCACAACATGGCAAGCCAGTACCTAAGGGCATTAGGCCACATTCAACCAGAGCAGCAGCCACTTCAGCAGCCTTCCTCAGGGGAGTACCAACCAAAGACATTTTAGAGGTGGCTACTTGGAGTTCAGTGCGCACCTTCACAAAGCACCATCACTTACCACTCTACTCTTAACTCCAGGGAAGGCTTTGCCACTGCAGTTCTGCAGGGCCTAATAGCTGCCCCTAATGCTATTTAGCTCCAGCCTCGCAACCTTAGCTTTGGGATTCAACCCAATTGTAATGACTGCAACAGTGAAACATGAAGTACATAGTACAGTTGTGTACACGTACCATAAATGTAGATGTTCGAGTATATTCACTGTTGCAGTCCAGGTTACCCACCCGCCATCCCCCATTTCTTTGCTGGAACTTATCTGTACTTCTCTATTTTATACAACCTATGTGGTGTATTTGCTTTTAGATGAAGGCAAAATATATACTTTGGAGCATGCATGTTTTATCGACATATTTGTAGCCTACCCTTTTGAGGGCACCTGACATTTAGGGCAAGAAATACTGAAGGAAATGGCGTCGGCTGCATCTTTTATACCCCTGGCGCACTGATGTCAGGGAAGAGGCGACAGCAACCGACGCTGGACCTAGACTTTGGAATTCAGGCAGACTGAGGGTAGCCTGCCAGAAGGATAACCCAATTGTAATGACTGCAACAGTGAATACACTCAAACATCTACATTTATGGTAAGTGCACACAACTGTACTTTAAGGCTTTAAGTATAGTACAAGATGTAGTTGACTATGTGGTGTTGCACCCTTCAATATTGCGAGTGCCCATATTTGTCCTTTCTCACCTCCTTCAGTGGCCTCAAATTACTTTTATCTTTTTCTCTCCATGCCTTTTATATATCAGGTGTATTTCAGGTGACCAGACCCATCTCTTGCTGGTAGTACAATCATCAGCCACTCCATTCTTATCAGGACAGTTGTAAGGGGTTTGTGTAGTATGATTCTAACCCCTCCCTGTTAGTGGCTACATGTGAGCTTACACATGTGAGGGTGTTCTGCACCTCTGCCCGAGGGCATACAACACCTTCTTGCACATGCCCCATGAATGCTACTGCACATGTAGCTTGGTAGGGACTAAGTGCACGTCCCGATTATTTTTGCCTGTAAGACATCTTCCCCAGCAAGTTCCATAATGCAGAGAATCTAATTCACACCACCAACCTCCAGCCCCAAATGGCTAGGCCAGCTTTGGCTACTCAGTCCTGTAGTGCCTGAACCACTAATGAAACTTTGGTCATCTGGGCTGTAGTTGGGGCTTTATCCTTCTCTGACACGGAGTCAGGCTACCCCAGACTACTTTTAACCTAAATGAACATCCATTCTTTATTCTCAATCCTCTCCTGTTGCTGAAATGGCACCATTTACAGGCAGTAGAGATTGTTCTCTCCTGTACATAAATGATGTCTGCATCAGTACGGTTAAACATTTTTCTGAAAGAGCATTGATTAATCTTTGAATTACCTCATGCATATATATGCAGAGTTTTTTAAAGGATAAAAGTTTTTTTTTATTACTTGTCAGCCAAGTTTATTAAATTCAAAGTAAGAAAGCTACAAACCACAATGATATAAGCAACCACCTAATCAGTTATATACAGTTCCAAAAATATGCAGTACCATGGTATTGTGAGGGACCTTTTTCTTAAGTAGTAGTGATCACCAAACATTGGATTAAGTGGGAAATGATGGAGGATTATGCAGTCCCAAAAATACATCAGGAATGAATTCCATTTCCAAAGTTCATCCAGTGCCATCCATGGTAGCAGTTTGCTTGGGAAACCATACCTTGTTTTATCAGTTATTGTAAGATACTCTTGCAAAATCTACACATGTGCAAAGAAATTTAATGCAAAGCACAAATATTTCATTGTGTAAAAAGTTAGCTAGCCACCAAATATAATACTGTTCAGCTCAGTCGGAGCAACAAAAGTACTTAAGAAATACAAAAACTACAGTATATGTTAGGGCTACGAGTAAGGACCAGAATTGAGATAATAGTGATGATGATGATGATTTTATTGTTGATTTGTTGTTATTATTATTATTATTATTGCTATTAACAACAACAGTAATACAGCATTGACACTAACTAGACCAGTAATGTAACTGCACTGCACTAACAGTGTAAGAGGCTACAGTTTGTAGAAGATAGGAAGGCTTGTGTTGTACACAACCCTTCAGTACTGTACAGGAAAACAGTATGGATAGTAAGCCTGCAGGATAGGCAGAGGCAAGGAGTACAATGTTTGTGAAGTTAACATCAGAGGCAAGGTTTCTCCATGATTTGCTGGTATGTTTCATTTCTGGCTTTAAAGATCTGGAAGACGGTTTGAAGCAAGCATTCTTAGATGAGCCTGCATGACTTGAGACAGTTGTACATTTAATTGTATAGTTAGTTTTATTTCTGTCTCTCTCTTTCTCTTATTTGTAATTCCATGTTTTGTACATCTTATGCTGATCTTCCTCCGTTGTATGACACCCCTCATGAGTCCCTTGCCCAGTCCTCTGACCACTTTTTCAGAATGCTGCCCCACACCTTAATTTATCTAGAGCTCATGATTGCAACACCCCAGTCTGTGGCCACAGATGAAGCCAAAAGCTGCAGCCCAACTACTGCCCCACACTCACTTACTCTCTTTGGAACCTAACAGACAACAGCACTTTGGACCATGGGTTAGCAGTGGAACTGGAGAGATGCTGTTGTCACTCAAGATAAGCTTTACTTCTCTGATGGTAGCCCTACTGTGACATAGCTTTACTTCTCTGATGGTAGCCCTGCCATGACATAATGCTGATGTAGATATCTGAGGCTGCATTGCTTCGAGGTGCGATTGCTGAGATGCTCCCCACCAAGGGACCAAGGATAGTGATGTCTCCAAGTCTGCCCACCAATTAATAGCTCTGATGACCCACAGCTATGGAAGTAGCTGACCTCTGTAATACACTTTCCACCCCCCAGTATAAACATACCTGCTTGCTATGTCAAGTGCCTGAGCTTCTAATCGGTCAGGTCATCTAGACCAGCGGTCTCCAACCTTTTTTGCACCAAGGACCGGTATCAGTGTAAGACAATTTTCCACAGACCGGCCAGCTTGCGACGCACATAATAAAGTAGATATTTATTTTACTTTACTCCGTAGCATATCACCTACTCCGAGGTGATTTCTGCCTTACATATAAAGCTATGTCAAACCCAGAGCTGTTGGACATGCTACACCTAAAGAAATCCCAATCCCTCCGAGCTACATGCTCTAGGGACCTAAATCTTGTCACCACAATAAACAGGACACGCTGGAGGGATAGATTCCTGTCCCAGAGACTTCCTATACTCTGGAACAAGCTACCCATCTATGTCAAGCAAAGTTCTTCATTAGCACTCTTCAAGAAAAATCTTGATGAGTGGATGGGAAATAAGAAATACACCCCGGGGATCACTTCTGTGTCTCTGCTGGACAGTGGCACAAGAAAATAACTTTCTTGGGTGGTGTAAGCTATGGAACCTTGCTGGCTAGGCTTACGTAGGCCCTTGGGCCGATAGCCTAGTACCTACATATGAACCTATGAACTTATTTATTAATTTATTTATTTGACATTTGTTTAATGAGGAGGCCAGACCCAGTGAGAAAAGCTCTAAAGTACAATAAAAAGACAATTGACAATACTTACCAAAAAAAGTGTACATTCTGCTTAACAGCATAACACTGATCTTCTATGGTTGAGTGGTAAGTAAACCTAATGGCAACCTCACTAATTTTATAAGAGCAATATTTAAAATCTGTCCCTATTATTTGGCTCTCTCCAGCATACCTCTTAACTGTACATATTTTCACAGAATGTCCAGATTGTTGCCTCATATTTTTGGTCTTTTTCTCATAAAGTTGTTTTCTGGCAATTCACTGGCAGATCATTGAGGCTGAAGTCAGAAAATAATGACAGACAGTTGAGTTTCATACTTCATACCCTTCAGAAAATTCATGCTAATGCAAAACCTTTATTTCTATCAACTTTCGAAGTTTGTAAGAGCAGTACTTAAAAGGGTCCCTATTTTGGGCCTTTGTCTCCCCATTATTTTTAGCTTTGTCCAGATTTCTTGATCTAAGTAAGAGGCTGAGAGGTATTCATACCTCTCAACTGTACAGATTTTTCCCTCTGAGTTTTGGTCTTTTGTGATTTTCTGGCAAATCACTGGGATGATCTTAGGACTGAAGTTACTAAATAATGATATACATTTGTATTTCAGACCTCATATCCTTCAGAAAAATGCATGGTAAGACAAATCCTGTTATTCTAGCAACTTTCTATGGTTATAAGAGTAATATTTAAAATCTGTCCCTATTTGTCCCCCTATTCTGTTAGGCTTTGTCCAGATTTTTTGCGCTACTAAGAGGTTGAGAGGTATGGTGTGTGTCTGTGTTTGTGTGTGCGTGCGCGCGCGTGTGTGTGTGTGTGTGTGTGTGTGTGTGTGTGCAGCAGCAGCAGCAGTGAGGTTTGTGTACCTTTCATCCATACCACACACACAGTCTTTCTTGCATTCATGCATGCATTCACTCACACACATCGCTCTCACTTTTTTCCCATCTCTCACACACAGTCACTCCCTCATTCATACCTGCATTCACTCACACACCACTCTTATCTCTTCCGATCAAACACATACACAAGTCATATCCTCATTGATACCTGCATTCATTCACATATCGCTCTGTCTGTCACACCCACACACCCACGTACGCATTCATTCATACATCGCTCTCACACATACACACACACACTGTCACTTTCTCAATCATACCTGCATTCATGCACACATCTGTCACACCCATGTGCCAAACACACAGTTACACATTCATTCATACATCGCTCTCACTGTCACATCCACACGCCACACACCCACTTACACATTCATTTATATATCGCTTTCACTGTCTGTCACACCCACACGCGACACACCCACTTACGCATTCATTCATACATCGCTCTCACTCTCCCGATTTCACACATACACACACAGTCACTTTCTCATTCATACCTGCATTCATTCACACATCGCTCTAACTCTTATGATCTCACACACACACACACACACACACACACACACACACACACACACACACACACACACACACACGCGCACATTCTTTTGCTTTTATGTATGCATTCACTCACACATGCAGACAGACACATAAACACACTCATACAGACATACTTACCTGATGGCCCGGTACTAATGCTCCATGGCCCGGTGGTTGGGGACCACTGATCTAGACCATAATCTGGGCTTTATCCCTACTTGCCACCAGAGAGGCATTTTCGTCTGGTTGATGTGCTGAAAGTGTCCATTTCCCACTCAGTTTCCTGCAGTGCAGTAAACTTATTCTGCACCAGGACTCTGAAAGGTAGCATGTTATAGGTGTCCCAGGTAAGGCGCTTCGAATCCCTCGTGTTGTTGATTCCTGATGCACTTGCAAATTTTGTTTGTTAGGCTGTTCATGAGGCAGCTACAAACTTCCCTGGGGTTTTTGGTGAATGGTGACCTTATGCATTTATATGTTACCAACTAGTGACCTCATGCATTTATATGGGGTCTATATTAAATATTTGAATGCTTAAACGTTTGAATCACTAAATATTGAACTTTAGTGATCGAATGCTTAAATGTTTGAATATTTAAAAAAATTAAAAAAAAAAAATTAAAACAAAAAAGGAAAACTAAAGGGTGTAAGCAGGGGGACAAGCCCCCCTGCACCTGCAACACACTGAAGATTGATCTAGGAGTTGGTATATTTAAGTAGCGGGGGGTGTGGGGTGCAGGGGGGCTTGCCCCCCCTGCTTAAACACTTTACATTTTGTTTGATTTTTTTAAATTTTTTAAAATATTCAAACATTTAAGCATTCGATCACTAAAGTTCAATCTTTAGTGATTCAAACGTTTAAGCGTTTGAATATTTAATATAGACCCTTTATATGTTACTAGTGACCTCAAGTTATCAACAGCTTCATTGAAAATGACACATTTTGAAGTAGTTCCATGACTAGCAGGGGATCATACTATGTGTTTTTCCTAGTTAATACATTTATTCCTTGTGATTATATATTTAAGTTTCCTCCATATTCTTTTAGTAATCTTTGTAACTTAATACTTGACCAACTACTAACAACTACCTGGTTGTACTCGGCATAACAGTATATGCAATGATACCAGAAGGATTAAAGGTTTAGTTTTATATACTAGTTTTGTGAGTATGTGCATTTACATTCTTGGCAGTAATTCTGTTATCAACAGTGTAAGTACTTGCTACTGTAATTTATGTGTGTTCATCTTAAGTTTAATGACTTAACTTGGTTTAGTATGCAGTAAAAGAGTGTTGACTTGGTACCCTTAGCTGTGCAATTTCTTAATACTAGAATTTAACTATGTTCAGCTTAAGTATAGTATTCATAATTTACTGGCATGTCTATATTTGTAATTACTAGCTACTAGAATTTAGCTATGATGGGCTTGTTTAGTATTCACAAAGTGCTGAGACAGGATGGCGTAATGTACTCAATCCTAAGGTAAAGCCAAAGCTCGGACTAAAATAAAGTGAATTCTGAATTTATTAAAGAAAAATTACAACATATCCTTGTTAAGCGCTTTCATCCACACAATAGTGGACTTCGTCAGAACACTTTAATATCCAACTGTCTGATATTTAAAAACATTTTGGTGCCAAAAACACATTCAGAATTTAAAGTAACATTAACTAAAAATGAAATAATTTATATGAACTTCAAGTTTAATTGTGCATTTGCTGAAGTTACATGCAATATGGACAATCATCGTTCAACAAATTATTCATATATTGCAATTGTGCATCTATTAATAAAATACTAATAAATACGTTCTAAACATGAACTACCTAAAAAATACTTACTAAAAATACATTCATATACTATGCTCTGAAGAATGTATTCCAAAAGTAAATTCTATAAAATACATACTAAAAATGCTAAAAAATTCGACAAAAATGTGCTAAAAGAATATTCTAATAGATACTTTCTAA
This sequence comes from Protopterus annectens, assembly GCF_019279795.1. Taxonomy (NCBI): domain Eukaryota; kingdom Metazoa; phylum Chordata; order Ceratodontiformes; family Protopteridae; genus Protopterus; species Protopterus annectens. The sequence continues at coordinate 1,719,481,855 of NC_056732.1, read as the reverse complement.
AATATCTTCTAAATACTAGTGAGAAGCTGAATATTTCATTTAACATGTAATACTATTAACATTAATTAATTAATACATCACGACTGTTTAGGCTAAAAGTATAATAAATTAATAAATAACGGAAACAAATTAATTATAAATAACTATTTATAATATATACGTTCATTCAAATGTATTTAAGAAGGTAAATACATTCATCAAATCCAGAGAAACTATAATATAATATTTAACAAAAGTATACCTACATAGTCTGCTAGCTTAACCAAGCTGCAGTAAAGGTTTAATAGATATAAAATCATTCAAACCAGGCTCTCTATTTGCATCTGTAAGTATCTGCCAATATAGTTCCCTTTTACCCAAAGATACGTTAATATTTCCACCCTGGGGGCTATTTAAGACATGATCAATAATAGCAAATTTAAAATTGTGAGTATTCCCACATCGATTAATATGTCTGAATAGAGCGTTATTATCATCCTTAGTCCTAATATAAATGATCGTATATCCTCTTTTTAAAAAAACGCTCTGTCTTGCCTATATAGTATGCAGGGCATACCATACACTTAGCAAGATAAATAATAAATTTGCTACTACAATTCTCTTGTCTGAAATGTACATAGGTCTTATTAATGTTCTCAAGTTTCACCCCTTGCGTCTCCCATATTAGAGAACATTGATTGCAACATCCACATTTAGTGGTGTGTTTTCTCAGCTTCGTATCATTCCTACGTTTCACTCCACATTCTAAAATTCTTTTAAGGTAAAACCCGATTTAATGAACAACATTGGGACTTTCACCTACTATATTCATAACTCCTTGGTTGTTGTTGTGTCTTTCGGTTTATCCCGGTTAGGGGTTGCCACAGTGGAACTCCGGTCCACTAATGTTTGGTAGTGGATTTTTACGTGCTGAGTTACCAGCCCTGACGCACAACCTTCAACGAAGGCACGCCCATTCACGCATGCCTCCACACAGAAGACGCTCTAGCTGAGAATCGAACGCGACAACGTCTTGCTGTGAGGCGACAACGCTACCGCAGCACCATAACTCCTTGGTCAACGACCAAAATATTCCAATTCTGTTTAACTATATTTTTAATATAATTAACGTAAGGGGAATATTGGAGAACACATGCTCTACTATGATATGTGGGCAACCCCCTTATCTGTTGTACGTTGTTGATACTAGTCCCTATACCTAATAAGGGTGGATATTTTTTACCCCATTCATGGGTAACAAAATACGTGCTGCCGGTTTTGTATCTAATACTTGTTTAGTATTCTTAATTTAGTTTAGTATGTAGTCATCGAGTGTTACTGTAGTATGTGTTAGATATGTTTATCATTTAGTATCTTGGTCGTTTGTCTTGTTAAGTGCTGCATTACTTTCTTGTACTCTACCTTCAAAACTAATGATGTTTTGTTTAACTAAATGCAGTGTTTTGTTGCTCAGTGATCAAGACTACAGACATTATTACTTAAGACTGTACTTCTGTATTTATACTGTAAACTTCAATGTGCAATATGAACTGTAGATTAGCTATTCCTTATTGTTGCCATGTTTGGCCTAGGTCATGGCTGAAAAGGGTCCTTGGACCAGACCACCTACCCAATTAACAAATGTAAAATAAAAATCAATACGTTGTGTTTTAACAGTTACTACTTTTATTGTATTATTTGCCTTCGGTTTGGCTTACGGCTAAAACGCATACCTCACACCTACTATGATTTAGGTGTAACAGTATTCTCAGACTTGTTCATTATGTTGCGCTGTTTAAGAGTACATCCTTTCCTAAATAGCTAAAGTAAGAGCACGCAAAGATATGATAGCTAACTTAGTAGGATTCACATTCTGCTCTGAAAAATAATGAAGCATTCCTTTATCTAACTCTCTGCTATGGCTTTTAAAGACCACAGTGCTATGAGTTTTAATACTCGGAGACCGAGAGATATGTTAAAAGGTGTCCATTTGAATCAGACCACCCACCCAGTGAGCAAGCACCAAATAAATGAAATGTTGTAGCTTATGAATTTAAGCAGTGCTTAGGTTCATAGGTTCATACTAGGCTATCTGCCCAAGGGCATTTATAAGCCTAGCCCATAGTTATGTGGCTTTCGCCACCCCTTTAGTTTGAATAAAAACTATGCCTATCATTTTTCTGTGCCTCTGTCAAGCAGTGACACTGAAGTAATCCCTGGGGTATATCTGCGATCTCCCATCCATTGGTCAAGATTGCTCTTGAACAAGGCCAGCGAGGTGCTCTGCCTCACATGTACCGGGATTTTGTTCCACAGCATAGGGAGTCTCTGGGTGATGAATCTGTCCCTCCAGCACGTTCTATTTATAACCGTGTCAAGGTTTAAGTCTCCCGCCCTTGTGGTTCTGAGGGATCTAGATTTTTTGAGGTGAAGCATATTCATCAAATCTGGGTTTGACATGGCCTTATATGTCAGGCACAGTTCACCTCTGAGCAAGCGGTATGAGACTGAATAAAGCTGGAGTTCTTTCAGTCGGGCAGCATAAGACATATTTTTGAGACCCTTTATCCTTTTGGTGAGGAACTTTTGGGGCCTTTCAAGCTGCATCAGGTGTCTGGTCAGATACATTCCGAACGGTGCATTGTACTCAATCATAGGTCTAATGAGTGATGAGTACAGGGGACCATGACCTCCGATGATCTAGATGAGAAGCCATCCATGATCAGGTGGGCGATATCGAAGGATTTCCTAACAACTTTAGCAACATGAGTGTCAATCGAAAGACTACTGTCAACTTGGGTCCCCAGATCCCTGATGACTTTTTCTGTGCTCAGTGGATTGTCACCTATATGGTAGCTAGGGGTAACCTTGTTTTTCCCAAAGGGTATGACTATGCATTCTTTGGCGTTTAACTTCAGGCCATGGCTCTGGCACCAGTTATCCTTTTCTGTGAGGCCCTTCTGGAGGATATCTGTGTCAGATGTGTTTTCGACTATGGCGCCCAGTTTGCAGTCATCTGCAAACTTTGTCAGCCATAACCCTCCTGTGTTTGCTTGTACTTCAGAAAAGTAGATGCCGAACAAGAGTGGACCCAGGACTGAGCCCTGTGGGACACCACTTGTGACAGGCTTTGAGTCTGACATGGCTCCAGCAACTATGACCCTGTGGGTTCTGTCGCGTAGCCAGTTTGCAACCCATCTTGTGATGTATGGGTTTACATTCAAGCTGATGAGTTTTTCGATGATACCTGAGTGGGGTATTGTGTCAAGGCCTTTGCCAGGTCGAGGTAGGCTGTATGGACTGCCTTTCCTCATCAATGGCCTTGGTGACTGTCTCAAAAAGTCAACCAAGTTTAAGAGGCAGGATCTGCCTTTGACAAAGCCAAACTGGGTTGGATCCAAAGTCTGCAAGTTCCCTATGTCTTTATTTATGAGTTCCATTATGATCCTCTCCATGGCTTTGCAGATAAGGCTTGTCAAGCTAATGGGGCGTAATTTCCAGGGTCTGTGGAGGCACCGCCTTATGAAGTGGGACCACAGTCGCCGGCGCCACTCCTTGGGTACGTATCCTGAGGTGAGGCTAAGATTAAACAGCTGTCCTAACTGTGGGTTTAATTCTCGTTGAGTTCATGAAGCACACAGCCGGGGACACCATCCGGTCCCATGGATGCTGTGTTTTTGCCTTAGTGAGGGCAGTTCTCACCTGGGCGTTGGAGATGTTTGGGGGGCTACAATCCTCTGGAATAGATATCTCTCCTTTTGGCGGGGAGGGGGGGGGAGTTTGCACTGAACCTGTCAGCCAGTATGTTAGCAATGTGTGTAGGTTCAGTAATTTTCACATCATTTTGAACTAATTCTGAGCATATCTGGGAGTTTCCTCCCAGGTTTCTAACATAGCTAAAGAAGGCCTTATGATCGTCTTTAGAGTCCTTGGCGATTTTTCTCTCAAAATTTGCCTTTGATGATTTTATGAGAGCTCTTAGTTTTTTACTTCTAATGATCAAAGGTGTCTTACCTTTCAAGGATTTTGCTCTATCTTGTAGTAGCTTCCTCCTTTTGTTGTAGAGCTTGTTTATGGCTGGGGTCCACCAGACTGGATGCTTGCCTTTGGTACAGAGAGTCTTAGTTTTGTTTGGGATTGCCTGATCCATGCAGTCCTGTAGGTGCTGGTAGAAGGCATTTGTAAGTGATTCAGCGGTTTGAGTAATGTTTACCACTGGCTCAGGGGCCTTAAAGGAGACCACACTAGTTTTTAGAAGTGTGAAATCGGCTTTTGAGAAGTTTTTCACTGTGGTCTTTTTTGTTTCAGGTGGGGGCGGGATGAGGACCTCCAGCGAGATTAGTTTATGATCTGATCTCACCAGTGAGGGGTATACTTCCGGTGTTGAACATTTTGATCCCATGTTCGTGATGATGAGATCAAGTATGTTTTCACCTCTTGTGGGGATGGTGACTAGTTGTTCTGTTTTCAAGCCACATTATTCTACCATCTGACAGTGTTGAATGTAGAGATCCGTATTTCCCTTTTCACAAGGTTGTCTGTCATTAACATAATTTCACAATTAGAATACTGAAAGCATGATTTCTGATGGCCAATGGAAAAGACAAAGAACAGTATTGAATTGTATTCAAGTGTTTCCACTCTAGGGTTACCCAGCATGTTATTTGCAGAAACTTACAATGTTTTTTTTTCAGATGTCTATTGAGAATAGTTCCACAGATGTAAGCTGACAAAACTGATTCTGCTCATATCTAAATATGTTAGAGATGCTTTATATTTACAATTTGTTGCTATGTTTTCATTGTGTTTGTATTGTGCCTTTTGTACTGAGTGGGATCCCTAGAAGAATGCTGTGATTACCTTAACTTGCATTGCTTGTGTCTGAAAAAGACTTTGCCATGAAGATGTTTTGTTAGATTTAGCATGGTTCACTTGGAAATTAAAACATTTCATAACATGTTTTTGTTTGTTATGGATATGCAGGATATGAAATACCAGAAGGGGACCTATTATCTCTGATAGAGAGGAGTGAGGTACTTCTTGTGAATGTGAAGCAGGAGGAAACGGAACAGCTGAAGGAGGATCTCGCTACTGTGTTCAACAGTAAGTACGTCTGTGGTTATGATTTCTCGTATTTTGTATGGAATTAACTCAGTATATGCTTTGGTGCCACTTTCACGCCTTGTGTTAATTCACACCTTTTTTATGGACAGACTAAAATTAGTTGCATTAAAGCAATATATTAACAGCGTAGTGATGTAGTCTAGAAGAAAAAACATAGATGGAATACATACAAAACAAGAGAAGTTTAGCTTGGTGTCAGCTGGGATGAAAAAATATTAGGTAAAATATGCATCAGCTTATTCCAGTGACGTGGATAGCTGGGGATGACTGAGTTACATTCAAGGTGGTATAAAGGGCAGGTCATGACCTTCACTAATGCAGTGACTCTTGACTGTCTGTACTTGTATTCTGAACTTGCCTTGGCGAGTACAGGCTTATTTTATTTTTTGTGACACTTTTTTTTTTTTATCAGAGATCATAATACTGGGTTGACTAAAATATAGAAATAAAGATTAATTGAAGATATTTTATACTTGCGCTTTTAGTAGTATTAACCAAACGGATAAAAGTCTGGAGTATTTATGGATTGTAACAAATCAGACTTGTGCAGAGTCTGTACCTACTTCAGCAGGATAGACGGTTTCGATTCCAGAGCAGACCATTTCCTACAGAAAGAGTTTCAGAAACTTCAGTCACTATGCCTCAGTTTGCCTGAGAGCTGTTACATGGTGATCATTACCAACAAGGGCTGAGAACAGGGTGACACACAGTATAACAGCCTGAGTTGTGTGACGCTGGTGTGTATTCACTTGCACTTCATTCAACTGCATTTTGGTGCTTTGCTTCTCATCTTGTAGTATTCACCATCTGGCAAACAAGTGGTGTGCAACCTCCTATTCATAACTTTAAGATAGATGAACCTATGTTTGGCTGAAAAGATTTGAAATCAGCATAAACTAAATCACTGCTACTGATTCCCTACTGGGTGAGAAAACCTATATTTTTTTTGCCTGTGACCTTTTAGAGCTGCTTTCTGATAACTGCTCCATTTTGTTTACTGTTTTAAGAAATCTGCTTGGCCTGGTGTTTTTATTCTACATGAGAGGTGGACACATTATCTAGGCTGCTCATTTCACATGTTTTTTTCATTGGTTAAATTGTCTCTTGAGTGATACCTAAATACTCAGCAAATTCTTCGCCTCTGTCTTAGTTTTAAAAGACGTGAAGCCTGCATAAACTAAAGCACTGCTGGTGATTCCTTGCTGTGTTTCCCACCAATTCTTCTGTTTATTGACTTGCTTTTTTAAACCTGGTGATTTTAAGCTGCCCATCCCTACTGTAAATTGAGCTTAATAAGCTCTTCCTTTCCTGCACTGCTGTTGATATCCTAGATTATTTGTTTGCCTTTCCTTTATACACTGCTGTTGAAATCCTGAATTATTTATTTGCCTTTCCTTGTGCTTATATTGAAAAAGCGCATTTTGCCTCCCACTGTCTGTTATGTTTGATCTAGCTAGCTGTTGGATAAAGTATTGTATTTTTATACTCCAGCAAACAATTGTTTTTACACAAAAGAGATCAGTGGGTTTTCCATCTAGTGCACTGGGAGGTGGCCTGGTCTGTTGAAGTTGAGGAAACACTTGAGATTTTTGAATGTAGTTTTATTGACTGGAGGGCTTGTTTTGTTTTTAGTGCCTTTATAAATTCTGTACAGTGCTGTAGGTGAATTGGACACTCTAAATTGGCCCTAGTGTGTGCATGTGTGTACCTTCTGTGGAAGGTTGGGCTCCGGGCTGGCACCTCGACACTGTAAAACTCCACTGCCAATCATGTGCGGACAGGTGATCCGCTGTGGCGACCCCTAACCGGGAAAAAGCCAGAAGAAGAAGATAAATTCTGTACAGTTGGCTCATTTATTCAAAGTGGACTACTTTTATTGAATAGTCACACTTCTATAAGCTGTTTAAAGTACACTGTTGTATCTGTATCTTTGTTTGTGGTAGCATTTTGTACTGTTTAAGTTTGTTTGTGGTAGCATTTCACTCTGAACACTCATTTGTTGTGCTTCTGCATTGGGAGGACTGGGATTGTTAATTTAGTGGCAGTAGGTGCTTATCTGGTCTGTCTGAGATGGGAAACAAACAAAAGGGCCCCAAGTATTTTTTGTACTTCTCTGCACTTGATATGCACTGTTCTGATACCTAGATAGCATGGACTGGATTCAGACCTGCTGAATCTGATACACTTGAACACTAAACCAGCCATCTTGCGTTAAGTAGGGTTCCCTTGCACCCTTGTGGCAGAAGAGTGTGAATCCACCCTTGTCTGACCTGGGGACTGCTGGAGAAAGATTCACTGTGTGCTTTCCTATTGGTAGATTAGTTTAAAAGTGTCAGAATTTCACCTGTATTTAACCCTCGCGTTTGCTGCTGCAGCACACCATACAACAGGGTTAGCGGTGCCCTGTATAGAAGCAAACACCTTGAAACTCAGATTTTCCCTAGACATGTCAGTGGAGCCCTCCCAAGCTTCCTTACTGGACTCCGGACACACTGAGCAGCATTGCCACACTTCTCATCTATAGCCTTCAGTAGAACAAGCAACTTTGTTAGTCCTAGTGCAAAAACTGGTGAAGCTAGCCCAGTCCCTTCCCTAATAGTACATGCAGTAAAAACCTGCTGTAATGGATGAGCAGTTTCCCATTATTTCACCAGCCAGCCTGATTGACATGGGCATCTTGAGGCAATGTAGTATTTGCCTCGTGTATACTGACAACCACTTACTCCTAAAACAAACATATACCCTATGTGAGAGATTTAATTACACTATGAAATTGGAATTAATTCTCTCATGTAACAACAAACCAGATATCAAATGGATTGTCAGCACACACACTTCACCTCTCGCACAAAATGAGGTCATGGAACATAAACCCTCATACGCAGAGGTTCACACTAGAAACCTACCAGAAGGTCAGAGACCTCCCAAATGTAAACACTTGCACACCCTGCTATGCATATGGAAACCACTACACATAACACATACACCAGTGTCTCAGCCAATAAGCCCCTAAGGCAAAGCACTTCAAAATCTAATGTCTTGGTCATAGGCAATTCCATAGAGAGACACACAGATGTCTGGTGCCAGGATCTGTCAAATCACACATGCACTCAGTCACTCAACAAGTACAGCTATGACTCTGTCATAGTCCATGGTGGGGTGAATGACTTGAGACGTACCTGTCAGGACTATATGAAGAGAGACATGACTGAAAAGTCAGATTGTATGCCTCAGGCAGTTATGACTCTAGCCCTAAGCAGCATTCTACCTTCACCCAGGATGATGCCACAAAAAATGATTGACTTCAACAATTGGCTAAGCTTATGGTATCACTCCAGGGGGATCCAGTTTCTGTCAGCCTGGGAAGACATGGTTGATAAGCCATGCTGCTTTGCCAGACATGGTCTGCACCCATTTCCTTTAGGCGTTTGGATACTGGCAAAGACGCTTGACTCCCCCATAGTGCCTTTTTAGGCAATGTCAAAACAACAACATTTGTGATGTAACAAAATCCACTGAAGACAAACTCAAGATTCTGCAGCTTGATGCTAGGAGTCTGAACATAAAGCTGCACTCCCTGGAAGCACTCCTCACCTTGGAAGGTGCTGATGTCTGTGCAGTCACTCAGACATGGTTCAAGGCCGCGGAGAGCATCCAGGCCATGCAAGGCCCTAATGCCTTCAACACATTCAGACCTCAAAATGAGCATGAAAGAACCAAAAGTGGAGGTGTTATCCATCTTCATTAAAGCCAAGTACACCTTGAGACTCGTCAAACAGCATGACTCTCTTGATTTACTCCATGCCCAATTAACTATAGGCATAATAATGTACCACATCACTGCTAGGTATAGGTCCCCCACCATGAACCAAGAAAAGCACACAGCCTATCTGGACTTGAATCACTTGCCATACAGCCCAGCACGTTAGTCATGGGAGATTTCAACTATCCTCCCATCGACTAGGTGACATACATGAGCATGAACATGTTCACCTAGACTTTAGATAGCCTGCACCACCACAAGGGGCGCAAATGTGCTACACTTAGTACTCACCAACATGGGGGAGTCACTGCACACGTCCCTGTATGATACCTTCCCTGGTAACGTCAGACCATAAATCAGTCTCCTCTGAAGCTACTATTGAACCTGTCACTACCACAGGAGCAAAAAAACTAACCAAGCTACAGGTTACCAAGGTTTATACCCCCTGCAATCACAGACAACAATGATTCCTATGCAGAGGTGTACACAAATGCCCTTTGTAAACACTTAAGCACCTGTGTAGACTTAGCTGTACCTGACTGGATTAAAAACAGATTGTCCCAGTCCTCCCTAACCCAGTTCAAGTGCAACTTGGACAATTGGATGGGAAACCGGAAATTCATCCCTGGTTTGGCACCTATGTCTCTAACGCAAACGGGTAACCTGTAAATGGTTCATCTCCCAGACCCTTGCTTACACTTATCAAGGGTATTAGAACTTGTCAGAGATTTGAGACTCATGGCTAGGCTTAAAAAGGCCCTTGTGGCCATTAGCCTAGTAAATACCAATGAACTTAAAAACAAGGCACCCTAGTGGACCTGAAGTATAAACAAATTATATAACAAAAGGAAGAAACCAATGTCCAAGAACAAGGGGGAATTGACTCAGCAGAGGAAGAATTCCCTCCACCAGCTTGAACAAGCAAATCAGAAATCTTGTAAAGTCCTCTAAAGCTAATTACAAAGGTAAAATAGCATCCTTAGCTAAGGATAAGTATAAGGTATTCATTAACTGCGTCCAAAAACTAAAAGACAATGCCCAGCTATGTGCCGAACTGGTAGTAGATGGCACCACTCATACTATACTGGAAGAAATTAGCAACTTACTAGCTGACAGATTTGGTGCAAACTTCATCCTCCTGTCCTCACCAGCCATACCTTAGAGCATACCTGACACCAGCGTCTGACTAGTATCTGTAGAGATCAGGTCAGATCTGCACTCTCCAAGGCCAAAAACACAACCTCAGTGGGACCAGATAACATGCCAGGATGTCCTTCAAGGATGCATCTGCAGTCCTAACAAATGGGTTGTCCTGGCCTCAGGCAGCCCTTCGGTCGGCCGGATTCCAAAGTCTGGGTCTGGCCTCGGCTGATGTCACACTTCACACGACGTCATAGCTGCAGTTCAGCGGGTATAAAGGCATCAGCTGACCCCATTTTCCTCAGTCTTTCTTGCCGCGTGGCGCCCGAAGCAGAAGCTGTTCGCAAGTGCCGGTCGGTCAGAACCAGAGATTACTACTACCGAAGACTTCTAAAAAGCTAAGTACCCCGTTGGGGACTCTTTCTTGCCTCAGCCGATGTCAGAAAAAGTGAATAACTGTTTAACTTGTGGGAAACAAATACCTCATAAAGATTTCCACTCTTACTGCCTACCTTGTTTAGGCCCAGACCACGACGTAGCAGCTTGTCTAGCCTGTGCTTCCTTCAACCGACGGACACTTAGACGTCGGTCTGAGTTTGCAGAGGAGTTTTTCGGCTCCGCTTTTGCTTATATCATGCCGTCGGAGACTCCGACTTTACATTTAGTTAAAAAGCGTAAGGAAAAGGACCGACACTCGTGGTCCGCGGTTTCGGCCGAAACCGCGGCTAAGCCAACCGCGAGTGTCTCGGTTTCGACTGAAACCGAGTCCGCGGTTCCTCCTTCAGCCGAAAGCATACCTCCTACTACGGAGGCCTCTTCCAGCATGGCTGAATCTGCTATGGAAAATCCACCTGCTCTTACAGTTTCTCAAGATTTATCAGATACTACCCCCTTAGATGTATCTACTCCTGCACGTGGAGCTGCTAGGCCCCCTGCATCCATGTCAATTAAGGCTTTTGCCAGGGCCAAAGCAGCAAAATCTTCAAAGGCCGTACCTGCTAAAACCCCCTCTCACAGGCCTAGGACTAATACTCAAATGCTTAGTCTAGCAGAGGATCTCATTTCTTTGATCAGGGGAACCCAGTCTCACCCTGACAGGGCCTCTCACCCACCTCCAGAGAAGAGACCTAGAGCGGAGCCCCCTGAGCCAGTTTCTTCAGATTACTCCTCTGATGATTCAGAAAATACAAATCCTCCAGAAGGCCCTTATTCTCCATATGAGGACTCTGATGCAGAGGATTCCATACCTTCTGCCTCTCCTCCTGAGGAATTTTCTTTTGGGGGAAACCTTGCATGCTATGAGGGAACAATTTCAATGGCAGGGCCAGGATTTTTCAGACTCTAGGAAAAGGCTTAGGACCTTTTTACATTTACCTCAGCATAGGCCTTTAGCTATTCCTCCAGTACTTACAGTTGTGGATTATGCATTTAATGATGCTTGTACTGCCCCTGACTCACTGCCTCCGGCCCCTGCTAAGCCCGACAGATACTACAGGGTTCCGGACACACATTATCATTTGTATAAGGCTCCTATAGCAGATCCTGAAACTATTTCACAGGGCCCCAAAGCTGTAGCAACTGCCTCTGCCAAAAAACCCCTCCCCTCTGAAAGAGAATCTAGGGCATTGGAGAGATGGGGTAAAAAAGTTTATACTTCTGCTACTCTTTCGGCTAGGGCCTTAAACTGTCAATTCCACATGATTCAGTATCAGGAATTTCTGTTAGATCAGCTCACTAAAAAACTGTCCTCGCCTGAGCCTTTAGACCGCAAGTCCCTTCAGGATTTGGTGTATAACACTCAGCAGGTCAGTAATCATTCCTTAAAATGCAGCTATGATGCACTGGAGGCTTCCCTTAGATCAGCTATGACTGGTACAGTGATCAGAAGGCATGCATGGTTAAAAGAGCAATCCTTACCAGACCATGTAAAGTCAAAACTTCTGGATGCTCCCATGGAAAAGCACAGTTTGTTTGGTTCCCCTGCACAGCAAGTGTTGAAGAAGGTGGAAGAAAAAGCTAAATCTGTCCAGACAGTAAAGGATTTCTTACAGGTCCAGCCTCCGAGATTTAGTAGGAACTGGCCTTCCAAGAATTGGTCCTTTCCAGAAACCACCAGAGCACAGAGAAGCAGAAATAGACGCCCTAGAGGCAGAGGTCAATCCAGAGGTGCCTACAGGGGATGTCAGTGGCAGCCCAACAGCCAGAGAAGTACTGCCACAGATCCAGCCACTACCACTTCCACAGGACAATCACAGTGACTTGGCTCTGAAACCGCCTACCAGGGAACAACTGGGAGCACCCTTGGGCGGAAAGCTAGCCTTATTTTCAGTAAATTGGCATTACATTACAGGAGACAAATGGATTTTACAGACTATAGACAAAGGCTACAGGTTTCACTTCCATACTCTTCCAAGAAAGAGAGGAATGCCAAACCTACCTCCAAACCAAAGGACGAAAGCTCTACAGCAAATAGACCACTTACTAAGGATGAGAGCTATAGAAAAGGTACCGGCCTTGGAACAAGGACAAGGCTTTTATTCAAGGCTTTTCCTGGTACCAAGAAAGGAAAATCAATGGAGACCTATCCTCGACCTGTCCACTCTAAACACATATCTCATTGTTTCAAAATTCAAGATGCTGACCCTACAGCAGCTTATTCCCATGCTGGGCAAGGAGTCTTGGCTGGTGACTCTGGATCTCAAGGAGGCATACCTGCACGTCCCCATACGACCAAATTGCAGAAGATACCTCAGATTTCTTGCAGGATCAGAGCATTATCAATTCTCAGCATTGCCTTTTGGCTTATCTACTGCGCCCAGAGTATTCACAAAATGCCTGGCATCAGTAATTGCTCATTGCAGGCTCCAGGGAATTCAAATTTATCCATACCTGGACGACTGCCTGTTACAAGCGGACAGCAAGGACAAATTAATAAAAGATTTGAAAAGGTTGTTCACCTGCTGCAAGCCCTGGGATACACAGTCAACACAAAAAAGTCAAGGCTGATACCATCCCAAAGGATAACCTTCTTGGGTGCAGAACTGGACACATCAAACCAGATGGCATTCCTCACAGCAGAAAAACAGAAGCAGCTACCACTCTATTTCATGGCATTGACAACGCAGAACCAGCTTACAGCAAGGAAAATACTGCAAGCCCTGGGTTACATGGCATCCTGCATAATATTAATTCCACATGCCAGACTACATATGCGGAAGTTGCAATGGTATCTGAGGAATTTATGGTCTCAGCACAAGCACAGCCTAGAAACCCAAATTCCAATAATTCCATGCCTAAAACAAGAATTCCAGTGGTGGGCCCAGGCCTGTCAATTGAACAAAGAACTGCCCTTCCACAGGCCTCACCCAAGCCAGACTATCACCACGAACGCCTCAGACCTCGGTTGGGGGGCACACATGGTGGACAAGTGCATACAAGGCTTATGGACTCAAGACCAGATGAACCTACACATAAATCAAAAAGAGATGCTGGCAGTAAAACAGGCAATCCAGACATTCAGACCATTCCTTCAACAGGGTCATTTGCTGATAAGGACGGACAACACCACAGTTATGTGGTATATCAACAAGCAGGGAGGCACACATTCTTATCCTCTATGCCGGATGGCAGTGGACCTCTGGAATTTGGCCCTGAGCTTCAACATTCAGCTCCAGGCCATATTTGTGCCAGGAAAAGAAAACATACTAGCAGACATCTTAAGCAGAACCACCACGGATGCCCAAGAATGGATGCTGCATCCAGACATCTTCAAAACCATCACAAGGAAATGGGGACTGCCAGAAATAGACCTGTTCGCGTCCCCACACAACCACCAATTGAAGAAATTCTGCACAAGGACATACCACCCACTTGCTTGGAGGGTGGACTCCCTATCTTTCAGTTGGGAAAACCTGACAGCATATGCATTCCCACCTCTTCCTTTGATGCACAAAGTGCTGCTGAAGATCAAAGAAGAACACCCGAGGGCCATCTTGATAGCTCCAGACTGGCCGAGACAACATTGGTACCCACTACTGAGGAGTATGTCCCGGGAACACGCATGGCCTCTACCCCAACTACCTCTACTGCTAACACAGAACAACTTCAAAATCTTGCATCCAAACTTGAAAACACTACAACTAGCTGCTTGGAACATTACATAAGGCAAAATAACCCAGATTTATCTCAAAGGGTTAAAGACATTATCTTGGAGGCTCGCAGACCCTCAACAAGGAAAACTTATTCAGCAAAATGGAAAAGATATCTCATTTGGAGTGAAACAAAAGGATTAGATGCATCATTGGCAAACATAGCTAACATCCTGGAATACTTAGCAGAGCTTTTCCACAATGGTCTGTCTTACTCCACCATTAAGATTCATGCATCAGCAATTTCAGCAGAATACAACATGGATCCTCCAGTCTTTTCTCAACCTTTACTCAGGCAGTTTCTCAGAGGAATTAAAAATGTAAAGCCACCAAGGAAACCACCATTGCCTACATGGGACTTGAACTTTGTGTTAGAAAAGTTAACACTTCCCCCTTTTGAAACAGCAGCAACAGCAGAATTACAGTACTTATCTTGGAAAACTGCATTCCTGCTTGCAATCACTTCAGCTAGAAGGGTTTCTGAATTACAGGCATTGATGGCAGTACAACCCTTCCTTATCTTCCATCAGGATAGAGTGTCCATGAGAACTAATCCTACCTTTATGCCAAAGGTGGTCTCCAGGGTATCATTAAACCAAGCAATACACCTACCAACATTCTTCCCCAACCCACAGAACAGGGGGGAAAGATTGCTGCATACTTTGGATGTACACAGACAATTGCGCTACTACCTGGACAGAACCAAGAACAATAGAAAAACTGACCAGCTTCTGGTAGCATATGCAACAGGAATGGAAGGAAAAGCAATTTCAAAACAGACAATCTCAAAATGGATAGGAAATTGCATTAGATTTTGTTACTCTTTTCATGGAAAGGCAACTCCAGAAAACATCAGACCTCACTCCACAAGGGCTACAGCCACTACTACAGCTTTCCTACGAGGAGTGGCTACCAAAGGCATTTTAGAGGCTGCTACTTGGAGCTCCGTGCATACATTTGCCAAGCATTATAATCTACCTTTATACTCCAGATCCCGAGCAGGTTTTGCCACTGCTGTTTTGCAAGGGATCTTAACTACACCATAAACTCTTAGTGCCTCCTTAGTGCCTCCTCCCCCAGTTTGGCTATGGTATTCTACCCATTTATTAGGACTGCAGATGCATCCTTGAAGGACATAGTACAGTTTTGTACCTACCATAAATGTAGATGTCCGAGAGGTATGCATCTGCAGTCAGATTACTCACCCTCCTTCCCCTCTGTGGTACTCCTAGGGTAATTGCCCATCTTGTAGCTAGCTGGGGGAATCTATTATGGTGTATTTGTTTGTATATATGTATATACATGTTTATTTCTATTTGCTCTCTATTGTTTGGAATTATTTGCATTTATCCAAATTTAAACTTCCTAGAGGGCACCTGGCATCTGGGGCAAGAAACACTGAGGAAAATGGCGTCGGCTGATGCCTTTATACCCGCTGAACTGCAGCTATGACGTCGGGTGAAGTGCGACATCAGCCGAGGCCAGACCCAGACTTTGGAATCCGGCCGACCGAAGGGCTGCCTGAGGCCAGGACAACCCATTTGTTAGGACTGCAGATGCATACCTCTCGGACATCTACATTTATGGTAGGTACAAAACTGTACTTTGCTTATTAAGCAATCTAAAACAGGACCTTGTGGACCCACTTGATGTTCTCTTTAACCATAGCCTGAAAATTGGCTTTGTTCCAGTAGAGTGGAGAACAGCAACAGTAGTCCCTTTGCACAGACAGGGGCTATCAACCGACCCTGGTAACTGTAAACCCATAAGTCTAGCCAGCCTCATCTGCAAGGCCGTGGAAAGAATTATCATGGACCTTATCAATGAGGACATAGGTGACCTTCAAACTCTAAACCCGACCCAGTATCATTTTATTAAGGGTATGCTTATTAAACCTGGTAGACTTCATCGAGAAAGTCACCAAAGCCTTAGATGAAGGTAAGAGAGTGCATACTACCTATCTTGATATACCCAAGGCTTTTGACGCAGTCCTCCACTTGGGTATCATTAAGAAACTCTCCCAGCTGAGGATTAACCCTTGTGCCAGTTGGCTCACTGACAAAACACTTACTGTCCAAGTTGGTGATTCCACCTCTACCAGAGTACCTGTCACCAGTGGCATACCACAAGGATCTGTGCTGGCCTCTTACTGTTTGGAATCTGTTTCTCGGAAGTCCAGGCTAAAGTAGACAGCCTTTGGCTTAACAAGTTCACTGATGATTGCAAATTGGGTGCAGTCATTGAGTCCTCCAATGATGTTAACATATTACAGGAGGGAATAACACTGGCAAATGATGGGTGCCAAAACCATGGACTAAAGCTAAATGCAAAAAAGTGCATTGTTATCCCCTTTAGCAAAGCAGAATTCCCTGCTAATTATAGTATTGACAGCACCCCCCCCAAGTTCAAACCCAGTGGTGCGAGATCTGGGAACATGGGTAGATGGCATTCTGAACTTCGAAAACCAAGTTTCCACAATGGTAAGGAAAGCCTTCTACATTGCACATCTCTAAAGCAAATTTCACACTCCTCAAAACCGAGGTGGAATCCTTCAAAGCCCCCGGGCCTGTGGAAAATATGGCCCAGACCGCAGAATCCTTTATAAACGCATTCTATGAACACCTTCAGGAATGCATGGATCATGCAATCCCAAATAAAACCAAGACCCAATCCTCCAAAGGCAGGCGTCCTGTCTGGTGGACCCCAACCATAAACAAACTATACAATAGAAGGAGGAAGCTACTACATGATAGAGCAAAATCCCAAAGGGAAGGCATCTCTGATCAGTATTAGCAAAAAACTACGGGCACTCATAAAATCGTCTAAGGCCAGCTTCGAGAGAAAAATTGCACAGGACACTAAGGATGATCACAAGGCTTTCTTTAGTTATGTTAGGAACCTGGGTGGGAATTCCCAGATATGCTCAGAATTAGTCCAAAATGACAAAAATACACGAACCCACAGACATTGCCAACATCCTAGCTGACAGGTTCAGCGCAAACTTCTCACCCCACCAAAGGGCAAATATCTATCCCAGCAGAGTGCTGCCCTTCTGACATCTCAGATGCTCAGGTAAGAGCCGCCCTCTCCAAAGCAAAAAACACAGCATCAATGGGACCAGACGGTGTCCCGGGCTGCATCCTACATGAACTCCAAGAAGAGCTAAACCCAAACATAAAACTACTGTTCAATCTCAGCCTTACTACAGGATATGTACCCAAAGAGTGGCGTACAGCAACAGTGGCCCTCTCCACAAAGGTAGTGCCTCAACGGATCCTGGAAACTATCGCCCCATAAGCCTGACTAGCTTGGTCTGAAAAGCTATGGAAAGGATCATCATGGACCTCATAAATAAAGATATTGGGGACCTACAGACACTGGATCCTAACCAGTTCGGCTTTGTTAAGGGGCAGATCCTGCCTCTTAAACCTGGTCGATTTCTTTGAAACAGTCACCAAGGCCATTGACGAGGGGAAGGTGGTCCACACAGCCTACCTGGACCTCGCAAAAGCCTTTGATACAATACCCCACTTGGGCATTATAGATAAGCTCACCAGCTTAAATATGAACCCCTATGTCACTAGATGGGTTGCAAACTGGCTCAAGGACAGAACCCACATGGTTAGAATTGCTGGAGCCAAGTCAGACTCCAAACCAGTTACAAGTGGCATCCCACAAGGCTCAGTCCTGGGACCTCTCTTGTTCGGTATATATTTCTCGGAGGTACAGGCCAACACGGAAGGACTGTGGCTGACCAAGTTCGCAGATAACTGCAAACTAGGCGCCATAATCGACTCTCCAGCCGACACAAGCATCCTACAAAAGGGCCTCATAGAAACAGACAACTGGTGCCAGAGCCATGGCCTCAAGCTAAACGCCAAAAAGTGTATAGTCATCCCTTTTGGCAAAAAGCGCCCACAAATTACCACATAGGTGGTAATCCATTAAGTACAGAAGAGGTAATTAGGGACCTGGGGACCCAAGTTGATAGCAATCTCTCATTTGAAAACCACGTGGCCAAAGTGGTTAGAAAAACATTTTATATAGCCCACCTAATCATGAAGGGATTCACATCTAGATCAGGGGAGGTCATCGTGCCTCTTTACTCATCCTTCATCAGGCCCATAATTGAGTACAGTGCCCCTTTTGGGATGTACCTTACCATACACCTGCAGCAACTGGAAAGACCCCAAAAGTACCTCACCAAGAGGATCAAAGGGCTCAAACAGATGCCTTATTTTGCCCGGTTAAAGAAACTCCAGCTCTACTCAGTGGCATACCACCTGCTCAGAGGCGATCTGTGCCTGACGTATAAAGCCATGTCCAACCCAGAATTAATGGACATGCTGCACCTCAGAAAATCCAAATCCCATCGAGCTACGCGCTCGAGAGACTTGAACCTCAGCACTGAAATAAATAGGACATGCTGGAGGGACAGATTCATAACCCATAGGCTCCCTTCACTCTGGAATAAAATCCCAGTCCAGGTTAGGCAGAGTCCCTCATTGACTCTCTTCAAGAGGAATCTTGATGAGTGGATGGGAGATCGTAGGTTTACCCCGGGTATCACTTCTGTGTCACTGTTAGACAGAGGCACAGTATACTAACCTTGAAAAAGGGCATAGCAAAATTCATTTAAAATGGGTGCCGAAAGCCAAACACACTCTGGCTAGGCTTATAAATGCCCTAGGGCAGATAGCCTAGTATGAACCTGTGAACCTATAAGTAAGAGCTTTACATGCAGGCATAAGGATGTTATAACTCCATTGTATTCGACCCTCATCAGACCATTAATAGAGTACAGTGCTCCCTTCTACATGTACCTCACCAGACATCTGTAGAGACCACAGAGGCTTCTCACCAAGGAAATACAGGGCCACCAAAGCATGACTTGCGTGGATAGACTGAGAGCCCTGTCACTGTACTCTGTATCACACTGGCTGCTGGGAGGTGACTTTTGGCTGTCCTACATGGTAGTCTTTGGCCCTCCCGTGATCAGTATGCTGCACATTCATAAGTCAAATGGCACAAGATTCACTTGCTCTAGGGATCTTAACCTAGCCTATGACATTAACAGAACATGCTGGAGAGACAGATATGTCTCCCAGAGATTCTGGAATAAACTTCCAATTCATGTGAAGAGAGTTCCTCATTGATCCTGTTCATGTGCAGCCTGGACAAATGGATGGGAGACCACAAATTCACTACTGGGATGGCACTCATGTCCCTCATGGACAGAAGGATTTGGTGTTTATCATAGACGAGTTGTGTGAATTACGTCCATCTAACCAAAGACAATTGAGGCAACTTGAGGTTTACTTGGCTAGGCTTGTAAGGGCTCTGGGGCTGCTAGCCTAGTAACCTCCTATGAACTTGCAACCCTTTCCTTCCTAGCCAACCTTCATGCAGTGTGGATTTTAAGAGGCTAGACGGTAGTGGCATTTGCAGACCAAAGCATTTTCTCTGTGACACTGGGTGATGCAGAAATGAGCAGACCGAAATGGTTTTCTCTAACCATCCATGTTCTTACAAGCCAGGATGACATGCTTTCACTTTATCTTTTTTACTTAATACAACTCTGTGGCAAGTCACCTTTCTTAATGCATGTATGCTAATAAAGAGGGCTGCTGACATTTTTAGTAGAAGTCATAAACTGTGAAAGTAATAAGTTTGTTTTTTTTTTCTGTTCCAAGGCCTGTGTCAATAAAAAATAAGTACAGTACAAGATATCAGTGTATGGATAATTGAAGATTAGGGAGATGGGTAATGCTGAATTCAGTTACACTTGTAGTACCTACTAATGCTGTGAAACATGCAGAAAAAGCAGTAGTGCTGATGAGTGGAAGTAAGTATAGGACAGTGGAAGCTGTAAGAGTAAGAAAAGCATTTTACAGTGAAAACACCCTGACTGTCTTGCCTTTTGCATGGCCTTTCTTACCAAATAGTTGCAAAGTCAGACTGATGATGCTTTATTAAGACCTGTGTGTGTAAGTCATTGATAAATCATTCTGTAGTTCACAGGAACAGGTTGCACAGTCTGGTGCTACTCAGCCAAAGTTACAGTCGTAGGTAGACAATGAAGTGGTCAGTGCAAGATGAGGCTTTTACTCTGTCCTTTTAAAGTGCAGTGGCCTTAGAAGACTAGATTATATTAAGTTGTGAGCACAGGATACATTATAGCCCTGTGTGAGTTGCTTTACCCTCCCCCAGAAATCCCACTTGGTTTTGATTGGAAGTGCTTTTAAGCCAGATTTCTGTAGGTTGACTAATCTAGATTAGTGGTTTACTAGACCTTGGTAGACTTTTAAAGTACATTAGCTGCTGGTCTTGTTGTCTTGTTTATGCTCAACAGTAACAGCACGCACACCCTAAGTGGATATGTTTTTGACTCCCTCAGGAGTGTACAATGTCTTAAAAAAATGTAGGATACCTTTTAATTCTTTAGTAGCTGATGTTGCTGTTACCATCTTTGGCTTCCATTCTAACCAGCTGAACCCCAGTGTGCCCAAAACTGAAGCCCTGACCACACATGCCACTTTGGTGATTCATCTGCTTTGCTTCTTCATCATTTATTCTTTATGGTAGTACCAAGCTTGTGTTTGCAGATCTGGTCATTGTTCAGGTTCACTGGCCCACAGTTAGGGACCACATTACACCCACAGTTAAAGTGTCTTGTTTTCATGCCTTCATCCGAGAAGTGTAGCAGAATTAAGATACTGAACGCGGGCTTTCTTCTTGAGTACTATAATACTCTGTACCTTGGGTTTCTCGACACCGGTGTTAACCTGCTACAACACACGACAAAACTCTTAACTGTGCTACATGATTACTTACTGGTAGACATTCTTACCAGTATATCTTGCCCCAGTACTTTGAAGTTTGCATCATCTCCATTTTTCATTTTGTATTGTTTTAAAGTATTGGTGTTAGACTTTATTTCCTGCATGACTTGGTTTCTCTTATCTGAAAGAGTTAATCGTCCACCACTGCCTCCTCCAGGCTTTGACCTCAGTCAGCATGGATCTGCCTGTTTCTAGGCACATATGGAAGCATCAGGTGTTTGTTCATTTGCTCTTCAAGCTCCATGCCTCTCAAACTTGCTACAGTGGTGGTTTGGAGAGAGTTTCTCTTGACTGGCTTTGGGAAGTCTCTGAAGTCCTTCCTTTTTACTTAGTTTTTAATAAAGAGCAAGTCACACTGTCATTACTACTGTTGTAAACCACTTCTTTCTTTACTGTATTGTTTGTCTGTTAATGTCATCTTATTTTAATTGGTTCTTCTTTTTTACTTTGTTTTTTATTGCAGTATTGTTTAGTGTCTGTCTGTTAAGTGTCTGATAAAGTCAAAGTAATTGAAAGAAGTATCTGTACAAGTAAAACAAGGAAACCTGCAATAATGGGACAGCATGAAAGGGATGTAAAAATGGGCAAGAAGAGTGGGAGGTTTTGATGTACATCACATATGGGGCACAAGTTTGACTATGAGAGCTTTGGGATAGCGGATGATGTAGAGTCGGCAGGAGAATGGGTGAACCTTTGGGGGAAGAATGTGGTAATTGAAGATTGTAGCAGACTGACAAGATGAGAAAGGGTCAGACTAGAGAGAAGGCAACAAGAGGCCAATGGACTTGATATGGGTGAAAAGAGATGGGGAGGGCAGAGCACAAGATCATAGGCACAAGTTGTCAAAGGAGTATAGAAGCAAATAGAAGGTACTCAGGTAGTAGAAAGATGAGAATGAGGGCACACGTATACCAGAGGAATAACCTGGGGTAACTCAAAACATGGCTAAGTAGTATTACTGCGCAGTTGGCTGTGTAAGTAGTATTACTGTGTATATGACTGCATAAGTAGTACTATTGTGCATGTGGCTATGTAAGTAGTATTACTGTGTATGTGGCTATGTAAGTAGTATTACTGCGCATGTGGCTGTGTAAGTAGTATTACTGCGCAGATGACTGCATAAGTAGTATTACTGCACAGTTGGCTGCATAAGTAATACTATTGTGTACGTGGCTATACAAGTAGTATTACTACCAGTGTGGCTGTGTAAGTAATATTACTGTACACTACAAAGAGCCTGGGTAAGGAAAGTGTAGAGGCAGTCAACAATGCAAGAGTGGAGGGATGAACATTATTGTTATCTAAGACATGTGACAGTGACTGGAAGAAGTCTGGCATGGAGGGACCCAGGGACAGGTAGTTTAGGAGTGACAGAAGAGAGAGGTGGAGATGGAGCAACAGTCTTGATAGTGAAGGGCATTTGAGCTGTGAGGCCAGAACACCATCCTATGAATGGTGCTAGGATAGTAGCTTGTCACTGTTGAAGTCATCACATTTGGGTTATCTGCCTGCAGGTAGCCCTCAGCCGACCTGAATACCAGAGCCTTCGGATTTCTGTGTCGGATGCTGTCGCTTCTTCCATGATGTCAGGTTGTCAGGGGTATAAAACATGCAGCCAACGCCATTACACCAGTCTTTCTTGCCGTGCGGTGCCAGAAGCAGTAGCAGTTTGCAAGTGCCGTTTGGCCGACTCCTGAAATTTTCATTTTCGAGTTTCAGACCTAAAGTCTTCAAAAAGAGAAGTACCCCGTTGGGAATCCTTTTTTCTTGCTCTAACCGATGTCAGAAAAAATTAATAATTGTCTTGCCTGTGGAAAGCAAATACCTCATACAGATTTTCATTCTTACTGCGTCACCTGTTTAGGCCCAGACCACAACGTCCCTCGCTCTCAGTTTTGTGCCTTGTTCAACACCCGAACTATTCATTGTCTGGCTAGTTTTGTAGTTAAATGCTTTCGATTTTGATCTCCCTACTCCAAAATGGCTTCTTAAGCCATCCAACTACCGATCTTCCGAAAAAAAATGCAAGGATAGACAGAGACAGACCACTTAGGTCCAAAACTGCCAAGATGCTACTGTTAAGCTAGTCGCCAGTCTGCCAGTACTCAGTGAGGCACTTTCACAGCCCCTGATGCCCGCTACTACAGATTCACAGGCCTCTACTGAGACCCATTCTGAGTCCAGTATGCCGTGAGATGCTTCTTCTTTAGCTGTGGAACCTGCGGATGTCTCTACCTTGGATGGGTCCAGAGCCGCTGTGCAGGCACCGGCTTCTGAGGGTGTATTCAGGTCTACCGATTTTCATATTAAACCGACGACTTCATTTCAAGCTAAGAATACCGAATTCCTCAGGCCTAAAGCTCACAATAAGCCTAGAAAACCGATGACCAAAGTGCATTCTCAGGCCCATATGCCTCAAAAACAAATTATTAGAATGGCTGAAGACCTTATTACCTTAATTAGGGGAAGCCAGCCTTCCCCCTCTAAGAGACCTAGAACTGATTTTCTTTCTGATTCTTCTGATGAGGAATCTGATATCTCTATTCCTTCTGACTTCCAGGAATTACCCTTATCTACGTATGAGGATTTTGATGCAGAGGATTCCATTCCCTCTGCTTCCCCTCCAGAAAATTTTTCTTTTGGTGAAACTTTGCATACCCTTAGGGAGCATTTACACTGGGAAAGCCAGGATGTTTCACAGTCCAGAAAGAGACTTAGGTAATTTTTAAACCTGCTTCAACACAGGCCTCTAGCTATCCCTCCTGTTCTGGAGATTGTAGATAATGTTTTCTTGGAATACAGGCTTACCCCAGACACTTTGCCTCCATCTCTCAGGAAACCTGACAGGTACTACAGAGTACCTGACTCTCACAAATGCCTGTTCAAGAATCCTACTGCGGATCCAGAGACCATTTCCCAAGGACCAAAAGGCATTAAGGCTACAACTGTCAAAGGTCCTACCCCTTCTGATAGGGATTCTAGAGGTTTACACAAACGGGGTAAGAAAGTGTATAATTCTGCTACTTTGGCCATTAGGGCTTTAAATTGCCAGTTTCATATGTTAAAGCATCAGCAGCATATTATGGGATTATTTAAACAGAAAATGATGTTGATTCCTGACTGTGCTGAACACAAAGATTTACAAGAGTTAATGTGTTCTGCTGACCAAGTAGGTAAACATACTTTGCAATGTGGTTTTGATACATCTTGCAGGGCTGCAGTTACTGGGTCTGTACTTAAAAGGCGTGCTTGGCTTAAGGAACAAAACTTGCCAGATCATGTTAAAGCTAAATTAGTGGATGCACCCTTAAACCAAGAGCATCTGTTTGGCAACAAAGCAGAAGAAGTCCTCAAAAGGATGTAGGAAAAAGCTAAATCTATGCAAACTGTTAAAGATTTCTTACAAGTACAGCCACCTAGATTCAGTAGGCATTGGCCTTAAAAGAACTGGTCCTTTCCGGTCCCTTCCGGGCCTTCTTAGTCCAAACCCGGGAGCAGCAGACCACCAAGACTTCAGTCTCAGGCTATGCACAGATCTAAGCAGTGGGGGGCCCCCACTTCCAAAGCAGGGAGTAGTAAGCCACCCCCTATGGAAAATTGGCACAATGACTTATCCTTACCTCTTCCATGCCTTGCTCTCAACTACTTGCTCCCTTAGGAGGAAAGCTTGCCCTGCATGCAAAAAACAGGGAGTGCATTACCCAGGACAAATGGGTTTTAAACATAGTTTCCCTAGGATACAGTTTCCACTTCCACTCACTCCCATCCCCAAGTGGATGGCCAGACCTCCCCCCAAACCAGTGGGCGGAGACCCAAAAACAAGTACTCTCTCTCCTCAGTATCGGGGCTATTCAACCTGGCCCAGCAGAACAAAGGGGGCAAGGTTTTTATTCAAGACTGTTCCTGGTTCCCAGAAAAGAGAACTCCTGTCGTCCTATTCTGCACCTTTCTATTCTCAACACCTTTCTGGTGGTTTCAAAATTCAAAATGCTAACTCTTCAACAGCTTCTTCCTATGCTAGCCAAGGATGCCTGGCTGGCAACTCTAGACTTAAAAGAAGCTTACCTGCACATCCCAAAAAGGGAATCCTGCAAAAAATACCTACGCTTCAGGGCAGGCTCCTTGCACAATCAGTTCTCTGCACTTCCCTTTGGCTTATCTACTGCGCCCAGGGTATTCACAAACTGCCTAGCTCCAGCCATTGCATTTTGCAGGCAGAGAAATATTCAGATTTATCCATACTTGGACAATTGCCTGATTCAGGCAGAGAGTCAGGACTTGCTATTACAACACCTGACATTTGTAAATAGACTTCTAACTTCACTGGAGTACACCATCAACGAGAAGAAATCACACCTATTACTCTGCCAACAGATTGTATTCCTGGGAGCAAGCTTGAACACAACTTCCCAGATGGCATTCCTCACTCCAGAGAAACAAGTTCATTTGACAACCTACTTCAAACTACTGGCCACAAAAAAACAGCTATCTGCAAGGAAAGCCATGCAAACCCTGGGATTTATGGCCTCTTGCATTCTGTTAATTCCATATGCAAGACTGCATATGACAAAACTTCAATGGTATCTAAAAAGTCTATGGTGTCAACATTATCAGGACCTGGAAACAATGATTCCTATCATTCCTTGTGTAAGGGCAGAGCTCCTTTGGTGGGCAGAGGCCTGCTACCACAACAAGGGACTCCCTTTCACTCTACCCCCTACCGCCCAAACCCTAACAACAAATGCATCAGACTATGCATGGGGGCTCACATGGCAGGGCAGTGCATCCAGGGCAAATGGAACCCAAAACAGATGCGCCTGCATATCAATCAAAAAGAAATGTTAGCTGTACAGAATGCTCTGACAGCCTTCAAAGACCTTATTCTTCCAGGACAACTATTGGTAAAGACAGACAACACCACAGATGTTCATCGTGCATACAGCTGCAGTCATAACAGATGGGTTCTCCTGCCGTCAGGTGGGTCCTCGGTCGGCCGAATTCCAAAGTCTAGGTCCGGCGTCAGTTGTCATCGCTTTCTTTCCTGACGTCAGTGCGACAGGGGTATATAAGACACAGCCGACACCATTTTCTTCAGTCTTTTTTGCCGCGTGGTGCCCGAAGCAGAAGCAGTTCGCAAGTGCCGGTCGGCCAGCTCCTGAAATTACGAAAATTTGGAAACCGAAGTCTTCTTTAAAGCTAAGTACCCCGTTGGATAAACTTTTCTTGCCTCAGACCGATGTCAGACAAAGTTAACAATTGTATTTCTTGTGGGAAGCAAATACCGCATAAGGATTTCCATTCCCTCTGGATACCTTGTTTAGGCCCAGACCACGACTTCTCGGGCTGTCGCTTTTGTGCTACTTTCAATAAACGCACTATTAAGCGTCGGGCGGAGTTCGCCCAGCACTTTTTTGGTAAAGCTTTTAATTATAAAATGTCGTCGAAGACTCCGACTACTGTTTTGTCCAAAAAACGCAAGGACAAAGACCGACACGCGAGGTCTGCGGTCTCCACCGACACCACGCCAAAACCGGCTACACGTGGTCCGGTTCTCAGCGAGGCGCCTACGCAGCCCCTGACTACCGACGACACTTCTCTGGCGGTGTCTTCTGTAACCGAGACCGCAGGTTCCTCGGCCCATACCCTGACTACAGCTACGAAGCCACTGTGAGTGTTGAGCCTCTTAATGTGGACAGGTCCACTTCCACCCATGGTGTCTTCAGACCTTCTTCTTCCTTTTCCATAAAGGCCTTTACTAAGTCTAAATCAGCCATGCATCCCAAGAGGCCTGTTGCACAGGGCCCATCTCCAGGCCCCATGCCTAAAAAGCAGATGCTCAAAATGGCTGAGGATTTAATTACTCTTATCAGGGGTTCCCAACCCCCTCCGGACAAGAGACCCAGAGTGGAGGAAGATTCTCCCTCTTCTGACCAGGGCTCCATTATTTCAGAACATTCTGATGAAGAGGAACACTCGTACTCCCCTTTTGAAGATTCTGATGCAGAGCAGTCCATTCCTTCTGTATCCCCCCCCCAGAGGATTTTTCTTTCGGGGAAACCTTGCATACCTTGAGGGAACACTTCCATTGGGAAGGCCAAGATTTTTCAGATTCCAAGAAAAGGCTTAGGGAATTTCTTTTGCTGCCTCAGCACAGACCTCTGGCAATACCTCCTGTCTTGGACATACTTGATGATGTTTACTCGGAGGCTTGCCTTAGTCCGGATTCCCTGCATCCTGCCCCAGTCAAGCCTGATAGGTACTACAGAGTTCCTAACTCACACCAATTACTTTACAAAAGCCATAATGCTGACCCTGAAACCATTTCTCAAGGCCCCAAGGGAATGAAAGCCTCTACTGCTAAGAATCCATTACCTTCCGAGAGAGAGTCTAGATCCTAAGAAAGGTGGGGAAAAAAGGTATATACCTCGGCCACCCTAGCCATGAGGGCCTTAAATTGTCAGTTCCATATGCTTAAATATCAGCACTTTCTGTTATCACAATTAAGGAATAAAATGTCACAACCTGAACAACCAGATTTGAAGGAGTTGCAGGATATGATGCATAGTGCAGAACAAGTGGGTAAACACACCTTACAATGTGGCTATGATGCTCTAGAGGCCTCAAGTAGAGCTGCTGTTACAGGATCAGTCATTCGTAGACATGCCTGGCTTAGGGAACAAACCTTGCCTGATCATGTTAAAGCTAAACTACTAGATGCTTCTTTACAAAAGGATGTATTATTTGGTACTAATGCTGAGGAGATACTATGGAAAATGGAAGAAAAAGCTAAATCTATGCAAACTGTCAAAGCTTTTCTACAGGTACAACCACCACGTTTTAGCAGAAATTGGCCTTCAAAAAACTGGTCCTTTCCAGCCACAGACAAGCCCCAAAGAGGTAGATACAGGCGCACAAGGGGCAGAGGACAATCTCAAGGATCATATAGAGGCAGACAATGGCAATCTCCAGCACCAAGAGGTGGCGAAGACAGTGCACAACAATACAGGAAACAAACCCAATGACTTTCCCCTTTGCATGCCAAGCAAGGCTCAGGTGGCAGCACCCTTGGGAGGAAAGCTGGCATTATTTTAAAAAAATTGGCATATTGTCACAAAAGACAAATGGATCCTGGACATTATAAACAGAGGCTACAGATTTCATTTTCACACTCTTCCAAAATGAGAGGCATGCCGAACCTGCCACACAATCAAAGGGCAGAGGCTCAAATACAAATTTCAAAGCTCATGGACATGAAAGCTATTCAAGAGGTACCTACTCACGAACAAGGTCACGGTTTTTATTCCAGACTATTCCTGGTACCAAGGAAGGGAACCGATTGGAGACCCATTTTGGACTTATCCATCCTAAACACATTTCTACTGCACAAAATTCAAGATGCTCACCTTACAGCAGCTTCTTCCCATGCTGGGCAAGGAGTCTTGGCTGGTAACATTGGACCTCAAGGAGGCATACCTGCATGTCCCAATCAGAAAAAGCTGCAGAAGATACCTCAGATTTCTTGCAGGTTCAATCCACTATCAATTCTCTGCATTGCCCTTTGGCCTATCTACTGCGCCCAGAGTATTCACGAAATGCCTGGCATCAGTAATTGCCTACTGCAGACTTCAAGGGATACAAATTTACCCTTATTTGGACGATTGCCTGATCCAAGCGGACAGCAAACACATACTTCTGGAAAATCTGGCTTATGTAACACGGTTATTGAATTCTCTGGGATACACAGTCAACAAAGAGAAATCCAGGCTAACACCATCTCAGAAAATAATTTTCCAGGGTGCCAACTTGGACACAAACACCCAGATGGCTTATCTTACGCCAGAAAAACAGGGGCAACTAACTCAGTACTTCAAGATGCTAGCAAATTGTACCAGGCTAACTGCAAGGAAAATCCTGCAGGCTCTGGGCTTCATGGCATCTTGCATTCTTCTAATCCCATGTGCAAAGTTGCATATGAGGAAACTTCAATGGTGCCTAAAAAACCTATGGTCTCAACACAGCCACAGTTTGGAAACAATAATACCACTAATTCCATGTTTGCAAAAAGAATTTCTATGGTGGGCCCAAGCATGCCAAACAAACACAGGTCTACCATTCTGCAAGCCTCAAGCAAATCAAGTCATCACAACAGACGCCTCAGACTACGCCTGGGGGGCACACATGACAGACAGGTGCATTCAGGGCAAATGGTCACAAAAGGAAAAGCACCTTCACATCAATCAAAAGGAAATGCTAGCAGTGATAAATGCAATTACAGCTTTCAAGGACCTCCTGCATCCAGGGCAATTATTGATAAGAACAGACAACACCACAGTAATGTGGTACATAAACAAACAAGGAGGAACACATTCATATACCCCCTGTGTAGGCTGGCCATGTCACTTTGGAACATGGCTCTGGAATGGCAAATCGAGCTTCAAGCACAGTACCTGCCAGGTTTGGAAAACACGCTGGCAGACAAACTAAGCAGAAATATGACAGACCCGCACGAATGGAAGTTGCATCCTCAAGTGTTTGCAAAGATAATCCAAGCGTGGGGAAGGCCAGGCATAGATCTCTTTGCCTCCCACAAGAATCATCAATTGACAAAATTCTGCTCAAGGACATTTCACCCAAAGGCCTGGAGAGTGGACGCCCTTTCTTTCAGTTGGGCAGCACGGACAGTTTACGCCTTCCCACCATTGCCTCTACTGCCCAAGGTGCTCTTGAAAGCAAGAGCAGACAGACCAAAGATGATACTGATTGCTCCAGACTGGCCAAGACAACACTGGTACCCACTCCTGAGGAGCCTAACACATTCTCCTCCCTGGACCCTACCTCTAATGCCTCTTCTCCTGACTCAGCACAGCTACAAAACTCTTCACAGTCAGCTGAAAACACTCAATCTGGCTGCATGGAAAATTCCTTAATACCACAACAGACCCTACTCTCCAAGGAGGTGCAGGATGTCATTTTGGAGGCCAGAAGGCCATCTACTAGAAAAGCTTACTCCGCAAAATGGAAATGGTTTTGCGCTTGGAATGAGAAAAAGGGCCAGGATCCTAGAAAACTGAATTTGCCTCAGATATTACAGTATCTAGCTGAGCTGTTGAACAGTGGACTTTCATTTTCCTCCATCAAAATCCATGCCTCAGCCATTTCTGCAGAATACAACACTGATCCACCCTTATTCTCTCACCCACTCTTAAGACAGTTCCTCAGAGGGGCTAAGAATATAAGACCTCCAAGGAAACAACCAATACCAGCCTGGGATCTTAATTACATTCTAGAAAAAATAACATTGCCTCCCTTTGAACCAGCTGCCTCAACAGATTTGCAATATTTGTCCTGGAAAACAGCTTTCCTTCTGGCTATTACCTCAGCTCGTAGGGTCTCGGAACTACAAGCCCTCATGGCTGTGCAGCCCTTTCTCATCTTCCATCATGACATCGTTTCCCTACGAACTAACCCGTCATTTATGCCTAAGATAGTATCCAGGGTAGCTTTAAATCAGGCCATACACTTACCTACCTTTTACCCCAATCCTCAAAACAAAGGGGAAAGGCTGCTACATTCCTTAGACATCCATAGACAGCTACGTTACTATTTGGACAGAACAAAGCCTTTCAGGAAATCAGAACAACTCTTTGTGTCCTATGCTGTAGGAGCTCAAGGGAAGCCAATTTCCAAACAGACAAGTTCAAAATGGATAGGCCACTGCATACGGTTTTGTTACTCCTTTCATGGTAAATCTGTACCTGTAGGCATCCGATCCCACTCCACAAGGGCCACAGCTACCTCTGTAGCCTTCCTCAGAGGAGTCCCTACCAAAGATATTTTGGAGGCAGCCACTTGGAGTTCTGTGCATACCTTCACTAAACACTACCACCTACCTTTATACTCCAGAACTAGAGCAGGCTTTGCCACTGCTGTGTTGCAGGGCATTCTGGCTCCTCCCAGTTCCACCTAGTGCCTACCACCCTGTGCGTAGCTTTGGGATTCTACCCATCTGTTATGACTCCAGCTGTATGCACGATGAACATAGTACAGTTTTGTACCTACCATAAATGTAGATATTCGAGTGCTGATACAGCTGCAGTCCAGGTTTTCCCTCCCTCCTTCCCCTCTGGGTACAGACCTAGTGGCTAACTCCTCATCTTACAACCTGATTGGGTTATCCTTCTATGGTGTATTTGCTTGCAACTACTGATTTTTGATTATATTGCATTGCATGATTATATATAATATATATATATATATATATATATATATATATATATATATATATATATATATATATTGCCTTCCTTCTGGGGGCACCTGACATCTGGGGCAAGAAAGACTGAAGAAAATGGCGTTGGCTGTGTCTTTTATACCCCTGTCGCACTGACGTCAGGAAAGAAAGCGACGACAACCGATGCCGGACCTAGACTTTGGAATTCGGCCGACCGAGGACCCGCCTGACGGCAGGAGAACCCATCTGTTATGACTGCAGCTGTATCAGCACTCGAACATCTACATTTATGGTAGGTACAAAACTGTACTTTATGTGGTACATAAACAAGCAGGGGGGAACCCATTCCTACCCACTCTGCAGGCTAGCCATGGCTCTGTGGAACACAGCCTTGAGCTACCAAGTGAACCTACAAGCTCAATTCCTGCCAGGCAAACTAAATTCACTTGGCAGACAATGTAAGCAGAAATCTCATGGACCCATGCGAATGGAAACTGGAACCCAAAATATTCAAGCTCTTGAGGAGCAAATGGGGGACACCAGAGGTAGACCTGTTTGCCTCCCCTCAGAACTACCAGTTGAACAAATTCTGCACCAGAACTCCCCACAGTCAAGTTTGGAAAGTGGATGCCCTGTCCTTTTCCTGGGAAAGCCTCTCAGTTTATGCCTTTTCCCCCTCTGCCTCTCCTCTCGAAGGTTCTACTAAAGATCAGACAGGAAAAGCCAAGGACAATACTGATTGCACCAGACTGGTCACGCCAGCACTGGTACCCCTTTTGCGCAGTCTGACAGTGCTACAACCTTGGCACCTGCCTCAGACCCCTTCCCTGCTGTCCTAGCAGGCGGGCCAGATTTTGCACCCTCATTTTCAAACCCTCAACCTTGCAGCCTGGCTAATTCCCTGAGCTCACCTCCAGCAACCCTCAGTAAGCAGGTGCTGGATGTCATTCTTGAGGCAAGGAGTCCTAGTACTAGAAATTCCTATTCAGAAAAGTGGAAAAGATGCTGTTCCTGGAGCCAGGCTCAGGGGATGGGTACAACCGTGTCCAGCTTACCTCATATTTTAGATTATATAACAGAAATGCTCCACAAGGGCCTATCTTTCTCTTCAATTAAGATTCATGACTCTGCCATATCAGCACATTATATTACTGAGCCACCCCTCTTCTCTCATCCCCTGCTAAAACAATTCCTTAGAGGGGCCAAAAATTTAAGCCCCCCCCCCCAGGAGAACTCCCACTCCAGCCTGGGACCTTAACTTTGTATTGAAAAATCTCACCCCCCCCCCCCCTTTTGAATCAGCTGCTACAGCAGACTTGAAATTCCTTTCTTGGAAAATAGCTTTACTTCTAGCCATCACTTCAGCAAGAAGAGTGTCTGAACTACAGGCCCCCATGGCAGTGGAACCCTTCATTATCTTCCATGCGGACAGGGTTTCCCTCAGGACTAATCCATCCTTTATGCCCAAGGTGGTGTCTAGTGTGGCTCTAAACCAGTCCATTCATTCGCCTACTTTTTTCCCTAATCCTCAGAATAAAGAGGAAAGGATACTGCATTCTCTGGATGTACACAGACAGCTTAGATTCTATCTGGACAGGACTAAGCCTCTCAGAAAATCTGACCAGCTTCTAGTTAGCTTTGCTGCAGGGGCAGAGGGAAATGCCATTTCAAAGCAAACCATTTCCAAATAGATAGCACACTGCATCCATTTCTGCTACAAGCACCATGGAAAGCCTACCGCACAGGGGATAAGAACACATTCCACTAGGGCTGCATCTACCTCTACTGCATTTCTCAGAGGAGTCCCTAACAGGGACATTCTGGAAGCTGCAACCTGGAGCTCTGTGCATACTTTCACCAAGCATTACCACCTGCCTATCTTTTCTAAATCCAGAGCCGGATTTCCCACAGCAGCCTTACAGGGCCTTATTGCTAGCCCTAATGCTCTTTAACTACCTCCACCCTTCCTTAGCTTTGGGAATCAACCCAAATGTGATGACTGCAACAGTGAAACATGAAGAACATAGTACAGTTGTGTACACTTACCATAAATGTAGATGTTCGAGTGTATTCACTGTTGCAGTCCTGGTTACCCTCCCTCCAGCCCCCTGACTTCTCTTGACTTTTACCTTTCCTCCTTATTTGGCATATACTATATCATGTGTATTTGCTTTTTGCTGGGGGTGTTCCATACCATATAATTGCTTCCTATTGTGGGGGCACCTGACATCTGGGGCAAGAAAAACTGATTTAATGGCGTCGGCTGCATGTTTTATACCCCTGAGGACCTGACGTCCTGGAAGAAGCGACAGCATCCGACACAGAAATCCGAAGACTCTGTTATTCAGGCCGGCTGAGGGCTACCTGCAGGCAGACAACCCGAATGTGATTACTGCAACAGTGAATACACTCGAACATCTAAATTTATGGTAAGTGTACACAACTGTACTGTTTGTGGACCATTTGAAAGGAGGAAGAAGGGAGTGCTTCTAAACCATGTCAACCTCCAGACACGTCAAGGGAAGAGGATGAGAGACTGGAACAGAGAATAAAGGAGTGGGTAAGAGCAAAAGGGTTACACTCATGGGAGATATGAATATTTCAGGAACACAGTGGGAGCTTTCTAAGCTCCTAAGTAGAGAGAGACTGCAGGAGTTGACTGAAGTTTTCAAATGTATCAGGAGATGCACGTTTCTGGAAGTTGTCCTAAGTAACATAGAGAGTGGTCAAGGATATTCATGCAGTGGGGCAATTAATCATATGCGATGTTGCCGCTGTAGTGTTTAGATTGCTGAAGAGAGAACAAAAACAAAAAATGTGTGGGATTTTAGGGGAGCTGATTATGGCAGATTGGGGAAGAGGTCAGAAATGAGAGTCATTTAATAATTTGAGGGTGTAAACAAGCTGTAGGAATGGATTGTGGTGCAGTACATAGGGCTGTGGGGAAAGGCTTGAGGAAAGGGAAAAAAGTGGAGAGCATATCCGACATGCCACTGCATGACTTGTGGGAGATGACCTCTACAAGCATATCCAACATTATACTGTAGCCTCTGCATGACTTGTGGGAGATGACCTCCATGAGCATATCCGACATATTGTAGCTTCCGCATGACTTGTAGGAGATGACCTCCATGAGCATATCCGACATTATATTGTAGCCACTGCATGACTTGTGGGAGATGACCTCTACTGCTTGGGTAGTATTTGCTTATGCTTTTGCAGCCTGACATACCTACACATAAAGTACAGTTGCCTCTAAACATGGCTTGAGGTGGGGACTATCCTGCCCACCTGAAGGAAAGTTGATTTGCACATGTCATCCAAATGTACCATCATGCTTAGTACTAGCACAGCAGTGTTGGTTACCTGAGGCCTCATTCGCTTTGATCTTCCATTAATAGTGAATGTTTAAAGCTTATTCTCAGGGTAGGACATAACATCTGATAGGTAAAACAGTTGTCCAAAAGTATAAATCCATCTTCTTTTAAAAGACTCGTTGATAGAACTTCTTGTATCCAAGAGTAGTTAATTTCATTTTCCAACAACTTTGTCAGAAAACCAAGTAGTGGAGGTATTATGGTCATGGAAACAGCATCTTAGTTTCAGTGGTTCCCTGCTCTGAGCTTTTGGTAACTCAGCTTTCAAGTAAAAATTTTTCTTAGGAAAATGATAAAAAAGTTCACCCCTAGCCTCCTATACCTGAAGAAAAACAAGTTCAGAAAAGTGACATATTCTCCCTTCATGTCTTATAACCTTTCTTGTAGCTGTGTTTTGCTGCCGTTCTTGGTTGTATTCTGTACTAGGAGGATATGCACTAATGCTGAACTCCAGAACTCAAGACACTGGTAAAAACACACATTAGGACAGCAGATTTTTAGATTTAAAAATGTAAATATACTGCCTAAAAGTGCATATCTAGTGCTTCTGATGTTGTTTGTATGTTTGTATATGTTCTGAATGGTAACATGGTCCCGACTAAGGCAGCATCATTAAATTCTTTAACCTACTTAACTATGCCTCCCTGAATGTTATTTATTTATTTATTTATTTATTTATTTATTTATTTGCATTTGTTAACCGGGTTGGTCCAGCTGGGTAAGAATTACCCTTTTTCAGTGGACCCCCGAGGGGAAAAGCCCCAAACAGACATACAAATACATACGAATAGAGACAAATTAACAATATTACAGAGGAAAACAGTATTATGGGTACAATGGATAAGAAAAACAAACAATGAAAGTTTGAGAATATGAGTAAGGTAGGCCAGAGGCATGCATGCAAAAGATTCATGAAAAGGTGTTCTGAGCAAGATCTCTAAGTAGGCAAAGAAATGATGATTTAGGTGTGGAGTTAGTAGTGTGGGAGTTTTAGGTGGGAGCATGTGAAGGACATTCCCATTTGGAGGAGAGATGGGAGAGAAGCATGGATTTGAAATTGTTGTGGCTAGGTATATTACGTAGTGGTGTGGGGAGATTGTTCCATCGTTTGGCTATAGTGTGGGATAGTAGTAGTTTACCAGTTGGGTGGATGGGTTTGTGTACATGCAGGAGGTTTTGGCCTGTGGATCTCAGGGTACGGGTAGGTGTGTAGGGTGTTAGAGATTTAGCAAGAGAGTTGACTTTGTTCTTCCTAGATAACGTGCTTACATTTGCTGTAGAGTTTTTCATTTAAGAGCGTTTGGTGAATGTAATTAAAAGCAGTTGAAAAGCTGATGTTAATCAAATCCACCTGTAAATTGCTTTTAAGTATATGCAGTTTGTTTTTTATATTTAAAAACAAATGTAGTAGCTTACAGCAACTCTGTCCTTCAGGTAAGCATGTTGAAAGATGTGCCGCAGCTCGTAAAGCTAATCATGTAACACTTTCAGGATTTTGCACCCAGCCTCGTGCCAGTATTAGTGTGGTTGATTGGATTTATGGGTGACAGGATCCAGCACAGCAAATAATAAATGCTCCTGGCTCCAATGAGACAAATGCTGATGTTCGGGTCTATATTATAATTTTGAAGTTTGAAAACTTCGAATCTCATATAATCGACATTATATGAGCGAAGTTTTCAAGCATCGAACGTTTCAACGGAGATTGCCGTAGGGAATATTTCCCTTCACTTCAATGTAGTGCGATCTCAGAGCTGGTGTACTTAAGTAGCGGGGATGTGGGGGTTCATTCAGGTAGGTTGTTTTATTTTTAGTTTGTTTATATTTTAAGTTCGATGTTTGAAAGTTTCGCTCATATGGAGTCAGTCATATGAGATTCAAAGTTTTCAGACTTCAAACTTATAATATAGACCCCTGATGTTATTCGTGTTTCACTGTTGCAGTCATCACATTTGGGTTATCCTGCCAGGGGTAGCCCTTAGTCTGCCAGAATACCGGAGGCTTAGTATTTCTGCATCGGTTGTTGTTGCTCCAGGACTGACGTCAGGTCATCAGTGGTATAAAATCAGGCAGCCGACGCCATTACATCAGTCTTTTTGCCGAGGAGCCCAAAGCAGAAGCGGTTCGCACGAGTGCCGGTCGGCCACTACCCAAGTTTTCGTTTCCGAATGGAAGTTGAAGTGTTCTAAAGCTAAGTAACCCCGTTGGGGATGCTTTTTTCTTGCTCTAACCGATGTCCGAAAAAGTTAACAATTGTCTCGCCTGTGGAAAGCAAATACTACACCAAGACTACCATTCTTACTGCATCACCTGTTTAGGCCCAGACCACGATGTCCCCCGCTGTCACTTTTGTGCTTTGTTCCAACGCCAGAACTATATGTCATCGAGCCCTTATTGTAGCTAGATATATTCACTCTCAGTCCTCGAATTCCGATATGGCTTCGGTAAGCCATCCAACTACCAGTCTTCCGGAAAAACGTAAGGTTAAAGACAAAGACAGACTGTACAAATCCAAAACTGCCGACGAAGCTTCCGCTAAGCTAGTTGTCAATTCTCCTGTCCTCAGTGAGGAGCTTTCGCAGCCCTTGATGCCCACTTCTGTAGATTCGCAAGCCGCTACCGAGACCCTTTTGGAGTCCGGTATGCCGCGAGACTCTTCTTTGACTAAGAATCCTGTGGATGTCTCTACCTTAGATGGGTCCGAAGCTGCTGAGCAGGCACCAGCTTCTGAGGAAGCACTTTGCACTACCGTTACTCGACACAGACCAACGACTTCTTTCGCATCTTCAGTTCTTTCGAAAACTGCCAAATTTGTAAGGCCCAGGGTGCAAACCACACCCAAAAGAACGATGACCCAAGTTCAGGCACCTGTTTTTTTGCCTCAGTCCCAAATACTTAAAATGGCCAGCCTACCCCTTCCAAAAGAAAAAGAGACTTGTCCCCAGTAGTTTTATCTGAACAGGAGTCTGATGACTCTGATGCCTCTGAATATGAAGATATGCAACCTCGCTCTGCTTATGAGGATTCTAATGCAGAAGAATCCATCCGTTCAGCCTCTCCACCCGAGGACTTTTTCTTTGGTGAAACCCTACATACTTTAAGGGAACATTTCCAATGGGAATGTCAGTACTATCCTCAATCAAAAAAGAGACTCAGGGAGAATTCTTAGATCTACCACAGCACAGACCTCTGGCCATTCCTCCTGTCCTGGATGTTGTGGATGATGTTTTTATGGAATCCAGCCTGCTCCCTGACATGTATTATAGAGTCCCTGACTCTCACAAATTTATTTTCAAAAATCCTACTGCTGACCCCGAGGTCATCTCTCAAGGACCTAAAGGAATCAAAGCAACTTCAGCTAAGAATCCCACCCTCTCAGACAGGGATTCCCGAGCATTAGACAGATGGGGTAAAAAAGTGTACACTTCTGCTACTCTTGCTATTAGAGCATTAAATTGTCTGTTCCACATGCTGAAATATCAGCAACATACCATGGAACTCCTCAAACAAAAAATATCTTCTTTTCCTGCTTGTACAGAAAATAAAGAGTTAATGCATTCTGCAAGTCAAGTAACTAAGCACACCTTACAGTGTGGTTTTGACACCCTAGTACATCTTGCAGGGCAGCAGTCACTGGTTCTGTCCTTAGAAGGCATGCTTAGCTTAAGGAACAGACCTTGCCAGACTATGTCAAATCCAAATTATTGGACGCACCCTTGAACAAAGACAACTTATTTGGCACCAAGGCAGAGGATGTCTTAAAGAAGATGGACGAAAAAGCTAAATCTTGGCAGACAGTTAAAGACTTCTCACAGATCCAGCCACCGAGGTTCAGTAGGCATTGCCCCACAAGCACTGGTCCTTTCTTGCCACCTCCAGGCCAGCTCAGCCCAGACCCAGGGTTCCTCCTCTTCAAAACCAGGGAGTGCAAAGCCATCCCCTTATGGTAAGAGCTCACAATGACTTAACACTACCACCCCCTCCCTCTGCCCAACTGCTCATGTCCCTAGGAGGAAAACCCTTTCCACACAAGCAACTGGGCCACCATTGCCAATGACCGCTGGGTCCTCAACATAGTGTCCCAGGGATACAAGTTTTATTTCCACACTCTGTCAACCCCAAAGGGTTCCCAGATCTTCCTCCAAACCAGTGGGCAGAGGCCAGAAAGCAAGTCCTTTCTTTGCTCTGCATGACGGCAATAGAACATGTTCCTGCAGAACAGATAGACCAAGATTTCTACTCCAGACTCTTCCTGGTACCCAGAAATGAGGGCACATGTCGCCCCATCCTCAATCTATCCATTCTAAATACCTTTCTGGTGATAATGCTCACCCTTCAGCAGTTTCTATCTGTGCTTTCCAAGGATGCTTGGTTAGCCACCCTAGACCCAAAAGAGGCCTACCTACACATCCCAGTCAGGGAATCATGTAGGAAATACCTGTGTTTCAGGGCAGGATCTACACACTTTCAGTTCTCTGCGCTTCCCTTTGGCTTATCTGCTGCTCCCAGAGTATTCACAAAATATCTGGCTTCCGCCATTGCTTTTTGCAGACAAAGAGATCTTCACATTTACCCATACTTAGACGACTACCTGATTCAGGCAGACAGTCAGGAAAAGCTGCTACAGCATCTGACCTTTGTAAAGGACCTACTGACCTCCCTACGGTATACTATCAATGAAAAGAAAACAAAACTAGTCCCCACACAAAAAAATGTATTCCTGGGAGCAAGACTGGATACAGCTTCACATATGGTATTCCTTACTCCAGAAAAACAAGCCTACCTGACAGGTTACTTCTCCCAACTAGCCACCAGAACCCATTTATCTGCAAGGAGGATCCTGCAAGCTCTGGGGTTCATGGCCACTTGCATTCTTCTCATTCCATATGCCAGATTGCATATGAGGAAACTACAGTGGTACCTAAAAAGCCTTTGGAACCAGCACTCTCAAGATGTGGAAACTCTCATAAAACTGATACCTTGTCTAAGGAAAGATTTTCTTTGGTAGGCAGCAGCATGCAACCACAACAAGGGACTTCCCTTCTCACAACCCCACGCTGCTCAGACTCTCACCACAGACATATCATACTATGCCTGGTGCATTCAGGGCCAATGGAGCCCAAATCAAACACATCTGCACTTAACCAAAAAGAGATGTTAGCTGGTCAGCACGCCCTGACAGATTTCAGACCCCTACTCTCCCCAGGGCCTCTACTAATCAAAACAGACAACACCACAGTGATGTGGTACATCAACAAGCAGGGAGGGACTCACTCATCCTCTCTGCAGGCTCGCCATGACACTTTGGCACACGGTCTCAGCCATGCAACTACACCAGTTAACAGAATTCCTGCCAGACTCTCTAAACTCTCTGGCAGACAACTTTAGCAGAAACTTGCTAGACCCACACGAGTGGCAGCTAGACCACAGAACCTTCACCTGTAACCTAGAAATGGGGCACCCCGAAGGCCGACCTCTTTGCCTCCCACTCCAATTATCACCAAAGCAAATTCTGCACCAGGAAACCTCACAGCAAGGCCTGGAAAGTGGATGCTCTATCCATCCAGTGGATAAACTTCTTGGTCTATGCATTTCCCCCTCTACCACTTATTTCAAGGGTACTGCTCAAAATAAGGGAGGAAAAACCAAGGGCAATCCTGATTACCCCAGACTGGCCACACCAACACTGGTACCCGCTGCTGCACAGCCTGTCACCCCTGCCGCCATGGCACCTACCTCAGATCCCAACACTCTTGACCCAGAGGAATGGAGAATTTATGCATCCCCAATTGCAAACCCTCAACCTGGCAGCCTGGCTTATTCCCTGACTTCTCCTCAAGCTGCCAGCCTAAGCAAACAAGTTCTAGATGTTATACATGAGGCCAGATGCCCCAGCACTAGAAAATCCTATGCTAACAAGTGGAAAAGGTTTTGCACCTGGATCCAGGCTAAGAGAGCTGGACCGGCACAGCCCTCCCTACCTCTCATCCTGGAATACCTGGCAGACCTACTACACAGGAGTCTATCCTTCTCTTCTATTAAAATTCATGCCTCAGCCATCTCTGCTCATTTCAGCACAGAGCCACCTCTCTTCTCACACCCTCACATCAAACAGTTCCTAAGAGGGGCTAACAACTTAAGGCCATGCAGAAGAGCTCCTACCTCAGCTTGGAACCTTAACTTTGTGCTGGAAAAACTCACCCGGCCCCCTTTGAGCCTGCAGCCTCAGCAGAGTTAAAATTTCTCTCTTGGAAGACTGCCTTGCTTCTGGCAATCACTTCAGCTAGAAGAGAATCAGAGCTGCAAGCACTCATGGCGGTAGAGCCCTTCATTATTTTCCATGCTGACAGGGTCTCCCTCAGGACTAACCCATCCTACATGTCTAAAGTGGTGTCCAGTGTGGTTCTTAACCAATCCATTCACTTGCCCACCTTTTTCCCTAACCCACAAAATAAGGGGGAAAGGATTCTGCACTCTCTAGATGTGCACAGACAGCTCAGATCCTATATGGACAGGACCAAATCTTTTAGAAAAACTGATCAATTGCTCGTCTGCTTTGCTGCAGGAGCAGAGGGCAAGGCCGTATCCAAACAATCTCCAGATGGATAGCACACTGCATCCATTTCTGCTACAGACAGCAGGGGAAACTACTCCCAAAAGGGAGCTTTTCTCAGAGGGGTCCCCACCAGGGACATCCTGGTCGCTGCAACATGGGCATCTGTTCATACCTTCACCAAGCATTACCACCTGGCTATCTTCTCCAAATCCAGGGCAAGCTTTGCCACCGTAGTCTTGCAGGGCGTACTAGCCAGCCCCAAGTCTTCTTGACTGCCTCCACCCTTTTCTTCAGCTTTGGGAATTGACCCAAATGTGATGACTGCAACAGTGAAAACAAAGAACATAGTACAGTGGTGTACACTTACCATAAATGTAGATGTTTGAGTGTATTCACTGTTGCAGTCCTGGTTTCCCTCCCTCCATCCCCATTGTCTCTCTCTCTCTCTTCTCACAAGGAAATTTTGGTATTTACTTTCTACTGGTGGTGTTCTTCCACCATAACCTAGCTCCCTATTGGGGGCTG
This sequence comes from Protopterus annectens, assembly GCF_019279795.1. Classification (NCBI taxonomy): domain Eukaryota; kingdom Metazoa; phylum Chordata; order Ceratodontiformes; family Protopteridae; genus Protopterus; species Protopterus annectens. The sequence continues at coordinate 1,719,440,170 of NC_056732.1, read as the reverse complement.
CTGACAGTTAGTGCAAGAAAAACTGATGTAATGGCATTGGCTGCTTGATTTTTTTGTACCACTGACGACCTGACATCAGTCCTAGAGTGACAGCAGCTGACGCAGAAATACTAAGCCTCTGGTATTCAGGCCGACTTGAGGGCTATCTCTGGCAGGATAACCCAAATGTGATGACTGCAACAGTGAATGCACTTGAACATCTACATGTATGGTAAGCGTGCATAACTGCACTTTCCTGGGGCACTAGTGATTATCAAACTGCAAAGGGCATTCCTTCCCTCAAAGAAAATTCCCTTTCTGTCGAAGTACTTCAGTGCAATCTCTGATCAGAATAAAATCTTAACAAGAGAGTTCTTCAGGGTGGTGGGGTATATGGCCTCATGTATCCTGATGGCCTTCCTGGCAAGACAGAATATTAGAGAATTAGAGAATTGTAGTTGGGGTTAACCATTCTTTCCTGTTAAGGAGACTAGCAAAGCAAGCATGGAAACTAGCCCTAGAGTCTTGCTTGACCATCTGGGTATTGTGAATCACCGCAACAGAATTGATTGCTAGACCAGCTAAGTACAAAAGAAGTACATCCCACAAATAGATACTAACCAAGGATGTATTCCTGGACTTAGTTCACTTGTTGGGTGTGCCAAACGTAGACATTTTTTACTTGTGTAGAAAACAGGCAGTCGAACGAATATTGTCCAAGATCTAAACGTCTAGAGCCAGGCTGACAGATGCCACCTCTATCACCTGGGCAGGAGTGTTTCTGCATGCTTTTCCTTTCAGGTTCCTTAATCCTGTGAATGCTACAGAAGAAAGAAAGTGGACAAGCCAAAATGTTATTAGTAGCTCCAATTTGGTTCTTCCTTTTTCTGAGTTGGACCAAGGAGGGAACTAGTTTAGTTGCATGAAAGTTCAGCTTTGCCTCAGAGTGTGGATCTCTTAACTCAAAACCAGAGGAGCGTAATTTACCTTAACTGAAGACCTTTATGTCTGACACTGTGGACAGTAATAGTATTCGTATCTTTCAAGCACATGTTTTCTGGAGATGTGCTCTGTATCTTGAGGAAGGTCGGCTCTGTATCTTGTGGGGGATCAGGAAAAACAGTATAAAGAGATCATACTAAGTGACTGGAAAAGGTTTTCTCCCTGTGGTGCCGGAGCAGAGACCAGGACCCATATTTTTCCCAGATGTTCTTTGTGTTTCCCTGTTGCAGTCATCACACTTGGGTTATCTGCCTGCAGGTAGCCCTCAGTCAGCCCGATTACCAGAGACTTAGTATTTCTGCGTCGGATACTGTTGCTCCAGGACTGACGTCGGGTCGTCAGGAGTATAAAAACAGGTAGGCGATGCCATTACATCAGTCTTTCTTGCCGAGGAGCCCGAAGCAAAAGCAGTTCACAAGTGCCGGTCGGCTGCTACCTGAATTTTCGTTTACAAATTGAATAATCCTGAAGTCTTCTAAAGCTAAGTATCCCATTGGGGATCCTTTTTTCTTGATCTAACCGATGTCAGAAAAAGTTAACAATTGTCTTGCCTGTGGAAAGCAAATACCACACAGAGATTTTCATTTTTATTGCGTCACTTGTTTAGGCCCAGACCACGATGTACCTCGCTGTCGGTTTTGTGCCTTGTTCAACGCCCGAACCATTCATCATTGGGCTCTCATTGTCAGTAAATTCTTTCATTCTCGATCTCCATATTCCAAAATGGCTTCAGTAAGCCATCCGACTACTGATATTCTGAAAAAACTTAAGGATAAAGACAGAGACAGACTGCATAGGTCCAAAGCTGCTGACGACGCTTCCGTTAAGCTAGTCGCCAGTTCGCCGGTACTCAGTGAGGAGCTTTCGCAGCCCCTGATGCCTGTTTCTGTGGATTCGCAGGCCTCTACTGAGACCCCATTCGGAGTTCGGTATGCCGTGAGACTCTTCTTCGACTATGGAATGTGCAGATGTCTCTTCCTTGGATGGGTCCGGAGCCGCTGTGCAGGCACCGGCTTCTGAGGCAGATGTTCTTCGTGTTTCACTGTTGCAGTCATTACATTTGGGTAATCTGCTGGCAGGTTGCCCTCAGTCGGCCTGAATAACAAAGTCTTGGGTCCAGCGAGGGTTGCTGTCTTCTCTTTCATGACATCAGGTTGTCAGGGGTATAAAACATGCAGCCGATGCCATTTTAATCAGTCTTTCTTGCCGTGCGGTGCCCGAAGCAGAAGCAGTTTGCAAGTGCTGGTCGGCCGACTCCTGAAATTTTAGTATTCGAGTTTCAGAACTAAAGCTAAGTACCCCGTTGGGGAAACTTTTTCTTGCTCCTTACCGATGTCAGTAAAAGTTAATAATTGCATTACTTGTGGGAAGCAAATGCCTCATAAGGATTTTCATTTGTACTGTATTCCTTGTCTAGGCCTTGATCACAACATGCCTTGCTGCCGGTTTTGTGCTAAATTTAACCAACGCCCTATTAAGCGTCGGTATATTTTTGCTTATAAATATTTTAGTTCAAGATTTAACTACCCTGAAATGTCGTCAGATAGCAATCCGACTACCGGAGTTCACATAAAACGGAAGGAAAAAGACCGAGACAGACCGTCAAGGTCCAAAACTGACGACAAAGCTTCTCCTACGCCAGTCGCCAGGTCGCCGGTACTCAGTGAGGCGCTTTTGCAGCCCCCGATACCTGCTACGTTTGAGTCGCAGGCCTCTACCGAGACCCATTCGGAGTCCGGTATGCTGCGAGATTCTCAGAGTATTGAACCCGTGGATGTCTCTCCCTTGGATGGGTCCAGAGCCACTGAGCAGGCACCAGCTTCTGAGGGTGTTTTCAGGCTTCAACATTTTTATATTAAACTGACGCCAGCAACAAAAACAAGGTCAAAAACAGATTCTATGTCTAAAAAACTGACACTTGAGCCACGTGCTCAGGTCCCTATGCCTAAAAAACAGATGATCAAAATGGCTGAGAATTTAATTACGTTGATCAGGAGTACCCAATAAGGAAATCATGCAGAAGATACCTCCGCTTCAAAGCAGGTTTTTTGCATTACCAATTCTCTGCACTGCCTTTTGGCTTATCTACTGCGCCCAGGGTCTTTACAAAGTGCCTGGAACCAGTAATTGCATTCAAGCAGAAGACAAGGACACTCTTCCTCAACATCTGACGTTTGTAAAAAGGCTTCTAGCATGCCTAGGGTACACCATAAACGAAAAGAAATCACAACTGGTACTCTCTCAAGTAATTACATTCCTGGGTGCAAGCTTGAATACAACTGTCCAGATGGCTTACCTCACGCCAGACAGACAGAGGCAACTGGCAACATACTTCAAACAAATGGCAACAAAAACCCAGTTATCTGCAAGACAAATTCTGCAGGCTTTGGGATTCATGGCATCCTGCATTCTACTAATTCCGTATGCGAGACTGCATATGAGGAAACTTCAATGGTACCTAAAAAGTTTATGGAGTCAACATTGTCACAGCCTGGAAACAATGATTCCTCTCATTCCCTGCCTGCAACAGGAGTTTCTTTGGTGGGCAGAGACATGTCACCAAAACAAGGGACTGTCATTCACTCTACACCCTGCCACCCAAACCCTAACTACAGACGCATCAGGCTATGCTTGGGTGCCCACCTGGCAGGGAGATGTATTCAGGGCAAATGGAGCCCAAACCAAATGCATCTGCATATCAACCAGAAAGAAATGCTAGCTGTTCAGAATGCTCTGACAGCCTTCAAAGACTTACTTCATCCAGGACAACTACTGATAAAGACGGACAACACCACAGTTATGTGGTACATAAACAAGCAGGGGGGTACACATTCCTACTCCCTTTGCAGACTAGCCATGGCCTTGTGGAACACAGCCTTGACTCACCAAATACATCTTCAAGCACAATTCCTGCTAGGAAAACAAAATACTCTGGCAGACGACCTAAGCAGAAATCGTATGGACCCACACGAATGGAAACTGGATCCACAAATCTTCAGCATGTTAACACAGAAATGGGGGATCCCAGACATAGATCTATTTGCCTCTCCCCAAAACTATCAGTTGGACAAATTCTGCACAAGAACTCATCACAAAAAAAGCATGGAAAGTGGATGCTCTATCCTTCAGCTGGAAAAACCTATCAGTCTATGCCTTTCCCCCTCTGCCTCTACTCTCCAAGGTCTTACTAAACGTCACAGACAGGAAAAAATAAAAATGATCCTAATTGCGCCAGACTGGCCTCGCCAGCACTGATACCCACTCCTGCGTAATGTCACACCTTCCACCGTGGCACCTGCCTCAGACACCTTACTTACTGTCTCAGCAGAGCAACCAAATTCTGGACACCCAGCTCCAAAATTTGAATCTTGTAGCATGGCTAATCATCTAAATTCACCCTTAGCATCCCTCAGCAAACTTGTGATGGATGTCATTTTGGAGGCGAGATGGCCTAGTACTAGAAAATCTTATGCTGACAAATGGAAAAGATTCTGTACCTGGAACCAGTCACAAGGAAGAAGTACAACAGTGCCCAATATTCCTCAGATTTTACAATACTTAACTGAGATGCTTCACAAGGGCCTGTCTTTTTCTTCCATAAAAATCCATGCCTCTGCCATTTCAGCTCATTACAACACAGAACCCTCCCCTCTTTTCTCATCCCCTGCTAAAGCATATCTCAGAGGGACCAAAAACTTAAGACGGGCTCCCAGGAGAGCTCCAACCCCTGCCTGGGACCTCAGTTTTGTATTGGAAAAACTCACTCTCCCTCCTTTTGAGCCAGCTGCTACTGCAGTCCTAACATTTCTGTCCTGGAAGACAGCTTTCCTTTTAGCAGTCACTTCAGCTAGAAGGATTTCTGAATTACAGGCTGTTATGGCAGTGGAGCCTTTCATTATTTTTCATGCGGACAGGGTGTCTCTCAGGACCAAAACATCATTCATGCCTAAGGTGGTATCCATTGTGGCTCTCAATCAGACCATTCATTTGCCAACTTTCTTTCCCAATCCACAGAACAAGGGGGAGTGGATTCTGCATTCATTGGATGTACACAGACAACTTAGATTTTATTTAAACAGGGCAAAATCTCTAAGAAAATCTGAGCAACTACTGGTGGCATTTGCTGCAAGAGCAGAAGGAAAGGCTGTTTCAAAGCAGACTATTTCCAAATGGATAAGCCATTGTATTTGTTTCTGCTATATGCACCATGGTATAACTACCTCCCAGGGGATCAGATCTCATTCCACCAGGGCTGCATCTACTTCAACAGCCTTTCTCAGAGGTGTTCCTACCAGAGACATTCTAGAAGCTGCTACCTGGAGCTCAGTTCATACGTTCACCAAACATTACCATTTACCTTTCTTCTCTAAATCCAGAGCTGGCTTTGCCACTGATGTCCTGCAGGGCCTTATAGCTGGTCCTAATGCTGTATAATTCCATCATCCCAACCATAGCTTTGGGAATCTACCCAAATGTAATGATTGCAACAGTGAAACCTGAAGAACATAGTACAGTTGTGTCCACTTACCGTAAATGTAGATGTTCGAGTGTATTCACTGTTGCAGTCCTGGTTATCCACCCTCCAGCCCCCTGTTTTTTCTCTTACTATACCTCTACTTTCTTTTACTATGCTTAAAAGCCTTTTTGGTGTATTTGCTTTTGTTTGGAGGTATATTTTTTGTGTTTTAAAATCTCCGTCTCTCTCTCTCTCTCTCTCTCTCTCTCTCTCTCTGTTTTTTTTTTTTTGCTCCCCATTTGGGGGACACCTGACATCTGGGGCAAGAAAAACTAATGTAATGGCGTCGGCTTCATGTTTTATACCCCTGACGACCTGACGTCATGGAAGAAGGGACAGCAACCGACGCAGGACCCAAGACTTTGTTAATCAGGCCGACTGAGGGCAACCTGCCAGTAGATTACCCTGATGTAATGACTGCAACAGTGAATACACTCGAACATCTACATTTATGGTAAGTGTACACAACTGTACTTTTCTCTTTCTCTTCTCCCTTCTCCCTCCTTTCCTCCTGCTTCTCCACCAATGAGAATTACGGTTGAGGTTTCATCTATTGACTCTTCTGGGGATGAATCATTGGCATACTCTGCCCAAATTTCATCACCCGTAGGATATGCATCCCCAGAACAAGAATCTGATGGCACAGATTCTCCAGGAGAGGATATTTCCTTTTGGGAAATCATTGTTAAAATGAGGGAATTCTTTAAATGGGGTTGCTCCTAGGTGTCAGAATTTCAGTAAAAGTATTATAACCTTCTGCAGATAGACTCCCCTACATCTGCAGTTCCCCCTGTGCTGCCAGCACTTTTAGATGCCTTTTCAGCAGCCTCCTAGTGCCCTGGCTCCCAGCCTCCTGCTCATAAAAGGGCAGGCAGATTTTACAAGGTGCCAGAGGATTCCAAATTCTTATTTAAATGTCCCTCTGCAGACCCAGCAACAATTTCTGTGTCTACTGATAAGTCCTTCAAGATGTTGCCCTCTGTGACGCCCGTGCACTGGCCCAGTAATCAAGGAGCCTCAGTCCTCACCACTAGCACCAGTGAGGGGGCGTACAGATTGGGAAGTATAACAAGTACACACACAGTAAAATACAATTTCCCGTAAGAGCACAGACATCACAGTCAGCCTGGGTCTGTTTTCTGCCTTTCTCTCCAGATCCCCAATAAGACTCCCCAGTGGCACAGCTATAGGGTTCAGATCTCAGCTGAGTAGTCAAGCCAAAACCTCCATTACCCTCTGTCCAACCATTGCTTTGTGTCCCTGCCCAAGTAACTGACACACACACACACTTTGAGATTTGGTTTATATACAAACGCACAGACACTTCTGTGGAAGGCTAGCACAGGTTCTCCAGCTATGCTCCTTCCTGCCAGGCTTTAAGGTAGTAATCACTGCCACCAACTACCCTTATCAGCTACTAATAGGGTGACCAATTTCACTGTATAATATTACTGTTATCTAAATAGTAAGTGTAACCCAGGGCTAAGGCTATTCTGGAGTGGCTTAGTTCATTATCACTAAATACATGCAAGTACTCTAGAGCTTAAATTATCTCTACACAAAACAGCCACAGTTGTAAGGTTTAAAAATATTTAAGAATAAATAATAAAAACACAAGGCAATACTTATTACTTCAACACAATGACATTACAGAGTTCAGAAATCACAGGAAAATGCTTTAAAATAATACTGTAAAATAGTTTGACATAAATATAGAAAACAGCTAGACTAATCTGGCTATTTCTATCTATCTGTAAGAAAAATCACTGTTCTAAATAAATATCTTACAGAGCAAGCAAGTGCTGGTGAGTGGATGTTCTTCAGACAAAATCCAAAATGCTTTCTCTCTGGGAAAGTCTAAAATTGATAACACAGTACTGCTGAGTCATTTCAGATTACATCACTCTTAACGGTTCTGATTCTGTTTCCCAGGCTAACAGAAACTCAATTTACATTTCTTAATAAGCTGCACCTGGCCAGGAAGCCACAGCAATAAAAGACATTATACATGTAAAACTTTAGTAATTATCTCTTAAATCAAGACAATAGAAAGAATTTCCTGGCCCAGACATCCTGTCTCCAAGCTTGAGATCAGTCAGTCATGCAATGCCTGACTTATCAGCTTTCTTCCAGCAGACTACACTGTGGTTACATTTTTGAAGCTCAGTAGAACATATAGTTTAATCATAACATACAGATGTTCTTCGTGTTTCACTGTTGCAGTCATCACATTTGGGTTATCCTGCCAGGGGTAGCCCTCAGTCGGCACGAATACCAGAGGCTTAGTATTTCTGCGTCGGTTGCTGTTGCTCCATGACTGACGTCAGGTCATCAGTGGTATAAACTCCAGCAGCCGTAGCCATTACATCTGTCTTTCTTGCAGAGGAGACGAAGCAGAAGTAGTTCGCAAGAGTTTCAGTCCGCCACTACCTGAGTTTTCGTTTCCGAATGGAAGTTGAAGTCTTCTAAAGCTAAGTACCCCATTAGCGATCCTCTTTTCTTGCTCTAACCGATGTCCGAAAAAGTTAACAATTGTCTCGCCTGTGAAAAGCAAATACTACACCAAGACTTCCATTCTTACTGTGTCACGTGTTTAGGCCCAGACCACTATGTCCCCCGCTGTCGCTTTTGTGCTTTGTTCAATGCCAGAACTTTACATCGTCAGGCCCTTATTGTAGCTAGATATTTTTGCTCTTAGTCCTCGAATTCCAATATGACTTCAGTAAGCCATCTGACTACCGATCTTCCGAAAAAAAATTAAAAATAAAGACAGAGACAGACCGTACAGGTTCAAAACTGCCGATGACGCTTCCGTTAAGCTAGTCATCAGTTCTCCGGACCTCAGTGAAGCACTTTCGCAGCTCCTGATGACCGCTTATGTGGATTTGCAGGCTGCTACCCGAGACCCTTTCAGAGTCCGGTATGCAACCACAAAAAGGGACTTCCCTTCTCACAACCCCACGCCACCCAGACCCTCACTACAGATGCATCAGACTATACCTGGGGTCCTCATCTGGATGTCAGGTGCATTCAGGGCCAGTAGAGCACAAATCAAATACATCTGCACATCAACCAAAAAGAGATGTTATCTGTTCAGCACACTTTCAGACCCCTACTCTCCCCGGTGCCTCTACTGATCAAGGCGGACAAACACAACAGTGATGTGGTATATCAACAGGCAAGGAGGGGACTCACTCTTATCCTCTCTGCAGGCTCGCTATGACCCTTTGGCACACGGCCTCAGCCATGTAACTACACCTGTTAGCACAATTCCTTCCAGGATCTCTAAACTCTCTGGCAGACAACTTAAGCAGAAACTGCTAGACCCACACAAGTGGCAGCTAGACCACAGAACCTTCACCCTTGTATCCCAGAAATGGGACACCCCGAAGGTCGACCTTTTTGCTTCCCACTCCAATCAGCAGCTCAGCAAATTCTGCACCAGGGAACCTCACAGCAAGGCCTGGAAAGTGGATGCTCTATCCTTCCAGTGGGTAAACCTCTCGATCTATGCATTTCCCCCTCTACTACTCATTTCAAGGGTACTGCTCAAAATAAGGGAGGAAAAATCAAGGGCAATCCTGATTGGCCCAGACAGGCCATGCCAGCACTGGTACCCACTGCTGCGCAGCCTGTCACTCCTGCCACCATGGCACCTACCTCAGATCCCAACACTCCTTACCCAGAGGAATGGAGAATTCATGCATCCCCAATTGCAGACCCTCAACCTGGCAGCCTGGCTTATTCCATGACTTCTCCTGAAGCTGCCAGCCTAAGCAAACAAGTTCTAGATATTATACATGAGGCCAGACGCCCCAGCACTAGAAAATCCTATGCTGACAAGTGGAAAAGATTTTGCACCTGGATCCAGGCTAAGGGAGCCGGAACGGCGCAGCCCTCCCTACCTCTCATCCTGGATTACCTGGCATACCTACTACACAGGGGTCTATCTTTCTCTTCTATTAAAATTCATGCCTCAGCCATCTCTGCTCATTTCAGCACAGCGCCACCTCTCTTCTCACACCCTCTCATCAAACAGTTCCTAAGGGGGGCTAACAACTTAAGGCCACCCAGAAGAGCTGCTACCCCAGCTTGGGACCTTAACTTTGTGCTGGAAAAACTCACCCTGCCCCCCTTTGAACCTGCAGCTTCAGCAGAGCTGAAATTTCTCTCTTGGAAGACAGCCTTGCTTCTGGCCATCACTTCAGCTAGAAGAGTATCAGAGCTACAAACACTTATGGCTGTAGAGCCCTTCTTCATTTTCCATGCTGACAGGGTTCCTCAGGACTAACCCATCCTTCATGCTTAAAGTGGTGTCTAGTGTGGCTCTCAACCAATCCATTCATTTGCCCACCTTTTTTCCCACCAGTTTTCACAAAACAAGGAGAAAAGGATTCTGCGCTCTAGATTCTATCTGAACAGGACTAAATCTTTCAGAAAAACTGATCAAGTGCTAGGCAGCTTCGCTGCAGGAGCAGAGGGCAAGGCCATTTCCAAACAGTCTCCAAATGGATAGCACACTGCATCCATTTCTGATGCAAACAGCAGGGGAAACCATCCCCAAAGGGGGTCAGGACACATTCCACCAGAGCAGCCTCCACCTCTCCAGCTTTTCTCAGAGGGATCCCCACCAGAGACATCCTGGAGGCTGCAACATGGACTTCTGTTCATACCTTCACCAAGCATTACCACCTGCCTATCTTCTCCAAATCCAGGGCAGGCTTTGCCACCACAGTCTTGCAGGGCATCCTAGCCAACCCACAGTCTTCTTGACTGCCTCCACCCTTTTCATCAGCTTTTGGGAATCAACCCAAATGTGATGACTGCATCAGTGAAACACTAAGAACATAGTACAGTTGTGTACACTTATCATAAATGTAGATGTTCAAGTGTATTCACTGTTGCAGTCCTGGTTTCCCTCCCTCCATCCCCCTTGTCTGTGTGTGTGTCTCTCTCTCTCTTCTTACAAGGAAATTTTGGTATTTACTTTCTACTGGTGGTATTCTTCCACCATAACCTCGCTCCCTATTGGGAGCTCCTGACAGGGCAAGAAAAACTGATGTAATAGTGTAGGCTGCCAGATTTTATACCACTGATGACCTGATGTCAGTCCTGGAGTGACAGCAACCGACGCAGAAATACTCAAATGTGATGACTGCAACAGTGAATACACTCGAACATCTACATTTATGGTAAGTGTACACATCTATACTTTCTCTTTACATTTGTAAAACCAAACCTGTGGATTTTATTAATGATTACAAATGACATAGAATTAACTACAAAATTCTATCTAGGTAGCCTGGCAGCCGTCACACCTTCCACTTCCCATCTCCCTTCAGACAAGGAGAATAAAGTTATGGAGAGGTTGGAGAAGAAAGTCTATACTTCTGCAACTCTGGCATTTATGGCCATAAACTACCAGACCCATATGCCTAAATATTCTTTAGCCCTTCTCTGTGACACCTGTAAGTTAATCTCAGAACTTCCAGATTCTCCCAGACTCAGTCATCCTCCTTTCTGAGCACTTCTGCTGAAGTTGCAAGCCATTCAGTTAAGTGTAGCTACGATGCAGTGGCAGCATCTGCTAGGGCTGCTGTTTCTGGGTCGATTCTCGAGAGGTTCTCCTGGCTCAGACTATAGCCCTTGCCCTCATCATTCCTCAGGTCTACATGGTGTCTCTTGACATTAAGAATGCTTACCTCCATATTCTCATTCGTCCTCACATTTTCAGTTTTCTGCCTTGCCTTCTAGGTTGTCTACTGCTCCAAGGGTCTTCACAAAATGCTTGGCTCGTGTCTAACCGTTTGCAGACTAAGGGGTTTTCAGATTTTCCTGTACTTGGACGAGCTTCTTCTCCAGGCCTATTCAACAAATACCCTTCAAGAGAATCTGCTCTTCATGGTGTCTCTACTGGAAAGTCAAGGATTCACTATCCACTATCAAAATTCTTCCCTGGTTCCGTCACAAGGCCATGTCTTTTTAGGATCCAGAATCCAGACAGGATGTTGCCTTCCTTCCTCCTGAAAAAGTTCTCTATCTCACAGCCTCCTTCCAGGCCCTCTTGCCTCTTCTATCTCTGACTGCCATGGAGTTTCTCCACCTCTTGGGCTTCATGGCACCCACTAGCCCCATGCTTCCTCTAGCCAAGCTACACATGAGGAAATTCCAGTAGTATCTCAGGTCAATATTGATGCAACATTCTCATCCACTGGAGTTTGTGAGTCTCCTTCTCCCTGCTTTAAAAATAAATTGAACTGGTGGATTCAGCAGGTTACCATGAATCCAGACCTACCCTTACAGGCACCCCTTCCCACTCAGGAGTTGTTCACTGACGCTTCAGTCTTAGGATGGGGAGCAACCCTGGCATCCTGGAAGGTTCAAGACGTGTGGTCCCCCTCCCAAAAGAGGGAACACACAAACATAAAACAGGTGAGAGCTCTTATTTTCGCTCTGCAAATCTTCAAACCTCTTCTTCTGCCAGGTTCCCTGAAGTGGTTCACAGACAATACCATAGTCCTTTGGTATGTCAACAAGCGGGGGGAACCAAGTCTTATCTCCTGTGCAGACTGGCTCTCCAAGCTTGGGAATTGGCCTCTGAGTCAACTCACTCTCCAAGCTGTTTACATTCCTTCCACTCAAAATGTTATGGCAGGCACACTGAGTAGGTCCATGACTCAGTCCCACAAATGGATGTTACACAAGGATGTGTTTCTGGCCATTGTCCATCAGTGGGGTACACCTCACGTAGATCTCCTTGCCTCCTGTATGAATAGACCACTTCTAAAGTTTTGTACCAGAGTTCCCAGTCCTCTGGAATGGAAGGTGGACCCCCTGTCCTTTTCTCGGAAGGATTTGTTTCTCTATACATTCTCCCCTTCCCGCTTTTCCAAAGTCCTGTTGAAGATCTAACAGGAGCAACCAAAAGTCTTGTTGATGACTCCCTTTTGGCCAAGACAATATCAGTACCCTTTTCTGTATTTAGCCAAGGAGAGTCTTCACAAATTACCCCACAGAGTGGATCTACTCACAGGACAAGGGATCTCTCATACATCCACAGGTGACAACCCTGCAACTGACTCTGTGTGTGATGGGGCTTTGATTCCTTTCAGACACCTTTTCTCTGAGGACGTGCTGCAAGTTCTGTAGGAGGCCAGAAAACCCAGTAGCAGGAAATCCTATATTGCTAGATGGAAAAGCATCTGGTGTCTTTCTAAGAGTCTGCAACCATGTGGTGGATGTTCCAGTGGGTCTGTCTTACCTGTGTGAATTATTGAAGTGTGAATGGTCATACTCTTCAGTAAAAGCTCACCTTTATGCAATCTCTGCCTATGACTCCTCCCTTGGCCTCAAGACTGGAAGTTAAACTTTTCATGAAAGGCGTCATTCATATTAGACCACCAAGGAAACCAGTTCCTCCTCCTTGGGATCTAAAATTTGCTCTAGAAAAACTTAGCCTGACTCCTTTTGAAACAACAATTTCTTCTCTTCAGCATTGCACCTGGAAAATAGTTCTTCTTGTAACCATCACCTCAGCCAGAAGGGTCTCAGAACTTCAGGCACTAATGGCCTCTTCCCCTTTACTGTTTTCCACAAGGATAGGATCTCCTTATGCACTAACCCCTCTTTTATGTCCAAGGTAATGAGTGAGTTGTCACTCAATCAGTCCGTTAATCTGCCCACCTTTTTCCCATCTCTGCAGTCCTCTATTGAGAGGATTTTACACACCTTGGATATGCATAAACAACTCAGATTCTGTTTGGACAAAAACAAATCTGTTAGGAAATCTGATCATCTTTTTATCTTCTATCATCTGAGGGCCCTGGGCAGGCCTGTTTCCAAGCAGACTGTTTCTACTTGGATTTCCAAAACCATTTCCTTTTGCTATGTGTCCCATGGAAAAACTCTTGATTTCCCAGTAAGGGCACATTCCAATGTAGCTGTGTCGTCTTCTGGGGCTTTCTTCAAAGGTCTAGACATCTTCTGTATTTTAGGAGCAGCTATCTGGTCTTCTGTACACACTTTCACAAAACACTGCAAGTTGGATGGCATTTTCAGGTCTAGAGCTGGTTTTGCAAGGGCTATTTTGCAGGGGTTTGTAGAGAGTGCTACTGCCCCCTCTACCCAATTCCTGTTCTGCATAAGCTTTGGTATTCTCCCTCATGTGATGAATACTGCAACATATGAATAGATGGGTATATAATAGTTGTGTAAAGTCTTACTATAACCATAGATGTTCTTCTCTTCTATATATTGCAGTAGCCCCCCCCCCACCTTCCCCATGATGCTTGCCTGTATGCTGGTAGTGTGTTTCCTCACCTTTGTCATGCTGTTGCTCTTCCTGTGGCATTCAGATGTTCTTCGTGTTTCACTGTTGCAGTCATCATATTTGGGTTATCCCTGCCAGGGTAGCCCCTGGCCAGCCCAAATACCAGAGGCGTAGTATTTCTGTGTCGGTTGCTGTCTGCTTCAGGACTGGGGGTTGGGAGGGTGGCCTAATGGTTAAGGTGTTTGCCTTACAAACACAAGGTGCAGGGTTTGAATCTCACAAGGGATAATTGGCTAGGCTTAAAATGGCTCACAAGAGCAATTAGCTTAGTACTAATCTATGAACCTATGAACCTATGAATCAGTAGTATAAAGTAAGGCAGCCAATGCCATTACATCAGTCTTTCTTGCTGTGGAGCCCGAAGCAGAAGCAATTTGCACGAGTGCCGGTCGGCCGCTATCTGAGGTTCGTCTACCGAATTGAACCTGAAGTCTTCTAAAGCTAAGTACCCCGTTGGGGATCCTTTTTTCTTGCACTAACCGATATCAGAAAAAGTTAACAGTTGTCTCGCCTGTGGAAAGCAAATACCACACAGAGACTTTCATTCTTACTGCGTCACTTGCTTAGGCCCAGACCACGACTTCCCCCGCTGTCGCCTCTGTGCTTTGTTCAATGCCAGAACTATCCATCGCCGGGCCCTTATTGTAGCTAGACATTTTCGCTTACAGTCCGAGAACTCTGATATGGCTTCGGTAAGCCATCCGACAGCAGATCTTCCAATAAAACGTAAAGGTAAAGACAGACACAGACTGCACAGGTCCAAACCTACCGACGACGCTCCTCTTAAGCTAGTCATCAGTTCTCCGGTCCTCAGTGAGGCGCTTTTGCAGCCCCTGATGCCCGCTTATGTGGATCCGCAGGCTGCTACCGAGACCCTTTCGGTGTCTGGTATGCCGCAAAACTCTTCGACTAAGGATCCTGTGGTCGTCTCTACCTTGGATGGGTCCGGAGCTGCTGAGCAGGCACCGGCTTCCAAGAAAGTCCTTCGCACTACCGATTCTCGACACAAATCAACATCTTCTTTCATGACTACTGTACTTTCGAAAACGACCGTGTTTCTTGTGCCCAGGGTATGAACCACACCCAAGAAACCGATGACCCAATCTGAGGCACCTGCTTCCTTGCCTCAGTCTCATATGCTTAAAATGGCAGAAGACCTTATGATAATCAGGGGAAGCCAAGCTACCTACTCCAAAAGGAAAAGAGATCTGTCCCCTGTAGTTTTGTCTGAACAAGAGTCAGATGATTCTGATGATTCTGAATATGAAGACATGTAACCCCTCTCTACTTATGAGGATTCTGATGCAGAGGATTCAATCCCTTCAGCCTCTCCCTCAGAGGATTTTTCCTTTGGGGAAACCCTCCATACCTTAACGGAGCATTTTCAATGGGAGAGTCAGGACTACCCTCAGTCTAAACAGAGACTCGGAGTTCTTAGATCTTCCACAGCACAGACCCTTGGCCCCATCCCCCCAGTCCTGGATGTTGTGGAGGATGTTTTCCTGGAATCCAGGTTGACTCCTTACACCCCCCCCCCCCCGCACCCAGAAAACCAGACAGGTACTACAGAGTCCCTGATTCTCACAAATTTCTTTTTAAAAATCCTACTGCTGACCCTGAGGTAATTTCTCAAGAGCCTAAAGGAATTTAAGCAACCCCTGCTAAGAATCCCACCCTCTCAGATAGGGATTCCCGAGCACTAGACAGATGGGGTAAAAAAAGTATACACCTCAGCTACTCTTGCTATCAGAGCACTAAATTGTCAGTTCCATATGCTAAAATTTCAGCAACATACCCTGGAACTCCTCAAACAAAAAATGTCTTCCTTTCCTGATTGTGCAGAATCAGAGTTACAAGAGTTAATGCATTCTGCAAGTCAAGTAACTAAACACACCTTGCACTGGGGTTTTGATGCCCTAGAAGCTTCTTGCAGTGCAGCAATCACCGGATCTGTCCTAAGAAGACATGCATGGCTAAAGGAACATCCCTTGCCAGACCATGTCAAATCTAAATTGTTGGATGCCCCCGTGCACAAAGACAACTTATTTGGCACTAAGGCAGAAGAGGTCTTAAAAAAGATGAAAGAAAAAGCAAAATCTATGCATACAGTTAAGGATTTCTTACAGGTCCAGCCACCCAGGTTCAGCAGGCATTGTCCCACCAAGCACTGGTCCTTTCCTGCTCCCACTAGGCCAGTTCAGCCCAGACCCCAGGAAACCAGACCCCCCCAGACAACAGTCACAGGGAAATGCAGAAATCTAAACAGTGGACTACCTCCACTCAAAACCAGGAAGTTCTAAGCCACCCACCTATGGTAAGAACTCGCAGTGACTCACCCCCCCCCCCTCTGCCCACCTTCACTTTCCCTTAGGAGGAAAACACTCCTTTCATGCAAGCACCTGGGCCACCATTACCAACGACTACTGGCTTCTCAACATAGTGTCCCAGGGATACAGATTTTCCTTCCACACCCTACCAACTCCAAAAGGGTTCCCAGATCTAACTCCAAACCAGTGGGTAGAGGCACAAAAGCAAGCCCTTTCCTTGCTCTCTATGAGGGCAGTAGAGCACGTTCCTGCAGAACAGAAAGGCCAAGATTGCTACTCCAGACTTTTTCTGGTACCCAGAAAAGAGGGCGCCTAGTGCCC
This sequence comes from Protopterus annectens, assembly GCF_019279795.1. Lineage (NCBI taxonomy): Eukaryota > Metazoa > Chordata > Ceratodontiformes > Protopteridae > Protopterus > Protopterus annectens. Next base: position 1,719,423,696 of record NC_056732.1, on the reverse strand, counting down.
CATCTTCAATCTATCCATTCTAAACACTTTCCTGGTGATCCCAAAATTCAAAATGCTCACCCTTCATCAGCTGTGACCCAGGCTCTCCAAGGATGCTTGGCTAACCACCCTAGACGTAAAAGAGGCCTACCTCCACATTCCTATCTGGGAATTATGCAGAAAATATCTCACTTTCAGGGCAGGATCTCAGCACTTTCAGTTCTCTGCGCTTCCGTTTGGCTTATCTACTGCTCCCAGAGTTTTCACAAAATGTCTGGCTCCGGTCATTGCCTTTTGCAGACAAAGGAATATCCAGATTTACCCATATTTAGACGACTGCCTAATTCAGGCAGACAACCATGAAAAGCTGCTCAAGCACCTAAGCTTTGTAAAGTCCCTACTAACCTCCCTAGGGTACACAATCAACAAAAAGAAATCCAAACCAATGCCCACCCAAAGGATTATATTCCTGGGAGCAAGCCTGGACACAACATCCCAGATGGCATTCCTTACACCAGAAAAGTAAACTTTCCTAACAGCCTTTTTCTCTCAACTAGCCTCCAGACCCCAGCTATCTGCAAGGAAAATCCTGCAAGCTCTAGGGTTCATGGCATCTTGCATACTACTAATTTCATATGCCAGATTGCATATGAGGAAACGTCAGTGGTACCTAAAAAGCCTTTGGTGTCAACACTCTCAAGACCTGGTGACTCTTGTACCTATAATACCTTGCCTCAGAAAAGATTTTCTTTGGTGGACAACAGCATGCTCCCATAACAAGGGACTACCTTTCTCACCACCTCCCGCCTGCTAGACCCTCACCACAGACGCATCAGACTATGCCTGGTGTGCACACCTGGACGGCAGGTGCATACAGGGCCAATGGAGCCCACAGCAAATCCATCTGCACATCTGCCAAAAAGAGATGATGGCTGTCCAGCATGCCTTGATAGCTGTCAAGCCCCTTCTCTCCCCAGGGGCTCTCCCGATCAAAACAGAACAGTGTGATGTGGTATATCAACAAGCAGGGAGGGACTCACTCCTACCCTCTGTGCAGGCTGGCCATGACCCTTTAGCATGCAGCCTCTGCCATGCAACTCCACCTGTTAGCACAATTCCTACCAGGCTCTCTCAACTCTCTGGCAGACCACTTAAGCAGAAATCTTCTGGACCCACACAAGTGGCAGCTCAACAGAAGAACCTTCACCCTAATAACTCAGAAATGGGGCACCCCCAAGGGTCGACCTCTTTGCCTCCGACACTAACCATGAGCTCAGCAAATTCTGCATGAGGGAGCATCACTGCATGATTTGGGAAGTGGATGCCCCGTCCTTCCCCTGGGTCAGTCTTATCGGTCTGTGCCTTTCCTCCACTACCTCTCATCCCCAGGGTACTGCTCAAAATAAAGGAGGAAAAACCAAGGGCAATCCTTACAGCTCCAGACTGGCTTCGCCAGCACTGGTACCCTTTGCTGCGCAGCCTTTCCCCGCTGCCACCATGGCATCTTCCTCAGATTCCAAACCTCCTGACCCAGAGGGAAGGGGAATTTATGCATCCCTAATTGCAGGCACTCAGTTTGGCAGCTTGGCTTATTCCCTAACTCCCAATCAGTCTGCCAACCTCAGTAAACAGGTTCTAGATGTTATACGTGAGGCCAGACGCCTTAGCACTAGAAAGTCTTATGCTGACAAATAGAAAAGGTTCTGCACCTGGATTCAGGCTAAGGGAGCTAATACTGCACAGCCCTCCCTCTCATCCTAGATTACTTAGCTGACCTGCTACACAGTGGCCTTTCTTTTTCCTCTATTAAAATTTGTGCATCTGCTATCTCTGCTCATTTTCCCACTGAGCAGCCCCTTTTCTCACACCCTTTGATCAAACAGTTCCTAAGAGGGGCTAGCAAATTGAGGCCACCCAGAAGAGCACCAACACCAGCCTGGGACCTTAACTTTGTGTTGGAAAAGCTCACCCTGCCCCCCCCCCCCCGCCCCTCAAACCAGCTTCTTCGACAGAGCTAAAATTTCTCTCCTGGAAGACAGATTTCCTTCTGGCCATCACTTCAGCCAGAAGGATGTTCTTCATGTTTCACTGTTGCAGTCATTACATTTGGGTAATCTGCTTGCAGGTTGCCCTCAGTCGGCCTGATTAACAAAGTCTTGGGTCCTTCGTCTGTTGCTGTCCCTTCTTCCATGACGTCAGGTCGTCAGGGGTGTAAAACATGCAGCCGACACCATTACATCAGTCTTTCTTGCCATGTGGTGCCCGAAGCAGAAGCTGTTCGCAAGTGCCAGTCAGCAGACTCCTGAAATTTTCATTTTCGAGTTTCAGAACCGAAGTCTTCAACTAAAAGCTAAGTACCCCATTGGGGAAACTTTTTCTTGCTCCTTACCGATGTCAGTAAAATTTAATAATTGCATTACTTATGGAAAGCAAATACCTCATAAAGATTTTCATTCGTACTGTAATCCTTGCCTAGGCCCTGACCACGATGTACCTTGCTGTCGGTTTTGTGCTTTATTTAATCAGCGCACTATCCGTCGCCGGTATATTTTTGCCTCTAAATATTTCGGTTTTCGTTTTAATTATCCAGAAATGTTGTCTGTTAGCCATCTGACTACCAGGATTCCGAAAAAACACAAAGATAAAGACAGAGACAGGCCGCTGAGGTCCAAAATTGCCGACGACACTTCTCCTAAGCAAGTCGCCAGTTCGCCAGTACTCAGTGAGGCGTTTTTGCAGCCCCTGATACCCGCTACGTCTGATTCGCAGGCCTCTACTGAGACCGATTCGGAGTCTGGTATGCCGCAAGATACTTCAACTATGGAACCCGCGGATGTCTCTACCTTGGATGGGTCCGGAGCTGCTGTGCAGGCACCGGCTTCTTAGGGTGTATTCAGGCCTACAGACTTGCATATTAAATCGACGCCTCCTTCATTACTAAGGCCTAAATCTCGATCCATGTCTAAAAAAAACTACGCCCAGGCCACATGCTCAGGCCCCTATGCCTAAAAAGCAAATTATAAAAATGGCTGAAGATCTAACTCTAATCAGGGGTAGCCAACCCCCCCCCCCACCCCAAGAGGTCTAGGGCTGAGCTTGATTATGAATCTTCTGATCAGGATTCTATTTTTCTGACTCTTCTGATAACCTGGATTTGTCTTTACCTACTTATGAGGATTCTGATGCAGAGGACTCTATTCCCTCTACTTCCCCTCCTGAGGATTTTTCTTTTGGGGAAACTTTACATACTCTAAGGGAGCATTTTCACTGGGAAAGTCAGGAATTTTCTGATTCAAAAAAGAGGCTTAGGGATTTCCTTCTCCTACCTCCGCATAGGCCTTTGGCTATTCCTCCTGTACTAAACATTGTTGATGATGCTTTCTCGGAATCCAATTTGGCCCCTGATTCCCTGCCTCCTGCTCCCAGTAAGCCTGACAGATACTACAGGGTCCCTGAGTCCTACAAGTTCCTTTTCAAAAATCCTATTGCAGATCCAGAGACTATTTCACAGGGGGCCAAGGGCATTAAGGCTTCTACTGCTATCCTACCCCTTCTGATAGAGACTCTAGGGTGCTGGATAGATGGGGTAAAAAGGTTTATACTTCAGCAGCCTTGGCAATTAGAGCTTTAAACTGCCAGTTTCATATGTTAAAATATCAACAACATGTTATTGGACTGCTTAAACAGAAAATTATGTTGATTCCTGACTGTGGAAAATAGACATACAGGATTTAATGCATTCTGCTGAACAAGTTGGAAAACATACTTTGCAATGTGGTTTTGATTCTTTAGAGGCCTCTTGCAGGGCTGCTGTTACTGGGTCTGTGATTAGAAGCTATGCTTGGCTTAAGGAGCAATCTTTGCCTGATCATGTTAAAGCTAAATTGTTGGATACGCCTTTAAATCAGGACCGCTTGTTTGGCAACAAGGCTGAAGAAGTTCTTAAAAAGATGCAAGATGAAGCTAAATCTATGCAAACTGTTAAAGATTTTTTACAAGTTCAGCCTCCTAGATTTAGTAGGCACTGGCCCTCTAAGAATTGGTCCTTTCCAGCCCCTTCCAGGTCTTCTCAAGCCAAACCCAGCCACAGCAAAAACCCTAGGTTTCAGTCCTAGGTGACTCACATAACTAAGCAGTGGGGGCCCTCCACTTCCAAGTCTGGGAATAACAAGACACCCCCTCCCCCCTATGGTAACTGTCTCAATGACTTCCTTTTAAAATTTCCAAGCACTTATCTTCTGACTCCCCCTTTGGGGGGAAAAGATTGCTCTTCATGCAAAGAACTGGGAACTCATTACCCAGGACAAATGGGTTTTAAATATATTGTCCCAAGGATACAGATTTCACTTCCACATGTTGCCAATGCCAAGTGGGTGGCCGGACCTACCCCCAAATCAGTGGGCAGAGGCTCAAAAACAAGTGCTTTCTCTCCTAAGCATGGGGGCTATTCAACTGGTATCAGAAGAGGAAAAGGAACAAGGTTTCTACTCCAGACTTTTCCTGGTACCCAGAAAAGACAAATCATGGCATACAATCCAGGCCTGTCTACTCTAAACACCTTTCTGGAGATTCCAACATTCAAGATGCTGACTCTTCACCAATTACTTCCTATGCTAGGCAAAGACACCTGGTTGGCAACACTAGATTTAAAAGAAGCATACCTGCACATCCCAATCAGGGAATCTTGCAGAAGATACCTATGCTTTAAAGCAGGCTACACGCACTATCAGTTCTCTGCACTTCCCTTTGGCTTATCTACTGCACCCAGGGTATTCACAAAGTGCCTAGCTCCAGTTATTACATTTTGCAGGCAAAGAAATATTCAAATATACCCATACCTGGACGATTGTCTAATTCAGGCAGAAAGCCAGGACATACTTTTGAATCATCTGGCATTTGTAAAAAGGTTTCTAACTTGACTGGGGTAGACCATAAATGAAAAGAAATCACAACTGATTACATTCCTGGGAGCAAGCTTGAATACAACTTCCCAGATGGCTTACCTCACACCAGAAAAGCAAATTCATTTGACAACCTACTTCAAACAAGTAGCCACAAAAACCCTGCTATCTGCAAGTCAAATACTGCAAGCCTTGGGGTTCATGGCCTCCTGCATTCTTCTAATTCCATATGCAAGACTGCATATGAGGAAATTACAGTGGTATCTAAAAAGACTATGGAGTCAACATTCTCACAGCCTAGAAACAATGATTCCTATCATACCTTGCCTACGCCTAGAGTTCCTTTGGTGGGCAGAGGCCTGCCACCAAAATAAGGGACTACCTTTCACACCTCCCCCTGCCGCCCAAACCCTAACAGATGCATCAGACTATGCATGGGGGGCTCACCTGGCAGGGAAATGCATTCAGGGCAAATGGAACCTAAGGCAAATGCACCTACATATCAATCAAAAAGAAATATTAGCTGTAAAGAATGCTCTGACAGCCTTCAAGGACTACATTCTTCCAGGACAATTAATGGTAAAGACGGACAACACCACGGTTATGTGGTACGTAAACAAGCAGGGGGGGTACACATTCTTACCCCCTCTGCAGACTAGCCATGGCTTTGTGGAACACAGCCTTAAGCTACCAAGTGCACCTACAAGCTCAATTCCTGCCAGGAAAATTAAATACACTGGCAGATGGACTAAGCAGAAACCTCATGGACCCACACGAGTGGAAACTGGAACCAAGGATTTTCAACATGTTGACAAGTGAATGGGGGAGCCCAGATATAGACCTGTTTGCCTCCCCCCAGAACTACCAATTGGACAAATTTTGCACAAGGACTCCCCACAAACAAGCCTGGAAAGTGGATACTCTGTCCTTCAGCTGGAAAAACTTATCAGTCTAAGCCTTCCCCCCGCTGCCTCTGCTCTCCAAAGTACTGCTAAAAGTCAAACAGGACAAACCAAGGATGATTTTGATTGCTCCAGACTGGCCGCGCAGTGTGTCACGGTTATCTCCATGGCACCTGCCTCAGACTCCTTCCCTGCTGTCTCAGCAGGAGAACCAGATTCTGCACCCCCAACGTCCAACACTGAACCTTGCAGCCTGGCTAATTACTTAAACTCTCCCTTACCATCCCTCAGCAAATCTGTGATGGATGTCATCTTAGAGGCAAGGAGGCCTAGTACTAGAACATTTTATGCTGAAAAATGGAAAAGATTCTGTACCTGGAACCAATCTCAAGGGATGAGCACAGCAGCGCCCAATTTACCTCAGATTTTACAATACTTAACTGAGATGCTTCACAAGGGCCTGTCTTTTTCCGCCATTAAAATCCACACCTCAGCCATTTCAGCTCATTATAACAGAGAACCCTCCCCTCTTCTCTCATCCACTGCTCAAGCAGTACCTCAGAGGGGCCAAAAATTTGAGGCCACCCAGGAGAGCTCCAACCCCAGCCTAGGACCTTAACTTTGTATTGGAAAAACTCACTCTACCTCCTTTCGAGCCAGCTGCTACTGCAGACTTAACACTTCTTTCTTGGAAAACAGCTTTCCTTTTAGCAATCACTTCAGCTAGAAGGGTATCTGAATTACAGGCCCTTATGGCAGTGGAGCCTTTCATCATCTTTCATGCGGACAGTGTGTCACTCAGAACCAATCCATCTTTCATGCCCAAGGTGGTATCCAGTGTGGCTCTTAATCAGTCCATTCATTTGCCAGCCTTCTTTCCCAATCCACATAACAAAGGGGAACGGATTCTGCATTCCTTGGATGTGCACAGACAACTTAGATTCTACTTGGACAGGACTAAACCTCAAAGAAAATCTGAACTGCTGCTGGTGGCATTTGCTGCAGGGGCAGAGGGGAAGGCTATTTCAAAACAAACCATTTCTAAATGGATAAGCCATTGCATTCATTTCTGCTGTAAGCACCATGGAAAACCTATCCCCCAGGGGATCAGACCTCACTCCACCAGGGCTGCATCTACTTCTACAGCCTTTCTCAGAGGCGTTCCTACCAGGGACATCCTAGAAGCTGCTACCTGGAGTTCTATACATACTTTCACCAAGCATTATCATTTGCCAATTTTCTCTAAATCCAGAGCTGGCTTTGCCACTGCAGTCTTGGAGGGCCTTATAGCTGGCCCTAATGCTATCTAAACTCCTCCTCCCCAACCATAGCTTTGGGAATCTCCCCAAATGTAATGACTGCAACAGTGAAACACGAAGAACATAGTACAGTTGTGTACACTTACCATAAATGTAGATGTTCGAGTGTATTCACTGTTGCAGTCCTGGTTACCCTCCCTCCTGGCCCCTAACTTCTTTTGGCTATTCCTCTACTTTCCTTTACTATGCTTAAAAGTCTTTTTGGTGTATTTGTTTTTTTGTTGGAGGTAAATCTTTGTGTTTTTATGTTTAATTGCTTCCCATTAGAGGGGCACCTGACATCTGGGGCAAGAAAAACTGATGTAATGGCGTCAGCTGCATGTTTTATACCCCTGACGATCTGACGTCATGGAAGAAGGGACAGCAACTGACGCAGGACCCAAGACTTTGTTAATCAGGCCAACTGAGGGCAGCCTGAAAGCAGATTACCCAAATGTAATGACTGCAACAGTGAATACACCCAGACATCTACATTTATGGTAAGTGTACACAACTGTACTTTCTTCGTGTTTCACTGTTGCAGTCATCACACTTGGGTTATCTGCCTGCAGGTAGCCCTCAGTCGGCCCGAATACCAGAAACTTAGTATTTCTGCATCGGTTGCTGTCGCTCCAGGACTGACATCAGGTCGTCAGGGGTATAGAAACAGGCAGCCAACGCCATTACATCAGTCTTTCTTGCTGAGGAGCCTGAAGCAGAAGCAGTTCGCACGAGTGCCGATCTGCTGCTACCTGAGTTTTCGTTTTCGAACTGAATCATCCTGAAGTCTTCTAAAGCTAAGTACCCCGTTGGGGATCCTTTTTTCTTGCTCTAACCGATGTCAGAAAAAGTTAAGAATTGTCTCGCCTGTGGAAAGCAAATACCACACCAAGATTTCCATTCTTACTGCGTCACCTGTTTAGGCCCAGACAACAACGTTCCTCACTGTTGGTTTTGTGCCTTGTTCAACGCCTAAACTATTCATCATTGGGCTCTTATTGTCGCTAAATACTTTCGCTCTCGATCTCCGTATTCTGAAATGGCTTCAGTAAGCCATCTGACTACTGATCTTCTGAAAAAACGTAAGGATAAAGACAGAGATAGACCGCACAGGTCCAAAACTGCTGATGATGCTTCCATTAAGCTAGTCGCCAGTTTGCCGGTGCTCAGTGAGGTGCTTTTGCAGCCCCTGCTGCCTGCTTCAGTGGATTTGCAAGCCGCTACCGAGACCCATTTGGAGTCTGGTATGCTGCGAGACTCTTGTTCGACTATGGAACCTGCAGATTTCTCTACCTTGGATGGGTCCGGAGCTGCTGAGCAGGCACCGGCTTCTGAGGAAGTTCTTCGCACTACCGATATTCGACACAAACCGACGACTTCTTTCTTGTCTTCATTTCTGTCTAAAAATACCGAGTTTCTAAGGCCAAGAGTACGAGCTATGCCTAAAAAACCGAAGACCCAAACTCAAGTACCTGCTTCCTTGCCACAACACAAAATGCTTAAAATGGCAGAAGACCTGATTATGCTGATTAGGGGAAGCCAGCCTTCCCCTGCTAAGAGAAAAAGAGACCTGTCCCCAGCAGCTTTAACAGACCAAGAGTCCGACAACTCTGAGGTATCTGATTATGAAGACATGCCTTTATCTGCTTATGAGGATTCAGATGCAGAGGAAGCCATACCCTCTGCTTCTCCTCCACCGGGTTTTTCTTTTGGTGAAACCTTACATACTTTAAGAGAGCATTTCCACTGGGAATGCCAAGACTATCCTTAGTCCAAAAAGAGACTCAGAGAATTTCTAGATTTGCCACAACATAGACCTTTAGCAATGCCCTAATTCTAGATGTTGTGGATGATATCTTTATGGAATCCAGTCTAACTCCTGATACCTTATCCCCTGCTCCTAGGAAACCAGACAGGTACTACAGAGTTCCTGACTCTCACAAATTCCTTTTTAAAAATCCTACTGCTGACCCAGAAATCATCTCCCAGGGGCCTAAAGGTATCAAAGCAACTACAGCTAAGAATCCCACCCCTTCGGACAGGGATTCCAGAGCTTTAGACAGATTGGGTAAAAAAGTATGCAACTCTTGCCATTAGGGCATTAAATTGCCAGTTTCATATGCTGAAGTACCAGCAACATATGGAACTTATTAAGCAAAAATTAGCTACCTTTGCAGACTGTGCAAAAAATAAAGAATTACAAGAGCTTATGCATTCTGCAAGCCAAGTCAGCAAGCATACTTTGCAATGTGGCTTTGATGCCCTAGAAGCATTTTGCAGGGCAGCAGTCACTGGTTCTGTACTGATAAGGCATACTTGGCTTAAGGAGCAGACCTTGCCAGACCTCCTTTGAATAAGGATAAGCTGATGTCCTTCAAGGATGCATCTGCAGTTGTCCTGTCGTCAGGCAGCCCTTCGGTCGGCCGGATTCCAAAGTCTGGGTCTGGCTTCGGCTGGTGTCGCACTTCACCCGACGTCATTGTGGCAGTCATTCGGGTATAAAGGCATCAGCCGACGCCATTTTCCTCAGTCTTTCTTGCCGCGTGGCGCCCGAAGCAGAAGCTGTTCGCAAGTGCCGGTCGGTCAGATCCAGAGATTACTACTACCGAATACTACTTCGAAGACTTCTATAAAGCTAAGTACCCCGTTGGGGACTCTTTCTTGCCTCAGCCGATGTCAGAGAAAGTTAATAACTGTTTATCTTGTGGGAAACAAATACCTCATAAAGATTTCCACTCCTATTGCATACATTGTTTAGACCCAGACCATGACGTAGCAGCTTGTCTAGCCTGTGCTTCTTTTAACCGACGGACGCTTAGACGTCGCTCGGACTTTGCTGAACAGATTTTCGGCTCCGATTTTGCCTACATTATGCCGCCGGATCCTCCGACTCGCACGAAATAACCAAAACGCAAAGAAAAGGACCGACATCGCGTCCGCGGTTTCGGCCAAAACCGCGGTTAAGCAAACCACGAGTGTCTCGGTTTCGGCCGAAACCGAGCAAGCGGTTCTTTCTACAGCAGATAACTTGCCTTCTACCGAGGCCTCTTCTAACCTGGTAGAAATGGCTTCTGAAATCCAACCTTCTGTTGCGATTTCACAGGATTTATCAGACACCATTCCCCTAGATATTTCTACCCCTGCACGTGGAGCTGCTAGGCCTCCTCCAGCTATGTCTATTAAGGCCTTTGCCAGGGCTAAAGCAGCCAAAGCATCAAAACCTGTGCCTGCCAAGCCCCCCTCTCACAGGCCCAGCACCAGCTCCCATATGCTTTCTTTGGCAGAGGATTTCATCTCTTTAATTCGTGGAGCCCAGCCTCATCCAGACAGGGCCTCTCCCTCCTCCAGAAAAGAGGCCAAGAGCAGAGCCACCTGAGCCAGTATCCACAGATGATTCCTCTGATGACTCAGAACATACAGACCCTCCTGAGGCTTCTTATTCTCCTTACGAAGACTCTGATGCTGAGGAGTCCATCCCTTCAGCCTCTCCTCCTGAGGAATTTTCCTTTGGGGAAATCTTGCATGCTATGAGGGAACAATTTCAGTGGCAGGGCCAAGATTTCTCAGACTCTAGAAAAAGGCTTAGGACCTTTCTACATTTGCCACAGCATAGGCCTTTAGCTATACCTCCAGTTCTATCTGTTGTTGATGATGCATTTAATGATGCTTGCACTGCTCCTGATGCTTTACCTCCGGCTCCTGCTAAGCCCGATAGGTACTACAGGGTCCCGGACACTCATCACCACTTATATAAGGCTCCTTTTGCAGATCCAGAGACTATCTCCCAGGGCCCTAAAGCTGTAGCAGCTACTTCTTCTAAAAAACCCCTCCCCTCTGAAAGGGAATCCAGGTCCTTAGAGAGATGGGGTAAAAAAGTTTACACCTCTGCTACTTTGTCAGCTAGAGCTTTGAATTGCCAATTTCATATGATTCAATATCAAGAGTTTATGCTTGACCAGTTGACTAAAAAGCTGTCCTCTGAAGAATCTTTAGATAAAAGTATGTTCAAGAAATGTTACATAACATACAGCAGGTTAGTAACCATTCTTTAAAATGTGGCTATGATGCACTGGAGGCTTCCTTTAGATCAGCCATGACTGGCACAGTTATCAGGAGGCATGCATGGTTGAAAGAACAGGCATTACCAGACCATGTCAAATCTAAGCTTTTGGATGCACCTATGGACAAGGTCAATTTATTTGGTGCCCCGCACAGCAGGTACTAAAAAGATGGAAGAGAAAGCAAAATCTGTGCAAACAGTGAAAGATTTCTTACAAGTTCAACCTCCAAGGTTTAGCAGGAACTGGCCCTCCAAGAATTGGTCCTTTCCGATCTCCTCTAAGGCACAAAGAGGCAGGAATAGGTGCTCTAGAGGCAGAAACCAATCCAGGGGTGCCTACAGGGGTCGCCAGTGGCAGGGTAACAACCAACGAGGCACGGATACAGCCACCACCACTACAACAACTCAATCACAGTGACTTGGCGGTGGCACCGCCTACCAGGGAACAACTAGAAGCACCCTTAGGCGGAAAGCTAACATTATTTTCAAGAAACTGGCACTGCATTACAAGAGAAAAATGGATTTTGCAAACTATAGACAAAGGTTACAGGTTCCATTTCCATACACTACCAGGAAAGAGAGGAATGCCAAACCTACCACCTTCTCAAAGGGCAGAAGCTCTAAAACAAATATCTCAATTATTAAGAATGAGAGCTGTGGAAAAGGTACCATCTATGGAGCAAGGGAAGGGATTTTACTCCAGGCTCTTCCTGTTACCAAGAAAAGAAAACAAATGGAGGCCTATTCTAGACCTGTCCGCTTTAAACACATTCCTCATTGTTCCAAAATTCAAAATGCTGACCCTACAGCAGCTTCTTCCCATGCTGGGCAAGGAGTCTTGGCTGGTAACTCTAGATCTCAAGGAGGCATACCTGCACGTCCCCATAAGACCAATTTGCAGAAGATACCTCAGATTTCTTGCAGGATCAGAGCATTATCAATTCTCAGCATTGCCCTTTGGCTTATCTACTGCGCCCAGAGTGTTCACGAAATGCCTGGCATCAGTAATCGCTCATTGCAGACTTCAGGGAATTCAAATCTATCCCTACCTGGACGACTGCCTGATACAAGCGGACAATAAAAACAAACTAACAGAAGACTTACAAAGAGTCATCTACCTGCTGCAAGCCCTGGGATATACAGTCAATACAAAAAAGTCAAGGCTGATTCCATCCCAAAGAATAAACTTTCTGGGTGCAGAACTGGACACATCAAAACAAATGGCATTTCTAACTGCAGAAAAGAAAGAGCAACTTCCTCTCTACTTCTTGGCATTAACAAAGCAGAGCCATCTAACTGCAAGAAAAGTGCTACAAGCTCTAGGCTTCATGGCATCCTGCATAATACTGGTCCCTCATGCCAGGCTGCATATGAGAAAGCTACAGTGGTACCTAAAGAATTTGTGGTCTCAGCACAAGCACAGCCTAGAAACCAAAATTCCAATGATCCCATGCCTGAAGCTAGAGTTCTTATGGTGGGCTCAGGCCTGTCAATCGAACACAGGATTGCCCTTCTGCAAAAGTCAACCAAGACAAACCATCACGACAGATGCCTCAGACCTCGGTTGGGGGGCACACATGATGGGCAAGTGCATTGAAGGCCTATGGACTCAAGACCAGCTGCATCTGCACATAAATCTAAAAGAAATGATGGCAGTAAAATTGGCAATCCAGGCATTCAGACCTTTTCTCCAAGAAGGCCAGTTGATGATAAGGACAGACAACACCACAGTTATGTGGTACATCAACAAACAGGGAGGCACACACTCATACCCTCTATGCCGGCTGGCACTGGACCTATGGGATGTGGCTCTGAGCTACAACATTCAATTACAGGCAATTTATGTACCAGGGAAGGAAAACATTCTAGCAGACATATTAAGCAGAACTACAACAGATGCCCACGAATGGATGCTGCATCCGGACATCTTCAAAACCATCACAAGAGAATGGGGATTACCACAAATAGACTTGTTTGCATCCCCATTCAATCACCAGTTGAAGAAATTCTGCACAAGGACTTATCACCCACTTGCTTGGAAGGTGGACTCCCTATCCTTCAGTTGGAAAAGCCTGACAGCATACGCATTCCCACCACTTCCTTTGATGCACAAGGTGCTTCTCAAGATCAAAGAGGAACGTCCGAGGATCATTCTGATAGCCCCAGACTGGCCAAGACAACATTGGTATCCACTGCTGAGGAGCATGTCCCGGGAACAAATATGGACACTGCCCCTGATCCCATTACTGCTGACACAGAACAACTACAACATCCTGCATCCAAACCTAAAAACTCTGCAGCTAACTGCCTGGAACATTACATAACAGCAATTAACCCAAATTTATCCCAAAGGGTTAAAGACATAATCCTGGAGGCTCGTAGACCTTCAACAAGAAAGAATTATGCAGCAAAATGGAAAAGATATCTCATCTGGAGTACTGCAAAGGGGCAAGATGTGACACTGGTGAACATAGCCAACATCCTGGAGTACTTGGCGGAGCTCTTCCATACAGGCCTGTCCTATTCCTCCATCAAGATACATGCATCAGCTATTTCAGCAGAATACAGCTTGGATCCTCCTGTCTTCTCGCATCCTCTGCTCAGACAGTTTCTGAGAGGAATTAATAATGTAAAACCTCCCAGGAAACCTCCATTGCCAGCATGGGACTTGAACTTTGTGCTAGAAAAACTGACTCTACCTCCTTTTGAACCAGCAGCTACAGCAGAATTGCAATACTTATCCTGGAAGACTGCTTTCCTGCTGGCAATAACTTCAGCAAGAAGGGTCTCTGAACTACAGGCTTTAATGGCAGTACAACCCTTCCTGATCTTCCATCAAGATAGAGTGTCCATGAGAACAAATCCTACATTTATGCCTAAGGTGGTATCCAGAGTCTCTTTAAATCAGGCTATCCACCTTCCTACATTCTTCCCCAATCCACAGAACAGGGGAGAAAAGCTCTTACATACCTTGGATGTACACAGACAATTATGCTACTACCTGGACAGGACAAAAAACAATAGAAAAACTGACCAGCTTCTGGTAGCATATGCAACAGGAAAGGAAGGAAAACCAATTTCTAAACAGACAAGACAATCTCCAAATGGATAGGAAATTGCATTAGATTTTGTTACTCCTACCATGGAAAGAAAACTCCAGAGAACATCAGGCCTCACTCCACAAGGGCTACAGCCACTACCACAGCTTTCTTACGAGGAGTGGCTACCAAGGACATTATAGAGGCTGCTACTTGGACCTCCGTGCATACATTTGCCAAGCATTATAACTTACCTCTATACTCTAGATCCCGTGCTGGTTTTGCCACTGCTGTTTTGCAAGGGATCCTGACTACACCATAATCTATTCTCATTTCCTCCTCCCCTAGTTTAGCTATGGTATTCTACCCATTTAAAGACTGCAGATGCATCCTTGAAGGACATAGTACAGTTTTGTACCTACCATAAATGTAGATGTCCGAGAGGAATGCATCTGCAGTCAGGATTACCCACCCTCCTTCCCCTCTGAGGTACTCCTAGGGTACTTACCAATCTTCAGCTAGCTTGGGGGGGATCTATTATGGTGTATTTGTTTGTATATATGTGCATACATGCTTATTTTGTGTGTTTGCTCTCTACTATTTGGAAACTTTGGCATTTATCCAAATTTAGCCATCCAAGAGGGCACCTGGCATCTGGGGCAAGAAACACTGAGGAAAATGGCGTCGGCTGATGCCTTTATACCCGAATGACTGCCGCAGTGACGTCGGGTGAAGTGCAACACCAGCCGAAGCCAGACCCAGACTTTGGAATCCGGCCGACCGAAGGGCTGCCTGACGACAGGACAACCCATTTGTAAAGACTGCAGATGCATTCCTCTCGGACATCTACATTTATGGTAGGTACAAAACTGTACTTTTGGCACCAAAGCAAGAGAGGTTCTTAAAAAGATGGAAGAAAAAGCTAAATCTGTGCAGACAGTCAAAGAATTCTTGCAAGTACATCCTTTTAGATTCAGTAGGCATTGCCCTTGAAACATTGATCCTTTCCAGCCCCCTCAAGGCCATCTCAACCTAAACCCAGGGGAAACAGACCCCCCCCCAGACTACTGTCTCAGGGTATGCAGAGATCTAAGCTATAGAGTGCCTTTGCTTCAAAAACAGGGAGTGCTAAGCCACCCTCTTACGGAAATAATTCACAATGACTTCTCAACTCCTCTCCTCACCTCTGCCCAACTGCTTGTGCCCTAGGAGGAAAACTTGCTTGTCATGCAAAAAACTGGACTTCCATCACCAAAGACCGATGGGTCCTCAACATTGTATTCCAGGGGTACAAATTTTACTTCCACTCCCTGCCAACCCCAAAAGGGTTCCCAGATCTACCCCCAAACCAGTGGGCAAAGGCAGAAAACCAAGTTCAATCCCTGCTCTCCATAAGGACAGTTCAACCTGTTCCTGCAGAATGGATAGGTCAAGGGTTCTATTCCAGACTTTTCCTGGTACCCAGAAAAGAGGGCACTTGACGCCCAATCCTAGATCTTTCCATTCTAAACACCTTCCTGATGGTATCAAAATTCAGAATGCTCACCCTTCAGCAGCTGCTTCCTATGCTGGCCAAAGATGCCTGGTTAGCCACCCTAGACCTAAAAGAAGCCTATCTGCACATCCCTATCAGGGACTCATGCAGGAAATACCTACGCTTCAGGGCAGGATCTATGCATTATCAGTTCTCTGCACTTCCCTTTGGCTTATCCACTGCTCCCAGAGTATTCACAAAATGCCTGGCTTCAGCCATTGCCTACTGCAGACAGAGAAAAATTCAAATTTACCCGTACTTGGACGACTGCCTGATTCAGGCAGACAGTCAGGAATTGCTGTTGCAGCACCTGACATTTGTAAAGAACCTTCTATCCTCCCTGGGGTATACTAGCAATGAAAAGAAATCAAAACTAGTTCCCAGTCAAAAGATTGTATTCCTGGGGCAAGCTTAGACACAGCATCCCAGATAGCTTATCTAACAGGCTACTTCACTCAAATGGCCACTAGAACCCAGCTATCCGCAAAGAAAAACATGCAGGCCCCCTAGGGTTCATGGCCTCATGCATTCTTCTAATTCCATATACCAGACTGCATATGAGGAAACTTCAGTGGTACTTAAAATGTCTGTGGTACCAACATTCTCAGGACCTGGAAACTGTCATTCCTATCATACCTTGTCTAAGGACAGAGTTCTTTGGTGGGCAGCAGCATGCAACCACAACAAGAGACTTCCCTTTACTCAACCCCATGCCACCCAGACCCTAATCACAGATGCGTCACACTATGCCTGGGGGGCACACCTGGACAACAAGTGCATTCAGGGCCACTGGAGCCCAAGTCAGATTCATCTGCACATCAACCAGAAAGAGATGCTAGCTGTCCAGCATGCTCTAACAACTTTCAGATCCCTACTCTTACCAGGGCCCCTGCTAATAAAAGCAGACAACACCACAGTTATGTGGTACATCAACAAGCAGGGGGGAACCCACTCTTACCCACTCTGCAGGCTAGCCATGGCCCTGTGGAACATGGCCCTGGACATGCAGGTCCATCTGCAAGCTCAATTCCTGCCAGGCAAACAAAACTCACTGGCAGACAACTTAAACAGAAATCTCCTAGACCCACACGAGTGGCAATTAAAGCCCAGCACCTTCAGCCTTCTGACTCAGAAGTGGAGGACACCAGAGGTGGACCTCTTTGCCTCCCCCTGCAATCACCAGCTCACAAAATTCTGCACCAGGACACCTCACAGCAGGGCCTGGAAGGTGGATGCCCTATCCTTCCAGTGGATAAACCTCTCTATCTATGCATTTCCTCCCTCTGCCCTTTCTCTCAAGAATATTGCTCAAGATAAGACAGGACAGACCAAGGACAATCCTGATTGTCCCAGACTGGCCACGCCAGCACTGGTACTCACTATTGCGCAGCCTGTCACCGGTGCCACCCTGGCACCTACCCCAGAGCCCAACCCTCCTCACTCAGCATGGGAGACAGCTCTTGCTTCCACAACTGCAAACTCTGAATCTTGCAGCCTGGCTTACTCCTTGAACTCTCACCCAGTAACCAGCCTAAGC
The DNA here is from genome assembly GCF_019279795.1 of Protopterus annectens. NCBI lineage: Eukaryota > Metazoa > Chordata > Ceratodontiformes > Protopteridae > Protopterus > Protopterus annectens. Next base: position 1,719,406,447 of record NC_056732.1, on the reverse strand, counting down.
AAGCAGGTGCTGGATGTCATTCTTGAAGCCAGAAGACCCACTACAAGGAAATCCTATGCGGACAAGTGGAAAAGGTATTGCTTCTGGATTCAGTCCAAAGGAGAGGACACAGCACTGCCTTCCCTACCTCTAATCCTGGATTACCTAGCAGATCTACTCCACAGAGGTCTAGCCTTCTCCATTAAACTCCATGCCTCTGCCATCTCGGCTCATTACAACAGTGAGCCACCTCTCTTCTCTCAACCTCTCATCAAACAGTTCCTGAGAGGGGCAAAAAACTTAAGACCACCAAGGAGCGCACCCACCCCTGCTTGGGATCTTAACTTTGTATTGGAAAAGCTCACGCTACCCCCCTTTGAGTTTGCAACAAACACCTTGGGAAACCTACCCCTCAGGGTTTCAGGACACATTCAACTAGGGCAACTTCTACCTCTACAGCATTCCTCAGGGGAGTCCCTACCAGGGACATTCTGAAAGCTGCTACCTGGAGTTCTGTACACACATTCACCAAGCAGTCCACCTGCCTATATTTTCCAAATCCAGGGCAGGTTTTGCAACAGCAGTCCTGCAAGGCGTACTAGGCAGCCCAAACTCTTCTTGACTGCCTCCACCCTTTCTTCAGCTTTGGGAATCTACCCAAGTGTGATGACTGCAACAGTGAAACACGAAAAACATAATACAGTTGTGTACACTTACCATAAATGTAGATGTTCGAGTGTATTCACTGTTGCAGTCCTGGTTTCCCTCCCTCCAGCCTCCTTCTCTCTCTCTCCTCTCTCCTCTCTGTGTATATTACTTTCCCCTTACAGGGATATTGGTATTTACTTTTTACTGGTGGTGATTTTTCCCACCATAGCTTAGCTCCCTATTGGGGGGCTGCTGACATTTGGGGCAAGAAAAACTGATGTAATGGCGTTGGCTGCCTGTTTTTATACCCCTGATGACCTGACGTCAGTCCTGGAGTGACAGCAACCGACGCAGAAATACTAAGTCTCTGGTACTCGGGCCAACTGAGGGCTACCTGCAGGCAGATAACTCAAGTGTGATGACTGCAACAGTGAATACACTCGAACATCTACATTTATGGTAAGTGTACGCAACTGTACTTTATAGAGAAAGGATACAAGATAGTGTGGAAGTCCCTCCCAGCATTTGTCAGTATTCTTCAACCTCCACTCTGCCTTTTGCCACTTTTTCCTCCACTGTTTTAAGGCCTTCTGACTTGGGGCACTATTCAGCCTGTTCCTCCTTGTCAGAGGGTAAAGGATTTTTTTTCCCCCAGGAAGGAGACTGTCTTAGACCTTTCACTTCTCAACACTTTTCAAAAAGTTTGGACTTTCAATATGTTTTCAGTTCAGTCCCTATTCTCAGTCCTTCTTCATCAAGCCTTTCTAGTCTCTGTGGATCTAAAGGAAGCATATTTTGCCATTCATCCTCTTTTCTGGAAGTTTCTACTTTTGTCTATCTCTGTCTCTTCCTCACATTATCAGTTCTCTGTTTTGCCATTTGGTCTTTGTGTGGCACCACAGATTTTTACCAAATGTCTTGCTCTGGTCATACCCTTTAACAGACTTCATAGTGTTCAGATTTTTCCTTATGAAAAGAGACATGGAAGAGCTCTCCAATCTTGTAGCCCAGGCAGGTATGACCCTAGCCCTGGGTAGCATTCTGCCATCACCCAGAATGATGCCACAGTGCAAGGACAAAAAATGATTGACTTCATCTGTCTACCTGGGATGACATGGTTGACAGACCACGATGCTTTGCCAGAGATGGCCTGCACCTGTCACCCCTGGGATTCTGGATACTGGCTAAGGTTCTTGCCGCCCCTATAGTGCCTTTTTAGGCAAGGTTCAAATGACAAATTCACCACCGTAACAGGAACAGGCAAGCAAAAACTGAGGGTGATGCTACTCAATGCTAGAAGTCTAAATCTCAAAATGCACTCACTCGAGGCACTCCTTAGAATGGAGAACATCGATATCTGTGCAGTGACTGAGACCTGGTTCAAGGCTCCAGAGAGCACCCCTGTACTACCAGGCTATAACTCATACCACACTTTTCGGCCATGTAACCTGGACCGGAACACCAAAGGCGGAGGTGTGTCCGTATTCATAAGGATATCCACACCTCCAGGCTAGTTGCTCAGCATAATGCAGCCAAGGTTATCCAAGTACAATTAGCTCTGGGCAAAACTGCAATCCAAATTGTAGCTTGCTAGAGATCACCCACCATGCCCCATGATTCCCACTCCTCTTTTCTTGATGTACTGGAAAATATTAGGGTTCAACCAAACACCCTAATAATGGGCAATTTCAACTACCCCACCATTAACTGGGAAAACTACTCATGTACCAACTCCTTTGGTCAACGCTTTCTGGAATTCATAAACTCCAATGCCCTGGATCAACTTATCCACACCCACACCAGGAGCAACAATATCCTAGATCTAGTCATTACCAACATGAGTGACCGGTGTTCCACACCTGAAGTCAACTCCTCATTGGTCCGATCCGACCATAAGCTAATTACCCTAGATATCCACATCCTGCCCCCACCCTCCATTAAGGAAACCATGGTAAAAAATTTCTCCAAAGCCATCTTCATGCTTCTTAAGACAGAAGTGGTGAACTTCATGACGCCCATGCAGATGGACAATACAGTTACGACTACTGAATCCTACACAATTGCCCTTTATAAGCACTTACATGAGTACATGGATCGTGCTATCCCAAACAGAACCAAGACGCTATCCTCCAAAAAAAAGGAAGCCAATCTGGTGGTCCCCTGCCATAAGCAAACTGTACAACAGAAGGAAGAAACTGTTGCAAAAGAGAGTAAAATCCCATGAGTGGAGGAGCTCCCCTGGTCAGCCTCAGTAAGAAGCTGCGATCCCTGATAAAATCCTCCAAAGCTAGTTACGAAATCAAAATCGCCACTGATTCTAAAGACATCCACAAAGCATTCTGTAGCTATGTCCGGAATCTCAATGGCAACACTCAGATCCGCTCTGAGTTACAGCACAATGGCACTAAATATACAGACCCAACTGATATTGCCAACATCCTGGCAGATAGGTTCAGTGCTAACTTTACCCCCCTCTCACCCTAAAGAGCCCATCTCTATACCGGAAGAATGCAAAGTTCCTGTAATCACGGCTGCACAGGTAAAAACCACACTCTCCAAAGCCAAGAACACAGCATCCATGGGACCAGACAACATCCCAGGCTGCATTCTACACGAACTACAGAACGAACTGGCACCCCACCCAAGTATCATGTTCAGTCATAGCCTCACCTCAGGCTTTGTGCCTGCTGAATGGCGCACATCAACGGTTATCCCACTCCACAAGGGGGGAGCCACCACGGACCCCAGGAACTACCGCCCCATTAGCCTGACGAGCCTGGTCTGCAAGGCCATGGAATGTATCATCATGGAACTTATAAACAAAGACATTGGTAATCTCCAAACTCTGGACCCCACCCAGTTCGGGTTTGTAAAAGGCAGTTCATGTCTCCTAAACCTGATAGATTTCTTTGAAGCAGTCACCAAAGCCATAGACAAGGGTAAGGTGGTTCACACAGCCTATCTAGATCTTGCAAAGGCTTTCGAAACCATCCCCCACTCTGGAATTATATATAAACTCACTAAACTAGGTATAAATCCCTATGTCACAAGATGGGTTGCCAACTGGCTCACTGACAGAACCCACACTGTGAAAGTAGCAGACTCCAAATCCGACTTCAGACCAGTGACAAGTGGAGTACCACACAGGGTTCAGTCCTGGGTCCTCTCCTGTTTGGTATCTACTTCTCTGAAGTACAGGCTATCAGAAGGTCTTTGGCTAACGAAGTTCGCAGATGGCTACAAACTAGGAGCCATAATCGAAACTCCTAACGATGTGGACATACTACAAAAGGGCCTCACTGAGACAGATGTCTGGTGTCAAAACCATGGCCTCAAGCTCAGTGCCAAAAAGTGCATTGTCATCCTTTTTGGTAAAAACTCTGTACCCATGAACTACAACATAGACGGTAGTATACTTAACACCGAAAGTGTGATAAGAGACCTTGGGACACAGGTGGACAGTAGTTTCTCCTTTGATAATCACATCGCCACAGTAGTCAGGAAATCCTTCTACGTGGCAAACCTCATCACAAAAGGTTTCTCATCCAGAAAAAAAGAGGTCATTGTTCCCCTCTACTCATTACTCATTAGACCCATTATGGAGTACAGCGTCCCTTTTGGTATGTACCTCACAAGACATCTACAACAACTGGAAAGGCCGCAGAAATACCTCACAAAGAGGATTACCGGCCTCAAACAGATGCCCTACGCAGACCGTCTCAAAAAACTCCAGCTTTACTCAGTCACATATCGCCTACTCAGAGGTGATCTCTGCCTAACATACAAAGCTATGTCAAACCCAGAGCTGTTGGACATGCTCCACTTAAAGAAATCCCAATCCCTCCGAGCTACATGCTCTAGGGACCTAAACCTTGTCACCACAATAATCAGAACATGCCGGAGGGATAGATTCCTGTCCCAGAGACTTCCCATACTCTGGAATAAACTTACCTATCTATATCAAGCAAAGCTCCTCATTAGCACTCTTCAAGAAAAATCTTGATGATTGGATGGGAAATAGGAAATTCACCCCGGGGATCACCTCTGTAGCTCTGCTCGACAGTGCACAGGAAAATAATTTTCTTGGGTGGCAAAAGCCAGGGTACCTTTTTGGCTAGGCGTACATAGGCCCTAGGGCCAATAGCCTAGTACCTACCTATGAACCTTCTCATTTAGACTTCTTCCCAGAAAGTTCTCCTGTTGGACTTGGAGTTCACTATGCACCTGCTTCACAGTGTGAACTGTGAATCTGAAAAAAATCTGTTCTGACACCTTTTCATGATCAGGTTTTCCTGGGATGCAGAATTCAAACTGTTACCATGACAATATTTCTTACCACTTTCTTTCAGTCCCTTCTACCAGTGTAGGAAACCTCAGCAAGAGAGGTTTTGCCCTCCCCTCCCCCATAATTCTTTTGTAGACTATGCCAAACCTTCCGATATAGCAAAACCAATCCAAGGCAATCTAAAGGTATTACGGCTCAATGCCAGGAGTCTAAACAAGAAACACCACTCCCTCTAGGCTCTCCTCATGCTAGAGAATGTGGACGTCTCTTTATTGAGACATGGTTTAAAGTCATGGAGAGCACCCTGGCAGTGCAGGGCTATACCACCTTCCACACATTCAGATAAGCTACTGCATAGGCAGGGACCAAAGGTGGAGGTGTCTCAATTGATGTCAGTCTATATCAACAACATACTCACTTCAAGACTAGTCAGACAGTATGATGTGCTTAAGCTTGTCCATGTTCAGATTTCCTTAGAGAAAATCCCATATCATATCCTTGCAAGCTGTAGGTCACTCTCGATGACACAAGAAACCAGTAACTTGTATTTGGACTTACTGGAGCCCCTTACCATTTAACCCAATACCATATTCATGGGTGACTTCAACTACCGCACTACAAACTGAGATACTTACATGTCCACAAATTTACAGGCCCAGAGATCACTTGGACATTCTAAACACAAACAACTAGGACCAGGTAGTACACATACATGGGAGTAGACTGTACCCTCCACTAGTGTAGTGTCCTCTCCTGAAAGGTCAGACCACAACGCTGTCTCCTGGATAATAAAAATCAGTTCTGTGACCCCAGCCAACCCCATAATATTTAGGAACTATCCAAAGGCAAACTTCCTACTACTGAGTGATGACCTTTCAAAATTTCAAACACTCCATGTCCTGAGAACACAGCTGCCTATATGGAACTGTTCACAGAAACCCTTTACAGTCATGTCAGTAAATGCATAGAGACAGCTGAAACAAGTCCAAAAGTAACTAAAAAAAACAAACTGCCCTGGTAAGATTCAAGCGTAAACAGACCGTACAACAAAAGACAAAAAAAAAGTCACAGCCAAGATTAGGATGTGCTTCACCCAACATGATAAAAACACACTTACCAATCTAAACAAATAACTAAGAGGGCAAGTTAAGCCTACTAAAGCCAGATTTGAGGTAGAGAGTGCCTCCCAGGCAAAGGAGACTCACAAGGCTTTTTTTTTTTTTTTTTTTTTTTTTTTGCCAAGTCCAAAAGTCAAAGGCAGCACACAGCATTGTACAGAATGAACTGTAAAAGGAGCCTCCTCTATGGAGCCAGAAGATGCAGCAAATCTGCTGACCAATAAATTCAACTCCAGTTTTACCCTATCCTCCCAGGTGCCACCCAGGAAATACCATGTAACAAAATCTGCTCCCCCAGCTATCACTATGGAGTAGGTCTTGGATGCAGTCTGTAAGGCCAAAAATAGTGCATCAAAGGGGAATGATAATATCCCACAATGCCTCCTAAATAGCCTGAAACATGACCTGTTGTAAATGCTGAAATCAGTGCTTAGCCATAGCCTCCAGACAAGCTTTGTGCCATAGAAATGTAAAACTGCAACTGCCATCCCTCTGCACAAGGGCACGCCATCAAAGGAACCCAGGAACTACAGACCCATAGGTCTTAACAGTCTTGTATGCAAAGCCATGGAAATAATTATCATGGAAATGATTAATAAAGACATAAAAAGCTTTCAAACACTGGATCCAACCCGGTTTGGTTTCATCAAGAGCAGGTCATGCCTTCTCAACCTGATGGACTTCTTTGAGAAGATCATTAAGGCAGTGATGAAGGCAGAATAGTGCATCCTGCATCCTTTGACCTGGCTAAGGCATGTGGTAAAATACCCCACTCAGGCATTGTAGACAAACTCATGGACATAGGCATAAACCCTTATGTTATGTGCTGGACAGCCATCTTCATAGGTTCATAGATTACTAGGCTAATGGCTAAAGAACCCTTACAAGCCTAGCCAGTATTACCTGAATTTTACTCAATTTTTGATCCCTAAGGGTTAGAGAATAGCTTAGGCTTGTGCTTATGTCTCTGAATATTTTACAGACTGCCCCTGTCCATAAGGGACAAGGACACCAATGCAAAAGTGAATTTATGATTCCACATCTCTTGATCCAAACTGCATTTGAAAAGGATCAGGGAAGGGCTTTGCTTTACGTGAACAGGAAGCCTGTTCCAGAGAGGGGGTGATCTCTGAGACACATCTGTCTGTCCCGCATGTTTTGTTAAGTGTCACAGACCAGGTTTAGATCCATAATTTGAGTGACCCTCTTGCAGTTTGTCTTGCGAATGTGTAACAGTTCCATCAGGGCTGGATTTGTGAGTGCCTTGTAGTTTTGGTGTCTTTCAAATAAGGCCCAGGAAGATAAGATAAGGGAGACCACATCCAGAAAGACTCTGGTCACTAGCAGAGTTCCTCAGGACTGTGGGCTGACTCCACTCCTTTCCGGCACCTACTTCTTGGAAGTCAAGGCCAGTGACAAGCACCTCTGGCTGGCCACGTTTGCAGATAATTGCAAACTAGGAGCAGTCATAGAATCCATCCAAAATACTGTCATCCTACAGGAGTGATGAGCATAGACACATGATTGATGTTAAAGCCATGGTTTAAAACTCAATGCCAAGAAATGCATAACATTACCCTTTGAGAAGTCAGCCACTCTAGGAAATTCCCTCATCAATAACATACCTCTAAAGGTAGAATCAGTAGTCAGAGATTTGGATAGGTATGTAGATAGTAACCTAGCATTCGACCAACATGTGCCTAAGGTAGTAAGAAAATTATTCTACGCTGCTCAACTTACAAACAAGGGCATGACATCTAGGTCCAAGGAAGTCTTCATTCCACTGTATTAGGCCCTCATCAGGCCCATCATTGAGTACAATACCCCTTCAGTATATACCTGGCCAAACACGTGCAACAACTGGAATGTCTACGGAGGTTCCTCCCTAAAGGAATACAGGGTGTAAACCACATACCCTATGCAGATTGCCTCAAAGCTCTGTCCCAGTACTCTTATTTCCTACAGACAGTTGAGAGGCATTCTATGCATAGCATACAATGTATCCTTGGATCCAACTGATGAACGTTTTGCATGTCCGCAAAACAAATCGCTTCAGTATTAACTCGATCTAGGGATTTAAACTTTGCTTGTGATATAAACAAGACACACACTGGAGGATCAGGTATGTCTCAAGAGAATTCCCACTCTCTCAGACAAGATTCCCATCCATATTAAGCAGAGACCTTCCATAAACTATTCTGGAGAAACAGACCCAGGGTGTATTTCTGATTTCCTATCCATTGGACCCAACACCTTTGTCTGTAATGGACAGAAGCAGCCTTTAAATATTGCCCAAGCTTACCTGTGCCCCTTAAAGTAAACTTGTGGGATACAGTTGAAATGCTTGGCTAGACTTATAAATGCCCCTTTGGTCATTAGCCTAGTATACACCTATGAATCTATGAGAGTCCCATGGTTCATGGCATTCACAATCCTTATGGTTCCTTATGCCAGACACCTTATGAGAAAGTTCCAGTAGTTTCTAAAGACGATGTGGCTTCAACATTGCTGTCTTCTGGATTCCTCTCTTGCCTTGCCTAAGGAAAGAGTTTCTTTGGTGGATTAATCAGATTACTCTAAATCCAGGTCTTCCATTTCTGGTGACTTCCCCCAACACAGAAATTGCATACAGATCCATTAGACCCAGCCTGGAGCAGTTTGTCTAACAACATCAACGTTCAAGGAGATGAGGTCTCCAAAATAGGTCATGGAAGTCATCAATATTAATGAGATGAAGGCCTTGATTCTGGCTGTTTAGTCCCTGCATTACATTGTGCTTACTGACCACACAGCAGTCATGTGGTACAAAACTAGTGTGGAGGGACAAGATCTTGCCATCTGTGCAGAGTAGCCCTGTTACTATGGAGTTTTGCCATCCAACACCAGTTGATTCTTCAGGTAATCTATATTCCTTCATACAGGGATATGGTGGCAGACACATTGAGTAGATCCAGGGCAGACCCTCACAAGTGGATGTTGCACAGAGGTCTTCTTGGACATTGATCATTCCTGAGATACTCAAGTAGATCTTTTTGCCTCTCATCAGAAAAGTCATTTCAGCAAGTTCTGTTACAGGGTACCAAGTCCTCTGGCTGTGAAAACAGACACTGTGTCTTTCTATTTGAGAGGAATGTTCCTGTATGCATTTCCCTCTTCCTCTGTTGCCAAAGACCCTTCACAAGATCATGTTGGATATGCCCAAAATCCTGTTGATGACTCCCTTTTGCCCCAGACAACATTGGAAGTTCTTCGTGTTTCACTGTTGCAGTCATTACATTTGGGTAATCTGCTGGCAGGTTGCCCTCAGTCGGCCTGAATTCCAAAGTCTTGGGTCCTGCGTCGGTTGCTGTCTTCTCTTCCATGACGTCAGGTCGTCAGGGGTATAAAACATGCAGCCGACACTATTTTCTTTAGTCTTTCTTACCGCGCGGTGCCCGAAGCAGAAGCATTTCGCAAGTGCCGGTCGGCCGACTACTGAAATATTCGCGTTTGAGTTTCAGAACCGAAGTCTTCAATAAAGCTAAGTACCCCGTTGGGGAAACTTTTTTCTTGCTTTTTACCGATGTCAGAAAATGTTAATAATTGTATTACTTGTGGGAAGCAAGTACCTCATAAGGATTTCCATTTATACTGTATTCCTTGCCTAGGCCCTGACCACAACATGCCTGGCTGTCGGTTTAGTGCTAGATTTAACCAACACACTATTAAGCGTCTGTATATTTTTGCATCTAAGTATTTTGGCAACAGATTTAACTACCCAAAGATGTCGTCGGATAGCAGTCCAACTACCGGAGTACATAAAAAACGCAAAGAAAAGGACAGAGAAAGCAGTCGAGATCCAAAACCGATGACAAAGCTTCTCCTAAGCCAGTCGCCGGTTCGCCGGTACTCAGTGAGGCACTTTCGCAGCCCCTGATACCCACTACCTTTGGGTCGCAGGCCTCTACCGACACCCATGTGGAGTCAGGCATGCCGCAAGATACTCAAGGTATTGGACCGACGGATGCATCTCCCTCAGATGGGTCCGGAGCCACTGAGCAGGCACCAGCTTCTGAGGGTGTATTCAGACCATAACATTTTTACATCAAACTGATGAAAGCTGCAAAACCAAAGGCAAAGACATCTTATAAAACTATAAAAACAACGCCTGAGCCACGTGCACAGGCCTGTATGCCTAAAAAACAGATGATCAAAATGGCTGAAGATCAGGGGTGTACCCATCCCCCTCCAGATAAGAGGCGTAGGCAAGACACTGACTATGAATCTCCAGATCAGGTTTCTATTTCTTCTGATTCCTCTTCTGATCAGGAATTATCTTTACCTCCCTATGAGGATTCTGATGCTGAGGAATCTGTTCCATCTGCATCTCCTCCTGAGGATTATTCATTTGGAGAATCCTTGCATACTTTGCTGAAGCATTTTCACTGGGAGAGTCAAGACTTCTCAGAATCAAAAAAGAGGCTCAGGGATTTCCTCCTCCTCCCTCAGCACAAGCCTTTAGCCATTCCCCCTGTGTTAGACATTGTGGATGATGTTTTTTCAGAGTCAAGCCTGACCCCTGACGCTTTACCTCCGGCTCCCAGTAAGCCTGACCGGTATTACAGGGTCCCTGACTCTCATAAATTTTTATTTAGAAACCCTGATGCTGATCCTGAAACTATTTCACAGAGTCCTAAGGGAGTTAAGGCCTCAACAGCAAAAAACCCTACCCCCTCCGACAGAGATTCCAGGGCACTGGACAGATGGGGAAAAAAGGTTTATACATCTGCAACCTTGGCAATCAGGGCCTTAAACTGTCAATTTCATATGCTTAAGTACCAACAACATGTTATGGGATTGCTGAAACAGAAAATTATGTTGATTTCAGAATGTGCAGAAAATAAGGAATTGCAGGAATTATTGCATTCAGCTGAACAAGTGGGAAAGCATACTTTGCAATGTGGTTTTGATTTTTTTAGAGGCCTCCTGCAGGGCCGCAGTTACTGGATCTCTGATTAGGAGGCATGCCTGGTTAAAGGAACAAAATTTGCCTGATCATGTTAAAGCTAAATTACTAGATGCACCTTTACAGCATGATTCTCTGTTTGGTATTAAGGCAGAAGAGGTTTTAAAGAAAATGGAAGACAAAGCTAAGTCTATGCAAACTGTTAAAGATTTTTTACAAGTGCAGCCACCTAGATTCAGTAGACACTGGCCTACAAAAAATTGGTCCTTTCCTGTGTCAGACAAAGCTCAAAGGGGCAAATCCGGACGCCCTAAGGGTTCCAGGTACCAAGCTCAAAACTCATACAGGTCAAAGCAATGGGGCGCATCCACCTCCAAATCTGGAGGAGATAAAGCGCAAACCTACAGAAAGCAAACCCAATGACTTCTCTCTGCTTACACCAAGCACTTATCTTTTGGCAGCACCCATAGGGAGAAAATTAGCACTTTTTGTTCAAAATTGGCAGTTAATAACCCAGGACAAGTGGGTACTGAACATCGTATCACAGGGATACAGATTCCATTTCCACATTCTGCCAATGACAAATGGTTGGCCAGACCTGCCAAAAAAACAGTGGGCAGTGGCACAGAAACAGGTTACATCCCTCATGGATATGGGGTCCATTCAGATAGTACCAGAACAGGAAAAAGGACTAGGTTTTTACTCGACTGTTCTTGGTACCCAGAAAGGACAAGGCCTGGCGGCCAATACTGGATTTATCGATTTTGAACACATACCTGGACATTCCAAAATTCAAAATGCTCACTTTGCAACAGCTTCTGCCCATGCTGGGCAAGAATGCTTGGCTGGTGACTTTAGACTTAAAAGAGACATACCTGCATGTCCCAATAAGACAGTCGTGCAAAAGATACCTCAGATTCAAGGCTGGCTTAATGCGTTACCAATTCTCTGCACTGCCCTTTGGCTTATCTACTGCACCCAGGGTCTTTACAAAGTGCCTGGCACCAGTAATTGCATTTTGCAGACAAAGAAGTATTCAAATATATCCTTACTTGGACGACTGTCTCATTCAAGCAGAGAACAAGGACACTCTTTTACGACACCTGGCGTTTGTGAGAAGGCTTCTAGCATGCCTAGGGTACACAATAAACGAAAAGAAATCACAACTGGTACCCTCTCAAAAGATAACATTCCTGGGTGCAAGCTTGCATACAACTGCCCAGATGACTTACCTCACACCAGACAAACAAAGGCAACTGATTACTTACTTCAAACTGATGGCAACAAAGACCCAGTCTTTTGCAAGACGAATTCTGCAGGCTCTGGGCTTCATGGCATCCTGCATTCTACTAATTCCATATGCAAGACTGCATATGAGGAAACTTCAATGGTACCTAAAAAGTTTATGGAGTCAGCATTCACACAGTCTGGAAACATTGATTCCTCTCATCCCCTGCCTGCAACAGGAGTTTCTATGGTGGGAAAAAGCCTGTCACCAAAACATGGGATGGCCCTTCACTGTACCCCCTGCCAGCCAAACCTAAACAAACAGACTCATCAGATTATGCCTGGGGGGGCCACATGGCAAGAAGATGCATTCAGGGCATATGGGCACCAAATCAAATGCATCTACATATCAACCAGAAAGAGATGCTAGCCATTCAAAATGCCCTAACAGCATTCAAGGACTTACTTCATCCTGGACAACTACTGATAAAAGATGGTCATGTGGTATATAAACAAGCAGGGGGGCACATACTCATACCCCCTTTGCAGATTAGCCATTACACTGTGGGACACAGCTTTGACTTACCAAATACATCTTCAAGCTCAATTCCTGCCAGGAAAACAAAATACGCTGGCAGACGATTTAAGCAGAAACCTTATGGATCCTCACGAATGGAAACTAGATCCACAAGTCCTCAGCATGATAACAAAGAAATGGGAGAGTCCAGACATAGATCTATTTGCCTCCCCTCAAAATTATCAATTGAAAAGATTCTGCACAAGGACTTATCACAGACTAGCTTGGAAAGTGGACACCCTATCCCTCAGTTTACGCCTTTCCTCCACTGCTTCTTCCCAAGGTCTTCCTAAAAGTCAGACAAGAGAAACCAAAGATGATACTAATTGCCCCGGACTGGCTCCGCCAATACTGGTACCCAATCCTAAGGAACTTGTCTCAATACCCAGTTTGGACCTTACCTCAAAGACATCAACTACTGTCCCAGCAAAACAATCAGATCCTGCACAATCAACTCCAGACACTGAACCTGGCAGTATGGCTGATCATGTAGTTATACAAACAACACCTGTCAGTAAAGCTGTGATGGATGTCATTTTGGAAGCCAGAAGGCCTATTACTAGAAAATGTTATGCTGATAAATGGAAGAGATTCTGTACTTGGACTCGAGCACAAGGAACTGATACAGCAGAACCGAATATTCCTCAGATATTACAGTACTTGACTGAGATGCTTGACAAAGGCCTATCTTTCTCATCAATTAAAATCCATGCCTCTGCCATTTCAGCTCATTACAACACAGAGCCACCAGTCTTTTCTCATCCTTTACTAAAGCAGTATCTTAGAGGAGCCAAAAATTTAAGGCCTCCTAGAAGATCGCCAATACCTGCATGGGACCTCAATTATGTGTTGGAAAAGCTCACCCTGCCTCCATTTGAACCAGCTGCTACTGCTGATATAAAGTTCTTATCATGGAAAACAGCTCTGCTACTAGCAATTACTTCAGCAAGAAGAGTCTCAGAGCTACAAGCCCTCATGGCTGTAGAGCCTTTTATCATATTTCACCAGACAGGGTGTCTCTGAGGACAAATCCAACATTTATGCCTAAGATGGTTTCCAGTGTGGCTCTTAACCAAACTATTCATCTGCCAGCCTTTTATCCAAATCCGCAGAACAAGGGGGAGAGAATTCTGCATTCCTTGGACGTACACAGACAGCTAAGATTCTACTTGAGCAGGACTAAAGCTCTAAGAACAACTGAGCAAATTACTAGTGACATATGCTGCAGGATCAGAAGGAAAGGCTATTTCAAAGCAGATTATTTCAAAGTGGATAAGCCACTGCATTCATTTCTGCTACTTAAACCATGGTAAACCTGTGCCCAAGGGCATAGGTCTCATTCTACCAGAGCTGCAGCTACTTCAGCAGCCTTTCTCAGAGGAGTACCAACCAAAGACATTCTAGAGGCTGCTACTTGGAGTTCTGTTCAAACCTTTACAAAGCATTATCTTTTGCCTCTCTACTCTAAGTCCAGGGCAGGTTTTGCCACTGCAGTTCTGCAGGGCCTTATAGCCGCACCTAATGCTGTTTAGCTCCAGCCTCCCAACCCTAACTTTGGGATTCTACCCAAATGTAATGACTGCAACAGTGAAACATGAAGAACATAGTACAGTTGTGTACACTTACCATAAATGTAGATGTTTGAGTGTATTCACTGTTGCAGTCCAGGTTACCCGCCTGCCATCCCCCTTTCATTCCGGAGTTTATCTTTCCTTCTCTATCTTCTACAATCTATGTGGTGCATTTGCTTGTAGATGAAGGTAAAGTTTATATTGATGCATGTATCTATGGGTATATTTTTGCTACCTTGGGGGCACCTGACATTTGGGGCAAGAAAAACTAAAGAAAATGGCATCGGCTGCTTGTTTTATACCCCTGACGACTTGACGTCATGGAAGAGGAGACAGCAACCGACGCAGGACCCAAGACTTTGGAATTCAAGCCAACTGAGGGTAGCCTGCCAGCAGATTACCCCAAATGTAATGACTGCAACAGTGAATACACTCGAGCATCTACATTTATGGTAAGGGTACACAACTGTACTTCTTGACACCCTAGAAGCTTCTTGCAGGGCAGCAGTCAATTGGATCTGCCATTAGAAGACATGCATGGCTTAAGGAATAACCCCTACCAGACCATGTCAAATCCAAATTGTTGGATGCACCGTTGCACAAAGATAACTTATTTGGTACTAAAGCAGAAGAGGTGTTAAAAAAGATGGAAGAAAAAGCAAAATATATGCAGACCGTTAAAGATTTCTTACAGGTACAACCACCTAGGTTCAGCAGGCATTTTCCTTCTAAGCACTTGTCCTTTCCTGCACCTAGCAAAAAGGGCCAGCCTAGGCCCCATGGAAACAGACCTCCAAGACAGCAGTCCCATGGGTTGCAGAGATCTAAGCAATGGACTGCCTCCACTTCAGAACCAGGGAGTTCTAAGCCACCCCCTTATGGTAAAAACTCACAATGACTCACCCCCTCCCTACCTCGCCTCTGCCCACCATCACATACTCCTAGGAGGAAAACTCACCTTTCACTTAAGCACGTGGGCCACCATTACCAAGGACCAGTGGGTTCTGAACATTGTGTCTCAGGGGTACAAATTTTCCTTCCACACCCTTCCAACCCCAAAAGGGTTCCCAGATCTACCACCAAATCATTGGGCAGAGGCTCAAAAGCAAATCCATACCCTGCTCTCCTTGGGAGCAGTAGAACACATTCCTGCAGAGCAGATAGGCCAAGGTTTCTACTCCAGACTTTTTCTGGTACTCAGAAAAGAAGGCACCTGGTGCCCCATCCTCAATCTATTCATTCTAAACACCTTCCTGGTGATCCAAAAATTCAAAGTGCTCACCCTCCAGCAGCTGCTACCCATGCTGATCAATGATGCTTGGCTAGTCACCCTGGACCTAAAAGAGGCCTACCTCCACATTCCCATCAGGGAGTCCTGCAGAAAATATATTCGCTTCAGGGCAGGATCTCAACACTTTCAGTTCTATGCACTTCCCTTTGGCTTATCTACTGCTCCCAGAGTTTTCACAAAATGCCTGACTCCTGCCATTACTTTTTGCAGACAAAGAAATATTCAAATTTACCCCTACTTAGACGACTGCTTTATTCAGGCAGACAGCCAGGAAAAGCTGCTCAAAGACCTGGCCTTTGTAAAGGACCTAGTAACCTCCTTAGGGTACACAATTAACAAAAATAAATCCAAGCAGGTACCCACCAAAAGGATAATCTTCCTGGGAGCAAGTCTGGACACAGCATCCCAGATGGCATGCCTAACACCAGCGAAACAAAGTTTCCTATCAGCTTACTTCTCTCAGCTGGCTACCAGGCCCCAGTTTTCTGCAAGGAAAATCCTGCAACCCCTGGGGTTCATGGCATCTTGCATACTCCTTATTCCGTATGCCAGACTGCATATGAGGAAACTTCAGTGGTACCTAAAGAGCCTTTGGTGTCAACACTCTCAAGATCTGGAAGCTCTTTTACCTATTATTCCTTGCCTGAGGGAGGAATTTCTTTGGTGGGCAACAGCCTGCTCCCACAACAATGAACTGCCCTTCTCCCCAGAGCCCGCCACCCAGACCCTCACCAGAGACTCATCAGACTACGCCTGGGATGCACACCTGGACAGCAGGTGCATACAGGGCCAATGGAACCCCCAGCATCTTCCCCTGCACATCAGTCTAAAAGAGATGATGGCTGTGCAGCAGGCCTTGATAGCTTTCAAACCCCTTCTCTCTCCAGGGGTTCCCCTGATCAAAACAGACAACACCACAGTGATGTGGTACATCAACAAGCAGGGAGGGACTCACTCCTACCCGCTGTGCAGGCTGGCCATGACCCTTTGGTTCACAGCCTCTTCCATGTATCTACACCTGTTAGCACAATACCTGCTAGGTTCTCTCAACTCCCTGGCAGACCAATTAAGCAGAAAACTGTTGGAACCCCAAGAGTGGCAGCTCAACAGAAGCACATTCTTACTAATAACTCCGAAATGTGGAACCCCGGAGGTCAACCTCTTTGCCTCCCACACCAACCATCAGCTCAGCAAATTCTGCACCAGGGAGCATCACTGCATGGCATGGAAAGTAGATGCCGTGTCCTTCCCTTGTGTAAACCTCTTGGTCTATGCCTTTCCTCCTCTACACTTCATTCCCAAGGTACTGATCAAAATAAGGGAGGAAAAACTATGGACCATTCTCCTAGCTCCAGACTGGCCCTGACAACACTGGTACCCCTTGCTGCGCAGCCTGTCCCCACTGCCCCCATGGAATCTTCCTCAGATTCCCAACCTCCTAACCCAGAGGGAAGGGGAATTCATGCACCCCCAATTGCAGACACTCAATTTGGCAGCTTGGCTTTTAACCTGACCTATCTGCCCTCCTCAGTAAACAGGTTCTGGATGTTATCTGAGAGGCCAGACGCCCTAGCACCAGAAAATCCTATGAAGATAAATGGAAAAGGTTCTGCACCTGGTTCCAGGCTAAGGGGGCCAATACGGCACAGCCCTCCATCCCTTTCATCCTGGATTACTTAGCTGACCTACTACACAGTGGTCTCTCTTTCTCCTCTATTAAAATTCATGCCTCTGCTATTTCCACTCATTTACCCACTGAGCAGCCTGCTTTTTCACACCCTCTGATCAAGCAGTTCCTCATAGGGGCTAACAACTTGAGGCTCCCAGAAGGGCACCAGCACTGGCTTGGGACCTTAACTTTGTCTTGGAAAAGCTCACCCTGCCTCCATTCGAACCAGCTTCTTCTGCAGAGCTAAAATTTCTCTCCTGGAGGACAGCCTTCCTCTTGGCCATCATTTCAGCTAGAAGAGTCTCTGAGCTGCAAGCACTCATGGCAGTGGAACCCTTCATCATCTTCCATGCAGACAGGGTATCCCTCAGAACTAATCCATCCTTCAAGCCCAAGGTGGTACCCAGTGTGGCTCTCAACCAATCCATCCTTTTGCCCACCTTCTTTCCTAACCCTCATAACAAGGGGGAAAGGTTTCTGCACTCTCTAGATGTGCACAGACAGCTCAGATACTATCTGGAAAGGACTAAGCCCTTCAAAAAATCTAATCAACTGCTGGTTAGCTTTGCTTCAGGGGCAGAGGGCAAAGCCATCTCCAAACAAACTATTTCCAAATGGATAGCACACTGCATCCATTTCTGCTACAAACAGCATGGCAAGCCTCCTCCAAAGTAGGTCAGGACACACTCCACCAGAGCAGCCTCCACCTCTGCAGCATTCCTCAGAGGGGTCTCCACCAGGGACATCCTGGAGGCTGTCACCTGGACATCTGTTCATACCCTTACCAAACATTACCACCTGCCTCTCTTTTCTAAATCCAGGCCAGGTTTTGCCTCTGTAGTCTTGCAGGGCATGCTAGCCAGCCCCTAGCTTCCTTGATTGCCTCCACCCTTTTCCTCAGCTTTGGGAATCTACCCAAATGTGATAACTGCAACAGTGAAATACAAAAAACATAGTACAGTTGTGTACACTTAACATAAATGTAGATGTTCGAGTGTCTTCAATGTTGCAGTCCTGGTTTCCCTCCCTCCTTCCCCTTTTTCTTTTTGTTACCTTTCTTCCTTGTTGTTCTCCTTTCGTTACAAGGGACATATTGGTATTTTTATTTCCACTGGTAGGGTCCTACCACCAGAGCCTGGCCTCCTACTTTGGGGGATCTGACCAGTTAGGGCAAGAAAAAACAATGTTATGGCGTCGGCTGCCTTCCTTTAGACCACTGACGACCTGATGTCAGTCTTCACGTGACTGCAACCGACGCAGAAATACTAAGTCTCTGGTATTCAGGCCAGCCAAGGGCTACCCCTGCAGGGATAACCCAAATGTGATGACTGCAGCACTGAAGAGACTCGAACATCTACTTTTATGGTAAGTGTACACAACTGTACTTTCTTTCATACCTGTGTGAATTGCTCAATTCTTGTCTGGCATGTTCTTCCATTAAAGCTCATTTGTTAGCCATTTATGCCTGTCTCTTTATCTACCACTTTCTTCTAGATTTGAGGTCAGACAGTTTCTAAAGGCAGTCCATCATCTTGGACCCCCACCCCAAGAAAACCTAGTCCTTCTTGGGACTTAAATTATGTTGTGGAAAAAATAACCCAGTCATCATCTTCTTTGAAATTGTGTACCTGGAAAACTCTGTTCTTGGTAGCTTTGACTTCAGCAAAAAGAGTCTGGGCTTCAGGCCCTTATGGCTGTTTCTCCTTTCCTAGTTTTTCACAGGGACCGAGTGTCCCTTCAAACTAATCCTGCATTCATGCCTAAAGTGGTCAATGATTTATCTTTGAGGCAGACTATCAGTCTTCCAACATTCCTTCCTGCTTCTCAAAATATGAGTAAGAGAATCCTTCATTCCTTAGATTTGCATGGACAGCTTAGATAAAGCAAAAAATATTAGAAGATCCAAGCAGCTTTTTTTAAAATAAAAAGTTAGGCTTGGCAGTTTTGAAGCAAACCATTTCTTCCTGGATTCATAAGGCCATTTCTTGTCATACTCTTCATGGCAAAGAACGTCTTTCTTCTGTTCAGGCATATTCTGTTAGTGGTTCAATGTTCAAGAGCCTTTTTCATTGTTCTTGATTCTAGATCAATTCTAGAAGCTGCTTACTTAGTCTTATTAGTTGGATATGTTTTCTGGGGCCAGAGCTGATTTTGCTAGGTCTATCCTCCATGTTTCTTTGGAGGGCTCCTCAGTTCCTTCTGCTTCCTTCCATTCTCTTCAGTAGCCTTTGTACCATCCCACTGTGTAAAGAGTACTGCAAAATTAATAATGGAAAGGCATAGTACAGTTGTGAAAACAACTGCCACAACAGTACATTTCCTACTTGTCATTGTCCATCCCTCCCTTATTATAACTGTTCATTTTCTCTTTCCTTTTCTGACTGAGGGGGCTTTCTTCCATGTTTTCTTGATGTACATGTACAAGCTTCTTATATCCCTGATGTTCTTCGTGTTTCACTGTTGCAGTCATCACACTTGGGCTATCTGCCTGCAGGTAGCACTCAGTCAGCTCGAATACCAGAGTCTTGGGATTTCTGTGTCGGATGCTGTCGCCTCATCCATGATGTCAGATCGTCAGGGGTATAAAACATGCAGCCGACGCTATTACATCAGCTTTTCTTGCCACGCGGGAGCCCAAAGCAGAAGCAGTTCACAAGTGCCGGTCGGCAGCTACATGAAATTTTCATTTTTCGAGTTTCAAACCTGACATCTTCTAAAGCTAAGTACTCCATTGGGGATCCTTTTTTCTTTCTCTAACCGATGTCAGAAAAAGTTAACAATTGTCTTGCCTGTGGAAAGCAAATACCTCACAGCGATTTTTATTCTTACTGCGTCACCTGTTTAGGCCCAGACCACGATGTCCCTCGCTGTCAGTTTTGTGCCTTGTTCAACGCCCGAACTATTCGTTGTCGGGCTATTTTTGTCTCTAAATTCTTTTGCTCTTGTTCTCCTTATTCTGAAATGGCTTCGGTAAGCCATCCGACTACCGAGCTTCCGAAAAAAATTCAAAGATAAAGACAGAGACAGACCGCATAGGTCCAAAACTGCCGACGATGCTTCCGTTAAGCTAGTCGTCAGTCCGCCGGTACTCAGTGAGACGCTTTCGCTGCTCCTGTTACCCACTTCTACAGATTCGCAGGCCTCTGTTGAGACCCATTCGGAGTCTGGTATACCACAAGATGCTTCTTCGACTAAGGAACCTGCAGATATCTCTACCTTGGATGGGTCCGGAGCCACTGTGCAGGCACCGGCTTCTGAGGGTGTATTCAGACCTTCCGATGTTCGTATCAAACCAACTACTTTGTTAATGACTAAATCTACCAATTTTCTCAGGCCCAGAGTTTGCACTACGCCTAGGAAACCGATGACCAAAGTAAATTCTCAAGCTCCCATGCCACAGAAGCAAATGCTTAGAATGGCTGAAGACCTTATTACTTTAATTAGGGGAAGCCAGGCTTCCCCCTCTAAAAGACAAATAAATGATTTTCCTTCTGATTCTTCAGACCATGAGTCTGATGACGCTGACCCCTGTGATTACCAGGACATACCCTTATCTACCTATGAGGATTCAGATGCAGAGGATTCAATTCCCTTAGCTCCCCTCCCCCCACAAAGGACCTTTCTTTCAGTGAAACCTTGCATACCCTAAGAGAGCATTTCTGCTGGAAATGCCACGACTACCCACAGTCCAAAAAGAGACTCGGGGGAATTTTTAGACTTGCCTCAGCATGGCCTCTAGCTATTCCCCCTGTCCTGGCTATTGTAGATGATATCTTCATAGAATCCAGCCTTACCCCTGATATTTTACCACTTGCTCCTAGAAAGCCTGACAGATACTGCAGAGTACCTGACTCGCACAAATTTCTCTTTAAAAATCCCACTGCGGATCCAGAGACCATTTCCCAGGGACCTAAAGGTATTAAGGCTTCTACAGCCAAAAAACATACCCCTTCGGACAGGGATTCCAGGGCTCTTGACAGATGGGGTAAGAAGGTTTATACCTCTGCAACTCCTGCCATCAGGGCTTTAAATTGCCAGATGTTCTTCGTGTTTCACTGTTGCAGTCATTACAGTTGAGTTATCCTGCTGGCAGGCTACCCTCAGTCGGCCTGAATTCCAAAGTCTAGGTCCGGCGTCGGTCGCTGTCGCCTTTTCCCTGACGTCACTGCGCCAGGGGAATAAAAGATGCAGCTGACGCCATTTTCTTCAGTCATTCTTGCCGCGCATTGCCTGAAGCAAAAGCAGTTCGCAAGTACGGGTCAGCGGACTCCTGAGATTTTCGTGTTTGAATTTCAGATCCAAAGTCTTAACTAAAAGCTAAGTACCCTGTTGGGGAAACTTTTTTTTCTTGCTCCAGACCGATGTCAGAAAACGTTAATAATTGTATTTCTTGTGGGAAGCAAATACCTCATAAGGACTTTCATTCTTACTGTATTCCTTGCCTAGGCACTGACCACGACTTTGCTTGTTGTCGGTTTTGTGCTAGATTTAACCAACGCACTATTAAGCGTCGGTACGATTTTGCATTTCACTATTTTGGCAGAAGATTTAACTATACAATTTCGTCGGATAACCATCCGACTACTGGAATTCACAAGAAACGCAAGGAAAAGGACAGACATCCGAGGTCCAAAACCAACGACGAGGCTTATTCTAAGCTAGTCGCCGGTTCTCAGTGAGGCGCCTTCGCAGCCCCTGACGACTGCTACTTTAGACTGGCAGGCCGCTACCGACACCCACGTGGAGTTGACCAGGCCGCTGGAAGCTCAAGGTATTGGACCTTCGGAAACTATTCCCTCAGATGGCCCCGGAGCCGCTGAGCAGTCATCGGCTTCTGAGGGTGTTTTCAGACCTACTCAGTTATATGTTAAAACGACTTCAGCTTCAAAGGCAAAGACTAAAGCACCTTTAAAGACAAAGAAACAAGTACAACAGCCTCATGGACAGGCCTTCATGCCTAAAAAACAGATGCTCAAAATGTCCGAAGACCTAATTACTTTGATCAAGGGTTCCCATCCCCCTCCTGATAAGAGGCCTAGGCAAGAGACAGAATATGAATCTTCAGATCAGGTTTCCATTTCATCTGATTCCTCTTTTGATCAGGAATACTCTCTTCCTCCCTATGAGGATTCTGATGGTGAAGAATCAATCCCTTCAGCCTCTCCTCCTGAGGATTATTCTTTTGGTGAAACTTAACATACCATGAGGGAGCATTTCCACTGGGAGAGCCAAGATTATTCAGAATCTAAGAAAAGGCTCAGAGACTTCCTTTTACTACCACAACACAGGCTTCTAGCTATTCCACCTGTGTTAGACATTGCAGATGATGTATTTTCAGAGTCCAGTCTGACCCCTGACTCGTTACCTCCAGCTCCTGTTAAGCCGGACAGGTACTACAGGGTTCCTGACTCTCATAAATTCCTTTTCAAAAACCTTGCTGCTGACCCAGAAACTATCTCTCAGGGTCCCAAAGGGGTCAAGGCTTCCACTGCAAAAAACCCTACTCCCTCTGACAGGGATTTTAGGGCACTGGACAGATGGGGAAAAAAGATTTACACTTCTGCTACCCTGGCTATAAGGGCTTTAAATTGTCAGTTTCATATGCTCAAATATCAGCAATATATTATGTCACTGCTTAAACAAAAAATGTTGATAAATTCTGAATGTGCAGAAAACAAAGACATGCAGGAATTATTGTATGCAGCTGAACAAGTTGGAAAGCATACTTTGCAATGTGGTTTTCATTCTCTGGAGGCCTCCTGCAGGGCCGCAGTTACGGGTTCTGTCATTAGGAGGCATGCTTGGTTAAAGGAACAAAATCTACCTGATCATGTTAAAGCAAAATTATTGGATGCTCCATTACAGCATGATGTTTTGTTTGGTGTTAAAGCAGAAGAGGTGTTAAAGAAAATGGAGGACAAAGCTAAATCTGTGCAAAACAGTCAAGGATTTCTTACAGGTACAGCCACCAAGATTTAGCAGACACTGGCCTACAAAGAATTGGTCCTTTCAGTGTCAGACAGGCCACAAAGGGGCAGATACAGACCCCCTTGAGGCAGATCCCAGCCCCAAGGTTTGTACAGGTCTAAACAATGGGGTGCTTCTACTTCCAAAACTGGAGAAGACAAATCACAGCCATACAGGAAACAGTCCCAATGACTTCCCCCTGCCTGCACCAATCACTTATCTTCTGGCAGCACCTTTAGCAGGAAAACTAGCATTCTTTGCTCAGAATTGGCACATAATAACCCAGGAAAGCAGAGAACAAGGACATTCTACTACAGCATCTGGCGTTTGTAAAGAGATTATTACTATGCATAGGGTACACAGTCAACGAACAGAAATCAAAACTAGTACCCTCTCAAGAGATAATATTCCTGGGTGCAAGCTTAAATTCAACTGCCCGGATGACTTATCTCACGCCAGACAAACAACGGCAACTGACTACCTATTTCAAACTGTTGGCAACAGAGGCCCAGTCACAGGCTTTGGGCTTCATGGCATCCTGCATTCTACTAATTCCATATGCAAGACTGCATATGAGGAAACTTAAATGATACCTAAAAAGTGTTTGGACTCAACATTGCCACAGCCTGGAAACAATAGTTACTCTCATTCCCTGCCTGCAACAGGAGTTTCGATGGTGGGCGAAGGCCTGTCACCAGAACAAGGGACAGCCATTCACTCTACCCCCAGCCACACAGACATTAACAACGGATGCATCGGATTATGCCTGGGGAGCCCACATGTTAGGAAAATGTATTCAAGGCACATGGTCCGCAAACCAAATGCATCTACATATCAATCAAAAAAAGATGCTAGCTGTTCAAAATGCCCTGACAGCCTTCAAGGGCCTATTTCATCTGGGACAACACCATGGTCATGTGGTATATAAACCAGCAGGGAGGCACTCATTCTTACCCCCTTTGCAGACTAGCCATGACTTTGTGGGACACAGCATTGGTTCCTGCCAGGAAAGACAAATACTCTGGCAGACGAACTAAGCAGAAACCTCATGGATCCCCACGAGTGGAAATTGGATCCACTAGTCTTCAGCATGGTAACAAGGAAATGGGGATGCCCGGACATAGATCTATTTGCTTCACCTCACAACTGCCAACTAAAGAGATTCTGCACAAGGACTTATCACAGACAAGCATGGAAAGTGGATGCCCTATCTTTCAGCTGGAAAAACTTAACAGTATATGCCTTTCCTCCTCTGCCTCTCCTCCCCAAGGTTCTCCTAAAGGTCAGGCAGGAGAAGCCAAAAATGATACTGATTGCCCCAGACTGGCCATGCCAGTACTGGTATCCAATCCTAAGGAGCTTGTCTCAGTGCCCAGCCTGGATCTTACCTCAAGTGCCTCATCTGCTGTCTCAGCAGAACAATCAAATCCTGCACAGCCAACTCAAGACCTTAAATCTGGCATCATGGCGGATAATGTAGTCATACAAAACACACCTCTCACTAAAGCGGTGATGGATGTTATTTTGGAGGCCAGGAGGCCTAGTACTAGAAAATCCTATGCTGGAAAATGGAGGACATTCTGTGCTTGGAACCAGGCACAAGGAATTGACACAGCTGTACCAGATATTCCTCAGATTTTACAATACTTGACTGAGATGCTGGACAAAGGCCTATCCTTTTAATCTATAACAATTCATGCCTCTGCCATTTCAGCTCATTACAATACAAAGCCACCAATCTTTTCTCATCCTTTATTAAGGCAGTACCTCACAGGGGCCAAAAATTTTAAGGCCCCCACGGAGATCACTAATACCTGCTTAGGACCTCAATTATGTTCTTGAAAAACTCACCCTGCCTCCTTTTCAGCCAGCCGCTACAGCTGATATAAAGTTTTTATCTTGGAAAACAGCTCTGCTCCTAGCAATAACTTCTGCAAGTTGAGTCTCAGAGCTACAGGCACTCATGGCTGTGGAACCTTTCATCATTTTTTATCCAGACAGGGTTTCTCTGAGGACAAACCTGACATTTATGCCTAAGGTAGTGTCTAGTGTGGCCCTTAACCAAACTATTCATCTGCCTACCTTTTATCCAAACCCACAGAATAAGGGGGAGAGAATTCCGCATTCTTTGGACATACACAGACAGCTACGCTTGTATTTGAACAGAACCAAAGCTTTCAGAAAGACAAAGCATTTACCTAGTGTCATATGCTGCAGGATCACAAGGAAAGGCCATCTCAAAGCAGACTATTTCAAAGTGGATAGGCCACTGCATTTGTTTCTGCTATTCACAACATGGCAAGAAAGTACCTAAGGGCATTAGGCCACATTCAACCAGAGCAGCAGCCACTTCAGGGGAGTACCAACCAAAGACATTTTAGAGGCGGCTACTTGGAGTTCAGTGCACACCTTCACAAAGCACTATCACTTACCACTCTACTCGCTTTGCCACTGCAGTTCTGCAGGGCCTAGTAGCCGCCCCTAATGCTATTTAGCTCCAGCCTCTCAACCTTAGCTTTGGGATTCAACCCAATTGTAATAACTGCAACAGTGAAACACGAAGAACATAGTACAGTTGTGTACACTTACCATAAATGTAAATGTTCGAGTGTATTCAGTGTTGCAGTCCAGGTTACCCACCCGCCATCCCCCATTTCTTTGCTGGAACTTATCTGTACTTCTCTATTCTATACAACCTATGTGGTGTATTTGCTTGTAGATGAAGGCAAATATACTTTGGTGCATGCATGTTTTATTGCCATATTTTTAGCCTACCCTTTTGGGGGCACCTGACATTTGGGGCAAGAAAAACTGAAGAAAATGGCGTCGGCTGCATCTTTTATACCCCTGGAGCACTGACGTCAGGGAAGAGGCGACAGCAACCGACACCGGACCTAGACTTTGGAATTCAGGCCGACTGAGGGTAGCCTGCCAAGCTATTTTTTTCAGTCTTTCTTGCCGCGCGGTGCCCGAAGCAAAAGCAGTTCGCAAGTGCCGGTCGGCCGACTCCTGAGTTTTTCAAATTCGAATTTCAGATCCGACGTCTTTATTAAAGCTAAATACCCCGTTGGGGAAACTTTTTTCTTGATCCAGACCGATGTCAGAAAAAGTTAATAATTGTATTTCTTGTGGGAAGCAAATACCTCATAAGGATTTTCATTCTTACTGTATTCCTTGCCTAGGCCCTGACCATAACGTTGCTAGTTGTCGGTTTTGTGCTAGATTTAACCAACGCACCATTAAGCATCGGTACGATTTTGCATTCCATTATTTTGGCAGAAGATTTAATTATCTAATGCCGTCGGAACAGCCGACTACTGGAGTTTATAAAAAGCGCAAAGACAAAGAAAAGGACAGGCATCCGAGATCCAAAACCGATGACAAGGCTTCTGGTAGGCCTGTCACCGGTTCTCAGTGAGGCGCTTTCTCAGCCCCTGCAGCCCGCTACCTCAGAGCCACAGGCCGCTTCCGACTCCCACGTGGAGCCGACTAGGCCATTGGAAACTCAAGGTATTGGACACTCGGAAACTATTCCCTCAGATGGGTCCGGAGCCGCTGAGCAGGCATCGGCTTCTGAGGGTGTTTTCAGGCCTACACAGTTATATGTGAAACCTACTTCAGCTTCAAAGGCAAAGACTAAAGCAACTCTAAAGACAAAGAAACAAGTACAGCATTCTCCTGGACAGGCCTCCATGCCTAAAAAACAGATGCTTAAAATGGCCGAAGACCTAATTACTTTGATCAGGGATTCCCATCCCCCTCCTGATAAGAGGCCTAGGCAAGGGTTAGATTATGAATCTTCAGACCAGGTTTCCATTTCCTCTGATTCCTCCTCTGAAAAGGAATATTCTATTCCTCCCTATGAGGATTCTGATGCTGAAGAATCTATCCCTTCAGCCTCTCCTCCTGAGGATTATTCTTTTGGGGAGACACTGCATATTATGAGGGAGCATTTCCACTGGGAGAGCCAAGATTACTCAGAATCCAAGAAAAGGCTCAGAGACTTCCTTTTTTTGCCTCAGCACAGGCACCTGGCTATCCCACCTGTTTTAGACATTGTAGATGATGTATTTTCAGAGTCCAGTCTATCTTCAGACTCTTTACCACCAGCTCCTGTTAAGCCAGACAGATACTACAGGGTTCCTGATTCACCTAAATTTCTTCATAAAAACCCTGCTGCTGACCCAGAAACCATCTCTCAGGGTCCCAAAGGGGTCAAGGCTTCTACTGCAAAAAACCCTATCCCCTCTGATAGGGATTCTAGGGCCCTAGACAGATGGGGTAAAAAGATTTATACTTCTGCTACCTTGGCTGTAAGAGCTTTAAATTGCCAATTTCATATGCTTAAATATCAGCAATATGTTATGTCATTGCTTAAACAGAAAATGTTAACAAATTCAGAATCTGCAGACAACAAAGAAATGCAGGATTTATTGCATGCAGCTGAACAAGTTGGAAAGCATACTTTGCAATGTGGTTTTGATTCTCTAGAGGCCTCCTGCAGGGCTGCTGTTACAGGTTCTGTCATTAGGAGGCATGCTTGGTTAAAAGAACAGAATCTCCCTGATCATGTTAAAGCAAAACTATTAGATGCTCCATTACAGCATGATACATTGTTTGGTGTTAAAGCAGAAGAGGTGTAGAAGAAGATGAGGACAAAGCTAAATCTATGCAAACAGTCAAGGATTTCTTGCAGGTACAGCCACCCAGATTTAGCAGGAACTGGCCTACAAAGAATTGGTCCTGTCCAGTGTCGGATAGGCCACAAAGAGGCAGATACAGGCGCCCCAGAGGCAGATCACAGCCCCAAGGCTCATACAGGCCTAAACAATGGGGTGCTTCTACCTCCAAGAGCGGAGAGGAAAATCACAGCCATACAGGAAACAGTCTCAATGACTTCCCCCTTCCAGCACCAAGCACTTCTGTTTTGGCAGCTCCTATGGGGGGGGACTAGCACTTTTTTCACAAAATTGGCACATGATCACCCAGGACAAATGGGTCCTAAATATAGTATCACAAGGCTACAGGTTCCACTTCCACACCCTGCCAAGGCCAAACGGTATGCCAGACCTGCCACGCAATCAATGGGCAGAGGCACAAAAACAAGTTTCATCCCTCATGGACATTAGAGCCATTCAACAAGTACCAGAGCAAGAGCAAGGACAAGGATTATATTCAAGGCTGTTCTTGGTACCCAGAAAGGACAAAGCCTGGAGTCCAATACTGGACCTGTCTATTCTAAACACATATCCGGATATTCCAAAATTCAAAATGTTGACTCTACAGCAGCTTCTGCCCATGTTGGGCAAGAAGTCTTGGCTTGTGACTTTAGATCTAAAAGAGGCATACCTGCATGTCCCAATCAGACAAACATGCAGAAGATACATCAGATTCAAAGCTGGCTCAATGCACTACCAATTCTCTGCACTGCCCTTTGGCTTATCTACTGCACCCAGGGTCTTCACAAAGTGCCTGGCTCCAGTAATTGCATACTGCAGACAAAGAGGAATACAAATATATCCTTACTTGGACGACTGCCTCATTCAAGCAGAGAACAAGGACATTCTGCTATAGCATCTGTCGTTCGTAAAGAGATTACTACCATGCCTAGGGTACACAGTCAACGAACAGAAATCAAAACTAGTACCCTCTCAAGAGATAATATTTCTGGGTGCAAGCTTAAATACAACTGCCCAGATGGCTTATCTCACGCCAAACAAACAAAGACAACTGACTACCTACTTCAAACTGTTGGCAACAAAGGCCCAGTTATCTGCAAGAAAAATTCTGCAGGCTTTGGGCTTCATGGCATCCTGCATTCTACTAATTCCATATGCAAGACTGCATATGAGGAAACTTCAATGGTACCTAAAAAGTGTTTGGACTCAACATTGCCACAGCCTGGAAACAATAGTTACTCTCATTCCCTGCTTGCAACAGGAGTTTCGATGGTGGGCGAAGGCCTGTCACTAGAACAAGGGACAGCCATTCACTCTACCACCAGCCACACAAACATTAACAACGGATGCATTGGATTATGCCTGGGGAGCCCACATGGCAGGAAGATGTATTCAAGGCACATGGTCCGCAAACCAAATGCATCTACATATCAATCAAAAAGAGATGCTAGCTGTTCAAAATGCATTGACAGCCTTCAAGGACCTACTTCATCTGGGACAACTACTGATAAAGACAGACAATACCATGGTCATGTGGTACATAAACAAGCAGGGAGGCACTCATTCTTACCCCCTTTGCAGACTAGCCATGACTTTGTGGGACACATCATTGACTTACCAAGTACATCTGCAGGCACAATTCCTGGCAGGAAAGATAAATACTCTGGCAGACAAACTAAGCAGAAATCTCATGGATCCCCACGAGTGGAAATTGGATCCACAAGTCTTCAGCATGGTAACAAGGAAATGGGGATTCCCGGACATAGATCTATTTGCCTCACCTCACAACTGCCAACTAAAAAGATTTTGCACAAGGACTTATCACAGACAAGCATGGAAAGTGGATGCCCTATCTTTCAGCTGGAAAAACTTAACAGTATATGCCTTTCCTCCTCTGCCTGTCCCCTCAAGGTTCTCCTAAAGGTCAGACAGGAGAAGCCAAAAATTATACTGATTGCCTCAGACTGGCCACACCAGTACTGGTATCCAATCCTAAGGAGCTTGTCTCAATGCCCAGCCTGGACCTTATCTCAAGTGCCTCATCTACTGTCCCAGCAGAACAATCGGATCCTGCACAGCCAACTCAAGACCTTAAATCTGGCAGCATGGCAGATAATGTAGTCATACAAAACACACCTCTTACTAAAGCGGTGATGGATGTCATTTTGGAGGCCAGGAGGCCTAGTACTAGAAAATCCTATGCTGGAAAATGGAAGAGATTCTATGCTTCAAACCAGGCACTAGGAAGTGACACAGCTGTACCACACATTCCTCAGATTTTGCAATACTTGACTGAGATGCTGGACAAAGGCTTATCTTTTTCATCTATAAAAATTCATGCCTCTTGCCATTTTGGCTCATTACAATACAGAGTCGCCAATCTTTTCTCATCCTTTATTAAGGCAGTACCTCGGAGGGGCCAAAAATGTAAGGCCTCCAAGGAGATCACCAATACCTGCATGGGACCTCAATTATGTCTTGGAAAAACTCACCCTGCCTCCTTTCAAGCCAGCCGCTACAGCTGATATAAAGTTTTTATCTTGGAAAACAGCTCTGCTCCTAGCAATAACTTCTGCAAGACGAGTCTTAGAGCTACAGGCACTCATGGCTGTGGAACCTTTTATCATTTTTCATCCAGACAGGGTTTCTCTGAGGACAAACCCGACATTTATGCCTAACGGTAGTGTCCAGTGTGGCCCTTAACCAAACTATTCATCTGCCTACCTTTTATCCAAACCCATAGAATAAGGGGGAGAGAATTCTTCATTCTTTGGATATACACGGACAGCTACACTTTTATTTGAGCAGAATCAAAGCTTTCAGAAAGACAGAGCAATTACTAGTGGCATATGCTGCAGGATCACAAGGAAAAGCTTTCTCAAAGATACTATTTCAAAGTGGATAGGCCACTGCATTCGTTTCTGCTGTTCACAACATGGCAGGCCAGTACCCTAAGGGCATTAGGCCACATTCAACCAGGGCAGCAGCCTTCCTCAGGGGAGTACCAACCAAAGACATTTTAGAGGCTGCCACTTGGAGTTCAGTGCACACCTTCACAAAGCACTATCACTTACCACTCTACTCTAAATCCAGGGCAGGCTTTGCCACTGCAGTTCTGCAGGGCCTAATAGCCGCTCCTAATGCTATTTAGCTCCAGCCTCCCAACGTCAGCTTTGGGATTCAACCCAATTTTAATGACTGCAACTGTGAAACACGAAGAACATAGTACAGTTGTGTACACTTACCATAAATGTAGATGTTCGAGTGTGTTCACTGTTGCAGTCCAGGTTACCCACCCGCCATCCCCCTTTTCTTTGCTGGAACTTATCTGTATTTCTCTATTCTGTACAATCTATGTGGTGTATTTGCTTGTAGATGAAGGCAAAATATATATTATGGTGCATGCATGTTTTATTGACATATTTTTAGCCTACCCTTTTGGGGGCACCTGACATCTGCGGCATGAAAAACTGAAGAAAATGGCGTCGGCTGCATCTTTTATACCCCTGGCACACTGACGTCAGGGAAGAGGCAACAGCAACCGACGCCGGACCTAGACCTTGGAATTCAGGCCGACTGAGGGTAGCCTGCCAGCAGTATAACCCAATTGTAATGACTGCAACAGTGAATACACTCGAACATCTACATTTATGGTAAGTGGACACAACTGTTCTTTATGTGGTACATAAACAAGCAGGGGGAACTCACTCCTACCACCTCTGCAGGTTAGCAATGGCTTTGTGGAATGCAGCCTTAAGCAACCAAGTGCACCTGCAAGCTCAATTCCTGCTAGGCAAACAAAATTCACTGGCAGATGACTTGAGCAGAAATCTAATGGACCCACATGAGTGGAAACTGGAACCAAACTCATTCAAACTTCTAATACACAGGTGGGGGACACCAGAGGTGGACCTCTTTGCCTCCCCCCCCCCAAAACCATCAACTAAACAAATTTTGCACCAGAATTCCCCACAACCAAGCTTGGAAAGTGGATGCCCTATCCTTCACATGGGAAAACTTCTCAATCTATGCCTTTCCCCCTCTGCCCCTTCTTCCAGAAGTACTCCTCAAGATCCAACAGGACAGGCCAAGGACAGTCCTTACTGCACCAGACTGGCCATGCCAGCACTGGTACGCACACCTACGCAGTCTTGACAGCAGTGCCACCCTGGCACCTACATCAGATCCCCTGTCTGCTGTCACAGCAGGAGGGACAGATTTTGCATCCTCAGTTGCAAACCCTGAACTTGACAGCCTGGCTTATTCCCTGAATACATCACCAGCAACCCTCAGCAAACAGGTGCTGGATGTTATCCTTGACCCTAGGAGGCCTAGTACTAGAAAATCCTATTCAGAAAAGTGGAATAGATAATGTTCTTGGAGCCACTCTCATGGGAAGGACACAGCCGTGCCCTCCTTGCCTCAAATTCTAGATTACCTACCAGAGCTGCTCCACAAAGGCCTATCCTTCTCATCAATTAAGATTCATGCCTCTGCCATCTCAGCTCATTACATTACTGAGCCACCCCTCTTCTCTCACCCTCTGATCAAACAGTTCCTTGACAGGAGCTAACAATTTAAGACCCCCCAAGGAGAGCTCCCACTCCTGCCTGGGACCTTAACTTTGTACTAGAGAAGCTCACGCTTCCCCCTTTTGAGCCTGCTGCTACAGCAGAGTTATAATTCCTGTCTTGGAAAACAGCGTTACTGCTAGTCATCACTTCAGCAAGAAGAGTGTCTTGAGTTACAGGCCCTTATGGCTGTGGAGCCCTTCATTATCTTACATGCAAACAGGGTTTCCCTCAGGACTAACCCATCTTTTATGCCCAAGGTGGTATCCAGTGTGGCTTTAAACCAATCCATCCATTTGCGAACCTTTTTTCCTAATCAGAATAAAGGTGAAAAGATCCTGCACTCCTTGGACGTGCACATACAGATGTTCATCGTGCATACAGCTGCAGTCATAACAGATGGGTTCTCCTGCCGTCAGGCAGGTCCTCGGTCGGCCGAATTCCAAAGTCTAGGTCCGGCGTCGGTTGTTGTCACTTCTTCCCTGACGTCAGTGCGACAGGGGTACAAAGGAACCAGCCGACGCCATTTTCTTCAGTCTTTCTTGCCGCGCGGTGCCCGAAGCAGAAGCAGTTCGCAAGTGCCGGTTAGCCAGCTCCTGAAGTTACGAAAATTTTGAAACCGAAGTCTTCTTGAAAGCTGAGTACCCCGTTGGGGAAACTTTTCTTGCCTCAGACCGATGTCAAACAAAGTTAATAATTGTATTTCATGTGGGAAGCAAATACCACATAAGGATTTCCATTCCCTCTGTATACCTTGTTTAGGCCCAGACCACGACGTCTCGGTCTGTCGCTTTTGTGCTACAATTAACAAATGCACCATTAAGCGTCGGGCGGAGTTCGCCCAGCATTATTTTGGAAAAGCATTTAACTATATTATGTCGTCGGATACTCCGACTCCAGTTTTGTCTAAAAAACGCAAGGATAAGGACCGACACCACGCCAAAGCCGGATACACGTGGTCCGGTTCTCAGCGAGGCGCCTACGCAGCCCCTGACTACCGATGACACTACATTGGCGGTGTCTCCTGTGCCCGAGGTCGCAGGCTCCTCGGCCCACACCCCGACTACAGATACCAAAGCCACTCTTGGCGTTGAACCTCAAAATGTGGACAGGTCTACCTCCACTCAAGGTGTCTTCAGACCTTCTTCTTCTTTCTCCATCAAGGCTTTCACCAAGTCTAAAGCAGCCATGCACTCTAAGAGACAAGCTACACAGGGCCCATCTCCAGGCCCCATGCCTAAAAAGCAGATGCTTAAAATGGCTGAGGATTTAATTACTCTTATCAGGGGTTCTCAACCCCCACCGGACAAAAGGCCCAGAGTGGAGGAAGAATCCTCCTCCTCTGATCAGGGCTCCATTATTTCAGAGTACTCTGATGATCAGGAACATCCTTACTCCCCTTTTGAAGACTCTGATGCGGAGGAGTCCATTCCTTCTGTATCCCCCCCAGAGGATTACTCATTTGGGGAAACTCTGCATACTTTAAGGGAACACTTCCACTGGGAAGGCCAAGATTATTCTGATTCCAAGAAAAGGCTTAGGGAATTTGTCTTACTACCTCAGCACAGGCCTCTGGCTATACCTCCTGTCTTGGACATCCTAGATGATGTTTACTCCGAGGCCTGCCTTAACCCGGACTCTCTGCCTCCAGCCCCAGTTAAGCCTGACAGGTACTACAGGGTTCCTGACTCGCACCAATTTCTATACAAAAGCCATGCTGCTGACCCAGAAACCATCTCACAGGGCCCCAAGGGAATTAAGGCCTCCACTGCTAAAAATCCATTACCTTCCGAGAGATTCCAGATCCTTAGAAAGGTGGGGAAAAAAGGTATATACCTCTGCTACCTTAACCATGAGGGCCTTAAACTGTCAGTTCCATATGCTAAAATACGAACAGTTTTTGTTATCACAATTGAAAAGTAAAATGTCACAACCTGAACAACCAGACTTGAAGGAGTTGCAGGATTTGATGCATAGTGCAGAACAAGTGGGTTAAGCATACCTTACAATGTGGTTTTGATGCTCTAGAGGCCTCATGTAGAGCTGCTGTTACAGGATCAGTCATACGTGTAGACATGCCTGGCTCAAGGAACAAACATTGCCTGATCATGTCAAAGCTAAATTACTAGATGCCCCTCTTCAAAAGGATGTATTATTTGGTGCTAATGCTGAGGAGGTATTAAGGAAAATGGAAGGAAAGGCTAAATCAATGCAAACTGTGAAAGATTTTCTACAGGTACAACCCCCACGGCCTTCCAAAAATTGGTCCTTTCCAGCCATGGACAGACCCCAAAGAGGCAGATACAGGCGCCCGAGGGGAAGAGGACAATCCCAAGGATCCTTTAGAGGCAGACAATGGCAAGCTCATACACAAAGAGGTGGTGAGGATAACTCGCAATCATTCAGAAAGCAAGCCCAATGACTTTCCCCTTTGCATGCCAAGCAAGACTCAAATGGCAGCCCCCATAGGAGGAAAGCTGGCATTATTTTCAAAGAATTTGCATATTGTCACAAAAGACAAATGGATCCTGGACATTATAAACAGAGGCTACAGATTCCATTTTCACACCCTTCCAAAAATGAGAGGCATGCCAAACCTGCCACACAATCAAAGGGCAGAGGCACAAAGGCAAATTACAGAGCTCATAGACATGAAAGCTATTCAAGAGGTACCTACGCACGAACAAGGTCAAGGTTTTTATTCCAGGCTATTCCTGGTACCAAGGAAGGGAAAAGATTGGAGACCTATTTTGGACCTGTCCATCCTAAACACATTTCTACTGTACCAAAATTCAAGATGCTCACTCTACAGCAACTTCTTCCCATGCTGGGCAAGGAGTCTTGGCTGGTAACATTGGACCTCAAGGAGGCATACCTGCATGTCCCAATCAGACAAAATTGCAGAAGATACCTCAGATTTCTTGCAGGTTCAACCCATTATCAATTCTCTGCATTGCCCTTCGGCTTATCTACTGCGCCCAGAGTATTCACGAAATGCCTGGCATCAGTAATTGCCTACTGCAGACTTCAAGGGATACAAATATACCCTTATTTGGACGACTGCCTGATCCAAGCGGACAGCAAGCACATTCTTCTGAAACATCTGGCTTATGTAATAATGTTGTTGAGCTCTCTGGGATACACAGTCAACGAAAAGAAATCAAGGCTAATACCCTCTCGGAAGATAATTTTCCTGGATGTCAACTTGGACACAAACACCCAGATGGCCTACCTCACGCCAGAGAAGCAGGGGCAACTAACTCAATACTTCAGAGCACTAGCAAATTGCACCAGGCTGACTGCAAGGAAAATCCTGCAGGCTCTGGGATTCATGGCATCTTGCATCTTACTAATCCCATGTGCAAAGCTGCATATGAGGAAACTTCAATGGTACCTGAAAAACATATGGTCTCAACACAGCCACAGTTTGGAAACAATAATACCACTAATTCCATGTCTGCAAAAGGAATTTATGTGGTGGGCTCAAGCATGCCAAACAAACACAGGTCTTCCATTCAGCAAGCCTCAAGCAAATCAAGTCATAACAACAGACGCCTCGGACTACGCCTGGGGGGCGCACATGACAGATCGGTGCATTCAGGGCAAATGGTCCCAAAAAGAAAAGCACCTTCACATCAATCAAAAGGAAATGCTAGCAGTAATAAATACTATTATAGCTTTCAAGGACCTTCTGCAACCAGGCCAACTATTGATAAGAACAGACAACACCACGGTTATGTGATAAATAAACAAACAGGGAGGAACACATTCATACCCCCTATGCAGACTGGCCATGTCACTTTGGAACATGGCCATGGACTTACAAATCGAACTACAAGCACAGTACTTGCCAGCCAAGGAAAACACGCTGGCAGACAACCTAAGCAGAAATATGACAGATCCACACGAATGGAAGTTGCATCCAAAAGTTTTTACAGAAATAATACAAGCATGGGGAAGGCCAGACATAGATCTCTTTACCTCCCACAAAAATCACCAATTGACAAAATTCTGCTCAAGGATTTTCCATCCAAAGGCCTGGAGAGTGGACGCTCTCTCTTTCAGTTGGACATCAATGACAGTTTATGCCTTCCCACCTCTTCCTCTGCTGCCCAAAGTTCTGTTGAAAACCAGAGCAGACAGACCAAAGATGATCCTCATTGCTCCGGACTGGCCAAGACAACACTGGTACCCACTCCTGAGGAGCCTGACGCATTCCCCACCATGGACCCTGCCTCTAATGCCTCTTCTCCTGACTCAGCGCAGCTTCAAAACTCTTCACAGCCAGCTAAAAACACTCAATCTAGCCGCATGGAAGATTCCTTAGCATCACAACAGACCCTACTCTCCAAGGAGGTGCAGGATGTCATTTTGGAGGCCAGAAGGCCGTCAACTACAAAAGCTTACTCCGCAAAATGGAAACGGTTTTGTGTCTGGAATGAGAAAAGGGGGCAGGATCCTGAGAAACTGAATTTACCTCAAATACTACAGTACTTAGCTGAGCTGCTAAGCAGTGGACTTTCATTCTCCTCCATCAAAATCCATGCCTCAGCCATTTCTGCAGAATACAACACTGATCCACCCTTATTCTCACACCCTCTGTTAAGGCAGTTCCTCAGAGGGGCAAAGAATCTAAGACCACCAAGAAAACAACCAATACCTGCTTGGGATCTCAATTTCATTCTGGAAAAACTGACCTTGCCTCCCTTTGAACCAGCTGCCTCATCAGATTTGCAATATTTGTCCTGGAAAACAGCTTTCCTTCTGGCAATTACCTCAGCTCGTAGAGTTTCAGAACTACAAGCTCTCATGGCTGTGCAGCCTTTCATCATCTTCCATCAGGACAGAGTTTCCTTACAAACCAACCCGTCCTTTATGCCTAAAGTGGTATCCAGGGTAGCTTTGAAT
Source organism: Protopterus annectens (assembly GCF_019279795.1). Lineage (NCBI taxonomy): Eukaryota > Metazoa > Chordata > Ceratodontiformes > Protopteridae > Protopterus > Protopterus annectens. Next base: position 1,719,369,012 of record NC_056732.1, on the reverse strand, counting down.
CAGGCCATACATTTACCTACCTTCTATCCTAATCCTCAAAACAAAGGGGAGAGACTACTACACTCCTTGGATATCCACAGACAACTTTGTTATTATCTGGACAGAACAAAGCCTTTCAGAAAATCAGAACAGCTCTTTGTGTCCTATGCTGTAGGAGCTCAAGGAAAGCCAATTTTGAAACAGACAATCTCAAAATGGATAGCCCACTGCATACGCTTTTGCTATTCTTTTCATGGCAAAACTGTACCTACAGGCATCAGATCTCACTCCACAAGGGCCACAGCTACATCTGCAGCCTTCCTCAGAGGAGTTCCTACCAAAGATATTTTGGAAGCAGCCACTTGGAGTTCTGTACATACCTTCTCCAAGCACTACCACCTACCATTATACTCCAAAACTAGAGCAGGCTTTGCCACTGCAGTCTTGCAGGGCATCCCAGCTCCTCCGAGTTCCACCTAGTGCCTACCACCCCTTTCTTAGCTTTGGGATTCTACCCATCTGTTATGACTGCAGCTGTATGCACGATGAACATAGAACAGCTTTGTACCTACCATAAATGTAGATGTTCGAGTGCTAATACAGCTGCAGTCCAGGTTTCCCTCCCTCCTTCCCCTCTTGGGACAGGCCTATAGGCTAACACATCCTCATACAACCTAATTTGGGTATTCATTTATGGTGTATTTGCTTGCAACTACTGTTTTTTGATTATACTGCATTGCATTATTACATAAATTTATGTATTGCCTTCCTTCTGGGGGCACCTGACATCTGGGGCAAGAAAAACTGAAGAAAATGGTGTCGGCTGGTTCCTTTATACCCCTGTCGCACTGACGTCAGGGAAAAAACGACAACAACCGACGCCGGACCTAGACTTTGGAATTCGGCCGACCGAGGACCCGCCTGATGGCAGGAGAACCCATCTGTTATGACTGCAGCTGTAGTAGCACTCGAACATCTACATTTATGGTAGGTACAAAACTGTACTTTCCGGTTCTACCTTGACAGGACTAAACCTTTCAGAAAATCTGACCAGCTGCTAGTCAGCTTTGCTACAGGGGCAGAGGGCAAGGCCATTTCAAAACAAACCATTTCTAAATGGTTAGCACACTGCATCCATTTCTGCTACAAACACCATGGAAAACCTACCCCACAGGAGAACAGGCCTCATCCCACTAGGGCTACCTCAACCTCTACACCTTTTCTCAGGGGAGTCCCTGCCAGGGACATCCTGGAAGCTGCAACCTGGAGTTCTGTACACACCTTCACCAAGCATTACCACTTACCTATCTTTTCTAAATCCAGAGCTGGATTTGCCACAGCAGTCTTACAAGGCCTGCTAGCCAGCCCTACTACTTATTGGCTGCCTCCACCCTTCCTCAGCTTTGGGAATCAACCCAAGTGTGATAACTGCAACAGTGAATAACAGTCTAACATCTACATTTATGGTAAGTGTACAAAACTGTACTTTCTGTTACACCTCTTTCTCCTGGGGCAAATCATTTCCAAGGGTTGTGTACTCGTACGTCACCTGCATATCTCACTCTGTTGGGCGTAGGATGTGTGTGTGACATGTGGCACATGGAAGGGCCCAGGCTTTGGTATGCTGACAGGCCATATGACCACTCTTGGCAGGATATCTCACTATGTAAGGAGTGCTCCAACAGTGATAAGTAGGATATCTACTTTTACGGTACGTTCTTACACAATTGTACTTTCTTCCTTAAGACAAAGGAGTTAATTACAGCCAAAATTTTCTGACATTTTTCAAACTAGACTCTGGCATCCGCCATCAAATATCTCAGTAAACCAGGTTTGATGGCTTCAGTGATTTTTTTTTGATTCCCTTGGCCAGAATCCACATGAGAAATATTCATTGGCTTTGTCAAGTCAGTTTGGACTGAACACCATCACCCTCTACCATTTCAAGTTGCAGTGCTGAGGTCTATAAAAAGGGAGTTGAGTTGGTGGGCAAATCAGTTGTCTATGAACTCAGGTCCTCCTTTCTCCCTGCCAATCCCCACTCAGTCTGTAATGATGCCTCAGACTTGGCTTGGGGAACTGTGTGTAAGGGAGTGAAAGGATGTATAGAACAAAAAACAGGCATCAAAACACATTAATGTCAAGGAAATGATGGCTGATGTTCTTCGTGTTTCACTGTTGCAGTCATTACATTTGGGTAATCTGCTGGCAGGTTGCCCTCAGTCTGCCTGAATTCCAAAGTCTTGGGTCCTGCATCGGTTGCTGTCTTCTCTTCCATTACGTCAGGTCATCAGGGGTATAAAACATGCAGCCGCCACCATTTTCTTTAGTTTTTCTTGCTGCGTGGTGCCCGAAGCAGAAGCATTTTGCAAGTGCTGGTCGGCCGACTACTGAAATATTCAAGTTTATGTTTCAGAACCGAAGTGTTCACTAAAGCTAAGTACCCAATTGGGGAAACTTTTTTCTTGCTATTTACCGATGTCAGAAAAAGTTAATAATTGTATTACTTCTGGGAAGCAAATACCTCATAAGGATTTCCATTTATACTGTATTCCTTGCCTAGGCCCTGATCACAACGTGCCTGGCTGTCGGTTTTGTGCTAGATTTAACGAACGCACTATTAAGCGTCGGTATATTTTTGCATCAAAGTATTTTGGAAACAGATTTAACTACCCAGAAATGTCGTCGGATAGCAATCCAACTACCGGAGTACATAAAAAACGCAAAGATAAGGACAGAGAAAGGCAGTCGAGATCCAAAACCGACGATGAAGCTTCTCCTAAGCCAGTCTCCGGTTTGCCGGTACTCAGTGAGGCACCTTCGCAGCCACTGATACCCGCTACCTTCGGGTCGCAGGCCTCTGCCGACACCCATGTGGAATCCGGCATGCCGCAAGATACTCAAGGTATTGGACCGACGGATGTATCTCTCTCGGATGGGTCCGGAGCCGCTGAGCAGGCACCGGCTTCTGAGGGTGTATTCAGACCTCAACATTTGTACATCAGACCGACAGCTGCAAAACCAAAGACAAAAGCAACTTCTAAAACTAAAAAACCGACGCATGAGCCACGTGCACAGGCCTCTATGCCTAAAAACAGATGATCAAAATGGCTGAAGACCTTATTACCTTGATCAGGGGTACCCATCCCCCTCCAGACAAGAGGCCTCGGCAAGACACTGATTATGAATCTTCAGATCAGGTTTCTATTTCTTCTGATTCCTCTTATGATCAAGAATTATCTATACCTCCCTATGAGGATTCTGATGCTGAGGAGTGTATTCCATCTGCATCTCCTCCTGAGGATTATTCATTTGGAGAATCCTTGCATACTTTGAGGGAGCATTTCAACTGGGAGAGTCAAGACTTCTCAGAATCAAAAAAGAGGCTCAGGGATTTCCTTCTTCTCCCTCAGCATTCCCTCTGTTTTAGACGTGGATGATGTGTTTTTGGAGTCAAGCTTGACCCCTGATTCCTTACCTCCGGCTCCCAGTAAGCCTGGCAGATATTACAGGGTCCCTGACTCACATAAATTTTTATTTAGAAACCCTGCTGCTGATCCTGAAACTATTTCACAGGGTCCAAAGGGAGTTAGGGCCTCAACAGCAAAAATTTCTACCCCCTCCGACAGAGATTCAAGGGCACTGGACAGATGGGGAAAAAAGGTTTATACATCTGCAGCCTTGGCAATCAGGGCCTTAAACTGTCAATTTCATATGCTTAAGTACCAACAACATGTTATGGGATTGCTGAAACAGAAAATTATGTTGATTTCAGAATGTGCAGAAAATAAAGAATTGCAGGAATTATTGCATGCAGCTGAACAAGTTGGAAAGCATACTTTGCAATGTGGTTTTGATTCTTTAGAGGCCTCCTGCAGGGCCTCAGTTACTGGATCTGTGATTAGGAGGCATGCTTGGTTAAAGGAACAAAATTTGCCTGATCATGTTAAAGCTAAATTGCTAGATGCACCTTTACAGCATGATTCTCTGTTTGGTATTAAGGCAGAAGAGGTTTTAAAGAAAATAAAAGACAAAGCTAAGTCTATGCAAACTGTTAAAGACTTCTTACAAGTGCAGCCACCAAGATTCAGTAGACACTGGCCTACAAAAAATTGGTCCTTTCCTGTGTCAGACAGAGCTCAAAGGTGCAAATCCAGACGCCCTAAGGGTTCCAGATACCAGGCGCAAGACTCATTCAGGTCAAAGCAATGGGGCTCATCCACCTCCAAATTTGGAGGAGATAAAGCGCAAACCTACAGAAAGCAAACCCAATGACTTCCCTCTGCCTACACCAAGCACTTAGCTTTTGGCAGCACCCATAGGGGGAAAATTAGCACTTTTTGCTCAAAATTGGCAGTTAATAACCCAGGACAAGTGGGTACTAAACATCGTATCACAGGGATACAGATTCCATTTCCACACTCTGCCAATGGCAAATGGTTGGCCAGATCTGCCAAAAAATCAATGGGCAGAGGCACAGAAACAGGTTACGTCCCCCATGGATATGGGGGCCATTCAGACAGTACCAGAACAGGAAAAAGGACAAGGTTTTTACTCAAGACTGTTCTTGGTACCCAGAAAGGACAAGGCCTGACGGCCAATACTGGATTTATCGATTTTGAACACATACCTGGACATTCCAAAATTCAAAATGCTGACTTTGCAGCACCTTCTGCCCATGCTGGGCAAGAATGCTTGGCCTGTGACTTTAGACCAAAAAGAGGCATTCCTGCATGTCCCAATAAGACAGTCGTGCAGAAGATACCTCAGATTCAAGGCTGGCTTAATGCATTACCAATTCTGTGCACTGCCCTTTGGCTTATCTACTGTGCCCAGGGTCTTTACAAAGTGCTTGGCACCAGTAATTGCATTTTGCAGACAAAGAAGTATACAAATATATCCTTACTTGGACGACTGTCTCATTCAAGCAGAAAACAAGGACACTCTTTTTCGACACCTGGCGTTTGTGAAAAGGCTTCTAACATGCCAAGGGTACACAATAAACGAAAAGAAATCACAACTGGTACCCTCTCAAAAGATAACATTCCTGGGTGCAAGCTTGAATGCAACTGCCCAGATGGCTTACCTCACGCCAGACAAACAAAGGCAACTGACTGCTTACTTCAAACTGATGGCAACAAAAACCCAGTCTTCTGCAAGACAAATTCTGCAGGCTCTGGGCTTCATGGCATCCTGCATCCTACTAATTCCATATGCAAGACTGCATATGAGGAAACATCAGTGGTACTTAAAATGTTTATGGAGTCAACATTCACACAGTCTGGAAACAATGATTCCCCTCATTCCCTGCCTGCAACAGGAGTTTCTATGGTGGGCAAAGGCCTGTCACCAAAACATGGGGCGGCCCTTCACTCTACCCCCTGCCAGCCAAACCTTAACAACAGACGCATCAGATCATGCCTGGGGGGGCCCATATGGCAGGAAGATGTATTCAGGGCATATGGGCACCAAAACAAATGCATCCACATATCAACCAGAAAGAGATGCTAGCTGTTCAAAATGCCCTAACAGCCTTCAAGGACTTGCTTCATCCAGGACAACTACTGGTAAAGATGGACAATACCCCACAGTCATATGGTATATAAACATGCAAGGGGGCACACACTCATACCCCCTTTGCAGATTAGCCATGGCACTGTGGGACACAGCTTTGACTTACCAAATACATCTTCAAGCTCAATTCCTGCCAGGAAAACAAAATACACTGGCAGACGATTTAAGCAGAAACTTTATGGATCCTCACGAGTGGAAACTAAATCCACAAGTCTTCAGCATGATAACAGACAAATGGGGGGTGCCCAGACATAGATCTATTTGCCTCTCCTCAAAATTATCAATTGAAAAGATTCTGCACATGGACTTATCACAGACAAGCATGGAAAATGGACACCCTATCCTTCAGTTGGAAAAACCTATCAGTTTACGTTTTTCCTCCTCTGCCTCTTCTACCCAAGGTCCTCCTAAAAGTCAGACAAGAGAAGCCAAAGATGATATTAATTGCCCCGGACTGGCCCCACTAATACTGTTACCCAATCCTAAGGAACTTGTCTCAATACCCAGCTTGGACCTTGCCTCAAAGACCACAACTACTGTCCCAGCAAAACAGTCAGATCCTGCACAATCAACTGCAGACACTGAACCTGGCAGCATGGCTAATGATGTAATCATAAAAACGACACCTCTCAGTAAAGCTGTGATGGATGTCATTTTGGAAGCCAGAAGGCCTAGTACTAGAAAATCTTATGCTGACAAATGGAAGAGATTCTGTGCTTGGAATCAAGCACAAGGAACTTATACAGCAGAACCACATATTCCTCAGATATTACAATACTTAACTGAGATGCTTGACAAAGGCCTGTGTTTTCTCATCAATCAAAATCCATGTCTCTGCCATTTCGGCTCATTACAATACAGAGCCACCAATTTTTTCTCATCCTTTACTAAAGCAGTATCTTAGAGGAGCCAAAAATTTAAGGCCTCCTAGAAGATCACCATTACCTGCATGGGACCTCAATTATGTGTTGGAAAAGCTCACCCTGCCTCCATTTGAACCAGCTGCTACCATTGATGTAAAGTTCTTATCATGGAAGACAGCTCTGCTACTAGCAATTACTTCAGCAAGAAGAGTTTCAGAGCTACAGGCCCTCATGGCTGTAGAGCCTTTCATCATATTTTACCCAGACAGGGTGTCTCTGAGGACAAATCCTACTTTTATGCCTAAGGTGGTTTCCAGTGTGGCTCTTAACCAAACAATTCATCTGCCAACTTTTTATCCAAATCCACAGAACAAAGGGGAGAGAATTCCGCATTCCTTGGACGTACACAGACAGCTAAGATTCTACTTGAGCAGGACTAAAGCTCTAAGAAAAACTGAGCAATTACTAGTGTCATATGCTGCAGGATCAGAAGGAAAGACTATTTCAAAGCAGACAATTTCAAAGTGAATAAGCCACTGCATCCGTTCCTGCTACTTACACCATGGTAAACCTGTGCCCAAGGGCATTTCGTTTCATTCCTCCAGAGCTGCAGCTACTTCAGCAGCCTTTCTCAGAGGAGTACCAACCAAAGACATTCTAGATGCTGCTACGTGGAGTTCTGTTCACACCTTTACAAAGCATTACCATTTGTCTCTCTACTCTAAGTCCAGGGCAGGCTTTGCCACTGCAGTGCTGCAGGGCCTTATAGCCACATCTAATGCTGTTTAGCTCCAGCCTCCCAACCATAGCTTTGGGATTCTACCCAAATGTAATAACTGCAACAGTGAAACACAAAGAACGTAGTACAGTTGTGTACACTTACCATAAATGTAGATGTTCGAGTGTATTCACTGTTGCAGTCCTGGATGTCCTTCATGGATGCATCTGCAGTCATAACAAGTGGGTTGTCCTGTCGTCAGGCAGCCCTTCAGTCGGCCGGATTCCAAAGTCCGGGTCCGGCTTCGGCTGATGTCGCACTCCACCCGACGTCATCTCTGTTGGTCTTCGGGTATAAAGGCATCAGCCGACGCCATTTTCCTCAGTCTTTCTTCCCGCGTGGCGCCCGAAGCAGAAGCTGTTCGCAAGTGCCGGTCGGTCGGATCCAGAGATTACTTCTACCGAATACTACTTCGAAGACTTCTAAAGCTAAGTACCCCGTTGGGGACTCTTTCTTGCCTCAGCCGATGTCAGAAAAAGTTAACAATTGTTTAAACTGTGGGAAACAAATACCTCATAAAGATTACCACTCTTACTGTCTGCCTTGTTTAGGCCCAGCCCACGACGTAGCAGCCTGTTCGGCCTGTGCTTCTTTCAACCGAACGCTTAGGCGCCGGTCGGAGTTTGCAGAACAGTTTTTCGGTTCTGATTTTGCGTACATTATGCCGCCGGATCCTCCGACTACCCAATCTACCAAAAACGCAAAGATAAAGACCGACACTCGCGGTCCGCGGTTTCGGCGAAACCATGGTCAAGCAAACATGAGTGTCTCGGTTTCGGCGAAACCGAGAAAACTGAACAAAGTACAGCTGAGCCTATTCCTACAACTGAGGCCCCTGCTACAACTCTTGAATCGACCTCAGAAATTTTACCCACTACGGTGGTTGACTTATCAGACACCATCCCCTTGGATGTCTCTACCCCAGCACGTGGTGCTGCTAGGCCTCCAGCAGCCATGTCCATTAAGGCCTTCGCCAGGGCTAAAGCAGCCAAGACTACTAAAGCAGTGCCTGTTAAACCCCCCACATCCAGGCCCTCTTCTAGTTCTCAAATGCTTACTTTGGCAGAAGATTTAATTTCTTTAATTAGAGGATCTCAATCTCACCCAGACAGGGCCTCTCAGCCCCCAGAGAAGAGACCTAGGGCAGAGCCCCCGAGCCAGTGTCCTCTGATGATTCTGCTGATGAATCAGACATAACTGACCAGCCAGAGGCTCCCTTCTCCAATTTTGAAGATTCTGATGCTGAAGAATCCATTCCAGCTGCTTCCCCACCAGAAGAATTCTCCTTTGGGAAACCTTGCATGCCATGCGAGAACAGTTCCAATGGCAGCAACAGGATTTTTCAGACTCCAGAAAAAGACTTAGGACCTTTCTGCAGCTCCCACAGCACAGGCCCTTAGCTATACCTCCTGTTCTCTCTGTGGTGGATGATGCTTTCAATGATGTTTGCTCCGCTCCAGATTCTTTACCCCCAGCCCCTGCCAAACCAGACAGATTTTACAGGGTGCCAGATACTCATCACCACCTTTACAAGGCTCCACTTGCAGACCCAGAAACTATATCCCAGGGTCCCAAGGCAGTAGCCGCGACCATAGCTAAAAACCCTATCCCTTCTGAAAGGGAAGCAAGGTCATTAGACAGATGCGGTAAACAGGTCTACACTTCAGCTACTCTCTCAACTAGAGCTTTAAACTCCCAGTTTCACATGATACAATACCAAGAGTTTATGCTTGATCAGTTAACTAAAAACTAACCACTGATGAATCTCTTGATAAGAAATATGTATTAGAGATGGTAAATAACATACAACAGGTTAGCAACCATTCCTTAAAATGTGGCTATGATGCACTGGAGGCTTCATTTAGATCAGCCATGACAGGCACAGTGATAAGAAGGCATGCATGGCTAAAGGAACAAGCTTTACGGATCATGTTAAAGCTAAGTTGCTAGATGCTCCTATGGACAGGACAAGTTTGTTTGGTACACCTGCCCAGCAGGTTATGAAGAAAATGGAAGAAAAGGCAAAATCTGTTCAAACTGTTAAAGATTTCTTGCAGGTTCAACCCCTAAGGTTTAGCAGGAACTGGCCTGCCAAAAATTGGTCCTTTCCTGACTCCACAAAATTTCAAAGGGGCAGGAATAGACGTTCCAGAGGCAGAAACCAATCCAGAGGAGGTGCCTACAGAGGAAGACAGTGGCAAGGTAACAACAGAGGCACAGACACAGCCACTGCCACTACATCAGCACAACCACAGTGACTTAACCCTAAATCCGCCTACCAGGGAACAAATAGCAGCTCCTCTAGGCGGAAAGTTAACCTTATTTTCAAAGAACTGGCACTACATAACAAAAGACAAGTGGATTTTACAAACCATAGATCAAAGTTACCGGTTTCACTTCCACACTTTACCAGTCAAAAAAGGAATGCCAAATCTACCTCCAAATCAAAAAACAGAGGCTCTACGCCAGATAATGGAGTTAGCAAACATGAGAGCTGTGGAAAGAGTGCCAACAGCAGAGCAAGGAAAGGGGTTCTATTCCAGACTATTCCTAGTTCCAAGAAAGGAAAAAAGTTGGAGACCAATTCTCGACCTGTCCACCTTAAATACATACATCATTGTCCCAAAATTCAAAATGCTGACCCTACAGCAACTTCTTCCCATGCTGGGCAAGGAGTCTTGGCTGGTAACTCTAGATCTCAAGGAGGCATACCTGCACGTCCCCATTCGACCAATCTGCAGAAGATACCTCAGATTTCTTGCAGGATCAGAGCACTATCAATTCTCAGCATTGCCCTTTGGCTTATCTACTGCCAGAGTATTCACAAAATGCCTGGCATCAGTAATCGCCCATTGCAGACTTCAGGGAATTCAAATTTACCCATACCTGGACGACTGCCTGCTACAAGGGGACAACAAAAGCAAGCTGACAACAGATTTACAAAGGGTCATTTACTTGCTACAAGCACTGGAATACACAGTCAATTTACAAAAGTCAAGGCTGATACCATCCCAAACAAGGACATTCTTGGGCGCGGAATTGGACACAGTAAAACAAATGGCATTCCTGACTACAGAAAAACGAAAGAACTTCCTCTTTACTTCTTGGCACTAACAAAACTGAACAAGTTAACAGCAAGAAAAGTACTGCAGGCCTTGGGCTTCATGGCATCATGCATAATCTTGGTTCCATTTGCCAGACTACATATGAGAAAACTACAGTGGTACCTAAAGAATTTATGGTCCCAACACAGACACAGTCTAGAAACAGAAATCCCACTAATTCCATGCTTAAAACAGGAGTTCCTATGGTGGGCTCAGGCATGCCAGTCAAACCCAGGCCTACCCTTTCGCAGATGTCAAGCAAGCCAGACCATCACAACAGACGCTTCAGACCTAGGATGGGGGGCCCACATGCTGGACAAATGCGTGCAAGGATTGTGGACACAGGATCAACTTCAACTGCACATCAACCTAAAAGAAATGCTGGCAGTAAAACTGGCAATCCAAAAGTTCAAACCATTTCTCAAAGAGGGCCAGTTGATGATAAGGACAGACAACACCACAGTCATGTGGTACATCAACAAACAGGGAGGCACTCATTCATACCCCCTATGCAGAATGACCTTGGAGCTGTGGACCCTGGCACTCAGCTACAATATCCAGTTACAGGCAATATTTGTACCAGGGAAAGACAGTACTCTAGCAGACATATTAAGCAGAACCACTTCGGATGCCCACGAATGGAAGCTTCACCCGGACATCTTCAAGACCATCTCAAAGAAATGGGGAATGCCACAGATAGACCTATTCGCATCACCTCTCAATCACCAGATCAAAAAATTCTGCACAAGGACATTCCACCCATTAGCATGGAAAGTGGATTCGCTCTCCTTCAACTGGAAAGGCCTAACAGCATATGCATTCCCACCTCTTCCTTTGATACACAAGGTACTACTGAAAATCAAGGAAGAACGTCCAAGGATAATCCTGATAGCTCCAAACTGGCCAAGACAACACTGGTACCCACTACTGAGGAGCATGTCTCGGAACAATATGTGGACAATTCCGCTGATGCCTTTGATGTTAACGCAGAACAACTACAGCATCATACATCCAAACCTAAAAACCTTGCAACTGACTGCATGGAACATCACATAACAGCAGCTAATCCAGAACTTTCCCAAAGAGTTAAAGACATTATTCTTGAAGCACGCAGACCTTCAACAAGAAGGAACTATGCTGGAAAATGGAAAAGGTTTGTCATCTGGAGTACGGAAAGAGGAAAAGATGTGTCAAACATAGATATGCCTAACATTCTGGAGTATCTGGCCGAACTTCTTCATTCAGGCCTGTCCTACTCCTCCATCAAGATACATGCATCAGCTATTTCAGCAGAATACAGCTTTGATCCACCTGTTTTTTCGCACCCTTTGCTCAGACAGTTCCTCAGAGGAATCAAGAATGTAAAACCTCCAAGGAAACCACCATTACCAGCTTGGGATTTAAACTTCGTGCTAGAAAAGTTGACACTATCACCCTTTGAACCAGCAGCAACAGCAGACCTACAACACCTGTCATGGAAAACTGCTTTCCTACTGGCAATTACTTCAGCGAGGAGGGTTTCAGAACTACAGGCCTTAATGGCAGTGCAACCCTTCCTAATCTTCCACCAAGATAGAGTGTCCATGAGGACTAATCCTACATTTATGCCCAAGGTGGTATCCAGAGTGTCTTTAAACCAGGCAATCCACCTACCTACCTTCTTTCCCAACCCACAAAACAGAGGGGAAAGAATACTGCATACCTTGGATGTACATAGACAGCTACGCTACTACTTGGACAGAACAAAAACTAGCAGAAAGACTGACCAACTTTTTGTAGCCTATGCAACAGGAAGGGAAGGAAAAGCTATTTCCAAACAGACAATCTCCAAATGGATAGGAAATTGCATACGATTCTGTTACTCCTTCCATGGAAAACCGATTCCACAGAACATAAGACCTCATTCTACAAGGGCAACAGCCACTACTACAGCCTTCTTACGAGGAGTGGCAACCAAAGACATTATTGAGGCGGCTACTTGGACCTCCGTGCATACATTTGCCAAGCATTATAATTTGCCTCTATATTCCAGATCCCGAGCAGGGTTCGCCACTGCTGTACTGCAAGGGATCCTAAACACACCATAATCTACTTTTATCCTCCTCCCCTAGTTGGCTATGGTATTCTACCCACTTGTTATGACTGCAGATGCATCCATGAAGGACATAGTACAGTTTTGTACCTACCATAAATGTAGATGTCCGAACTGGATAGCATCTGCAGTCAGGATTACCCTCCCTCCTTCCCCTCTGTGGTACTCCTAGGGTGTTTACCCTTCTAATAGCTAGCTGTTGGGGGGGAGTCTTTTATGGTGTATTTGTTTGTGTATATGTACATACATGCTTATTGTTGTGTTTACCTCTGTCTATTTGGAAACATTGACATCTATCCAAATTTTAGCCTGCAAGAGGGCTACTGGCATCTGGGGCAAGAAACACTGAGGAAAATGGCGTCGGCTGATGCCTTTATACCCGAAGACCAACAGAGATGACGTCGGGTGGAGTGCGACATCAGCCGAAGCCGGACCCGGACTTTGGAATCCGGCCGACTGAAGGGCTGCCTGACGACAGGACAAACCCACTTGTTATGACTGCAGATGCTATCCAGTTCGGACATCTACATTTATGGGTAGGTACAAAACTGTACTTTACCCTCCCCCTGTCATTCTAAAGTTTATCTTTCCTTCTCTATCTTCTACAACCTATGTGGTGTATTTGCTTGTAGATGAAGATAAAGTTTATATTGATGCATGTATATATATATATATATATATATATATATATATATAAAATATTGCTACCTTTATGGGGGAACCTGACATCAGGGGCAAGAAAAACTAATGAAATGGCATCGGCTGCATGTTTTATACCCCTGATGACCTGATGTCATGGAAGAGAAGACAGCAACTGACGCAGGACCCAAGACTTTGGAATTCAGGCCGAACGAGGGCAACCTGCCAGCATATTACCCAAATGTAATGACTGCAATAGTGAATACACTCGAACATCTACATTTATGGTAAATGTACACAACTGTACTTTATAAATGGTCTTGAATATCGGAACCATCTGTGGATTCAGGCCCTATTAATCACAGACAACATCACAGTGACATGGTATATAAACAAGAGGAACCAAATCTTACCCCTTTGCAGACTTGCTGTGGCATCCTTGGTTTAGCATTTCTGTTCAACTTACATGTGCATTTCATCAGAGCAAAACCTCGCAGCAGAAAAGTTGAGCAGGACTAGATCAGACCCTCGCAAATGAAAATTGAACGGGGGGGGGGGTCTTCCAGGAATTGCTCCATCTATGGAGACCTCCTGAAGTAGACCTGTTTGCATCCAGTCAAAGCAGACAGTTAAAGAATTTTGCTCCAGGACCTCACATAAGCAAGCCTGGAAGATGTATGCTTTTTCTTTCCCATGAATAGTAGTGTTTCACTGTGCTTTTCCATCCTTTCCTCTAACAACGAAGGTTCTTCTCAAGATTCATAAGGACTTTCCAAAGAAAATTTCGGTGACCCCTTTTTGGTCCAGGCAACAGTGGTATTTTTGGCACCTTTTTTTTTCTTTGGACTTGCAACAGTTATTAAAGGAAGCAAATAAACCTGCTATTAGAAAATCGTATATGTCTTAGAGAAAAAGATTTTCTAGTTTGTACCATTCTAAGAACGAGGATTCTTTTAATGCTTAGACTTGTGTGGTTCTTGTATTTGTGTGAGTTATTATTCATTTTTTTTCTTATTATTGTGTCAAGATTCTTCTATCAGTCATTTCTGCTTGTCTGTCTCAGGAGCCCTCCTTTCTACTTTACCACTTGTGAAACAGTTTGTGGAAAGGGTTTTACAAATCCGTCCACCTAGGAGATGTGCGACATCTGCTTGGGATCTTAATTTTGTGTTAAAAAAACTTACACTGTCTCCTTGTGAACCAGCTCATGAGGCTAATGTGTGGTTCTTCTGTTGGAAAACTGTGATACTTGCTGCTGACTTGTGTGAGAAGAGTATCGGAGTTTCAAGCTCTTGTAGTGAGTCGTCATTATCTTATTTTCCATAAGGATAGGGTCATTTTGAGAACAGTATCTTTCCTGTATGCCTAAGGTTGTTTCAGAGCTTACACTAAGACAAGTTGTTCATCTCCGATTGGGAGAAAAAAATCTTCACACTCTGGATATCCATAGGCACCTCAGATACAGTATTGGCTGAGCAAAATCCTTTAGAATTTCTGATTGCCTGTTAAGAAGGTAAAAAGACGAAGCAAACAGTGTCTATAAACTAACAAAGTTTTTTAAGGATGTTCATCGTGCATACAGCTGCAGTCATAACAGATGGGTTTTCCTGCCGTCAGGCGGGTCCTCGGTCGGCCGAATTCCAAAGTCTAGGTCCAGCGTCGGTTGTTGTCGCTTCCTCCCTGACGTCAGTGCGACAGGGGTATAAAAGATCCAGCCGACACCATTTTCTTCAGTCTTTCTTGCCGCGCGGTGCCCGAAGCAGAAGCAGTTCGCAAGTGCCGGTCGGCCAGCTCCTGAGATTACGAATATTTTGCTACCGAAGTCTTCTTGAAAGCTAAGTACCCCATTGGGGAAACTTTTCTTGCCCCAGACCGATGTCAGACAAAGTTAATAATTGCATTTCTTGTGGGAAGCAAATACCGCATAAGGATTTCCATTCCCTCTGCATTCCTTGCCTAGGCCCAGACCACGACGTCTCGGCCTGTCGTTTTTGTGCTACATTCAACAGACACACTATTAAGCGTCGGGCGGAGTTCGCCCAACACTATTTTGGCAAAAAATTTAATTACATTATGTCGTCGGATACTCCGACTCCAGTTTTGAGTAAAAGACGCAAAGATAAGGACCGACATTCGAGGTCCGCGACTTCCACCGACACCACGCCAAAGTCGACTACAGGTGGTCCGGTTCCCAGTGAGGCGCCTACGCAGCCCCTGACTACCGACAACACTTCATTGGCGGTGTCTTCTGTGCCCGAGGTCACAGGCTCTTCGGCCCACTCACCGACTACAGATAGGAAGCCACTATTGGTGGTGAAACTCAGAGTTTAGATAGATCTGCAACCACTCAAGGTGTCTTCAGGCCTTCCTCTTCTTTTTCCATCAAGAGTTGTGAGATATTCCAAAATCAAAAAGTATTGTCACAAAGTATATCAACAATCCAAACCTGTGACTGAAGAAATGTAATATATGACCAAAACAAGCTTTTATTGTCGGTAAACGCTTTCGTAGTGCTTCTCACACCACTTCCTCAGAGCTTTACATAAAATATGAACTTGCAAGCCCGTCTTATACAGGTGACTCAATCAACTCAAACTTTAATTGGCATCTTACAGTGCTATCTAATTATACTCGTTATATCTAAAACATCCACTGCTTACTAAATCTAATACTTCTTAGATATATATTAGCTGCTAGTTCATGCTGAACAAATGAATTAATTCATAAAAATACATAATATATGTTAAATTAAATTGTGTACATATAAATACTAGCCCAAAACCTTAAATAATCATTAAAATTCATATACAAAAATAACTCTAAAATAACTTATTATACTATTTGGCCAAAGGTCTAAGTTGTTGTTGTGTCTTTCGGCTTTTCCCGGTCAGGGGTCGCCACAGCGGAACTCCAGTCCGCTAATGATTGGCAGTAGATTTTTACGTGCCGAGTTGCCGGCCCTGACGCACAACTTTCAACGAAGGTACGCCCATTCACGCATGTCTCCACACAAAAGACGCTCTAGCTGAGAATCGAACAGGACAACGTCTTACTGTGAGGCAACAACGCTTCCGCAACACCACTTGGCCAAAGGTCTAAGTATTGGTTTTAAAGGAATTCTTTCATTAAGGCCTGAGCCTCTATCAGCTCTTAGCCTAATAATCCAGCGTGTCTCTGATGTCTCTGTATTATTTGTGGTGTCACCTCCTCTCTTATTTTCATCTATCTTTTCTATTGCTTGGAACATAAATGCATGTCCTGGTTCTGTGTTCTTAACATGCTTAGCTAGATCATTTGTGAGATTCTGATTTTTAATTTGTAAAAGGTGTTCACATATCCTAAATCTAAGTTCCCTGTTTTACCTACATAAAAATTCGAGCAGGTATCACATACAGCTAAGTACACAATATGCAACCAATGTAAATTTATAGGCACTAGCAACACTTTTTCGCATCCTGATACCGGCAGAATATTTACATTTAATGCACAGGCTACTTGTCACACTAAAAATATTGTATATTTAGCTGTATGTGATATCTGCTCAAATTTTTATGTAGGTAAAACGAACAGGGAACTTAGATTTAGGATACGTGAACACCTTTTACAAATTAAAAATCAGAACCTCACAAATGCTTTAGCCAAGCATGTTGAGAACACAGAACCAGGACATGCATTTATGTTCCAAGCAATAGAAAAGATAGATGAAAATGAGAGGGGGGTGACGCCATTAATAATACAGAGGCATCAGAGACACGCTGGATTATTAGGCTAAGGGCTGTTAGAGGCTCAGGCCTTAATGAGAGAATTCCTTTAAAACCAATACTGAGAAACAGACCTTTGGCCATATAGTATAATAAGTTATTTAAAGATGTTCTTCATCTCACATTGCTGCAGTCCTTACACTTGGGTAGTCCGCTGTCCTCGGTCGGCCCGAATATCAAAGTATTAGGCTGACGTCGGTCAAGGCGCTTAAGACTGACATCAGGACGTCAGGGTACAAATGCGCATGACCGACGTCATATCCTCAGTCTTTTTTGCCGCATGGTCCGATGCAGAAGCAATGTTGCAAGTGCCGTTCGGCGTTCTGAAATTTTTCGAATTCAGAGTTTCAGACCGAGTCAAAGTTGGCTAAGTACCCCGTTGGGGAATATTTTAGTTTTTTCTTGCCTCAGTGGTTTACCGGATGTCAGAAAAAGTGAATAACTGTATTTCTTGTGGGAAGCAGATACCGCATAGGGATTATCATACTTTGTGTATTCCTTGTTTGGGGCCTGAGCACGACGTTGTTGGGTGTCGCTTTTGTGCTAAGTTCAATAAGCGCACTATTAAGCGAAGGTTAGATTGTGCCAGGTTGGTCTTCGGGAAGCGGTGCAATTATAATATGCCGTCGGATGCTCCAACGCCCGCTTCTTCGAAGAAGCGCAAAGACAAAGCAGCTAAACCCAGGCAAGAAGAGTCGTCCGTACCGGACGCCGGTTCTTTAGAGGTGTCAGTGGAACCGGTGGTTCCGAGGCTTCTCTGGAGTCCCAGGGGGAGACTTTGATATTGCAGGATGTGGCCTCTCAGGAGGCAGGTCAGGCTGAAGGGGCTTCTCAGATTACTGTACTCCCCTCCCTTCCTAGGGTGGTTAGGCCCTCTCCTTCTGTTTCCAAGGCTTCTCCCAGAGGCAGGCCAGGTTTAGCTTCTGTTGGTGTCACTCCTAGTTCATCAGGATCTGTGCCCAAGAAGCACATGCTTAAAATGGCAGAGGATTTAATTACTTTAATTAGAGGTTCTTTGCCCCCTCCTGATAAGAGGCCTAGGGTGGAACCGAGTTGGGGAGTTTTGAGCAGGCTTGGATGTTTCAGAGTCTTCGGCTGAAGACTTGCAGGAGTACTCTCCTTATTCTGATTCTGATGCAGATGATTCGACTCCTTCTGCTTCTCCTCCAGAGGATTTTTCTTTTCAGAGACTCTTCATTCCATGAGGGAACATTTTAAGTGGGAAGGTCAGGACTTCTCTGATTCCAGGAAAAGGCTTAGGGAATTTTGCTTTTACCCCAGCATAGGCCTTTGGCTATACCACCTGTTCTGGATGTTGTGGAAGATGTGTTTGCAGAGGCTTCACTTAATCCTGATTCTTTGCCTCCTGCTCCTGTTAAACCGGATAGGTATTACAGGGTGCCTGAGGCTCATAAATATCTTTATAAGAGTCCTAGGGCGGACCCAGAAACTGTTAGTCAGGGACCTAAGGGTGTCAAGGCCTCTGTTGTAAAAATCCGGTTCCTCCAGATAAAGAGGCCAGAGCTTTGGATAGATGGGGAAAGAAAGTCTATACTTCTTCCACCTTAGCTATGAGGGCTTTGAATTGCCAGTTTCACATGTTGAAATATCAAAACTATCTTCTTTCTCAATTGAAGTCTAAGGTAGATGCTCTGGCGGAAGGCATTGAGTGTAAAGAATTACAAGATTTGGTACATGTCTCTGAACAGGTGGGCAAGCATTCTTTACAATGTGGTTTTGATGCTGTACAGGCCTCGTCTAGGGTGGCTGCCACTGGGTCAGTTCTTCGCAGGCACGCCTGGCTGAGGGATCAGAATTTATCTGACCATGTTAAGACAAGGATTTTGGATGCTCCTTTACAGTCTGATGTGTTGTTTGGTTCACCTGTGGAGTCAGTCTTGAAGAAAATGGAAGACAAGGCTAAGTCTATGCAGGCTGTTAAAGATTTTTGCAAGTTCAGCCTCCGAAGTTTAGTAGGAACTGGCCTGCTAAGGGGTGGACATACCCTTCTTATGATTCACAGTCTAGGGGTAGATCTAGACGTGGTAGGGGCAGAGCTCAGAGCTCCTTCAGACCTAGAACAGGAGTTCACCTGCACAATCTTCGGTGAGGGCAGGGGCCAGTCCTTTCGTAAACAGGCCCAATGACCTACCTTTTCAGCTGCCAGATCCTTCTTGCCTGGCAGCACCTTTGGGAGGAAGGTTGGCACTCTTCAAGGAAAATTGGAGTTTGATTACCCAAGACAGATGGGTATTGGATATCATACACCAAGGTTACAAGTTTTATTTCCATACCTTGCCTCCTTTCAAAGGCATGCCGGACGTTCCTCCTCAGCAAAGACTAGAGGCTCACAAACAAATTTCTCTGTTGCTTCAAATAGGGGCCATACAACCGGTCCCTCTGCCAGAAGTGGGCCTAGGATTTTATTCTCGCCTGTTCCTAGTACCAAAGAAGGGGAACACGTGGAGACCAATTTTGGATTTATCTATCCTCAACACTTATCTGGACATTCCCAAGTTCAAAATGTTGACATTACAACAGCTTTTACCTCTGCTGGGCAAAGATCACTGGATGGTGACTCTGGATCTCAAGGAGGCTTACCTTCATGTTCCTATCAGGCTAAGTTGCAGGAAGTATCTGCGTTTTCGAGCTGGGACTTCTCATTATCAGTTCTCTGCATTGCCCTTTGGCTTATCTACTGCGCCCAGAGTGTTCACGAAGGTTCTGGCTCCAGTGATAGCTTTCTTCAGGCTAAGAGGAATACAGATCTATCCTTATTTGGACGATTGCCTGATTCTGGCCCAAGGAAAGGACAAACTTCTTCATCATTTACAATATGTGGTAGCAGTGCTAAGATGCCTGGGGTATTCTGTGAACGAAATAAAGTCCAGTCTAGTACCCTCTCAGGACATGTGCTTTCTGGGTGTGAGACTGAATACAGCATCCCAGATGGCCTTTTTGACCCCGGACAAACAAAAGAATCTTTCTCTTTACTTCCATCAATTGTCTCATCAGTCCAGGCTGACTGCAAGGACTGTCCTTCAAGCCTTGGGGTTCATGGCATCTTGTATTCTGGTACTTCCCAATGCCAAACTGCATATGAGGAAGCTACAATGGTATCTCAAAATGTATGGACACAGCACTGCCAAGATATGGACACTGTCATTCAGATAATACCTTGCATTCAAAAGGAATTTTTGTGGTGGGCTCAGGAATGTCACCTAAACAAGGGACTCTCTGTGACCCGGCCAGAGGCGAGTCAGATTCTAACGACAGATGCCTCAGACAAAGCTTGGGAGCTCATCTAAATGGAAAGTGGGTACAAGACACGTGGCCTGCCAGACTTCAACATCTACATATCAACTTGAAGGAGATGTTAGCAGTCCAATTTGCATTAATAGCTTTCAAGGATTTACTTCTTCCAGGGCAGGTGTTGGTTCTAACAGACAACACAACTGTCATGTGGTACATCAACAAGCAAGGGGAACACATTCTTATCCTCTATGCAGACAAGCAATGATTTTGTGGGAGACTGCTCTCAGTTTACAGCTAAATCTTCAGGCAAGGTTTCTGCCGGAGCACAGAACTCCTTAGCAGATGTGTTGAGCAGACAAATTATGGATCCCCACGAGTGGAAATTGGATCCTCATGTATTTCAGAAATTGACAGTGTTATGGGGAACTCCAGACATAGATCTGTTCGCTTCTCCACTAAACTACCAGCTGCCAAAGTTTTGCACAAAAGGTTTCATCCCACAGCTTGGAAAGTGGATGCTCTTTCATTCAATTGGAGCAATCTTCATGTGTATGCCTTTCCACCTCTGCCTCTCCTCCCAAAGGTACTCCTGAAGGTCAGACAGGACAAGCCAAAGATGATTTTAATAGCTCCAGATTGGCCTCGACAGCACTGGTACCCATTACTGAGAAGTCTGGTAGGAGCCTCCATGGCCTTTACCTTGATTCCACACCTGCTGTCTCAGGAGAACAGTCATTTACTCAATGTCAAACTTCACTCTCTTCACCTAACAGCCTGGCATATTCTGTTTTGAACCCTGGAGGGTCTCAGCTTCCACAGCAAGTTTTGAATGTTATTTTGGAGGCCAGAAGGCCTAGTACAAGGAAAGTGTACGCAGATAAATGGAAGAGATTTTTATTTTGGAGTACAGCAAAGGAATTTGATGTTTCTAAGCCTAATTTAAGTGTGGCTCTTCAATATCTTACTGAGTTACTGGACAAAGGTTTGTCCTTCTCTTCTATTAAGGTTCATGCTGCAGCAATTTCTGCTCACTATGACTGTGACCCACCATTGTTTTCTCATCCTTTGTTTAAGCAATTCCTTAGAGGGGCAAAGAATATAAGACCCCCACGTAGAGCTCCTACTCCTGCTTGGGATCTCAATTTTGTGTTGGAGAAACTCACTCTAGAACCTTTTGAGCCTGCAGCTACTGCCGAGTTGAAATATTTATCATGGAAGACTGCTTTTTTGTTGGCCATTACCTCTGCAAGAAGGGTTTCTGAATTACAGGCCCTTATGGCGGTTGAGCCTTTCTTAATTTTCCATAAGGATAGGGTATCTTTGCGTACTAATCCTTCCTTTATGCCTAAAGTGGTTTCTAGTGTGGCTTTAAACCAAACTATTCATTTGCCTACTTTTTATGCAAACCCCCAAAATAAAGGGGAAAAGATTTTGCACACTTTGGATATACACAGGCAGTTGCGATATTATTTGAGCAGAACTAAAGGGTTCAGGCAGTCTCAGCAGTTATTTGTTTCATTTGCTTTGGGTTCTCAGGGCAAGCCTGTGTCAAAACAAACTATTTCTAAGTGGATTGGGTTTTGTATTGCTTTCTGTTATTCCCATCATGGTAAGGAGATTCCAGCTGGGATTAGGCCTCATTCCACTAGGGCTACTGCCACTTCTTCAGCTTTTTTAAGAGGGGTGGCAACTAAAGATATTTTGGAGGCAGCTACTTGGAGTTCAGTGCATACTTTCTCTAAGCATTACCACCTTCCACTTTACTCTAAATCTAGGGCTGGTTTTGCCACTGCAATTTTACAGGGCATTTTGGCAGCTCCTACTGCTTTATAGTTTTGCCATCCTCCCTTTCCTCTGCTTTGGGATTCTACCCAAGTGTAAGGACTGCAGCAATGTGAGATGAAGAACATAGTACAGTTTTGTACCTACCATAAATGTAGATGTTCGAAGATCCACATTGCTGCAGTCCAATTTACCCTCCCTCCTTTCCCCTCTGTATTTAGAGGCGGTTGTGTGGTTTGGGTTGTGAATATTGTGGATATTGTATATATTGTACATATGATTAGTGCAAGGGTGGTTGGTTGTTCTTTGCTGTCTTTTGGTTTTGACCTTTCTTTTTAGGGTCTTCTGACATCTGGGGAAAGAAAAGACTGAGGATATGACGTCGGTCATGCGCATTTGTACCCTGACGTCCTGATGTCAGTCTTAAGCGCCTTGACCGACGTCAGCCTAATACTTTGATATTCGGGCCGACCGAGGACAGCGGACTACCCAAGTGTAAGGACTGCAGCAATGTGGATCTTCGAACATCTACATTTATGGTAGGTACAAAACTGTACTTTATTTTTGTATATGAATTTTAATGATTATTTAAGGTTTTGGGCTAGTATTTATATGCACACAATTTAATTTAATATATATTATGTATTTTTAAGAATTAATTCATTTGTTAAGCATGAATTAGCAGCTAATAAATATGTAAGAAGTATTAAATTCAGTAAGTAGTGGATGCTTTTAGGTATAATGAGTATAATTAGAGAGCATTGTAAGATGCCAATTAAGTAGTTTGAGTTAATTGAGTCACCTGTATAAGAAGGGCTTGCAAGTTCATATTTTATGTAAAGCTCTGAGGAAGTGGTGTGAGAAGCACTATGAAAGCGCTTACCGACAATAAAAGCTTGTTTTTATCATATATTGCCTTTCTTCAGCCACAGGTTTGGATTGTTGATATACTTTGTGACAATACTTTTTGATTTTGGAGTGTCTATAAACTGATGACTTCGAAATGGCTGCACCATACTGTTAGTTTGTTGTTCTTGCCAAAACAAGTCACTTCCAGGCAAAGTCAGGGCCTACTCTATACTAGACTCCTGGCTCCTAATGTGGCTTTTTGGAAAGAGATGGACTCTAGGCAGCACACAGTTAACAAGCACTATAAACTGGATTCCTTCAATTGGTTTAGAACAGGCTTTGCTAGGAGTGTTCTGCATGGGATCATTTTTATTAGATGCCAGCTAGGAGGGGAAAGTGCAAATGCGACAGGTAGATCCCATATAAGGACTTGCACACTAATTATCTATTTTGTTTAGGCCCAGAACATGACTACAAAACCCGCTCTGTCAGTTGTTGTGTGTTCCTAAAACTCTTAGGTCAAGGCTTTCCTCCCTTAACACGTTCGTTGAAACTCTGCATTTAAAATTCCTGACCCAGGCCAAGATGGCGGAATCCCCAGTTTTCAGTGTCGGTCTGCCAAAGAAAAAGCAAAAAGGACCCCGAGATGACTCACACCCTTGCGTCTCTGCATCAGATGCACCCACTGAGGTTGCAGAACCAGCGGTGTGTCGCTTTCTCAGTCGCCCACTGCTATGACCCTGTAGAAAGGCGGTATGTCTTGCAGGTGGCAGACACCTCGGACAAACCATGTCTCATTTCAAAGGATTCACATGGAGTTCCTCAAATCCTAGTCGGGGAAAAGGTTCCAGGCACGCTGATTGAAGTTCGCCAAGGTTCCAAACTTCCGAGACTCATTCAGACAGGTGTCACACCTAAAAAGAAAAAAGCAGAAAACTAGGCGTGTAACCTTCCCTACAGCCAGCTTCCAAAAAGAAAGAATCAATGGAATTCTCTTGGGGCTTATTTAAAGCAGTCATGACACTGAAATATCCTTCCTTTGTGCCCTATCTGCTGCAGGCCACACTACAAAGACACACATAAGATTACCCTTCCTCTGAAAAAGATCGGGATCTGAATTGCGATTATTCTCTGGATTATTCCTCACAGCATTCCCCTGAACAACTTTCCTCTGATGAAGGGGACTTCCTGTCTCTCCTAACTCCCCTGTTAAGAAGGCCTCCTTTGGGGAATATAGTCAGAACGTAATGAGGCATTTTGAATGGCAATCAAAGCAAATCTCAGATGTTGAGCACTCTGCTCTCAACCACCAGCACCTAAAAGCCTCTACAAGATGCCTGATGAACCTAAATACCTCTATAAAAACTTTGTGGCTGACCCTGCTGCTATCTTTCTGCCCTTGGATAAGCCTTCTAAACTTCTCCCCATTACTAATGTGCTTCCGACAGACAAGGATAGTAGTGGACAGGTAGGGAAAGAAGGTCTACACCTCTTCCACTCATGCATTCAGAGCTATCCGGTACCAGATGCAGATGACTAAATATCTGCTATCTGTCCTGCAGTCTCTGAGTAAGGTCATGTCATTCCCACAATCTGCAGATTTTGTGCAGCAAATTCAGACCTTACTGTCACAAGCAACTCAGATTGCCACACCACGCACAGCTTTAGGTGCAGTTATGATGCTGTGTATGCTTCTTCCTCAGCTTTGGCCACAGGTTCAATCATCTGGCATTATGCATGGTTGCTCAGTCAATTCATCTCTTAGGACTTCAAATTTAAAATCTTATATTTGCCGCTAGACAAAAGAACTCCTATTTGGCCCAGAAGCTGCAGAGATCTTCAAAATCTTACAAGAGCAAAGTAAGACGATGAAGGACTATAGACACATTTTACTTTCTATAGTCCCTAGATATCACAGGAACTACCTAACCAAGTCCACTTCCTTTGTTAAGAAAGACTCTTGGTCTACTCATAAATGCACAGACAAAAAAAAAAAACACCAAGAAAGAGATTGTCAGACAAACCACATAGGGCTTCCTTTTTTGGAAATGGTTACTACAGACAGATGGGTTCTGGCGATCATCAAAGACTGATATGCCATGTCATGGGAAAGCAGTCCCTCTCTATAGGGCCTGTCTCTTCCTCAACTAAACCATCTGCCTTTGCTCTGCCCTGTCACTCAGGACTTTTTAGATCAAGGCACCATAGAAATAGTGACATCCTTGGGTTCTATTCAAGAATCTTTTTGGTGCCTCAGATAGAATGATAATGGAAACCCATTCTGGATCTCTCTCGTCTAAACACCTTTCTAAAGGTACCCATTTTCAAAATGCTCTCTTTGCACACCCTTCTGCCATTCATTCTTCCTCACATTTGCATCACTAGACCTGAACTTCCCCATTTGACCCTCTTGCATTAAATACCCAAAGATTTTTATCTGGTTCATCATATTTTCACTTTACTGCTTTGCCATTTGGTCTTCCTGTGGCACCAAGAGTTTTCACAAGGTGCCTAGCTCAATTGCTAGCCTTCTTTTGCACACAAGCAATTCAAATTTTCCCTTACCTGGATAGCTTACTTATTCAAGCTCTGTCCATAGACTCTTTCCTTGAGCATGTTCTGGGTTCCAGGCTAGAGAAATGCAGAATGCTGTTCTTCCTTCCTCAGAAAAAAGGCCACAATCTGTTCACCTTTTTCAGAAACCTCTACTCGTGTCTCACTGCACAGCACGGGAGATACTCAGGGCCTTGGGTTCCATGCCAGCTGCCATTCCACTGCTTCCTCTGGCCAGACTACATATGTGGAAGGTCTGGTGTCAACAGTCCCATTCCCTGGATACCCCTGTCCCTCTGTTACCTTGCATCAAAAAGGAGCTACTCTGGTTGGCAAAACAGATAATGTTCAACCTGGCCCTTCCCTTCACCCCAGGCCCCACCCAACCACAGATGCCTCGGACAGAGCATGGGGGACTGGATCTCACCGAATACAGGGGAAATTACCTTCCCCCACTCTGAAAGAACACATCAACATGAAAGACATGAAAGCCTTTCTGCAAGCACTGCAAATATTCTCCCATCAGTGGAAACCAGCCTTAGTGCTGGTGTACACTGACATCACCACATTTGTGTTACCTGAGCAAATGGGGGGGCACAATATCTTACCCACTGTGCAGGCTAGCACAGGAGGTATGGCACCTAGCCAATGGACATGACTCTAAGTGCTGCATACATTCCCTCACAGGAGAATGCACTGAGGACTTCTTAAGCATGTCCATGGAGGACTATCACGAATGGACCTTGAACAAATAAGTCTTCAAAAGAGTAAGGCATCATTGGGAACACCGTGAGTAGACATGTTTGCTTCACTAGAAAACCTAATGTTCTTCGTGTTTCACTGTTGCAGTCATCACACTTGGGTTATCTGCCTGCAGGTAACCTTCAGTCAGCCTGAATACCAGAGTCTTAGGATTTCTATGTCGGATGCTGTTGCCTCTTCCGTGACTTCAGGTCGTCAGGGTTATAAAACAGGCAGCCGACGCCATTACATCAGTCTTTCTTGCCGAGAAGGAGCCAGAAGCAGTTTGCAAGTGCTGGTCGGCCGCTACCTGAAAGTTTCGTTGTTTGAGTTTCAAACCTGAAGACTTCTAAAGCTAAGTACCCCATTGGGGATCCCTTTTTCTTGCACTAACCGATGTCAGAAAAAGTTAACAATTGTCTTGCCTGTGGAAAGCAAATACCTCACAGAGAATGTCCTTCAAGGATGCATCTGCAGTCCTTACAAATGGGTTGTCCTGTCGTCAGGCAGCCCTTCGGTCGGCCGGATTCCAAAGTCTGGGTCTGGCCTCGGCTGGTGTCGCACTTCACCCGACGTCATAGCTGCAATTATTCGGGTATAAAGGCATCAGCCGACGCCATTTTCCTCAGTCTTTCTTGCCGCGTGGCGCCCGAAGCAGAAGCTGTTCGCAAGTGCCGGTCGGTCAGAACCAGAGATTACTACTACCGATTTCTTCTACTACTACCGAAGACTTCTAAAAAGCTAAGTACCCCGTTGGGGACTCTTTCTTGCCTCAGCCGATGTCAGAAAAAGTGAATAACTGTTTAACTTGTGGGAAACAAATACCTCATAAAGATTTCCACTCTTACTGCTTACCTTGTTTAGGCCCAGACCACGACGTAACAGCTTGTCTAGCCTGTGCTTCTTTTAACCGACGGACGCTTAGACGTCGGTCGGAATTTGCTGAGGAGTTTTTCGGCTCCGATTTTGCTTACATTATGCCGTCGGATCCTCCGAATACGCAAATATCAAAAAAGCGCAAGGAAAAGGACCGACACTCGCGGTCTGCGGTTTCGGCCGAAACCGCGGTTAGGCCAACCGCGAGTGTCTCGGTTTCGCTGAAACCGAGCAAGCGGTTCTTCCTTCAGCCGAAAACTTACCTCCTACCGAGGCCTCTTCCAACCTCGTGGAATCGGCTTCTGATTTACCTTCTGCTCTGGCAGTTTCTCAGGAATTATCTGACACTATCCCTTGGATATTTCCACCCCTGCATGTGGAGCTGCTAGGCCACCTGCAGCCATGTCCATTAAGGCTTTTGCCAGGGCTAAAGCAGCTAAAACTACTAAATCTGTGCCTGCTAAGACCCCTCTCACAGGCCTAGCTCTAGTTCACAAATGCTTAGTCTAGCAGAGGATCTCATTTCTTTAATCCGGGATCCCAATCTCACACAGACAGGGCCTCTCACCCACCTCCAGAGAAGAGGCCTAGAGCAGAGCCCCTGAACCAGTTTCTACAGATGATTCCTCTGATGATTCAGATAATACTAACCCCCAGAGGCTTCTTTCTCCCTTATGAAGACTCTGATGCTGAAGAGTCCATCCCTTCTGCCTCTCCGCCTGAGGAATTTTCCTTTGGGGAAACCTTGCATGCTATGAGGGAACAATTTCAGTGGCAGGGCCAGGATTTCTCAGACTCTAGGAAGAGGCTTAGAACTTTTCTGCATTTACCACAACATAGGCCTTTAGCCATTCCTCCAGTTCTCTCTGTTGTAGATGATGCATTTAATGATGCTTGTACTGCTCCTGATTCACTTCCACCGCCCCTGCTAAGCCCGATAGGTACTACAGGGTTCGGATACTCATCACCATTTGTATAAGGCTCCTTTGCAGATCCCGAGACTATCTCCCAGGGTCCTAAGGCTGTAGCAGCTACCTCTGCCAAAACCCTCCCTCTGAAAGGGAATCCAGGTCCTTAGAGAGATGGGGTAAAAAAGTTTACACTTCTGCAACTCTTTCAGCTAGAGCATTGAACTGTCAATTCCACATGATCCAGTATCAAGAATTTATGCTAGACCAGTTAACCAAAATGTTGTCCTCAGATGAACCATTAGACAAAAAATCTGTTCAGGAAATGGTACATAACATTCAGCAGGTCAGTAACCATTCCTTAAAATGCGGCTATGATGCACTGGAAGCTTCCTTCAGATCAGCCATGACTGGCACAGTTATCAGAAGGCATGCATGGTTAAAAGAGCAGGCCTTACCAGACCATGTGAAATCCAAATTACTAGATGCTCCCATGGACAAGATCAATTTGTTTGGCTCTCCTGCACAACAGGTGCTGAAGAAGATGGAAGAGAAGGCAAAATCTGTCCAAACAGTGAAAGATTTCTTACAGGTCCAACCTCCAAGGTTTAGCAGGAATTGGCCCTCCAAGAATTGGTTCTTTCCAGACTCCTCCATCCAGAGGTGCCTACAGGGGTCGCCAGTGGCAGGGTAACAACCAGCGAGGTGCAGCCACGGACACAGCCACCACCACTACTACAGGACAATCACAGTGATTTGGTTCTAGCACCGCCTACCAGGGAACAACTAAAAGCACCCTTGGGCGGGAAGCTAGCTTTATTTTCAGTAAACTGGCATTACATCACAAGAGACAAGTGGATTTTGCAGACAATAGACCAAGGTTACAGGTTTCACTTCCATACTCTACCAGGGAAGAGAGGAATGCCAAACCTACCTCCAAATCAAAAGGCAGAAGCTCTAAACCAAATATCTCAATTATTAAAAATGAGAGCTGTGGAAAAGGTACCATCTATGGAGCAAGGACAGGGATTTTACTCCAGACTCTTCCTGGTACCAAGAAAAGAAAGCAAATGGAGACCTATTCTCGACCTGTCCGCTTTAAACACATTCCTCATTGTTCCAAAATTCAAAATGCTGACCCTACAGCAGCTTCTTCCCATGCTGGGCTAGGAGTCTTGGCTGGTAACTCTAGATCTCAAGGAGGCATACCTGCACGTCCCCATACGACCAAATTGCAGAAGATACCTCAGATTTCTTGCAGGATCAGAGCATTATCAATTCTCAGCATTGCCCTTTGGCTTATCTACTGCGCCCAGTGTGTTCACGAAATGCCTGGCATCAGTAATTGCTCATTGCAGGCTCCAGGGAATCCAAATCTACCCTTACCTGGACGACTGCCTGATACAAGCGGACAACAAAATCAAGTTAGCAGAAGACTTGAAAAGGGTCATTTACCTACTACAAGCCCTGGGATACACAGTCAATATAAACAAGTCAAGGCTGATACCATCCCAAAGGATAACCTTCTTGGGTGCAGAGCTGGACACATCGAAGCAAATGGCATTCCTAACAGTAGAAAAACAGGAGCAACACCCTCTATACTTCTTGGCATTAACAAAGCAGAACCATCTAACAGCAAGAAAAGTCCTGCAAGCCTTAGGTTTCATGGCATCCTGCATAATATTGGTTCCACATGCCAGACTGCATATGAGAAAGTTACAGTGGTACCTAAGGAATTTATGGTCTCAGCACAAGCACTGCCTAGAAACCCAAATTCCAATAATTCCATGCCTGAAGCAAGAATTCCAATGGTGGGCTCCGGCCTGTCAATCAAACAAAGGATTGCCCTTCCACAACACTCAACCAAGCCAAACCATTACCACGGACGCCTCAGACCTCGGTTGGGGGGCCCACATGCTGGACAAGTGCATACAAGGCTTATGGACTCAAGACCAGCTGCGCCTACACATAAATCAAAAGGAAATGCTGGCAGTAAAACTGGCAATTCAGGCATTCAGACCATTTCTTCGACAAGGTCAACTGTTGATAAGGACAGACAACACCACAGTTATGTGGTACATCAACAAACAGGGAGGCACACATTCGTACCCTCTATGCCGGATGGCAATGGATCTCTGGAATGTGGCCCTGAGTTACAACGTTCAGTTACAAGCAATTTTTGTACCAGGAAAAGAAAACATTCTAGCAGACATACTAAGCAGGACTACCACGGATGCCCACGAATGGATGCTGCATCCAGACATCTTCAAAACCATTACAAGAAAATGGGGACTCCCTCAAATAGACTTATTTGCATCCCCACGCAATCACCAACTAAAGAAATTCTGCACAAGGACGTACCACCCACTTGCTTGGAAGGTGGACTCCTATCTTTCAGTTGGAAAACCTGACAGCATATGCATTCCCACCACTTCCTTTGATGCACAAGGTGCTATTGAAGATCAAGGAGGACCGTCCAAGGATCATCCTGATAGCTCCAGACTGGCCAAGACAACATTGGTACCCATTACTGAGGAGCATGTCTCGGGAACAAATATGGCACCTACCCCTTGTTCCCTTGCTGTTAACACAGAACAACTACAACACCCTGCATCCAAACATGAAAACACTGCAGCTAACTGCCTGGAACATTGCATAAGAACAAATAACCCAGATTTATCCCAAAGGGTAAAAGACATTATCTTGGAGGCTCGCAGACCCTCAACAAGAAAAAATTATTCAGCAAAATGGAAAAGATATTTCATTTGGAGTACTGCAAAAGGAGAAAATGTGTCACTGGTAAACATAGCCAACATCCTGGAATACTTGGCAGAGCTCTTCCACAAAGGCCTGTCCTATTCTTCCATCAAGATTCATGCATCAGCTATTTCAGCAGAATACGACTTGGATCCTCCAGTCTTCTCACATCCTCTGCTCAGGCAGTTTCTGAGAGGAATTTAAAATGTAAGACCGCCTAGGAAACCACCATTGCCAGCATGGGACTTGAACTTTGTGCTAGAAAAATTGACACTTCCTCTTTTCGAACCAGCAGCAACAGCAGAATTACAATACTTATCATGGAAAACTGCTTTCCTGTTGGCAATCACTTCAGCAAGAAGGGTATCTGAGCTACAGGCACTAATGGCAGTACAGCCCTTCCTGATCTTCCACCAAGATAGAGTATCCATGAGAACTAATCCTACTTTTATGCCTAAGGTGGTCTCCAGAGTATCTTTGAATCAGGCTATCCACCTACCTACATTCTTCCCCAACCCTCAGAACAGGGGAGAAAGGCTGTTGCATACCTTGGATGTGCATAGACAATTACGCTACTACCTGGACAGGACCAAGGGCAATAGGAAAACTGACTAGCTACTGGTAGCATATGCAACAGGAATGGAAGGAAAAGCAATTTCAAAACAATTTCTAAGTGGATAGGAAATTGCATTAGATTTTGTTACTCCTACCATGGAAAGAAAACTCCAGAAAACATCAGGCCTCACTCTACAAGGGCTACAGCCACTACCACAGCTTTTCTACGAGGAGTGGCTACCAAAGACATTTTAGAGGCTGCTACTTGGAGCTCCGTGCATACATTTGCCAAGCATTATAATTTACCTTTATACTCCAGATCCTGAGCAGGTTTTGCCACTGCTGTTTTGCAAGGGATCTTAACTACACCATAATTTTATTTCTCCTCCTCCCCCAGTTTGGCTATGGTATTCTACCCATTTGTAAGGACTGCAGATGCATCCTTGAAGGGCATAGTACAGTTTTGTACCTACCATAAATGTAGATGTCCGATAGGAATGCATCTGCAGTGAGGATTACCCACCCTCCTTCCCCTCTGTGGTACTCCTAGGGTATTTGCCCATCTTGTAGCTAGCTGGGGGAATCTATTATGGTGTATTTGTTTGTATATATGTACATACATGCCTATTTTTTGTTTGCTTTCTACTATTTGGAATCATTTGCATTTATCCAAATTTACCCTTCCTAGAGGGCACCTGGCATCTGGGGCAAGAAACACTGAGGAAAATGGCGTCGGCTGATGCCTTTATACCCGAATAACTGCAGCTATGACGTCGGGTGAAGTGCGACACCAGCCGAGGCCAGACCCAGACTTTGGAATCCGGCCGACCGAAGGGCTGCCTGACGACAGGAAAACCCATTTGTAAGGACTGCAGATGCATTCCTATCAGACATCTACATTTATGGTAGGTACTAAACTGTACTTTTTCATTCTTACTGCGTCACCTGTTTAGTCCCAGACCACGACATCCCTCGCTGTCGATTTTGTGCCTTGTTTAATGGCCGAACCATTCATCATCAGGCTAACTTTGTCACTAAATTCTTTCGCTCTCGTTCTCTGTATTCCAAAATGGCTTCAATAAGCCATCCAACTACCGATCTTCCGAAAAAACGTAAAGATAAAGACAGAGACTGACTGCACAAGTCCAAAATTGCCGACAATGCTTCCGTTAAGCTAGTCGCCAGTCAGCCAGTACTCTGTGAGGCGCCTTTGCAGCCCCTGATGCCCACTTCTACAGATTCGCAGGCCTCTGCTGAGACCCATTCGGAGTCCGGTATGCTGCGAGATGCTTCTTCGACTATGGAACCTGCTGATGTCTCTACCTTGGATGGGTCTGGAGCCTCTGTGCAGGCACCGGCTTCTGAGGGTGTATTCCGACCTACCGATGTTCGAATTAAACCAAGAAGTTCGTTTTTAGCTAAAACTACAGAGTTTCTTAGGCCCAGAGTACGCACTACGCCTAGAAAACCGACGACCAAAGCGCATGCTCAAGCTCCCATGCCACAAAAACAAATGGTTAGAATGGCTGACGACCTTATTACCCTAATTAGGGGAAGCCAGCCTTCCCCTTGCTAAGAGACAAAGAACTGAGTTTCATTCTGATTCTACAGACCAGGAGTCTGATGACTCTGACCCTTCTGATTATCAGGACATGCCCTTATCAACCTATGAGGATTCAGATGCAGAGGAATCCATTCCCTCTGCCTCCCCTCCAGAGGATTTTTCTTTTGGTGAAACCTTGCATACTTTGAGAGCATTTCCACTGGGAATGCCAGGACTACCCTCAGTCCAAAAAGAGACTTGGAGAATTTTTAGAGTTGCCTCAGCACAGGCCTCTAGCTATACCCCCTGTCCTGGATGTTGTAGATGATGTCTTCATGGAATCCAGTCTTACTCCAGACACTGTACCCCCGGCCCCTAGAAAACCTGACAGGTACTACAGAGTACCTGATTCTCACAAATTTCTCTTTAAGAATCCTACTGCGGATCCAGAGACCATTTCCCAGGGACCTAAAGGGGTTAAGGCTACTACAGCCAAAAATCCTACCCCTTCAGACAGGGATTCCAGAGCTTTAGACAGATGGGGTAAGAAGTTATATACCTCTGCAACTCTTGCCATCAGGGCATTGAATTGCCAGTTTCACATGTTGAAGTACCAGCAACATATTATGAAACTAATTAAACAAAAATTGGTGTTACTTCCAGATTGTGCAGAAAATAAAGATTTACAAGTGTTAATGCATTCTGCAAACCAAGTTAGTAAGCATACTTTGCAGTGTGGCTTTGATGCCCTAGAAGCATCTTGCAGGGCTGCAGTCACTGGGTCTGTACTGAGAAGGCATGCTTGGCTGAAGGAACAGACATTGCCAGATCATGTCAAATCAAAATTACTAGATGCTCCTTCGACTGTTTAACACTAAAGCAGAAGTTGTTCTTAAAAAGATGGAAGAAAAAGCTAAATGTATGCAAACTGTTAAAGAATTCTTATAAGTACAGCCACCTAGATTCAGTAGGCATTGGCCTTCTAAAAATTGGTCCTTTCCTGTCCCTTCCAGGTCACTCCAAGCCCAGGGGAAACAGGCCACCTAGACTACAGTCTCAGGCTATGCAGAGATCTAAACAATGGAGTGCTCCCACCTCAAAAATACGGAGTGGTCAGCCGCCCCCTTATGGAAAGAGTTCACAATGACTTTTCAGATGTTCATCGTGTTTCACTGTTGCAGTCATTACACTTGGGTTATCCTGCTGGCAGGCTACCTGCAGTCGGCCTGAATTCCAAAGTCCTGGTCCGGCGTCAGTCGCTGTCGCTTCTTCCCTGACGTCAGTGCGCCAGGGGTATACAAGATGCAGCCGACGCCATTTTCTTCAGTCTTTCTTGTCGCGCAGTGCCCGAAGCAAAAGCAGTTTGCAAGTGCCGGTCGGCCGACTCCTGAGATTTTCGAAATCGAATTTCAGATCCGAAGTCTTCAATAAAGCTAAGTACCCCGTTGGGGAAACTTTGTTCTTGCTCCAGACCGATGTCAGAAAAAGTTAACAATTGTATTTTTTGTGGGAAGCAAATACCTCATAAGGATTTTCATTCTTACTGTATTCCTTGCTTAGGCCCTGACCACGACATTGCTAGTTGTCGGTTTTGTGCTAGATTTAACTAACGCACTATTAAGCGTCGGTACGATTTTGCTTTTCATTACTTTGGCCGAAGGTTTAATTATATAATGCCGTCGGAACAGCCGACGACCGGAGTTCATAAAAAGCACAAGGAAAAAGAAAAGAACAGGCATCTGAGGTCCAAAACCGACGACGAAGCCTCCGCTAGGCCAGTCGCCGGTTCTCAGTGAGGCGCTTTCGCAGCCCCTGACACCCTCTACCTCAGAGCCACAGGCTGCTTCCGACTCCCACTGGAGACAGCTAGGCCTCTGGAAACTCAAGGTATTGGACCTTTGGAAACTATTCCCTCAGATGGGTCCGGAGCCGCTGAGCAGGCATCGGCTTTTGAGGGTGTTTTCAGACCTACACAGTTATATATCAAGCTAACCTCAGCTTCCAAGGCAAAGACTAAAACAGCTTTAAAGACAAAGAAACAAGTACAGCATTCTCCTGGACAGACTTCCATGCCTAAGAAACAGATGCTCAAAATGGCCAAAGACCTAATTTCTTTGATCAGGGGTTCCTATCCCCGTCCTTATAAGAGACCTAGGCAAGACACTGAATACGATTCTTCTGATCAGGTGTCCATTTCATCTGACTCCTCTTCAGAACAGGGATACTCTCTTCCTCCCTATGAGGATTCTGATGCTGAAGAATCTATCCTTTCAGCCTCTCCTCCTGAGGACTATTCTTTTGGGAAAACCCTACATACCATGAGGGAGCATTTTCACTGGGAGAGCCAAGATTACTCAGAATCTAAGAAAAGGCTCAGATATTTTCTTTTACTGCCTCAACACAGACCTCTTGCTATTCCACCTGCACTAGACATTGTAGATGATGTATTTTCAGCGTCCGGCCTGTCTCCTGACTCTTTAACCCCTGCACCTGTTAAGCCAGACAGGTACTACAGGGTTCCAGATTCACATAAATTTCTATATAAAAACCCTGCTGCTGACCCAGAAACTATATCTCAGGGTCCCAAAGGGGTCAAGGCTTCCACTGCAAAAAACCCTGTCCACTCTGATAGGAATTCTAGAGCACTGGACAGATGGGGGAAAAAAGTTTACACCTCTGCTACCTTGGCTGTAAGGGCTTTAAATTGTCAGTTTCATATGCTTAAATATCAGCGATACTTAATGTCACTGCTAAAGCAGAAAATGTTGACAAATTCTGAAGTTCTGAAAACAAGGAAATGCAAGATTTATTGCATGCAGCTGAACAAGTGGGAAAGCATACTTTGCAATGTGGTTTTGATTCACTGGAGGCCTCTTGCAGGGCCGCTGTTACAGGCTCTGTCATTCGTAGGCATGCTTGGTTAAAGGAACAGAATCTGCCTGGTCATGTTAAAGCAAAATTATTGGATGCTCCATTACAGCATGATACTTTGTTTGGTATTAAGGCAGAAGAGGTGTTAAAGAAAATGGAGGATAAAGCAAAATCTATGCAGACAGTAAAGGATTTTTTACAGGTTCATCCACCCAGATTTAGCAGGAACTGGCCTAAGAATTGGTCCTTTCCAGTGTCAGACAGGCCACAAAGAGGCAAATACAGACGCCCTAGAGGCAGATCTCAGCCCCCAAGGCTCATACAGGCCTAAACAATGGGGTGCTTCTACGTCCAAAAGCGGAGAAGACAAATCACAACCATATAGGAAACAGTCCCAATGACTTTCCACTGCCAGTGCCGAGCACTTACCTTTTGGCAGCACCCTTAGGGGGAAAGCTAACACTTTTTTCACAAAATTGGCACATGATCACCCAGGACAAATGGGTCTTGAATATAGTTTCTCAGGGCTACAGGTTCCACTTTCACACTCTTCCAAAGACAAAAGGTATGCCAGACCTGCCACACAATCAGTGGGCAGAGGCACAAAAGCAAATCTCATCTCTCATGGACATTAGGGCTATTCAGTGAGTACCACAGCAAGAGCAGGGACAAGGATTTTACTCAAGACTTTTCCTGGTACCCAGAAAGGACAAAACCTGGAGACCAATACTGGACCTGTCTATTCTAAACACTTTTCTGGACGTTCCAAAATTCAAAATGTTGACACTGCAGCAGCTTCTGCCCATGCTGGGCAAGAAGGCTTGGCTTGTAACTTTGGACCTCAGAGGCATACCTGCATGTCCCAATCAGACAATCTTGCAGAAGATACCTCAGATTCATAGCTGGCTCAATGCACTACCAGTTCTCTGCACTGCCTTTTGGCTTGTCTACTGTGCCCAGGGTCTTCACAAAATGTCCGGCACCAGTAGTTGCATTTTGCAGACAAAGAGGAATTCAAATATATCCCTACTTGGACGACTGCCTTATTCAAGCAGAGAGCAAGGACATTCTGCTAAAGCATCTGGCATTTGTAAGAAGATTACTAATTTGCCTAGGGTACACAGTAAATGAAAATAAATCAAAACTAGTACCCTCTCAAGAGATAATATTCCTGGGTGCAAGCTTAAATACAACTGCCCAGATAGCTTATCTCACGCCAGACAAACAAAGGCAACTGACTTCTTTACTTCGAAAAGATGGCAACAAAGACTCAGTTACCTGCAAGAAAAATTCTGCAGGCTTTGGGCTTCATGGCATCCTGCATTCTGCTAATTCCATATGCAAGACTGCATATGAGGAAGCTACAATGGTACCTAAAAAGTGTTTGAACTCAACATTATCACAGCCTGGAAACATTAATTACCCTCATTCCCTGCCTGCAACAGGAGTTTCGATGGTGGGCACTGGCCTGTCACCACAACAAGGGACAGCTATTCACTTTACCCACAGCTAGGCAGACAGGAGTTTCGATGGTGGGCACTGGCCTGTCACCACAACAAGGGACAGCCATTCACTTTACCCACAGCCAGGCAGACACTAACAACAGATGCATCGGATTATGCCTGGGGGGCCCACCTGACAGGAAAATGTATTCAGGGCACATGGCCAGCAAGCCAAATGCATCTTCATATCAATCAAAAAGAGATGCTAGCTGTACAGAATGCCCTAACAGCCTTCAAGGACCTTCTCCATCCAGGACAACTGTTGATAAAGACGGACAATGCTACAGTCATGTGGTACATAAACAAGCAAGGGGGCACACATTCCTACCCCCTCTGCAGACAAGCCATGAATTTGTAGAACACAGCATTAACTTACCAAGTGCACCTGCAAGCACAATTCCTGCCAGGAAAGACAAATACTCTGGCAGACGAACTAAGCAGAAGCCTCATGGACCCTCACGAGTGGAAACTAGATCCACAAGTCTTTAGCATGATAACAAGGAAATGGGGATGCCCAGACATAGATCTATTTGCCTCCCCTCACAACTGCCAACTACAGAGATTCTGCACAAGGACTCATCACAAACAAGCATGGAAGGTGGATGCTCTATCATTCAGCTGGAAAACCCTTACAGTATATGCCTTTCCCCCCTCTGCCTCTCCTCTCCAAGGTACTCCTAAAGGTCAGACAAGAGAGGCCAAAAATTATACTGATTGCCCCAGACTGGCCACGCCAGCACTGGTATCCAATCCTAAAGAGCTTGTCTCAAGGCCCTGCCTGGACTTTACCTCAAATGCCTCATCTACTGACCCAACAAAACAATCAGATCCTGCACAGCCAACTCAGAACCTTAAATCTGGCTGCATGGCGGATAATATAACCACTCAGAACACACCTCTCTCTAAAGCAGTTATGGATGTTATTTTGGAGGCCAGGAGGCCCAGCACCAGAAAATCTTATGCAGAAAAATGGAAGAGATTCTGTGTTTGGAACCAGGCACAAGGAATTGACACACTTGTTCCAAATATTCCTCAGATTTTACAATACCTAACTGAGATGCTGGACAAAGGCCTATCCTTCTCATCAATTAAGGTCCATGCCTCTGCCATTTCAGCTCATTACAATATGGAACCACCTATTTTTTCACAACCACTGCTAAGGCAGTACCGCAGAGGGGCCAAAAACATAAGACCTCCAAGGATATCACCGATACCTACATTGGACCTCAATTTTGTCTTTGAAAAGCTCACACTGCCTCCTTTTGAGCCAGCCAATACAGCCAAGATAAAATTCTTATCATGGAAAACAGCTCTGCTCCTAGGAATAACTTCAGCAAGCAGAGTCTCAGGCATTAATGGCTGTGGAACCTTTTATTATTTTCCATCCGGACAGGGTTTCTCTAAGGACGAACCCAACATTTATGCCTAAGGTAGTGTCCAGTGTGGCTCTTAACCAAACCATTCATTTGCCTACTTTTTATCCAAACCAACATAATAAAGGGGAGAGACTTCTGCATTCTTTGGACATACACAGACAGTTACGCTTCTACTTGGACAAAACTAAAGCTTTCAGAAAGACTGAGCAACTTTTAGTGGCATATGCTGCAGGATCACAAGGAAAGGCTATCTCAAAGCAGACTATTTCAAAATGGATAGGCCACTGCATTCGTTTCTGCTATTCACAACATGGCAAATCAATGCCTAAGGGCAATAGGCCACATTCAACCAGAGCAGCAGCCACTTCAGCAGCCTTCCTCAGAGGAGTACCAACCAAGGATATTTTGGAGGCTGCAACGTGGACTTCAGTGCACATGTTTACAAAGCACTACCACTTACCTCTTTACTCTAAATCCAGAGCAGGCTTTGCCACTGCAGTTCTGTAGGGCCTCATAGCCACTCCTTCTATTTAGACCCAGCCACCCAACCTCAGCTTTGGGATTCAACCCAAGTGTAATGACTGCAACAGTGAAACACGATGAACGTAGTACAGTTGTGTACCTACCATAAATGTAGATGTTCGAGTGTATTCACTGTTGCAGTCCAGGTTACCCACCCACCATCCCCCTTTCTTTGCTGGGACTTATCAGTACTTCTCTATTCTATACAACATATGTGGTGTGTTTGTTTGTAGATGAAGGTAATGTTTATGTTAGTGCATGCTTTTTTATAAGCAATATTTTTAGCCTACCCTTTTGGGGGCACCTGACATTTGGGGCAAGAAAAACTGAAGAAAATGGCGTTGGCATCTGATATACCCCTGGCGCACTGACGTCAGGGAAGAAGCGACCGACGCCAGACCAGAACTTTGTAATTCAGGCCGACTGCAGGTAGCCTGTCAGCAGGATAACCCAAGTGTAATGACTGCAACAGTGAATACACTCGAACATCTACATTTATGGTAGATACACAACTGTACTTTATCCTTCCCAGCCTTGCCCAATTACTTGTGCCCCTAGTAGGAAAACTTGCCCTTCATGCAAAAAAACTGGATGACCATTACTCAGGACAGATGGGTCCTAAACATTGTATCCCAGGGGTGCAGATTCTACTTCCATTCACTGCTAAGCCCAAGCGGGTTTCCAGACCTTCCTCCAAACCAGTGTGCAGAGGCTCAAAAGCAAGTACTTCATTATCAGAGCTATTCACCCTGTTCTAGTAGAAAAGGGGGCAGGGTTTCTTCTCCAGACTTTTAATGGTGCCCAGAAAAGAGGGCTCTTGGTGCCCAATCCTAGATCTATCAATTCTCAACACCTTTCTGGTGGTCCCAAAATTCAAAATGCTTACCCTGCAACAGCTTCTCCCTATGCTAAGCCAAGGATGCCTGGTTAGTCATCCTAGACTTAAAAGAAGCTTATCTACACATCCCCATAAAGGAATCTTGCAGGAAATATCTATGCTTCAGGGCAAGCTCTATGCACTATCAGTTCTCTGCACTTCCCTTTGGCTGATCTACTGCGCCCAGAGTATTCACAAAGTGCCTGGCTCCATCCATTACATACTGCCGGCAGAGAAATATGCAAATTTTCCCTTACTTGGACGGTTGCCTGATTCAGACGGACAGTCAGGAATTGCTACTTCAGCACCTGGCATTTGTAAAAAGCCTCCTCACTTCATTGGGGTACACCATCAATGAAAAGAAGTCACAACTGGTGCCCAGTCAAAAAATTGTATTCCTGGGAGCAATAATCCCAACGGAGTGCAGTAAGCCAAAAACGAAAACCCAAAAGCGTGAATTCGCTCAATTTAATGAAAAACATCCATAAAGCATTAACGCTTTTACAAAAACAAATCCAGTATGCGTTTTCGTCCCTTGCACTTGGACTTCATCAGATACATACTTGCCAAACCATTAAGCATTTAAATACATTAATTAATATTAATTAACCAATAAAATCACTTTTAATACATTTAAATGGGCTAACCAAAATACATAATGGGTTCATGAATATTAATAGATAAAAACACATGGTTTGTTCATACTTGAATATATTATTCAATAACAGTTAAAACTTTAACAAAACATAAATATACACCTATATCTTACCATAATTTAATACATATAAATAATTAAATAAACTTAATATGTGTGTTAAAAACTAGTGTGTTAAAACTTTGTTTAAAAATACATAGTAAATTGCTCCCTCTAGTGTCAAAATTCATAATTACCATTATATTTTATTAGCTCTTAATTTCAATAATGGTAATATGGTTAAAAAGTCATTGAGGCCTGTTTTTTTCCCCGCATCTAGGTTAACTTGCCACCACAATTCTTTGCTCTCTAAAATGTCTTCCCATGGACCCCCTCTAATATCCTGCTTAATCTGTTCTAGTACAAAAAAATGAAACATAAATCCTATACAGCCCCTAGAATGTTTATAAAGTGCATTAGTTTCTTTTGCTTTATTAATGTCATAGGTATGCTCATATATTCTTTTCTTTAATGCTCTTTCTGTCTTACCTACATAGAATGACTGACATTTTTGGCATATTACTAGGTATACCACCCCTCTAGTATCACAACCATAAAGGCCCCTACTTCTAATCCATCTCTTCCTACTTTCCAAGTAAATTTCTCCTTTATTCATTATATACGGGCATTGGTTACATCTTCCACATTTGAATGTTCCTGTCCTCCTATTAGTTACTAGTGTTGAATT
This sequence comes from Protopterus annectens, assembly GCF_019279795.1. Classification (NCBI taxonomy): domain Eukaryota; kingdom Metazoa; phylum Chordata; order Ceratodontiformes; family Protopteridae; genus Protopterus; species Protopterus annectens. Next base: position 1,719,327,873 of record NC_056732.1, on the reverse strand, counting down.
TAATTCTGTCCTTTCCATCATATTCCTTATACTCTGAGAATTTTTATATATTACTTTTGGAATTATCTTTGTTATTTCCTCTATATCAGTAAGTGACAATAATTTATTCCACTCTCTCTGCAATATGTCCCTCACATTACAATTAGAGGAATTATATTCTATCACCAAACTTTTTTGAAACACCTCTAATGTGTTCTCATAATTATTATGTTCTTCTTGCGTGTTAATGTTGTACCTCATACCTTTGATAGGCTTAAACCTATCCAACCTACCTTCTTCTACCTCCTTTTTTATTTTTTCCACAAAAATTTTGGGGTACCCTCTGTCCAGAAACATTTTTTCTAACTTGTTACATTCCTTTAAAAAATCTACATCTAAACTAGACATTCTAGAGCCCCTTACAAATTGCCCCTTTACTATGTTTATTTTACAATGTAGGGGATGGGCGCTCTCGTAATGTAGAAAGGAATTAACATAGGTGTCTTTCCTAAACACCCTGGTTTCATATTTTTGATTAATTTTGTAAACTTCCACATCCAAGTATTGTAACACATCAGTACTGATATTGTATGTGAACCTCAAAAAAATAGTAGTTTGATTTATATATTCCATAAATTCTAAAAATTTTTCTTGTCCCCCCGTCCATAAGATGACTATGTCATCTAAGAATCTTCGATATAATATCCAGTAGTTTTGAAATGTGGAATTTGTAATGAATTTCTCTTCCCATTTTGATAACACTATATTAGCATATGTAGAGGTGCGCATGCTGCTCCCATGGAGACACCTTGTTTTTGCTGAAAATATTCTCCATCAAATAAAAGAAAATTATATTTCAATATAGTCTCCATAAGTGCTACAGTTAATATTTTTTCATTCTGTGTCAATACTTTGTCTAAGAAAACACTTTCTTCAAACATTTCCATGCCCTTACAATGTGGGATACTTGAGAATAAATCTACTATGTCTATAGTAATAAACATTAATTCATCTCTATACAAGTCAGGCGTAAGTTCCTTTAGGAAATCCCAAGAGTCTTTTAGGATGGTTTTGTTGTTTACCCATATGTGTTTCGTTTTCAAATCCACATATTTTGCCAATGGTAAAGTTTTAGAACCTTCCGCAGACACGATAGGCCTAAGGGGTGGGTCAGTCAAGTTTTTATGGATTTTGGGAATGCCAAAAATAGTTGCTATCCTAGGCTTACTTACATATAGAAATTTAAAAATATTATTGTCTATTACATTTTCACACATGTAATCTTGTAACATCATATCTATGTGTTGGTAAGCCACATTCACTTCATTTCTGGAAACAACTATATATTTCTTTTCATCCCTCAATATAGAATTCATTTTTCCTTCGTACAATATATTATCCATAATAACTATTCCCCCTCCCTTGTCTGGTTTCATAATTCTTACTTGATGGTTATTTCTTAACTCATTCAATACATCATTTTCATCTTTGCTAAGATTGAAAATATGTCTGTTTCTATTTTGATCTTGTGATTTTCTAACTTCATTTTCTAATATTATTTCAAAATTCTTTAGCTGTTAGCTGCGGTAATAGGGGTGGATTAAAGGTGGATTTCCTTGTTAAAACCAAATCCATCTTATTATTCTTCTTAAAATTATTTCTAGAGGCTAACACTTCCAAATTAATTTTTCTTACAAATAATTTGATGTCGAGTAGGGTCCTAGTTAAATCACCTTTATTAAAGGGTATAAATTTTAACCCTTTACTAAGTAAACCAAAATGCACTTTGGTGAGTGGCAAGTTACTAAAATTGTAAATAGAAAACCCCTGATACGTATTTTTGGCATTATCCACTATAATGTCTTCATGTGCACCATATGTTTCTGTGGAAAAAGGGGTATTATCAACTAATATCCCCCCCCCCCATATGAAAATTTCCTCTCTTTGCTTGTTGTGGAAAATAATCCTGTTCCTTCTCTACCAACGGGGGGAATTCCATATCATATTCTACTTCATTCCATGTATTAATTCTATTATTTTCATTCTTCTTCCATTTATTATCTGTACCATATGTACCCCATTTAGAATGTGGTGGTTTTGGGTAACTATTTTTACTTTCATATTCTTGTATATCTCTATTAAGCTTACCCATTTTACGTTGAATAACCTCATCGCATTTAGTATCAATATCATTTCACATTTTAAAATGTTTGTCACTTTCTTCTTTGATACCGTGTATCAGGTCTTCCTTAATACAGATATCTAATTCCTCTATTTCCTTACCCAAAATAACTTGCTTTCTATCATTTTCCTCAATAATAAGTCTATTTCCATTCCACAATTATTAAACACTTTTAAAAGACTTTCATGAAATTCAGAACCCACTTGAACATTATTTGGGTATTTATATACCCTAAGTCCCTTTGGAACTATTTCCTTATTTAAACATTCTCTTAAATATGCATTTTCAATACTACAAATTCTGTATTTAGTCATCAATTTGTTTAGCTTATCCAGCTTCACAACATATGAATCTCCATTAGTTTGCCCACAAAAAACATTTTTATCCATTTTAAAATAAAATTATTTCTTTAACCATTCATTGGCTTTTACCAGAAAGGCTCATCCAGACTCTGCTACACTTTGCTGTGAAGGAAAGGTTAGTTTGCTGTTATTTTTTGTATTTCTGTATTGCCTTTCTATATTTTGAATACTGTAGTTTGTTTTCTTTACCTTGTGTTTTGCTTGCATTCTGTTTTAACAGCATATTAAAACTTCAAAAGAGACCACAGCTCTCTCTGTTCTGAGTCAGGCAGAATTTTTTCCCTTCCTGCCACCCATTTAAGTTGTCTTGTTAAATACCACTGTCTTTCTAGTTGCCCGCCTCTTATGTTAATCTGACCATATATCTCATTTCTCTCTACTTTCACTGGCTTATGTGAGTAATCACAAAACCATCACTTTTGAAATCCCACCCCTTCAATTATTTAAATTTATTGGCCATCCTACAGTATTTCATAGTACCAAAATACAAAAGTAACCACCCCTTTCAGTCCATCTTGCTGTTTTAAAAATAGTAACTCTCCACTAAACCTTAACTTTTTAAAACAGGTAAAACTCAAGTTACCTACTTTCATATCTAACTTCTCTAGTGCACACTGCAGAGTGCATTCTTTTCAATCTTACCTTTAAGCATCCCTGTTACTAGCACTTTCTCTAATACCTAAAAGATCATCTCTACTTGACTCCAAGTAGACTTTTCTCTATCTGTTAAACCTAGCACTTGCTCCTACAGTACTTATTACCTTGATACGGCACTCTTATAGATAGCACCCCAAAAGGCAAACCCCCATTTCTCGGTCACCCACGCCCCGGAATCTCTTTTAAAGTTTTTGTCTAGTCCTTCTAGCATGTCGAGGGATCAGTTGCTAGTGTTCTCTCCTGCTCAGCTGGTGAACCTGGGAATATTGAGGCAATGTTACAATTGCCTCATGTACACAGACAACCCTCTCCTCCTCCCACAAAACACAAATACATGCGAGAGATGCAACTATACGCCCAACTGGAGGCTGAGCTCTCTCAACATAGGACTGGCAAGACCAGTCAGGAGGAGAAGGTTACCACACACACTATAGACCCAGTCTCACATAGTACCATCACAACCTCAAATCATACACATAAACACACAAAGACATACTCGGCTCTGATCAAAAATCTACCAAAACAGCAGAGGCCACCAAAGCAGACACCCAAACAACCACCACCTCAGAACACAACACCTGCAACACATAGACCTCACAGTCAGAGTGTCAAACAGTCACAGCCCTTAAGGCCAAACACAATGCCAGACACACTAATCATTGGTGACTCCATAGTCAGACACACTGACGTCCCGCTCACCAGACTGAGTAAGGAGAAGGTCACAGTAAGCTGCCTGTCGGGCGCTAGAATCCGCCACATAACGCAAGCACTCAGGTCTCTCAACAGCAGGTACAAATACGACTCAGTCATTGTCCACGCTGGTGTAAGCGACCTGAGACGTACCTCCTTGGACTACATGAAAAGAGACATTGAGGAGCTGTCTGATTATGTAGCCCAGGCAGGTATGACCCTGACCTTGAGCAGTATCCTACCTTCACCAAGAATGATGCCACAATACAGAGATAAGATGATCAGCTTTAACAATTGGCTTAAACTCTGGTGTCATTCAAAGGGGATCCAATGTCTGTCTCGCGGGGATGACATGCTGGACAAGCAACGCTGCTTGGGAAGGGACGGCTTGCACCTCTCAGCCCTGGGATGCCGGATATTGGCAAATGGTCTTGCCACCCCCATAGTGCCTTTTTAGGCAAGGCTCAAATTCTAAACCTACCACCCTAGAACACAAAAAGAAAAAAACTAAGGGTAATGCTGCTCAATGCCAGAAGTCTAAATCTCAAAATGCACGCACTCGAGGCCCTTCTCAGTATGGAGAACATCGATGTCTGTGCAGTGACAGAAACCTGGTTCAAGGCTCCTGAGAGCACCCCAGCACTATCAGGTTTTACCTCTTATCATGCGTTCTGGCCCCAAAATCCGGACAATACCAAGAAAGGAGGGGGGGTATCCATATTCATCAAGGACACCCACACCTCAAGACTGGTGGCAACGCACGATGCATCGGAGACCATCCATGTGCAATTAACCATAGGCAAGATCTTCAAATTGTAGCATGTTACAGGCCACCCTCACAAACTCAGGAACCTCACATGGCCTTCCTGAAAACACTAGAGGGGATAAATGTATCACCAAACACCATCATACTAGGTGACTTCAATTACCCTAATATAGACTGGGAACACTACTCAAGCCCAAACACCCTAGCCCAAAAGTTCCTGGAATTCATAAACTCAAATGCCATGGAAAAACTAGTCACCATCCCCACAAGAGGAGAAAACATACTTGATCTCATCATCACGAACATGGGAGCACAATGTTCAACACCGGAAGTATACCCCTCACTGGTGAGATCAGATCACAAACTAATCTCGCTGGAGGTCCTCATCCCACCCCCACCTGAAATAAAAAAGACCACAGTAAAGAACTTCTCAAAGCCGACTTCACACTTCTAAAGACTAGTGTGGTCTCCTTTAAGGCCCCGAGCTGGCGGAAAACAGTACTCAAGCCGCTGAATCACTTACAAATGCCTTCTACCAGCACCTGCAGGACTGCATGGATAAGGCAATCCCAAGCAAAACAAAGACTCTTTGTACCAAAGGCAAGCGTCCAGTCTGGTGGACCCCAGCCATAAACAAACTTTACAACAAAAGGAGGAAGCTACTACAAGATAGAGCAAAATCCTTAAAAGGTAAGACACCCTTGATCACTATAAGTAAAAACTAAGAGCTCTCATAAAATCATCCAAAGCAAATTTTGAGAGAAAAATAGCTAAAGACTCAAAAGACAATCATAAGGCCTTCTTTAGCTATGTTAGAAACCTGGGAGGAAACTCCCAGATATGCTCAGAACTAGTTCAAAATGATGTGAAGATTACTGATCCTACAGACATTGCCAACATACTGGCTGACAGGTTCAGTGCAAACCTCTCCCCAAAAGGAGAGATATCTATACCAGCGATTGCAGCCCCCAAACATCTCCAACGCCCAAGTGAGAACTGCTCTCCAAAGCAAAAACACAGCATCCATGGGACCTGATGGTGTCCCGGCTGTGTGCTCCACGAACTCAACGAGGAATTAAACCCACAGCTAGGACAGCTGTTTAATCATAGTCTTACCTCTGGATACGCCAGGAGTGGCGCACTGCAACTGTGGTCCCACTTCACAAAGGCGGTGCCTCCACCGACCCTGGAAATTACCGGCCCATTAGCTTGACAAGCCTTATCTGCAAAGCCATGGAGAGGATCATAATGGACCTCATAAATAAAGACATAGGGAATTTGCAGACTTTGGATCCATCTCAGTTTGGTTTTGTCAAAGGCAGATCATACCTTCTAAACTTGGTTGACTTTTTTGAAACAGTCACCAAAGCCATTGATGAGGGAAAGGCAGTCCATACAGCCTACCTCGATCTGGCGAAGGCCTTCGATACAATACCCCACTCGGGTATCATTGAAAAACTCATCAGCTTAAATGTTAACCCATACATCACAAGATGGGTTGCAAACTGGCTGAGTGACAGAACCCACAGGGTCAGAGTTGCTGGCGCCATGTCAGACTCAAAGCCTGTCACAAGTGGTGTACCACAGGGCTCAGTCCTGGGCCCACTCTTGTTTGGCATCTACTTTTCCGAAGTACAAGCAAACACAGGAGGGTTATGGCTGACAAAGTTTGCAGATGACTGCAAACTGGGCCATAGTAGAAAACACATCTGACACAGATATCCTTCAGAAGGGTCTCACAGAAACGGATAACTGGTGCCAGAGCCATGGCCTAAAGTTAAATGCCAAAAATGCATAGTCATACCCTTCGGGAAAAACAAGGTTACCCCTAGCTACCAAATAGGTGGCAATCCACTGAGCACAGAAGAAGTTATCAGGGACCTGGGGACCCAGGTTGATAGTAGTCTGTCATTCGACACCCATGTAGCTAAAGTAGTTAGGAAGACCTTCTACATTGCCCACCTTATCATGAAGGGATTCTCATCTAGATCAAGGGAGGTCATAGTCTCCCTATACTCATCACTCATCAGACCAATGATTGAGTACAATGCCCCATTCGAATGTATCTGACCCGACACTTGCAGCAGCTGGAGAGGCCACAAAAGTTCCTCACCAAAAGGATAAAGGGTCTCAAACATCTGTCCTATGCTGCCCGACTGAAAGAACTCCAGCTCTATTCAGTCGCCTTCCGCTTGCTCAGAGGTGACCTTTGCCTAACATACAAGGCCATGTCAAACCCAGATTTGATGAATATGCTTCACCTCAAAAAATCTAGATCCGTCAGAGCCACAAGGGCGGGAGAATTAAACCTCGACACGGCTATTAATAGGACGTGCTGGAGGGATAGATTCATCACCCAAAGACTCCCTATGCTGTGGAATAAAATCCCGGTATATGTGAGGCAGAGCACCTCGCTGGCCATGTTCAAGAGAAATCTTGACCAATGGATGGGAGATCGCAGATATACCCCAGGGATTACCTCAGTGTCACTGCTCGACAGAGGCACAGCAAAATAATGGGTATAGTTCCCCATACTAAAGGGGTGGCGTAAGCCACAAAACTATGGGCTAGGCTTGTAAATGCCCTCGGGCAGATAGCCTAGTATGAACCTATGAACCTATGAACCTATTGGTAGTTGTCGTGTTAATTTTTACAGTACCTTTAGGTGCTACCATGGAACTCAGCGTTTTAGGTCTAGCACCTAATTCAACAAACAAATCCTTTTTCTGCTCATCTCCCTCCACTCCAGCCTCAAAAATCCTTGGTGTTAATCCTGGATTAAACACAGTCCCATTCGGGTCTAAAAGGTCGCCGGCGTCTCCATTTCCGCCCATAAGCTCCCTTTTACGTTTGTGGTGATGTCCTGTAAACCCTTCTGTTCCATTGTCCGTTCAACACCCATTGCTTCGATTAGGAAGTAAGGCATGGCAGAGAGGAGTGAGCAGGTCTATGAGCTCTGTCAGTTGGCCAATCAGTTTCCTTGATTGTCCCACCTCTTCCTGTCCTTCTGAACTCATAGTAACCAAAACTGAAAGGTTTCTTTTTGGCTCAAACACGAAAAGAAACTAAGAAATGTCAAAGTGAAAGCACTCAAAAGTACCAATAATCCCAACGGAGTGCAGTAAGCCAAAAACGAAAACCCAAAAGCGTGAATTCGCTCAATTTAATGAAAAACATCCATAAAGCATTAACGCTTTTACAAAAACAAATCCAGTATGCGTTTTCGTCCCTTGCACTTGATCAGATACATACTTGCCAAACTTTGTATTAAGCATTTAAATACATTAATTAATATTAATTAACCAATAAAATCATTTTTAATACATTTAAATGGGCTAACCAAAATACATAATGGGTTCATGAATATTAATAGATAAAAACACATGGTTTGTTCATACTTGAATATATTATTCAATAAAAGTTAAAACTTTAACAAAACATAAATATACACATATATCTTACCATAATTTAATACATATAAATAATTAAATAAACTTAATATGTATGTTAAAAACTAGTGTGTTAAAACTTTGTTTAAAAATACCTAGTAAATTGCTCCCTCTAGTGTCAAAATTCATAATTACCATTATATTTTATTAGCTCTTAATTTCAATAATGGTAATATGGTTAAAAAGTCATTGAGACCTGTTTTTTTCCCCGCATCTAGGTTAACTTGCCACCACAATTCTTTGCTCTCTAAAATGTCTTCCCATGGACCCCCTCTAATATCCTGCTTAATCTGTTCTAGTACAAAAATATGAAACATAAATCCTATACAGCCCCTAGAATGTTTATAAAGTGCATTAGTTTCTTTTGCTTTATTAATGTTGTAGGTATGCTCATATATTCTTTTCTTTAATGCTCTTTCTGTCTTACCTACATAGAATGACTGACATTTTTGGCATATTACTAGGTATACCACCCCTCTAGTATCACAACCAAAAAGGCCCCTACTTCTAATCCATCTCTTCCTACTTTCCAAGTAAATTTCTCCTTTATTCATGATATACGGGCATTGGTTACATCTTCCACATTTGAATGTTCCTGTCCTCCTATTAGTTACTAGTGTTGAATTTAATTCTGTCCTTTCCATCATATTCCTTATACTCTGAGAATTTTTATATATTACTTTTGGAATTATCTTTATTTCCTCTATATCAGTAAGTGACAATAACTTTTATTGAATAATATATTCAAGTATGAACAAACCATGTGTTTTTATCTATTAATATTCATGAACCCATTATGTATTTTGGTTAGCCCATTTAAATGTATTAAAAGTGATTTTATTGGTTAATTAATATTAATTAATGTATTTAAATGCTTAATGGTTTGGCAAGTATGTATCTGATGAAGTCCAAGTGCAAGGGACGAAAACGCATACTGGATTTGTTTTTGTAAAAGCGTTAATGCTTTATGGATGTTTTTCATTAAATTGAGCGATTTCACGCTTTTGGGTTTTCGTTTTTGGCTTATTGCACTCCGTTGGGATTATTGGTACTTTTGAGTGCTTTCACTTTGACATTTCTTAATTCCTGGGACAAGCTTGAACACAACTTCCCAGATGGCATTTCTCACTCCAGAAAAACATGTCTATTTAACCAACTACTTCAAACAAATGGCCACCAAAACACAGCTATCTGCAAGGAAAATACTGCAAGCCCTAGGGATCATGGCCTCATGCATTCTGCTAACCCCATATGCAAGACTGCATATGAGGAAACTTCAATGGTACTTAAAAAGCCTTTGGTGCCAACATTCTCAGGACCTGAAAACAGTCATTCCAATCATACCTTGTCTAAGGACAGAGTTCCTTTGGTGGGCAGAAGCATGCAACCACAACAAGGGACTGCCTTTCACTCAACCCCTCGCCGCCCAAACCCCGACAACAGATGCATCAGACTATTCTTGGAGGGCTCACATGGCAGGCAAATGCATTCAGGGCAAGTGAAGCCCAGGCCAAATTCTCCTGCACATCAATCAAAAAGAGATGCTAGCTGTACAGAATGCTCTAACAGCCTTCAAATACCTAATCCTTCCAGGACAGCTGCTGATAAAAACAGACAACATCACAGTTATGTGGTACATAAACAAGCAGGAGAGAACCCATTCTTATCCATTCTGCAGGTTAGCCATGGCCCTGTGGAACATGGCCTTGAGCAACCAAGTGCATCTGCAAGCTCTATTCCTGCCAGGCAAACAAAATTCACTGGCAGACGAATTAAGCAGAAATCTCCTAGACCCACACGAGTGGAAATTGGAGCCCAGTACCTTCAACCTTCTAATCCAGAGGGGGACACTGGAGGTGGACCTCTTTTTCTCCCCTGAAAACCACCAGTTGAGCAAATTTTGTACCAGGAGCCCTCACAGCAGGGCCTGGAAGGTGGATGCCCTATCCTTCCAATGGGAAAACCTCTCAATTTATGCCTTTCCCCCTCTGCCCCTCCTCTCAAAAGTACTACTCAAGATCAAACAGGACAGGCCAAGGGCAATTCTTATTTCCCCAGACTGGCCACGCCAGCACTGGTTCCCACACTTGCACAGTCTGACAACAGTGCCACCCTGGCACCTTCATCAGACCCCTACCCTGCTGTGTCTCAGCAGGAAGGACAGATTTTGCATCCACAATTGCAAACCCTAAACCTTGCAGCCTGGCTTATACCTTGAATACCACACCAGCAACCCTCAGCAAACAGATGCTGGATGTCATTCTTGATGCCAGAAGGCCTAGTACTAGGAAATCCTATGCTGAAAAGTGGAAAAGATATTGTTCTTGGATTCAGTCTCAAGGGAAGGACACATCAGTTCTCTCCTTACCTCTAATCCTGGATTACCTAGCAGAGCTACTCCACAGAGGCCTATCCTTCTCCTCCATTACGATTCATGCCTCTGCCATCTCAGCTCTCTATAATACTGAGCCGCCTCTATTTTCTCACTCGCATATCAAACAGTTCCTGTGAGGGGCTAACAACATAAGGCCCCCTAGGAGAGTACCCACCCCTGCCTGGGACCTTAACTTTGTACTGGAAAAGCTCACGCTTCCTCCTTTCGAACCTGCTGCCTCAGCAGAGTTAAAATTCCTCTCTTGGAAGACAGCTTTGCTTTTAGCCATAACTTCATCAAGAAGAATGTCTGAGTTACAGACACTAATGGCTGTGGAACCCTTCATTATTTTCCATGCTGACAGGGTTTCCCTCAGGACTAACCCGTCCTTTATGCCTAAGGTGGTGTCCAGTGTGGCTTTAAACCAATCCATCCATTTGCCAACCTTCTTCCCTAACCCTCAGAATAAAGGGGAAAAGATCCTGCACTCCTTGGACGTGCACAGACAGGTCAGGTTCTACCTTGACAGGGCTAAGCCTTTCAGAAAATCTGACCAGCTTCTAGTCAGCTTTGCTACAGAGGTAGAGGGTAAGGCCATTTCAAAACAAACCATTTTCAAATGGATATCACACTGCATCCATTTCTGCTACAAGCACCATGGAAAACCTACCCCACAGGGGATCAGACCACATTCCATTAGGGCTACTTCCATCTCTACAGCAATTCTCAGGGGAGTCTGTACCAGGGACATTCTGGAAGCTGCAACCTGGAGTTCTGTATACACCTTCACCAAGCATTACCACCTACCTATATTTTCTAAATCCAGCCCTGGATTTGCTACAGCTGTCTTGCAAGGCCTACTAGCCAGTCCTAACCCTTCCTGACTGCCTTCACCCTTCCTCAACTTTGGGAATCAACCCAAGTGTGATGACTGCAACAGTGAAATACAAAGAACATAGTACAGTTGTGTACACTTACCATAAATGTAGATGTTCGAGTGTATTCACTGTTGCAGTCCTGGTTTCCCTCCCTCCAGCCCCCTGGTTTTCTTTATCTTTCTACCTCTCCTCTCTATGGCCATTCCGAATGCCATTGGTATTTACTTTTTACTGCTGGTGTTACCCACCATATACTAGCTCCCTATTTTGGGGCTCCTGACATTTGAGGCAAGAAAACCTGATGTAGTGGCATCAGCTGCCTGTTTTATACCCCCTGACGACCTGACATCATGGAAGAAGCAACAACATCCGACGTAGAAATACTAAGACTCTGGTATTCAGGGCTGACTGAGGGCTACCTGCAGACAGATAACCCAAGTGTGATGACTGCAACAGTGAATACACTCGAACATCTAAATTTATGGTAAGTGTACACAACTCTACTATCTGGTTCTCCATCCAAATCCAGCCTCTCTCAGCCAAACTCTGTTCTGATCCCTAAAAGACACTTCTTCTCTGAGGAGGTGGTTCAGGTTTTACAGGAAGCCAGAAAACCCATCACCAGAAAATCACATACAGCTAACCAAATCATATACAGCTAAGCAGAAAAGATTTTCAGTCTGGTGCTTCGGTCACAGCCAGGACCTGTTATTATTGGATATCCCTTCTGCCCTCAAATATCTCTGTGAATTATTACACTCTGGTCTGGGTCTGCCTTACTCTTCCATTATAGCCCAACTGTCTGCCATTAAAGCCTGCCTCTTTATCTTTCTCTCATGTCCCGAACAGAGGTCAGACTTTTCTTGAGGGAAGTTTTACATCTTAAGCTGCCTTGGAAACCTATTTCTCTTCCCTGAGATGTCAACTTTGTGCTGGAAAAACTACTTTGCCCCCTTTTGAGCCAGTAGCTTCTGTCACTTTAAAATTATACACCTGGAAGACTATCCTTCTGTTGGCCCTTACCTTTGTCTGAACTTATGCTCTTATGCATATTCCACCCTTTCCCGTTTTTCAGATGGACTGGGTGATGCTCAAGGCCTACTCATCATTCATGCCTGAGGTAGTTAATGAGTTGTCTCTCAACAAGGCTGACCACCTGCCCACCTTTTCCCTAATCCTCAAAATAAGGGGGAAGAATTCTCCACTCACTAGACTTTCACAGGCAGCTAAGGTTTTACTAAGACAAAACAAAAACTGTCAGAAAAAAACTGACCAGCTTTTTGTTTCATTCATGGATTCCAGACTGGTTCAGCCTGTCTCTAATAAAACCATTGGATCTTAGATATCTAAGACTATTTCTGTTGCACACAATATGAGGTTTAAAAGAAGGCAGGATTTGAATGAGCTATGTAATGTTTGACTGACAGTAATTGGGTAGGTTACAAGTGATGTGTAATGTTTGCAACTAAAATTATGTCAGTATGGTTTGTTTTCATGTATATAAATGCATGATTGCCTATGTTGTAATTAATAATTTAATAAAGATGTTTCTTGTTAAAAAATAAAATATGGGAAAGCATTGCCTTCCTTCTCAAGAGCACATTCCAGTGGCAGTGGCCTGCTATGGGGCATTCCACAAGGGTTTAGATGCCAGGTCCATCCTGGAAGCGACTGCCTGTTCGTCTGTGCACACCTTTATCAAGCATTACAAGATTGATGCTTTTTCCAAGATCCACGGCTGCCATTGCTAGGTCTGTCTTGTCTGGTCTCCTGGACAGGTCATCTTCCCTTTAGCCAGCCTCTCTCTTCTCTACCTCCTTCATCTCTGTGAATCACCCATATGTCATATTTATCCCATCACCATAGAATAAGCATGAAGAAGTTCTGAATTCACAGGAAGTGCACAACTAACATTTTATCTGGGAAAAGCAAAGCACTTCAGAAAATGTGATCACTTCTTTTTATTTCCTGCCAAAGGCAGGATGGAGTTGAGTAGTTGGCAAGGAAACCATGTGTAATTTTTATTTATTTTGTGGCCGTTTGTTGATGGGGATAATCTACTAAACTTTGAAATAGCCACATGTAAATGTGGTACAGATTGCATCTTCTTCTGTTACTATTATCTCGGTAAGTTATTATTGGATAATTTGAGAACCCATTTCACAAAGAGTACTGCATCACCCACCCCCCTCTTTTGTGAGAGGCGTCAGTACCCAGTCTTTCTTTGAGATAATGACCTAGTCTTCTGTATATGCTCTCTGTAATCAGTACAACCTAAGCAGTGTTTGCAGGGCCACAGGCAGGTTTTGTCATAGCTGTTCTGCTGGGCTTGTTGTGCCCTGCATCCTCCAAGGGCCAGCAGTCTTCTGGTTTATAAGCTGTTGGAATCTTTCCAAGAGACAGTACCGCAACTGTGAATATTACAATCAACACAGTAAAGTCGTTTTGGAAGATTACCATAATTGTCACTGTTTGAGTATGTTCATTGTTGCAGTATCACTTCCCGGATCCTTCCATCTACTCTTTTACCTGGACACCAATGGTTTGAGGTTGGTACCTAAGTCAACTACTTCCATCCCCCATCTGTCGCTCTTTCTGTCCTTGCCCTTTGGTCAGATACCTTCCTCCCCTCAGGACTTAGCATCAAACTGGAGAGATAATTGTGGGAATCCTTTATCTGGCAGTACATCCAGATGGTCAGTTATGATTAGTATACTACCCTGGTAAGTAAATGTAAAATAGTTTCCATCTCCCCATGAATGGGTAATTTCAGGGTGGTCCTTATGTCTTTGTCGGGTGGGGGGTATGCCAAGCCAAGATGCGGGAGGGTAAAGAGCTTTGGAAATCATGCCAGAGTTCAGGCTTCTAGGGGCAGAAATCCCAAGAGTCGGTACTGCAGCAGTGAATACAACTGAACATTTACGTTTGTGGTAAGTCCCCATAACAACGGTACTTTTCTGTTTCCTGAGTTTGGTCACAGTCTTTATTGTGTCTATAGCAGTGCTTCCCAACCTTTTTCGGGCCATGGCACATTAGTCAGGTACCAAACAGTAAACGGCACACCGGAACTGAAATGCTCCCATTTCATTTTAAAACAACGTATTATGCTCAACTAGTACTGTACTAACTATAGTAACTATACAGTAACTACAGTACTACACTATTACAATCTTACAAAAATAAAAGTTTTCGTGGCAGGCTGTAACATTAATATAAAAAACCCACTCATTCACCTGTCTATATAGCGTTCTCTGTCAATACAAGTTAACTGCATGTATACAGGATTACAGTAGCAATGAATCTTATGACAAAGAAATTCTGTATTTTGATGCCACTATTGATGTGCAAGAAGTGCCTGTCGTTCATGTAAAATTGTAAATCCGTAACTAAAAGAAAGTGAATAAATCACCTCTAAATGAGATTAAAATTACAAAAACTAAACAGTCAATAAAGAAGAACAAAAGCTATGATTTATTTTACTAATTTAGTTAATACTTACTAGTCAAGTGACCAATAGTGTGTTAATGTGACGGTTGGCTTTGCAAGGACCGTGAAAGTTTTTCAATTTGAGCGTTAACGGCAGTTGACAGACACACTCGTAAGTCGTTTTCAAGTGCTTGTAAACACCCTCTGTGTTTTGTTTTGATAAGTGTCATTGCTGAAAATGCCTTCTCACACAGGTAAGTAGTGCTGAAGGGAAGCAGTATTCCGACTGCCTTACTGCCTATCAATGTGTATTCTTTTTCAACCATAATCCAGAACTCTACTAAATTCATTTCCAGAAACTTCAGTCGCAGTGTACTGTCAGCTGCAACGTCAATAAGCTGTTCCTTTTCCAGTAATTGTAAGCCAGACATATCAACTTGGATATGAAATGGGTTTCTGATCCAATCTTTGTCCAAAAGAGTTAGACTTGGAAAGTAGTGTTGCAACTTGTCATGCAACTGTGATAAATGTTCAATAACTATGTCATGTAACACAACTGCACCAGGATCAACTTCAACAGCACGAAACATAGCTACTGAATTAGTTGCTTCTATTTCATGTGACCACATTTGAAGTTTCTGACGAAATGCGCATAGTTTGTCAGTAACAGAGAGTATGTTTGATTCGTTGCCCTGCATACTCGAATTCAGTGCATTTAACACTTCAAAAATGTCAACTAGGTACGCTAATTTGCTGCACCAGGTGGAATCACTCAACAATTGAACAAAGTTCTGTTTAACTTGCTCAGTTAGGAAGAACACGCTTAGTTCATCTCTCAGCTCGTATACCCTCGACAGAACTTTTCCTTTGGCTAGCCATCTTACATCTGTGTGCATCAAAAGTGTATAATGGTCTGCCCCCATGTCCTTGCATAACCTCTCGAAAACTCTGCACTTGACTGGTCGAACTTTTATGAAGTTTACCATCTTAATCACATCATCTAAGACTGACTGAAGATCGGTACCCATTGTCTTACTTACAAGTGCCTCCCTGTGAATGAAGCAATGAGTTGTGACAATGTTAGGATTTTCGCGTTTTGTCATACTTGCAAAACCACGCAGATTTCCTGTCATCAATGGAGCTCCATCCGTGCACACAGCCACGCACCATTCCCACAGTAAACCATTCTGGACAAAGAACTGTGACACACATTTGAAGATATCCTCTCCTTTTGTTTCTATCAGTTCTCTACAAAATAGGAATTGCTCTAACATTTTTGTTCCATTTGAAAACCTTACGAAGGCCATTAACTGAGCTTTTCCACTTACATCTATAGATTCATCAATCTGTAGCGCAAATCGTTTGCAAGTCTGAAGCAAATTGCACACACTGCTGCTGATATCCTCTGACATCATTTCGATCCGTCTAGCAACTGTGTTATTTGATGATGGCATTTTACATATAACTTTCTCTGCATCTTCTCCAAGCATTGTTTTCACCATAACTCTGCATGCAGGCATAATCAAAGACTCCACAATGTTGTGTGGTTTCATTCTTTTGGCAACTAACTCTGCGACTTGAAAGCTAGCTAGCTGCGCTTTGTCTGTAACCGTAAGATGCTTAGTAAACAAATGCGCTTGCTTCTGCTGCCCATCTAATAAACGTTTAAAATATGTCTCATTTTTACCTGTGTAAGTCTTGTGCTTTGTATGTAGATGGCGTTGCATCTTGCTTGGTACCATCGCTTCGTTTGCAAGAATGTCCCGCATATTACACATAACGGTTGTGGAATGCCTTGCTTCTCAACACATGTAAATCCATAAGTTAAGTAACTGTCTTGGTAGCGTCGAATGACTTTGCCTTTACCAACAATGTCTCTGTTACGCGTATCGTCATCTATACATATTTCACTGTTATCATCCGTACTTTTTCTTTTACGGCTTTCGTTGACGTTTGCCATTTATGGTTACAAAGAAATTTGAAAGAATAAAAATACAATTCGATCAAATTAACGTTAAATTCTATAAAAAAGTATACTTAACAACGATATAGTCACGTTTTAGCGGTACATGCGGACTACAGCCACAAATCAAGTTACATCACGCGGGATTCACGCCACAGAAGGTAAACATTTAAGCGTCGCAGCCGCGAAAGAATCATTGTAGTTCCGCCCAACTACAGTCAACCCTGTATTATTTTCCACCTCTCTTATTTTCCCCCTTTCTAATTTTCCACCCTCTCTAATTTTCCATATTTCTGAAATTTACGAACAGATTAACGATTTTCCCTTCGTAACTTTCCTTGATTAAATATGGCAAAGAAGGTATCTAAAGAAAACAGCAAAAGACTAACTTTTGCAGAGAAGAAAGAGATATGTACGTATTTGGAAAGAAACAAATGTGCAAAATATGCGAGTGTTGCAGAATATTTTTCTGAGAAATTTAAAAAGCCAGTTTCAAGAAAGTCTGTTGGAAACTATTATTCGAAAAAAGAAGAAATTTATCGAATAACTAATATTAATAAAAATTCACAGAGGGCAGTAAAAAACTTGGAATTTAAAGAAATAAATGACCAACTCTATGAATGGGTTCAAATGATTGAAGCGTTGGGTGGAATATACACTGAAAGACTTTTAAAACAAAAGGCTATTCAGATAGCGGGTGAAATGAACAAAGTTAATTTTAAAGCCTCGAACGGATGGCTTTAGAGCTTTAAAAATTCATTTGGCATTTCGTTTGGCACGTTATCAGGAGAATCAGCATCAGTTACTAAAGACGATTATTTGGAGTTTTATAAAATGGCAATAGATAAAATTCAAACATACGGACAAGAAAACGTATATAATTGTGATGAAACCTCACTTTTTTATAAGCTGATTCCATTAAAAAGTTTAGTTTCAAAAGCTAGAAAAGGTGTTAAAAGATATAAAGACAGAGTGACACTTCTATTATGTACGAACATGTCAGGAACCGATAAACGTAAACCATTTATTTTAGGAAAATCCAAGTGCCCAAGAGCATTAAAAAATTTTAATTATCATGGACTCTGCTCTTATTCAAGTAATAGATCAGCATGGATGACCTCTATTGAATTCGGTAATTGGATTGTTTCCTTTGATCGAGAACTCTCTATTTGTCAAAGGAAGATTCTATTATTGTTGGACAACTGTCCTTCACATAAATGAAATATGGTTCCGAAAAACATAGAGCTTTTATTTTTGCCTAAAAATTCAACGTGCGTTACACAGCCATTAGATTCAGGAATTATTAAATCCTTCAAAGCAAAATATTTTAGTTATTCAACCTCTAGTCTAGTGCCTTATCGAAACTTACGCTGGAAACTCCTGCAGAAATAGCATTTAAAGCACATAATCTACGAGACACAATATTATTTTCAAGCTGGCCGTGGAAAGATATAACCAAAGAAACAATAGTAAATTGCTGGCAAGAAGCAGGATATATTATAAAGGGAGTGGAAAATAAAACCGGATTGACTGTATTGAAATTGTTATGGAGCGCCATCGCCAAGCAGAACTGATGATGTGAGATCTTTTTGTTTAGAAAATAATGGTATTTCCGCATCATTTTATGTTTTATTTCATTATAGGAATATGAGGTTATACTATTTTAACTTATAATTAATATTAATGCAACGCCATTATAATTTTACATATTTTGTGACTTTTTGCCACGGCACACTACTACCATAGCGACGGCACAGTTGTGTGCCGCGGCACACAGGTTGGGAAGCACTGGTCTATAGTGACAGACTATAGCTTGTAACAGATGGACACCAGAAAAGCTCAATGACTGGTAGGAAGAATAAACTGGCCAAAAGTGCTGTTATGGGTTCCGTGTTGATTTTCGATGCTGGAGACTGTGATGAACAGGAATATCAGCCAGTACATTTGATGGTCCAAGGAGCAGTAGAAAGGCTGTAGGGAAAGAGCAGGTCTAGCTATGAAGCAAGATCTTTCAGAATAAGCAATAGACAGAAAGGAAAGTGGCTGTTTCTAGGAAGGGATAAGAGTAAGGCACTGTTTTCATTGGGCATGAGCCTGTGTATCTCAGTGAAGGTCTAAGTAAACAGAGAGAGGGCGAGCACTAAACTGTGAAGGATTGTTATTAAATGAGATAGGTCTGATTTAGTAAGTTTTCAGAAGCCTAGAATGTCAAATATTCAGTGGAAGGTATAGATTTATTCACATAAAAAAACAAGATAACATTATTCCAGAGGCTGTGGTCTCAGTTGGGAAAAGTAGGACATGAAAAAAAAATTGTTGAAAATAATTAAAAAGAAAAATGTTAATAAATGTCTTGTTTTGGTGAGAGAAAATTGTGACTTCAACTGTTAATTTTTTCTTTCAGTACTAGTCTAGGGTCATTTACAAGACAAGAGTGCTGTACGTGGGTGAATTTCTTGGTCATTTACTGTCACCTGCTAGTTACTAACTGAAGTGTGGGTACGTGTAAAGTTGATTATCCCAATCCTGAGTAGGAGGTTAACATGTCTGATCAATTTAGGTGCTTTACCAAAAGGTCTAATTTGTAACAGTCACTGTCACTGTAATATGAGGAGGTGGAGGAGAACGTCTCAATATAGGTTCTAGCTGTGTAATCCCAACAATGAGGTGTCAGTCTATGTTTTCATTATGTAGAAATGTGAGGATAGATAAGCAAATAGTTTAAAATATTTCTAGTAGTGTTTATAGGACAGAATGTTGTAACTGTGTGTTCCGTTTCTGTTGGCATGCAACTTGCAACTTGCACGAAGAAATTGCAGATATTAATAGCATCTGTGTAGAACAGAATGTCGTATGTGTTTTGTTTGTGTGATACAGAGAGAGAAAGTTCTGACTGCAGTCGTCATGTGCAGCTTATGTGAACAAGCTGCAAATTTATGTGAGATGTCAAAAATTAGTATAATTAGTTTTTTGTGTAGCATTGTTTGTGTAATAACCTTTTTTAGCAACACCTATTTCATTGCACTGTGAAAGGACTTGCGCCAAAATCTCTTCCAACACAGTGAAAACTGTTTTATAAGTACTGTTCTATTGTATAAGTGCATAATGCTCCCAGTTTTATTTCTTCAAATGCTTAGTTTTTTTTTTTTACATACCTTGACAGGAATGGACCCGCTTCCTAAGTGAGGGTACAGTATAAGTTCATGTAGTTAATATAGGCAGTCCCCGGGTTAAGTAAGGATGAACTCTGTTTTTAGTCTGTCCTTAAGTCACATTTGTATGCAAGTCGAAACACATACGTATGATTCTTATTAAATGTCACTTAGTCAAATGTGTGCCTTAGTCTAGTATTTTTTTTTTTTTACTTTTCTTTGCCTATAAAACACTTTAGAAACACTTCCAAATAAAAGAAAATCTTGAACATAATACTGGATACTGTAGCAATGCTTCCTTACTTCCTATCAACATAGCTGGTTTAAGGCATTTTGTTATTAAATCTAGTGTTTATGAGGATTTACACACATACAAACGCACACACACACGCACACACACACACGCACACACACACACACACACACACACACACACACACACACACACACACACACACACTTACTTACTTACTTTATTCAATAACTAACCCCCTCCCTTTATGCAACCACCCACCTCTTAACTGCTGCCAGGGAATAGTTCACTTGCTCTCACTTGTCGCTCTCTCTCTTCCACACACATAGTCTCTTCATACATGCATTCACTCACACATTGTTCTCACTCACACAGTCACTTCCTCATTCATGCATGCATTCACTGACACATCTCTCTCACTCTCCCGATCTCTCACAGACAGTCACTTCCTCATTCATACATACATTCACTGACACATCTCTCTCACTCTCCCGATCTCTCACAGACAGTTGGTTCCTCATTCATACACGCATTCACTCACATATTGCTCTCAATCTCTCCCGATCTCACACACACATACACACACACACACACACACACACACACACACACACATTTGGGCAACTTTAAGAATTTTTATTTTTTTTCTTGTCATATTATTTCCGACATTGCAGCAGCCTGTTTGTATCTCTGGGTTGTCCGCATGACGGATGTCGTAACCTGGGGACTGCCTGTATTGTTTCAGTCTTTATTAGTCAAGAGCGCTCACCTCAGAACCCGTGGTGAAGCCTGAATTGCATCTTTCTGCAGTACATACAGGGTTACCATACCTCTCAACCTCTTAATGCAAGAAGTCTGGACAAAGCCTAAAGTAATAGGGAACAAAAGCCCAAAAATAAGGACAGATTTTGACAGTTGCTCTTATAACAGGGTTTGTGTTAGCAATAATTTTCTAAAGAATATGAAGTCTGAAACTGAAATATCTGTTATTATTTAGTGACTTCAGGCCTTAGTGATTTACCTGAAAACCAAAAAACACACTTTTTTGAGGAACGCACCAAAAATATGAAGCAAAAATCTGAACGTTCTGCAAAAATCAGGACAGTTGTGAAGTATGAGGGTTACATGTATTAGTAGAATATTTAAGTGCGATTGTATAGCCGTGTTTAATAGTCCAGTTGCTGCTACTGTTGTTGGAAATGTCTGGGTATGTTTCTTCCACATTGTTTTCATTTCTGCTTGCAAATCCTGGAAATTTATGACTTTGTGTCTGTGCATAAGAAAGTCTAATCACTGGGTGTAACAATGTCATTGGTCAGTGTTACTTTTTGTCTTTTTTTTCTTGGCACTGTATCTGCTTTTCTTGTATTTTGTGAACTGTTGTCAATGGGTGATCCCATGGGATATAAACTTTATCAGTGTCAGTAATGTTTTTGATTTATGTTTCCAATACTTCTCAGTTACTACTATATTGTAGTGATTACCCCCATACAATAGTTTTACAATATTATTGCGCTTTTCAGCATACTGACCCTCAGCCATGAGTATAACACACCAGGCAATGAGATGTACAACTGTTTTCAGTTCTGTTTTACAGAACCTACATTAGTTTATCTAATTTTTTTCCTGTAGACTTTGTAAACCAACTTATATGTAGCCCAATGTCTTGGGCTGCCATTGTTAGCCTTTCATCTTTGTTTCAGTGTACCTTTCCTTAGCCATTCCTGCATCAAATCTTGATTTATTTATTTGACATTTGTTGACCAGAAAAGTCTGACTGGGTTAGGAACCCATTTTCAGCCAAGGCCCGGGGAGAAAAGCTGCACAGAATAAAACATTGACAAGGTAAAGTACAGAGATATTAAATTTGCATATGGGAGTATAGATTACAATAAGTTAACAAGGCAGACAATTAATATGAAATTATCTCAGTAAACATTGCAAAAAAAAAATAAGTACAGAGATATAAGTTTATACAGTTGGTTTAACACTACAATTCTTTTTAGATAGACTTTTGGAATACAATTTGAAGAGTTTTGTATAGTTAGATGTCATCTGTATGATTTTTAGGAATACTACAGGTATACATTTTAAAAAAGGGGTAAATTAGTCACCTAATGTAGATCAGTAAGACTATCAGCAAATTTAAAAAGAAAGGAGTTGGAGGAGTTTAATATTTGTAATCAGTGTATCAGGTTCTTAGTCAGGTTTCAATAATCTAGCTTAGGGTTGCTACCTTTCGTTGTGGCTAAAACCGGAGAAAGGCTACGCCCCTCACATCACCCATAACCCCACCCATTTCTGTTTCTCTACCATCCACAGTCCACCCATTTTGTGATGTCTTTATGACATCAGTTGATGGGGAATGCCCACTTTTTCCATTCCTGATGCCTGCTTTCTGCTGATTTACTATGCTTTCCTGTGAAAAAGCATAGTAAATCTACCGATCTAATAAACTCCGATAGTCTGTTTCTTTTTTGAAACAGCATACTGTCATTTATACAATGTTTGTCCGGACTACTGGACAGTTGGTTTGATTTCTGGATAGTCCAGAAAAAAAACAGAGAGGTGGCATTCTTAATTTATTTGCTTTGTCCCCTGTTAGGGGGAAGATGGAAGTAAGTGTAGTACGGACAGTAGAGTAAAGCAGAGTGAAGAAGGGGAAAAGCAGGCAGAGGGGAGGAAGGAAGAAAAGTATAGTAGAGTAAGGGGGGTAGAAACTGGGTTAGTAGGTAGTTTTGGAACAGGGGCAGCTACGTTACTAGAAGGTATTTTTTGTGTGAGTTTAAAATTCATATGTGGTTTGCTATTGCTCTGATGTTTGCTGGTAAGGCATTCCAGAGTTTAGCTACACTGTAGGAGTATAGACAATGTTCAGCTTTTTTTTTGTTTGGTCTGTGTAGGGTTACGAGTTGCTTGTCTTCAGATCGGAGAGTCCTGGTGGTTTTCTAGGTTTGGAGAAATGAGTTGAGAGCAGGGCAGTTAATGGGTTGATATATAACTATGTGTGCTATGACTTTGCTCCGTAAAATCTCAGCATTTGCCAGTAAATTTGTGGACTATCTACTTTTCTTTACGTTTTTTTCTGGTCCATCTCTTTATACTTTTTCTTTTGTTTTGTTTTTTTTTTTTTGGCAGTTTATGTTGCTGATTTGTTTCTACTTCTGGTTGGATTTCCATCCCTACATTCTTCAATAAATATTTTTGTTAAAACTGAGTAAAGATGTCATCTTAGACTTCTTCTCATTACTTTAGGACTTTCACTGTGCTTGGTTCTAATGACGTCAGCAAATATGTATGCACTCCTATGATTGCATTCCTATAATTACACGCAATTTGAAGGAGGTCCATACCTCCTAAAGACCAAGAAGTATGCAGTTGCGGCATGCACCTGCTTTTATATCATTTGATACGACTGAAGCAGTTTTCTTGCACTGCCATACAACTGGTCCAGCAGTTTTTGGAGCTAGTCAGTCACACCAAAGCTTTAAGTTAAAACAGGAAGAGCGAGCTGATTTATAGCATGAACTTTATTTCTTGCTGTTGGGGCAGTTCTCTTAATTAATTTTTGCCTTCTAAAATACTCATTACTAAGCTCTGTTGTCATTTGTTCAGGTTGTGTTGCTGACCATTGATCAATTCTCAGGTATTTATGCATCCTCTCTTTTTAAATTTGTTTTATATCACATCTCCCCAGGTTGATATTATATTGATACTTCAATTTTCTTACTGTAAATGAGACCAAATGTCATTCTTATATTGTCTGGAAAAAAACTTGTAATGATTTGTAATGGTTCTTTCAGTTGCTTGTTAGATGAGCTGTACAGTTTTAAGTCAGTCACAAAAAGTAGATTGGATATGCTTCATTGGGCAAAGTTGTTTTCAGGAAGTCAAGCTATAACCATAGCCTAGTCTGTTAAGTAAACAGCTTAATGGTTAAGGACAAGTCAGAACAGCAGTGATAAAACGTTTTGCCCTGAATACCATCTCTGGATTTTTATCCCTGAGATAGTAGTTTGTCCTTTAATACTACGACTCTCTTGTAAAGTAGTTTGCCACTTTCATACTGACTGCTTTGCAGTTCGTCATTATAGGATGCATTTTATAAGTATTTAACCTTCCATAATCAGCATGTGTAGGATGCTGTCAAATGCTTTTTTTTGTAATCTGTCCATGCATACTGAGGCTCTGCCCCCTTTACAGCTCAGTATTATGGCTTTGTTTAATAACAGAGGATCCTTTCTTCCATAGAAATTTCTGTTATATTGCCACGCTTCATTTTTTTCTAAGAGGCTATAAAGTCTGTCTACATTAATGGCAGCATACAATTTATATATTGTTGGAGGGCACTTTATAGGTATATCGTTCTTAGACTGGATTGTATATATATATATATATATATATATATATATATATAGATATATATATATATATATATAGATATATATAGATATATATATATATATCCCCATAGTTATCCATGTTTATGTTAATTCTTTTTATTTGTTTTTACTCTTATATGTAGTAAATTTAGACTACTGCTATCAGTGCAACCCTTAATGTTCATAATTTTTTCTTTTATTTTTCTCTTTATAATTAAAGTAATTTTGTATTTGCATTGTTATTTTTAATAGTTTTTGTTCTGTATGTTTTTCTTTGCTGGGACTCTTTCCGCTTGGGTCTCCACTTAAAATGGGTTGCTTACTATCAATGCATTGCAAATAGTTAATAACCTTTTCTTTACAATTATTTTGTATTGTAATTTTTGTTTAATATTTGTATATTGTCACTTTATCGTTACTTATGTTTGCTGGGGCTTTTTCCCTCGGGAATCCACTGAAAATGGGTTTGTTTGCAAACTCAGTTGGACCATCCCGGTTAACAAATGTGAAATAAATAAAATTCAGAATGTGCATAAAATTAATTTTACTTGTGTCTAAGTCTCTGTGTAAAGATATAGCAATAGCAGTGAAAGAAGCAGTGAACGAACCATGCAGTCCACAGAATAACTGACTCGTAAAACAAATTTATTAACAGTAAGCGCTTTCACATAGGAGCTTCATCAGACCATAAAAACCAGCATACAGTCAAAGGGCATTTAAATCCTATTCGGCATTCAATCAGCACTCACTCAGATGATCAGTCTAAATTAAAGCAACAGGCAAAATCAAACAGTTCCTGATTGAAACCCTCTTCTGTGGCATTAAGTCTAGAGGCTGTCATTCCTTGCCCTCATAACGTTTCTAAACACATATTGGGGATGCATACTGCCCCTGTGTAGCAGGGTATTCCTATAGCAACTTTTCCTGTATACTCCTGTGTTTACCAGACCATTGTTTAGTCTTTCAACAAACACATCAAGGTATTCAACCCTCTCCCTTGAATAATTCATCGTGAATCTTAAATATTCATATATACCATTGAGCTGGATAAGGAACCTATCAAGGTCCTCAGATGTACCAGTCCAAATGAAAAAAAGATCGTTGACAAAACTTCAGCAAAAATGGACATAACCTGATGTAGCATTCCATCTGAAACAACATTTCTTCTTCCCATAGGGCTAAGAACATGTTGGCATAGCTATTGGCACATGATGTCCCCATAGCTATGCCATCTCTTTGTAGGTAAACCTGATCTTCAGACAGAAACACATTGTTTTCCAGTACAGTTCTCAGAAACAGGCATATTAGATTTATTTGTGCATCCCCATATTCACTGTGCCCATTGAAATACTTATAAATTCAATACCTGTAGCATTTGGAATAATAGTGAACAGAGATTGCACATCTAAGGTAACAAAAATAAAAGTTAATGCCTGTTGTTAACGTACTCCTGTAGTCATACAAATCAATCAGGAACTGCTTGGCATCCCTAAGTATATATACATTTCTGTCAAGGACAGGTCTTAAGTATTTCTCCACATACAACGAAAAGGGCTTGGTGGTCCAGCCCCTCCCTGCCACTATGGGTCTCATGGGAAGGTGCTTACCATCCTTGTGAATCTTAGGCAGCCCTTGTATAATGGGAATTAAGGGATGATCAACCCTCAAGAAATTATACAGATCAACATTGATTATCCCACTCTTCAGGATATCTTCTAGCGTATTTAAAATGTTATCATGCAGATGGTGTACTTTCTCCATATCTATTCTGCTATAAAAACGATCATCCTCCAACATTCTAACCATAGGTGCAACATACATATGCTTGTCCATGATGACAACAGGACCCCCCCCCTTATCAGCAGGTCTGATCATGACTGAATGATCATTCTGTAAACATTTCAGGGCCTGACGTTCACTGTAGCTCAGGTTAAACCTCACATTTTGATTTCGAGCCCTTTGTGCTCATTTCTGATCATAGAATTTATAAAGATCATCTTCAACCATTTTATTAAATGCCTCAACCAAGGGATGTGCATACGGCATATACAAAATGGGTTTCCTACATACCTTAACATCTGTATTCACAGAGTCCCCAAATTCTAATTTAGGCATAACATTCATGCTAAAAGATCTCATATCAGTCACATTCTCCGTCATATCACTCCCCCTGTGTGGTGGTGCAGCAGTTAGCGTTGTCGCCTCACAGCAAGAGGTTCTCCGGTTCGATTCTTGGCTGGAGCACTTTCTGTGTGGAGTCTGCATGTCCTCCCCGCAGTCGAGTGACATTTAAAGACATGCAGGTAGGTGCGTGCATGAATGGGTCTACCTTCATTGAAGATTGGGCATCGGGTTGGCACCTCGGCACCGTAAAAATCTACTGCCAATCATAAGCGTACCGGTGTTCCGCTGTGGCGACCCCTAACTGGGAAAAGCCGAAAGACTCCTGCCATGCACAGTGATTTATTTTGCTTTGACTTATGATCAGTCAACTGATACACAAGTGACCAACAAAAGATGTTTGGCCCCTCTGCCCCTCTTGTCAAGGCCTTTGCCCTCTGCTTGTGCTATTTAAACAGTAACAGTTTCCAGTGTCACTCCTTTACAGAACACAAATAACTTAAATCGGGAGGACACATTTTTGTTCATGGACTCAAGGCAGGTTTAACTGAACATATTATAGCTACTGAGTTATGTATTTGCACTGCTGTGCTTGTTTCCCTGATTTTTTGCTCTCTGAATATGCATTTGTAATGTTATAAGCACTGCTAGAGCTACTGTAAATTCAGTTAATCACCCAAAAGAGCAATTCATTTTCATTTTCCTGTTCTTAATAATTACTCCCAGCCATTGTTTAGAAGAATTCTTGCATATGAAACAAGCCACATCTAGTTGATATCCTGTAGGACTTTATCCAGAATGTTACTGTCACACAGCAGGAATATTATCAGATAACCTTTTTGTTTTCTTCAAGTGGGTGGCAGTAACTCGCAGAGTTAACACTTTAACCATTACTTGCTCCATGCTGTTGTCCACTGTTTCCAAAGGTACTGCTACACAGCAGTAGGACTTGCGGGTTCAGAATAACGAATACAAACACGCCAAACCTCTCACGTGGAGCAATGCACGGCCAACCAAACTATTCAAACCACACAACGGCCAGCAAGTGATGTTCCAAAAGTATTTTATTGATAAAGTACACATAGGATATAGAAATATATCCTGCTCCAAACCGGTTTCGGTTCCCCTTCTTCAGTGGAGCAAAGAAAAATGAATAAAAAGCCAACAACAGCACCTGATACCATTTATAGTATCAGTCAAACCAATCATCCAATCAAAATGCAACCTGTTAGACTGAATGAAACCAGCACCCCAGGTAGTGATCTTCTGGTCTGTGAAGACACAAAATAATGTGTAAACACATTCAAAAAGAACCAAATCATAAACATACATAAACAAATAAAAATAGTATATGAAAAAAACATTATTTTGTGTCTTCACAGACCAGAAGATCACTACCTGGGGTGCTGGTTTCATTCAGTCTAACAGGTTGCATTTTGATTGGATGATTGGTTTGACTGATACTATAAATGGTATCAGGTGCTGTTGTTGGCTTTTTATTCATTTTTCTTTGCTCCACTGAAGAAGGGGAACCGAAACCGGTTTGGAGCAGGATATATTTCTATATCCTATGTGTACTTTATCAATAAAATACTTTTGGAACATCACTTGCTGGCCGTTGTGTGGTTTGAATAGTTTGGTTGGCCGTGCATTGCTCCATGTGAGAGGTTTGGCGTGTTTGTACTTCACTTGTACCTCTCTGGGAGCCATTTTGTTCCTGTTGCGTGTGGGAGAAGACTCATCACCTTGAGGAAGCTATCTTTAAACTACGAGAAGCCAACGAATGCCTGTTTTTTCTCCTTTTTTTTGATGTATGGTTAGTACTTTGGCAAACCAGTGCTCCATTTGTGGATTATTCATCTGTGTTACAAGTGGGTTTGGTGTTTTGGAACATCGCTTTTTCAACTAATGACGCAGCCAACTCAGAAGCAAGCTTCGGTTTATTTTTGCGTATTTGAATATCGCATTTATATCCTTTGGAACATATAACTTAGAAGCAAGCTTCGGTTTATGTTAGACATTTTTGTAATTTCTATTTGATGGTTTTTGGACATGGTATGGTCGAACATTGGACATTCCTCTTTCTTCAGGTATTGTTTATTAAGAAACATTAGGTCGCCAGTAGTTTTGGATCTATCGTTGACATTTTTTGCGTACTGAGAGGGTACACTTGGGTCGGTGTATGGAATGTGTTAAACGGATTACAGGGGCACTAGGGATGTACTATGGATGTCATTTTGTCTTTGAAAACCATAGCATAACAACTTTTCGGTTTTCAGTTCAGTGTCTCTTTGGTATGGAATTATGATGGGCGCTACGGATCAAGAATAAGGACTTATTTTGTCTACAAGGACTTTCATATTGTATTACTCACTTCATCTATTTTTAATTACCAAGAAGGGTTTATTATCAGGCGTTAATGTTTTTTATTACATTCTAAACATTTACGTGAGTTTAATGTGATTCTGAGTACCTTCTGGTTCCAGTCTCATTCTTTGCTTTTTCTGGTCTAATAACTTTATACAATATTAAGATTGGACATCCATTTGTGACTATTATTGTATTTATATACAATTAATGTACTTTGGGGTTACATTTGCAAGTCTGGTAGGGATTTGTCTATGCTTGAAGTTTTTTATCATTAGGCGCCAGCGTCTTTGTTTACATTTCTTGTATTCACGGGAGTGCAAGGTGGCTTGTTGAGTGAGCCTTCGGTCTCAGTCACATTTTTTGACATACCAAGACACCTATATTAGGGTTGCTGGTCTATGTTGCATATTGTTTGGATTACACAATTTTTGTGATAACCTCCTATTTTGCATGTACTAAAGGCAATTTTGGGTCTACTGTACACCTTGAATTCTGTTTGAGAGTGGTCCTTACCTGATGCTATGGTGGGATTATGACAGAATTGTTTAGGGCATTCCATCTAGTTTTACATTATTATACTTCTGATTATTCACCATTGGGCCTATTTTTTAAATTGGATGCATTAAGCCATTTTTGTATGAGTAACGGTGGGCTTGGATTACTGAGATAATTCAATCTGATGTGTTAATACCATCATAAGCCTACCTTGGGGCGTTTTTTGTACTCTTTTGGCATTATTTCATGATACGCTTATAAGTGATCAAGAATTGGCTGATCTGTGTTTTTTGATTTGCAATTGTTAATATTGTATTAGATATATTATCTGTGATATTTAAGTGATTGATTGGACCATGGTTGTGCCATATAGTTGTATGTCTACTCCTGTATGGTTCATAGGTCCATTAGTCATATGGTAATACCAGGACATATATTATATTTTATAGATACAGTATAGGAAGATATTACTATCATATTGTGGTTTATATATCTGTCATTATACTAGGGATATGCAGGTTTGATGCCAGATAAAATATCATGAAGGTATCCATATAGCTTTTTGCCCCTTGAACTTTATGGTATCATTAGAACTACCTATTATACCCAACATTTGTACTAATACACAACCATTAGTCCTATTATACTTATTGTGATACAAGGCTGATTCTTTTTTACCTAGATATTAATATTTCAGACTGATTTTGTATCACCTATATACCAATTGTCAGATGTTGGTTATCATGCTGATATTTAGACAATGTCTTTAAGAATCATCAGATAGGATTTATTATCTGTTTTCTATATTGACTCCACCTATTACTCATTATTATTATTCATTTCTCTATTTGGTCATTGGCATTCATGTCCCAAGGGGAGATTTACTAATTTTGGACTTAGCTCATTTTGGCTAACACTGTTTTTGGGATATAGTTGGACATTGTGTAGTTGGTGCTTCCCCTGAGATACTGGTATTTATTTACTTTATATACTCTATACCAATTGGATTCAGTTTACTCCTACCTTTTCAGAGTAGGTGTCTTTTGGGTTTGTTTCCAGTTCTGGCACCGCGTTCTTTTCTATTTAGGTCCTGCTGGGTCAGTTACTATGAATCTGGACAGTATTTTGCAGGGTATGTGTGCTGATAGAGAGGATATCCATGTCTTCGGACTGGAATCCATCTCAAGCAACAATATCATGGATCAACAGACTGCCCCCTCTAGTAATGGATGCCAATCTGCCTTTTTTGATTTGGAGAAAGCCTTTAAGGGGCTGAGAGCAAATATTTGGCATCTACGTCTTTTTAAGGCTTATTTACATAAAAAATTAGTACCACGTGGACTTAGAATTAAGTTAAAGCCCATGGTCAGCAGATCTGAAGAGAGGCTGACCAATGAGTGGTTTGAGGCAGTTCAAGAAGGATCTATGAAGTTTGTACAAATATTGTCAGATTATTATGAAAGGACAATAGATTCAAATATTGCTGAGATTAAAGAGTTAAGCAGTATTTGTAAACAATTTGAATCCAATACCAACTATGGCACGTTGGTAGCCAATTTATCTAAAGAACTGACTCAGTATGACAAATTGACGAAAGATAGAAAAGTTAAAAAATCTAATCGGGACGTCAATGATTATGCCAGGGGACGCCCCTTTGAACTTCAGAAGTCAGTGAGATTTAAGGATATGTCTATGGGGAAGGGTGGTGCGAGAACTAGGAAACGACCCAGACCAATTCTTAAAAATAGGGAGCAGACATATACCAGTACCTCGGGTGATGAGTCTTCCCCCACTGATAGTGAGGGTATTACCTCTGACCTTTCACCTTACAAAAAAAGAAGTAACATACCTACCCCTTTTGGGGTAAGAAGAAACGACGCGGGGGGAGGAAACACCGCAATAGGTTCAGATTTGGAATCAATGGATGGAATATTTCAAGCTTTTCTAAAATAGATGAAATTACTTTTCACAATGTGCTTAATTTGTCTAAGGTTGAACTAACATTGGAACAAGAAAAAATACTCAATAAAGGCTTAGGGTTTGTACCTGGCTTCTTTTGTGATCAATATCAAACAGTAAATGATGTTTTGGAATTTTGCCGTTGTTTAAACCTAAAGATATTCTTTTCTGATAAGATAAACAACACAGCTCAAAGATCTACTGATTTTAGGTTTCTTAAATCTACATTTCAACCTCCTGCCAATATGCATGTCACAGCTTTTCAACAGGCTGTACTTAGGGACCTACACTTTCCACCTTATGGCTTCAATATTCTTCCAGATAACATTCAGCAGACTGAAAGACAGGCACTTGAGGAACTAAGAAATAACAATGATATTGCAATTGTTAAGGCTGATAAAGGTGGGGCAGTAGTTGTTTTGGATATGGATTACTACATGGTATTTTGTCCAACACTATTGTTAAACATTTGACAGTAAAGGATCCTAACAAACAGATACTTTACTTACTGCCGAAAATACATAAATCCTTGACCTCCCCACCTGGCCGTCCTATTGTGTCTGGTTATGGTTCTTTAACTGAACCACTTTCAGCTTTCTTGACAGAATATTTAAAACCATTGCTCATTCACGTAAGAGCTAGAATCAAGGATACCACACAATTTTTACAAATCATAGCAGAGACGGAACTTGAACCCAATTGGCTACTTTGCACATTGGATGTAAAATCATTATACACCAGCATCCCTCATTGGGCAGGTCTCCAAGCATTACAATACTGGCTTGAAAAATCAAATCTATATCGACCGGGATTTAATACACTTTTGATCTGCATGTGTGAGCATGTCTTGAATAAAAACGTATTCTTTTTTCAAGGTGAATGCTATTGGCAGTTACAAGGCACTGCTATGGGGGCATCTTTTGCCCCTATATATGCAGATTTGTTCATGGCCTACTTGGAGGAATACCTAATTTATGATACATCTCACAATATTTACATTGTAGAAATGGACATCTGGCGCAGATATCTTGATGATTGTTGGATGGTGTGGCGGGCGGATGCGGAATATCTCAAAGAATTTGTGGATTATCTTAATAGCAATCTTTGGGGCATTGAATTTACTATCAATAGCAGCAGGTCCAATATTGAATTTTTGGATGTTAGTGTATATAGGAAGCCTGATAACACACTAGGCACTAAAATATACAGGAAATATCCTGAATACAATACATTGCTACATGCCTCAAGCATGCATCCCCGCCACACTATCCGGAACATCCCTAAATCTCAATTTTGCCGTATCAAAAGAATTAATTCCAGTCAGGAGGATTATGAGATAGCCAGTTCGGATCTTGCAAATAGATTCTATGATAGAGGGTATTCTGTTTTTGATATAAAATCTGCAAAATATTGGTCTGACAAACAAACTAGGGACCAGCTTTTACAATACCAGGACCATCAGAAAAACAAAAAAGGTGATGAGGTCTTGAGACTGGTTACTACATATGGCAGGAATAATCAGATTATCAGAGGAGTGGTGGACAGAAATTGGAATATCTTGATGGCTAATGATATTCTTAGACAACATCTTGGGACGCGTTGTCAATTTTCCTATAGAAAGGGCAAAACTTTAAGTTCCATGTTTTCACATTTCAAACATCATGGCAGTGGAAGGGCACGGTACAAACAGCTCACGATCATGGGCAAAGAACTGACAGGTACCTTCCCTTGTGGGCATTGTATGTCCTGTTCGGATATCAACAAAACTAAATCTTTTAGCAGCGCCAATACTAGTAAGGTTTATGACCTTAAATTTTTTGGGAACTGTTCAATGAGTTGGGTGATGTATCTTGCCACTTGTCAATGTTCTGCATTTTATGTGGGCAAGACTTCTCGGCCTCTCAAAATTAGAATTGGGGAACACAGGAGTAACATTAGAAACAAGAAAACAACCAATGCTCTCTACCTACATACAGTCAAACATCCCACGGCAAAATTTAAGTTCACTATTATTGATCGGATTGTTGGTGATAGGAGTCATCAACAAGGTTGGGAAAACATTTTGACACAAAAAGAGAAATATTGGATTGTACATCTGGGTGCATTATTTCCCCCGGGCATTAATGACCACCTATAGCATATTCATATTGATACATATCTTTCAACTCTTAAGATATATATGATCCTGTATAAAACCACTATAAAAATATATATATGTTGTACTGATGTAGGCCATTCATATTATTCTTGCTGATCATCAAACATATAAATAATCTTTTTGTTTCATACATATAAGATCTTACACTGGTCATTTGGTCTGATTGATGTTCCTTAACATCATATTCAGTTTTTTTGTTTTTTTATTTAGGTATGTTTTTTTATTTAGGCATGCCACTATGAAGGGTTTTTTTCATATACTATTTTTATTTGTTTATGTATGTTTATGATTTGGTTCTTTTTGAATGTGTTTACACATTATTTTGTGTCTTCACAGACCAGAAGATCACTACCTGGGGTACTGGTTTCATTCAGTCTAACAGGTTGCATTTTGATTGGATGATTGGTTTGACTGATACTATAAATGGTATCAGGTGCTGTTGTTGGCTTTTTATTCATTTTTCTTTGCTCCACTGAAGAAGGGGAACCGAAACCGGTTTGGAGCAGGATATATTTCTATATCCTATGTGTACTTTATCAATAAAATACTTTTGGAACATCACTTGCTGGCCGTTGTGTGGTCAGAATAACGAATAGCAGAATGCCGATTGGTACTAGTTAGTCATGTGGTTCACTTTTCTCTGGAATTCTTTGTCAGTTGCAGTGAATGATACTTGCTGCTCCTCCTACATACTGGTACCCTTCATACCATATCCAACAAGTTGTTCTGCAAGCTCATCGGTACAGCTGTTCACATATACTGTCTGCAGACTTGATAATGTAATTGGACAGTAATAGGTAGCTTTCAGTGGAATGTGAATAAAAAATACCTTAAGGGTCTGCTCGCAGAAAGAACTGATGGCAGTTCTCTGCCTACATTTCAACACGGAGGTGTGAGATATATGCCGATGTTAGTCAGAAGAATGTGCATTATGTAAGGATGATGGCAAAATCGTATTACTGAGGGCGGTGTTAGGGCTCTTCCCAGTGTCAGACGATGGACATCAGTTAGCAGTCCTTTGTAGACTTTCATGGTGGAAGTAGTGTTATAAACTACTAGTTTTTCTTTGAGAATGTTTGTCTATAAGAAAAAGCTACAACATGGTTTCATGTTATGTTCATATACATATTGTCCTGGATGTAAGGTGCTTGATGTAGCCAAATTTTAATAATGTAGTTTTATGTTTTGCAAAGTGACTTCATCAGTTTACAATTTTTCTTCTTTTCTTCTCTTTTTAGTCACCAGTTCTTCAGATCCTGAGAGTGGCCTTTTGCAAATTCCTGCATATAAACACAGCTTCTTGTCAGAAATGAATTTTAAATATGATCCATTTGACATGCGTATCACAGATCAGCTAACGTTCATGGCAAAGTCATTTGAAGAATATAATCACATTCTTCCAAGGGAGAAATATGAATGGCCTTTTAAAGAAGAGAAACCTCTTGAGTGTGTTGCAGGAGAAAACAACATTATTCCTTGGGCAAATCACTCAGCAGTCAAACTAAATCATGTGGTAGACAAGCCACATAAATGTGACATTTGTGGAAAGAGTTTTAGGTGTAAAAGTAAGCTTTCTTACCACCAAATGATTCATACAGGAGAAAAACCTTTCAGCTGTACAGAATGTGGGAAGCGCTTTAGAGGGAAGGAGAAGCTTGCATGCCACCAAAGGATTCATACAGGAGAGAAACCTTTTAAGTGCACTGATTGTGACAAGCATTTCAGATCAAAGGAACATCTCACACGGCATCAGAGAGTTCACACCGGGGAAAAACCGTTCAAGTGTACAAAATGTGAAGAGAGTTTTACGTGGAATACACAACTGTTGCGCCATAACAGAGTGCACACAGAGGTGCCAACATTTAACTGCACAGGATGTCCAAAAATCTTTAAAGAAGAAAAGAGCCTCTTGCATCATCAGAGGATTCACACGGGTGAAAACCCATTTAAATGTTCTGAATGTGATAAGAGCTTTCGATGGAATACCCAGTTGTCTCGTCATCTAAGGAGTCATATGGGAGGAATAACCTATAGTTGTACTGTGTGCGGGAAGACTTTTAAAGAGAAAGAAAACTTTTCACGTCATCTAAGAATTCATACAGAGGAGAAAGCTTTTAAATGTATAGAGTGTGGAAAGAGTTTTTCAACTAAATTTTATTTTATAAAGCATAAGATGATTCATACAGGAGAAAAGCCTTTCAAATGTGCTGATTGTGGAAAGAAATTTAGGTGGAGTAACCAACTCTCCTACCATCAAAAGAGTCATACAGGAGAGAATCTTTTTAAATGCAATGAGTGTGGAAAGAGTTTTGCAACTAAGTTGTACTTTCGTAAACACCAAATGATTCACACAGGAGAAAAACCTTTTACATGTACTGAGTGTGGAGAGAAGTTTAGGTGGAATAACCAGCTTGCAAATCATCAAAAAATTCATTCTGGGGAGGCAGCATTTAATTGCACAGTATGTGGGAAGAGTTTTTTAACAGAAAAGTCTTATACCAAACACCAGAGGATCCACACAGGAGAAAAACCATTTGAATGTACTGAATGTGGAAAACGGTTTAGTTGGAATACCCAGCTCACTCGCCATCAAAAGATTCACACAGGAGAAACCACTTTGATTTGTACAGAGTGTGGGAAGAGCTTCAAAACTGAAAAGTCTTTCACTAAACACCAGATGAGCCACACAAAAGAACAACCTTTTAAATGTTCTGAATGTGGGAAACATTTTAGGTGGAAAGTGCATCTTACAGACCATCAGAGGATTCACACGGGAGAAGAACCTTTTAAATGTACAGAGTGTGGAAAGACTTTCAGATGGAATACACAGCTGTCACGGCATCTGAGAACTCACAGTGAAGGAACAACATTTAGCTGTGCAATTTGTGGAAAGTGTTTTCAAGAGAAAGAAAGTTTGTCACGTCACCAAAGGATTCATACTGGGGAGAAATGTTTTAAATGCACTGATTGCGGGAAGGGGTTTACAACAAAATTTTACTTAACAAAGCACAGAATGATTCATACAGGGGAAAAGCCCTACAAATGTTCTGAGTGCGGAAAGAGTTTTAGGTGGAATAACCAACTTTTAAACCATCAGTGGATTCATACTGGAGAAAAATGCTGTGCATGCCCTGAGTGTGGGAAGAGCTTCACAACTAAATTTTATTTAAAAAAACATCAAATGATTCACACGGGTGAAAAACCATTTAAATGCACGGAATGTGGGAAGTGTTTTAGATGGAAAGTACATCTCACAGGCCACTTAAGGATACATACCAGGGAGAAACCTTTAAAATGCAGTGATTGTGATAAAAGTTTTAGGTTGGAGACCCAGCTGTTACGACATAGGACAATTCATACAGGAGAAAAACCTTTTAAATGTAACGACTGTGGAAAGAGTTTCACAACTAAATTTTACTTTTCTAAACACAAGATGATCCACACAGGGGAGAAGCCTTTTCAGTGTTTGCTGTGTGAAAAGAGTTTCACAACTAGATTTTATTTCACTAAACACCAAATGGTGCACACTGGGGAAAAGCCATTTACTTGTTCAGAGTGTGGAAAAAGCTTTAGGTGGAAGGTGCATCTTACAAGTCATCAAAAAGTACACACTAAAGAAAAACCTTTTAAATGCACAAAATGTGGGATGTGTTTTAGATGGAATACTCAGCTTTCACGCCATCTGAGGGCTCACTCAGGTGCAGCATGTTTTATCTGTACAGAATGTGGGAAGAGTTTTTCAACAGAATATTCTTTTACTAAACATCAAAGGATACACACCGGAGAAATGCCCTTTGAATGTACTACATGTGGGAAAAGTTTTAGATGGAATACACAGCTTTCACGCCATCTGAGGGTTCACATAGAGGAAACGGTCATTATCTGTGAAGAGTGTGGAAAGTGCTTCACAAGTGAACAGGCATTTTCTAAACATCAGACAAGCCACAAAGATGTGCAAGCTTTTAAGTGTGATGAATGTGGAAGGCATTTTAGAACAAAGGTGCATCTGACAGACCATCAGAGGATTCACACGGGAGAGGAGCCTTTTAAATGTACAGAGTGTGGGAAAACTTTTAGGTGGAACACACAACTGTCACGTCATCAGCGGGTTCACTCTGAGGATACTGTATATAATTGCTCTGTGTGTGGGAAAAGCTTTCAGGATAAAGAAAATTTAAGACGTCATAATAAAATTCATACAGGGGAGAAGTGTTTTAAGTGTAATGTGTGTGGGAAGAGTTTTACAACTAGATTTTATTTTAAAAAACACCAGATGATTCATACTGGAGAGAAACCCTACAAGTGTGCCCAGTGTGGAAAGAGCTTTAGATGGAATAACCAACTTATAAACCATCAGTGGATTCATACAGGTGAGAAGCTCTTCAAATGCCTTGAGTGTGAGAAGAGTTTCACAACCCGATTTTATTTTATAAAGCACCAGATGATTCATACAGGTGAGAAGCCATTTAAATGTACTGAGTGTGACAAGAGTTTTCGATGGAAGACTCATCTTAAAAGTCACCAGAAGAGTCACACAGTAGAAAAACCTTTTAAATGTACTGAATGTGAGAAGAGTTTCAGAAAGGAGTCCCAGCTTTTATGTCATCAGATAATTCATACGGGGGAGAAGCCTTTTAAATGCACCTTGTGTGGAAAATGTTTTAGAAGGAATAATCAGCTATCTGTCCATATGAGAATTCACACAGGGGAGAAACCTTATCATTGTAATGACTGTGGAAAAAGTTTCACAACTAGATTTTATTTCAATAAGCATCAAATGATTCACACGGGGGAGAAACCATTTAAATGTACAGACTGTGGAAAGAGTTTTAGGTGGAAGGTGCATCTTACAGGCCATCAGAAAGTGCACACCAAGGAAGAACCATATAAATGCACTGAATGTGGAATGAGTTTTCGATGGAATACTCAGCTTTTGCGTCATCGTAGGAGTCATACAGAAGAAGGAGCACCTTTGATATGCACAGAGTGCGGAAGGAGTTTTTCAGCTGAACATTCTTTTATTAGTCACATAATGAGTCATGTAGGGGAACAGATGTTAGAAAATGGAGAGCACAGAGCAAACTTCAAGAAGAATAGTTATCTTGCAAACCTTCAGAAGATTCGTACAAGAGTTAAGACTTTCTTATGTGCAGAGTGTGGTAAAAGCTTCACAACTGATTATTCTTTTAAAAAACATCAGAGAATACACACAGGGGAGAAACCATATGAGTGCAGTAAATGTGGGAAGAGTTTTACCACAAAGTTTTATTTTGCTAAACACCAGATGATTCACACAGGAGAGAAACCATTTAAATGTGCTGAGTGTGGAAGCAGCTTCCGGTGGAATAGTCAGCTTTTGAACCATCAAAGAAATCACTCTGGTGAGAAGCTTTTTGTCTGTACACAGTGTGGAAAAAGTTTCACAACAAAATTTTATTTTGTCAAACACCAGATGATTCATACAGGAGAGAAACCTTTCAAGTGTCCTGAATGTGGAAAGTGTTTTAGATGGCAAAACCAACTTGCAAAC
This sequence comes from Protopterus annectens, assembly GCF_019279795.1. Classification (NCBI taxonomy): domain Eukaryota; kingdom Metazoa; phylum Chordata; order Ceratodontiformes; family Protopteridae; genus Protopterus; species Protopterus annectens. The sequence goes on along the minus strand of NC_056732.1, from coordinate 1,719,288,727 downwards.
CATTTACGGATTCACAGAGAAGGGAAACTTTTTCATTGTTCAGAATGTGGGAAGGGTTTCACAACTAAATTTTATTTTAAAAAGCACCAAATGATTCATACTGGAGAGAAGCCTTTTAAATGTACTGATTGTGGCAAAAGCTTTAGATGGAAGGTTCATTTGACAGGCCACCAGAAGCTGCATACAACGGAGAAGCCTTTCAAATGTACTGATTGTGGGAAGAATTTTAGATGCAATTCCCAGCTTTTACGTCATCGAACAATTCACACAGGAGAAAAGCCTTTTAAATGTACTGAATGTGGTAAAGGCTTTAGATGGAAAGTCCACCTCACAGGACATCAGAAGGTGCATACAAAGGAAGAGCCTTTTAAATGTACTGAATGTGGTTTGAATTTTAGATGGAATACTCAGCTGACACGTCACCAAAAGGTTCACACGCAAGAAATTACTTTGATTTGTACAGAGTGTGGAAAGAGTTTTATAAGTGAACAGTCTTTTATTAAACACCAGAAGACTCATAATGAGAATACAAAGACTTCATAAAAAATACAAAAACGACAGTCTAAACTGTGTTCAATTTATTAAGTGTCAACAGCATGGAGCAGACAGGAAAACTGATGGACATTCATGAAGGTTTTCAGACTAAACTCTTAGATGCAAATGCTGTGACCCATTCTGCCAAAAAAAAAGTATTGCTAGTCCTGAATTTTAACATATTGTAGCTATATGTAAAGAATTATTTTTTGTATTTCCTGATTTAATTACTCTTGTTATGACCTGGTAATATATTCTTATCTTACCAGATGTGGGCAGTGTCTTAAAGAAATTTCATTCATTAGCAATTTTGGTTCTAGAACTTAAACTAAGAATTCAGTATTTTGTGTGTGTGTGTGTGTGTGTGTGTGTGTGTGTGTGTGTGTGTGTGTGTGTGTGTGTGTGTGTGTGTGTGTGTGTTTATATACATGACATTTTCCTCGATAGTCCAAAACACAGGTGAACAAATGATCACACCACAAACCTTGAGACACATAATTCTGGAAAAAAAAAATAGAAAAAGACTACTTTTTATGCAAGGGAGGGCAAGCTTCCCTGCACCCCCCCCCCACACACACACACACACATACACCCAGTGTTAATTATATATACTTGCTCCAGAATCAAAGTACTGTGGAGAAAGTAGCAATTCACCTCCCCACTGTGCCACACAGATGTTCGTTTTGTTTGCATGTGTGTTAAGTCTTTCAGTGTTTGTTGTGTGACCATTTGTCGACTGGTGTTTTGGAATACTGAGGAAATGTCATACACCTGTGTACATTATATATTGATATGTGTGTATGAAATTTCCTCTGCATTCCAAAACAGCACTCAACAAATGGTCACACAGCAAAACCTGAAAGACATAACACAGATAGATACAGAACAGAAGAACATCTGTGGCACAGTGGGGATTGGTGAATTGCTGCTTTCCCCACAGTATATTGATTTCAGAGTAAGTGTATGTAATTAGCAGTGTGTTGGGGGAAGGGGGTGCAGGGAAGCTTGCCCTCCCTTGCATAAAAAGTTGTCTTTTTCTATTTTTTTTTCAGAATTATATGCCTTGAGGTTTGTGGTGTGATCATTTGTTGCTCTTTGTTTTGGACTATTGAGGAAAATGTCTTGTGTGTATGTATGTGTGTATATATATATATATATATATATATATATGTGTGTGTGTGTATATCTATATCTATATATATATATATATATATATATATATATATATATATATAAATATATAGATAGATATAGATATACATGTAGATATATATATATATATATATATATATATATATATATCTATATCTATATATATATATATATATATATATAGGTCTACTTCTCTTGTTCAGAAACACACTTCTTCAAACAAGAGAAAGCCAAGACCCACTTTAGCGAAGGTGCGCTTAACTGAAAGTGCACTTTTGTGAAAATCAGTTTACTGAAGCATAGTACAGTGGCGATAAGAAATATACCCTTTTCCCCACTGTAGTGTGATGTTGGAGTTAGTATATATAAGTAGTGGGGGTGCAGGTGGGCTTGCCCCCCTGAAAAATGTGTTTCACTTAGCTGGACCCGACCGCTGCTATTTAACTCCGTGATCACACTACAGTGGTGAAAAGGTGTATTTCCTTATTCCCACTGTACCATGCTTCTGTAAACTGATTTTCACGACAGTGCACTTTCGGTTAAGTGCACTTTTGCTAAAGTGGGCCTTGGCTTTCTGTTGTTCGAAGAAGTGTTTTTTCGAACAAGAGAAGTAGCCATATGTAATGACCTGGTAATATATTCTTACCTTACTAGACGTAGACAGTGTGTTAAAGAAATTTCATTCATTAGCATGTACAGCTTTAAAATGTACACACACATACGCCCTGCTATGTATGTATGCATGCAGAGACACTGTTTAAAAAATGAAGTTCTGTTTTTATGACATGAAATCTGGGAAAATATCATTAATTCTAATTTCTAGTCATTGCCATTAATCTGTTATAATTTAGTGTATTTGTATTTATGCAAAGGTGAACACAAATTCTAAGTTCAGAATACTCGGTATGCAGGCTGACAGTATTATAACTATCAAATGTAAGAAGTAAGAAAAGTTATGTTGAATGAGTGTTCTGGCCAGGAATGCAAAATTAATGAAGAATTTGTGTTTTTTTTTTTTTTTTTTTCCTCCCCTTTTATTCAGATTGCCCATTGTTGGTGTTTAGCATTATATTTCCTGGAGAAATAAAAAGGCAGTGTCCCTCTGTGTATGTATGCATATATGGATGTATACATATATACCATATGTGTTGTATGTGTATATTACTGATGTTCTTCGTGTTTCACTGTTGCAGTCATTACATTTGGGGTAATCTGCTGGCAGGTTGCCCTCAGTCAGAATGATTAATAAAGTCTTGGGTCCTGCGTCGGTTGCTGTCCCTTCTTCCATGATGTCAGGGGTATAAAACATGCCGCCAACGCCATTTTCATCAGTCTTTCTTGCCACGCGGTACCCAAAGCAGATGGGGTGCTTCAGCCCCCAAAGGAGGGGAAGACAAATCACAACTTTATAGGAAACAGTCCCAATGACTTCTCTCTACAAATGCCAAGCACTTACCTTTTGGCAGCACCTCTAGGGAGAAAGTTAGCACTTTTCACAAAAAATTATCCTCAGGCGGAGAGGCTGAAGGTATAGACTCTTCTGCATCAGAGTCCTCATAGGGAGGGAGAGAATATCCCTGATCAGAAGAGGAATCAGAGGAAATGGAAACCTGGTCAGAGGAATCATCACATTGGAGACCACTTTTGGCATGAATGTTGGGTTTGTCCCAAGAGAAACCCTGTCCTGATGAAAAATGATGAAAGGTTCTACAGCCATTAATGCCTGTAACTCTGAGACTCTTCTTGCTGAAGTTATTGCTAGGAGCAGAACAGTTTTTGTTTTCGAGTTTCAGAACCGAAGTCTTCAACCTAAAGCTAAGTACCCCGTTGGGGAAACTTTTTCTTGCTCCTTACCAATGTCAGTAAAAGTTAATAATTGTATCACTTGTGGGAAGCAAATACCTCATAAGGATTTTCATTTGTACTGTATTCCTTGCCTAGGCCCTGACCAAAATGTGCCTTGCTGTCGGTTTTGTGCTAAATTTAATCAGCACACTATTAAGCGTCGGTATATTTTTGCATCTAAATATTTTGGCTCAAGATTTAACTATCCAGAAATGTCGTCGGTTAGCAATCCGACTACCAGAATACACAAAAAACGCAAAGAAAAAGGCAGAGACAGACCGTCGAGGTCCAAAACCGATGACGAAGCTTCTCCTAAGCCAGTCGCCGGTACTCAGTGAGGCTTACGCAGCCCCTGATACCTGCTACTTTTGATTTGCAGGCCTCTACTGAGACCCATTCGGAGTCTGGTATGCCACGAGACACTTTAAGTATTGAACCCATGGATGTCTCCACCTTAGATGGGTCTGGAGCCGCTGAGCAGGCACTGGCTTCTGAGGGTGTTTTCAGGCCTAAAGATCTGTATGTTAAACCAACGCCATCTTCAAAACCTAGGCCAAAATCAACTTCTGTGTCTAAAAAAAACGACGCTTGAGCCACATGCACAGGCCCCTATGCCTAAAAAACAAATGATCAAAATGGCTGAGGATTTAATTATCTTGATCAGGGGTTCCCAACCCCCTCCTGCTAAAAGGCCTAGGCAAGGCACTGATAATGAATCTTCAGATCAGGTTTCCATTTCTTCTGATTTCTCTTCTGATCAGGAATTATCTATTCCACCTTATGAGGACTGTGATGCAGAAGAATCCATCCCTTCTGCTTCTCCTCCTGAGGATTTTTCTTTTAGAGAAACTTTGCATACCTTAAGGGAACATTTTCATTGGGAGAGTCAGGATTTTTCAGAATCTAAAAAGAGGCTTTGGGATTTCCTTCTTCTTCCTCAGTATAGGCCTTTGGCTGTACCTCCTGTTCTAGACATTGTTGTTGATGTTTTCTCAGAATCCAGCATGGCTCCTGATTCCCTGCCTCCGGCTCCTAGTTAGCCAGACAGATATTACAGGGTTCCTGACTCCCACAAATTCCTTTTTAAAAACCATACTGCTGACCCTGAAACCATTTCTCAGAGTCCCAAGGGTGTTAAGGCTTCTACTGCTAAAAATCCTACCCCTTCTGGTAGAGACTCCAGGGCGCTGGATAGATGGGGTAAAAAGGTTTACACGTCTGCAGCCTTGGCAATCAGGGCTTTAAACTGTCAATTTCATATGCTTAAATATCAGCAGCATGTCATGGGCTTACTTAAACAGAAAATTATGTTGATTTCTGACTGTGTGGAAAATAAAGAGTTACAGGATTTATTGCATTCAGCTGAACAAGTTGGAAAGCATACTTTGCAATGTGGTTTTGATTCCTTGGAGGCCTCTTGCATGGCCACTGTAACTGGATCTGTGATAAGAAGGCATGCTTGGCTCAAGGAGCAAAATCTGCCTGATCATGTTAAAGCAAAATTGTTGGATACTCCTTTACAACAGGACAGTCTATTTGGTAATAAGACATAAGAAGTTTTGAAAAAGATGGAAGACAAAGCTAAATCTATGCAAATTGTAAAAAGATTTCCTACAAGTGCAGCCACCCAGGTTCAGTAGGCACTGGCCTATTAAGAATTGGTTCTTTCCAGTACCCACCAGAGCCACTCAGGTTAAACACAGACACTCTAAAGGCTCCAGGTTTCATTCACAAGGAGCTTACAGAACAAAACAATGGGGTGCCTCCACCTCCAAATCTGGAAGTAGCAAGGCACCTCCCGACGGTAAACAGTCTCAATGACTTTCCTCTGCCATCTCCAAGCACTTATCTTTTGGCAGCCCCTTTGGGGGGAAAACTAGCACTTCATGCACAAAATTGGCATCTAATTACCCAGGACAAGTGGGTTTTAAATATAGTACCCCAGGGATAAAGATTTAATTTCCATACGTTGCCAATCCCAAACGGATGGCCAGATCTGCCACCAAATCAGTGGGCAGAGGCCCAGAAACAAGTTATGTCCCTCATGAATATGGGGGCTATTCAACCAGTACCAGAAAAGGAAAAGGGACAAGGTTTTTATTCCAGACTTTTCCTGGTACCCAGAAAAGACAAATCATGGCATCCAATTCTGGACTTATCCATTCTAAATACATTCCTGGACATTCCAGAATTCAAGATGCTGACTCTGCAACAGTTACTGCCTATGCTAGGCAAGGATGCCTGGTTGGTAACTCTAGACTTAAAAGAGGCTTACCTGCATATCCCAATCAGGGAATCTTGCAAAAGATACCTCTGCTTCAAAGCAGGCTATTTACATTACCAGCTCTCTGCACTGCCCTTTGGCTTATCTACTGCGCCCAGGGTCTTCACAAAGTGCCTGGCACCAGTAATTGCATTTTGCGGACAAAGAAACATTCAAATTTATCCTTATCTGGACGATTGTCTAATTCAGGCAGAAAAGAAGGACACTCTTCTACAACATCTGGCATTTGTAAAAAAGCTTCTAACTTGCCTAGGGTACAACATAAACGAAAAGAAATCACAACTGGTACCCTCTCAAATAATTATATTCCTGGGTGCAAGCTTGAATACAGCTGCCCAGATGACTTACCTCACGCCAGAAAAACAAATCCAATTAATGACTTACTTCAAACAAGTGGCCACAAAAACCCAGTTATCTGCAAGACAAATTCTGCAGGCCTTGGGGTTCATGGCTTCCTGCATTCTACTAATTCCATATGCAAGACTTCATATGAGGAAATTCAATGGTACCTAAAAAGCTTATGGAGTCAACATTGTCACAGCCTGGAAACAATGAATGTTAAGTTGTCTATCTCACCTTCATTCTTGCTGGATGGGTTCGGAGCCGACCTCGGCTCCGACTCGGCCACTCTAAAAGCTCGAGAGTTGGTTCCACCAGCTCGAGGCTCCCCTTATATCCCACAATGCTAGGCGAGAGTTACCTCAGATCTCGTTTGCCGCTACAGCGATCGAGGTGTTGGTTTTTCTACCGGCTTGTTGGTAAGTGTATTTTCAGTAAAGTTAGAATACTTAAACCCCTATATTTTTAAGTTTAACTACTTTTCCCTTAGTTTAGTGGATTTTTACCCCTGTTTTTCATAAAATGTCTCTGGGAAGCCCTCCAAGGCTTCTAGGTCCTCGGCTCCAGCTACTGAGCCGAGACCTAAGGCTGCTAAACCTACGTCTGCATCGGCTCCGGCTGGAGCCGATGAGTCTACAGCTTCTGTGGTTCCCTCGGCTCCGGCTGGAGCCGAGGTATTAGAAATCCCCTTGTCGGCTCCGACCAGACCTTCGGAGCCGACATCTAGGAAGAGATCTAGGTCACCATCCCTTGGCTCCGTTCATTCGGCTCCAGCATCTCCTCTGCTGTCTGAACGGAGCCATAAATCTCACTCCTCTAGGTCATCGAGGCTGTCGGATCATGACCTTCAGAGGGTAGTGAGTCGACTTCTTAAGTCCGAGGCACTGGCCCAAATGCTTCAGAGCCCGACTCATCAGTCGATGCCTGCCCCTGTCCATCAATATGTTCCTCCTCCGACTCAGTTGAGCTCGGGCCGGGCATTCGGAACCGAGACTGTGGTAGCGTCGGAGCCGATACAGATGTCTTCGGCTCCGTCGTCGGCTCCGATTTCTTCTTCGAAGAATCTCGGCGCCGGACTTCCCTCGTCGGCTCGAGGGGTGAGTGGCATCGGACCCTTGTCCGACCCGCTCTTCCTCTCGGAGCTTCGGCGCTGGTGAGTTCGGCTCCGACATCGGCCTCGGAGCCATCACTGTCGGTCCCGAGGGAGGTTCTCAGCTTCTCGGCGGGGGGACCTCCGGCTCTGCCTGACAGGGGTGCGTTCGAGGTCATGCGGAGTGTGTTAGAGCCTGGCTCTACTCCACAGTCGGCTCCGTCCGCGCTCCTCACGGTGCCTCAGGTCAAGTCGACTCACTCCCTCATCCCGGACCGCAGAGAGCCAGCTCCTCAGGAACCCCCTGTCGGGATCTCATCCTCTTCCGAGGCCTCTCCTGATTTGGCAGAAGAGCCCCCTCGGAAGAGGAAGTGTAAGAGGAAACACATTGACTCACCTGAGTCCATCACATCTGACACAGATTTAGAGGATTCTGAGGGTTCCCCCCGTTCCCCTTCTGAAGATGTCTCTTTTGCAGACATTCTAGAAATCCTCAAGCAGAGGGGAAATTGGCCAGCCCTTAACCCTTCGGAGGATGAATCTGTGTACCTTGAGGCGTTTGGCTCTCGTCCTTCCACCTCCTGGGTGTCTTCCCCCCTTTGACCCCCTCATGCAGGTGGTGGCTAAAAAGGCATGGACGGCTCCTGATTCAGTGGACCCCACTCCCAGGAGACCCTCAAAATTCATAACGGCACCAGCAGACAAACAGTTCTTGACAAAAGGAGTTTCTGTGGATGCTATGGTGGTGGCTGCTGCCACTAAGAAGGAACTAGCTGATCCTTCAGTACCTGTCCATCCACCTAACAAGGAATCTAGGTCCATGGACAGGTGCGGGAAGCGGATGTTCTCGTCAGCGACATTTGCTATCGTCGCTGAACTACCTGTGCCATTTTACTCGTCTTCAAAGGGACTTGATTAAAGAAGCGAGTGACATGTTGAAGGACCCTACAGCTGCGGGTTTTCAAGATAAGATGAACACTCAGCTGGCTACCCTTAACTCCATAGCCAACTCCTCCATGCGCCTCCTTTCTTATGCGGCTGATGGAGCGAGCAGGGCCGCAGGGACAGGTGTGGCCTTACGTAGGCATGCCTGGATGCGGCTATGCAATTTTGCGGACCCCTTCAAGACGTCTTTCACTAATTCCCCATTTGATGGATCATCTCTCTTTGGTCCTCAAGTGAAAGAAACCTTGACTAGGTGCGAGACTGATGGCAAGACTCTTTCTGCCGCCGGAGTCCGTTTTTCTACTCCTTCTAGGCCTTACCCCAAAGGCCAGAAAAGTGGGAAAATGTGGTTCCGTAAACAATCTCAAGGGACTTCGCCTGACGCACAGAGTCGGTTCCCCGCCAGAGGCAGCGCACGGAATAACAACGGTAGACGCCCTCGAGGCAGGGGCTCCAGAACCAGGGCAATCGAGAAGCTTTCTCTGATAAGCCCTTTCAGCATCCCTGAGGTGTTGCCCGACTGCCCACCTTCGGAGGCAGTCGGGGAAGATTGTCACTGTACCCAGAAGCCTGGCTATCCCTGACTCAAGACAAATGGGTACAGTCCGTCATTTCGAAGGCTATTCTATTCCCTTTCTTAGCATTCCAAACCAATCAAAAATCCCTTCCAGATGTTCCACCGCTCAAAGGGATCTAGCGGTTTTGGAAATTTCAAAGCTGCTTGCAAAAGAGCAATTCAGCCAGTTCCAGCAGACCAGCAAGGATCCGGAATCTACTCAAGGTTCTTTTTAGTTCCAAAGAAAACAGGGGACTGGAGACCAATTTTGGATCTCAGTATCTTGAACAGATCAGTCAAGAAAACAAGATTTCGGATGGTCACGCTGCAGTCCATCCTTCCCCTATTGGGAAAAGGAAACTGGATGTGCTCTATAGACCTTCAGGATGCGTACTATCACATAAAATGAACAGGCGCTCCAGAAGATTCCTCCGCTTCAGGCTGGGAACCAGTCATTTTCAATTCAGGGCCCTGCCCTTTGGTCTCACCACTGCCCCGGTGTTTACCAAATGCATGGCAGTGGTAGCTTCTCACCTGAGGCGACAAGGATTCCAGGTGTTTCCATATTTGGACGACTGGCTCCTCACAGCTCCCACCAAGCATCTCCTTCTGATGGCCAGAGATTACACCTTTCGCATTTGTCAAAAGTTAGGCATTTCAATAAATTGCGAAAAGTCTGTTTTGTCGCCTTGTCGTACTATTACCTTCATAGGCGCAAATCTAGACACAGTAGACATGTCTGCGAGGCTAACAGATCAGAGAATAACAGACATACACAAACTGGTCTCACTCCTTTTCAACAACAACAGAATCAAAGCCAGGTTAGTTCTGAAAGTGTTGGGAATTATGGCGGCGACCATACCTCTGCTTCCATTAGCCAGATTCCACATGCGAATCCTTCAATGGATGCTCTTTACACAATGGTCATACCAGCAACTTCCAATGTCCCACACCATTATGATCACGCAGGCGTGCAGGAATCATCTCATGTGGTGGATGTCTTCCCCTCAGCTCTTGTTGGGAAGACCCTTTGTTCCTCCCCCTCCGGTTGCTACTCTGACAACGGACGCCTCCCTGATCGGGTGGGGGCATTATCAGGGCAGGACGGTCCAGGGCACATGGCAACCAGACGAATGCCACTTGCACATAAATGTTCTGGAGATGAGAGCAGTGCTTTTAGCGTTGCAAGCCCTTCAAGACTCTCTTCCCTTAGGAACGATTGCAATCCAGACAGACAATATGTCTGTAGTGTGGTACATCAACAAACAAGGCGGAACCAGGTCCTACCCCCTGTGTCGAGAAGCACTCAGATTGTGGCAATGGGCGATTTCTTCTCAGCGGTTTCTGATAGCAACGCACATCCCCGGGAAGTCCAATCAAATCGCGGACAAGTTGAGCAGAGCTATTCTCATGCCTCACGAGTGGTCTCTGAAAGACTCTGTTGTGAGAGAAATTTTTCTCAAGTGGGGTCAGCCTTGCTGCGATCTTTTTGCTACTCCCCAAAACAGCAAATGCAGAGATTATTTCACTCTGTTCCCTTTACCAGGCCATCCCAGCAGAGACGCTCTAGTCCAAGTTTGGCCCCGGGGACTTCTGTATGCATTTCCCCCCTTCCCACTAATCTCTCAAGTGATACAGAAAGCTATCGCTCAGAAGGCCTCGTTGATCCTCATTGCTCCTTACTGGCCTCGACAGGTGTGGTTCCCCTTTCTACATCAATTTCTATTGGAGCGACCTTGGCATCTGGACCTAGTTCCAGATCTTTTGATCCATCAGTCGGGTCAGTTTCATCGCTCCCTCCCCTCTCTGAACCTCACTGCTTGGTTCCTCCAATTCCAACCTTAGCCAGGCTTCCTCAATTATCTCACTCCGTTCGAGATATTTTGATAGCTTCTCATAAATCTTCCACTCGGAAGATTTATTTGAGTAAGTGGAAACGCTTCACATATTGGGCTCAAGGAAGGCACATAGATCCTTTCACTGCTTCTATCCAGATAGTCCTTGATTTTCTAGCTGAACTCTTCCATGCAGGATCATCTCCTTCTACTCTTAAAGTTCAATTGGCAGCTATTTCTAACTTTCATGTGGGTATATCTGAGTCTGCCTTAATGTCCCACAAACTTTGCAAGGCCTTTTTGAAAGGAGTTTTTCTTCTCAGACCTCCTATAAGAAATCCTCCTCCTCCATGGGACCTAAACTTAGTTCTGAGTTCTTTAATTCTTTCCCCTTTCGAACCTGCAGCCTCCTGTTCTTTAAAATTGCTATCATGGAAAACGCTCTTTCTGGTAGCTATTACTTCAGCTAGAAGAGTTTCGGAACTTCATGCACTCAGCTGTCGACCTCCTTATCTGTTGTTCCATAAGGACAGGGTATCCTTACGAACCAATCCATCCTTTTTGCCTAAGGTAGCCTCGACGTCTAATCTAAATCAAAGCATTGACCTCCCTGTGTTTTTCCAGAATATTCCAATAGGTCTGAACAAAAATTACACTGGCTAGATGTTCATCGTCAGTTAAGGTACTATTTGGATAGAACAAAACAATTCAGAAAATCTGACCAGCTGTTTGTCTCCTATGCAGAAGGCAGAAAGGGACTTTCAGTTTCAAAGGTATCATTATCTAGATGGCTAACATCTCTGATTTCCCTTGTTTATGAAATTAGACACCAAAGGCTGCCTAACAAACCTAAGGCCCATTCCACCAGAGCTTTGGCTACTTCCATAGCCTTCCAAGACAGACTGCCTATTGACACCATTTGTGCAGCGGCTACTTGGGCTACTCCTCACACTTTCATTTCTCATTATAAGTTGGATTTAGCTTCTAGGCATAGAGCTAACTTTGGTTCCACTGTTCTCAGGAGTCTGTTCCGTTAGGCCACCGGGACAAGGTGCTAGGACGCGGTCCCATCCAGCAAGAATGAAGGCGAGATAGACAACTTAACATATAGAAGTTATGTTCTTACCATAACGTTCCATGTTAGTTGTCTTCTTCTCGCTTCTTCTTCGGCCCCACCCTCCTTCCCCTGGCCTGGACAGACCTAGAGGAGTTGTGATTGTGACCTCTCTTTCTACCACCTCTTTTCTTAGGCATATGCTGTTGTGCATATTTCCTGGATCAGGATGTAGGTCACCCTTCTTTCTCCCTGTTGTTAGAGGTGGACTCTGTTTATAGTTGTTCTGTTACTATTATAAGCTGGGGTTAGCTTACAAACGAGATCTGAGGTAACACTCGCCTAGCATTGTGGGATATAAGGGGAGCCTCGAGCCGGTGGAACCAACTCTCGAGCTTTTAGAGTGGCAGTGGAGCCGAGGTCGGCTCCGAACCCATCCAGCAAGAAGAAGGCGAGAAGAAGACAACTAACATGGAACGTTATGGTTAGAACATAACTTCTATTTCCTATCATTCCTTGCCTGCAGCAAGAGTTCCTATGGTGGGCAGAGGCCTTTCACCAAAAAAAGGGACTGTCATTCATTCCACCCCCTGCCACCCAAACCCTGACTACAGACATATCATATTATGCTTGGGGGGGGGCGCATCTAGCAGGGAGATGCATTCAGGGCGAATGGAGCCCAAATCAAATGCACCTACATATCAACCGGTGCTCTGACAGCCTTCAAGGACTTTCTTCATCCTGGACAACTACTGATAAAGACGGACAACACCACAGTCATGTGGTACATAAGCAAGCAGGGGGGTACCCATACCTACCCCCTTTGCAGACTAGCCATGGCTTTGTGGAACACAGCCTTGACTTACCAAATACATCTACAAGCTCAATTCCTGCCAGGAAAGCAAAATACTCTGGCAAACGAACTAAGCAGAAATCTTATGGACTCACACGAATGGAAACTGGACCAACAAATCTTCAGCATGTTGACACGCAAATGGGGGAGTCCAGACATAGATCTTTTTGCCTCACCCCAAAACTATCAGTTGCACAAATTCTCCACAAGAATCCATCACAAAAAAGCTTGGAAAGTGGATGCTCTATCCTTCAGGTGGAAACACCTATCAGTCTATGCCTTCCCCCCCTCCACCTTTGCTCTCCAAGGTATTATTAAGTCAGACAGGAAAAAACAAAAATGATTCTGATTGCTTCAGACTGGCCTCGCCAGCACTGGTACCCACTCCTACGCAATATGTCACACCTTCCTCTGTGGTACCTGCCTCAGACACCTTATCTACTGTCTCAACAGAACTATCAAATTCTGCACACTCCGCTCCAAACTCTGAATCTTGCAGCATGGCTAATCATCTAATTTCACCAGTTACATCTCTCAGTAAACCTGTGATGGATGTCATTTTGGAGGCTAGAAGGCCTAGTACTAGAAAATCTTATGCTGATAAATGGAAAAGATTCTGTGCCTGGAACCAGGCACAAGGAATAAGCACAGCAATGCCCAATATTCCTCAGATTCTGCAATATTTAACTGAGATGGTTAACAAGGGCCTATCTTTCTCTTCCATAAAAATCCATGTCTCTGCCATTTCAGCTCATTACAACACAGTGCCTCCCCTCTTTTCTCATCCCTTGCTAAAGCAGTATCTCAGAGGGGCCAAAAATGTAAGCCTTCCCAGGAGAGCACAATCTCCTGCATGGTACCTCAATTTTGTGTTGGAAAAGCTTACCCTACCTCCTTTTGAGCCAGCTGCTACTGCAGACATAAAATTTCTCTCTCGGAAGACAGCTTTTCTTTTAGCAGTCACTTCAGCTAGAAGGATTTCAGAACTACAGGCTCTCATGGCAGTGGAGCCTTTTATTATTTTCTTCCAGGACAGGGTGACGCTCAGGACCAATCCATCCTTTATGCCTAAAGTGGTATCTAGTGTGGCTCTTAATCAGACCATTCATTTGCCAACTTTTTTCCCAAATCCACAGAACAAGGGGGGGAGGGGCGGATTCTGCATTCATTGGATGTACACAGACAACTAAGATTCTATTTAAACAGGACAAAATCTCTAAGAAAATCTGAGCAACTACTGGTGGCATTTGCTGCAGGGGCAGAGGGAAAGGCTATTTCAAAGCAGACTATTTCAAAATGGATAAGCCATTGTTTTAATTTCTGCTACATGCATCATGGTAAACCTGTCCCCAAGGGGATCAGATCCCATTCCACCAGGGCTGCATCTATTTCTGCAGCCTTTCTCAGAGGGGTTCCTACCAGAGACATTCTAGAAGCTGCTACCTGGAGCTCAGTTCATACGTTCACCAAACATTACCATTTACCTCTGTTCTCTAAATCCAGAGTAGGCTTTGTCACTGGTGTCCTGCAGGGCCTTATAGCTGCTCCTAATGCTGTATAATTCCATCCTCCCAACCATAGCTTTGGGATTCTACCCAAATGTAATGACTGCAACAGTGAAACACGAAGAACATAGTACAGTTGTGTACACTTACCATAAATGTAGATGTTCAAGTGTATTCACTGTTGCAGTTTTGGTTACCCACCCGCCAGCCCCCTGCTTTTCTCTTTTTGTACCTCTTCTTTCTTTTACTATGCTCAAAAGCCTTTTTGTTGTATTTGCTTTTATTTGGAGGTATATTTTTTGTGTTCTAAATTACATGCATATAGATATAGATAGATAGATAGATAGATAGATAGATAGATAGATAGATAGATAGATAGATAGATTTTGCTCCCCATTTGGGGGGCACCTGACATCTGGGGCAAGAAAAACTGATGAAAATGGCATCGGCTGCATGTTTTATACCCCTGATGACCTGACGTCATGGAAGAAGGGACAGCAACCGACGCAGGACCCAAGACTTTGTTAATCAGGCTGACTGAGGGCAACCTGCCAGCAGATTACGCCAAATGTAATGACTGCAACAATGAATACACTCGAACATCTACATTTATGGTAAGTGTACACAACTGTACTTTTCACCTCCTGTCTAGTAACCAACTTGTAAAAACGGGCATCCCTACCTCCTTGTCACTGCTACCTCCCTGCCCAAGGGCCCTTGGTTAGTTTTAAAAGCCAGCCATAGTATATGTGCAGGACAGCAGTTATTTTTAGCTGCCTTCCTTTCTTCAGTTCCTCAGTACTTTCTTATCTAAAATTCAGTAGCCTCCTGCATTAAGTAGTAGTCCAGGTGGTCTATACTTTACCAGAATTATGTCCTTCATATGAAAACCTTCTAAGTTTTGCTGTTTTCCCAGGTGTCTTGGTTCTCTTTGCCCCATTGATTGGTATACCCAGTATATGATGCTCACCATGAATGCACAGTGACAGTGCCCACAAGTTTTTGCCAGTTCTCTGCCCATGTGTATGTTAAAGATTTGCCACTGCATTGTCTAGCACTGCTATAAGGTATCTTATTTTTTAATCCATACTTCGGTACTTGTTAGAGAAATTAATCTCCTTTCCCTCTGCAGAATCTGGAGGCCTGTATGTCAAGATCATTTCAAAGCACAGAGTGAGTTGTGACTCACAGTTTCTTATCAGCACATGTAAGCAAGTTGCCTATGTTGTCATGTAAAATGAAGACAAATATCTTAAATGAGACAAAAATATATTCATCATAGAGATAAGAACTGATGCTGACTTTTTAGGATGCAGTGAGTGACTAGAGGAATGTTACATTCTAATTCTGAGTGCAAGAGGTTAGACTAATATGGGAAACTGTATAACTGGGCCAGCTGCTTAAAAATTGACTAAACCCCAGAGAGAGGATAAGTATTTTGAGAGACATAAAATGCAAGTGGACGAATTGTGGGTGTGCCGTTGAATGTTGCAGAAGCTATATATTCCATGTAACTTGGAGAAGCACAAGGGTAAAGTAAAAACGGAAAGAATTTAGAGACATTTGAATGATGCCGGAATAATGTATTCACCTCGCAGTCTTTTAAAAACATTGCTGATCTGAAGCCTTCTTAAACCAG
Source organism: Protopterus annectens (assembly GCF_019279795.1). Classification (NCBI taxonomy): domain Eukaryota; kingdom Metazoa; phylum Chordata; order Ceratodontiformes; family Protopteridae; genus Protopterus; species Protopterus annectens. The sequence continues at coordinate 1,719,273,096 of NC_056732.1, read as the reverse complement.
TCTTGTTATGATGCTTTGTAAAGGTATTTGTTAATGTATTGTAATTTTACATCCTTTTCCATTATTATTTGAAATGTTATTGATGTTTAAATGTAATGTATTTACAGTTCTTAGGTTTGCACCATTTACTGTGGCAAGCGGTAGCCTTTGCTAAATTAATTCACATTAAATTTAGAAACTTCTACAAATCCATGGCAATAAACTTAACTGGCAATAAGGAAAATCAAAATTAACTTTTGATGAATGTCAACAGGATGGATAGCTTAGACAAGGCCATCAACCAATACCTGTGTTCAGTCCAGATACACAACTGCAAAATACCTGCAATTTCCAGTGCATATACATTTGTAGAATGTGCTCCTAACTGTTCATTAAACTTAGGATGCTGATATCGCAAAAATCTTATCTTGCAATTAAATTATTAAAGAGCACATTCAATGTACAGCATCCACAAAAAGTATTTAGAAATAATTATTTTCCTGCCTTACTGTTAGTATGCTATGAACCTTCATTTAAAATTCTGTGCATTGTATATAATTAATATAGGAACCAAAATTATAATATTACTTGGTAATAGCTTAATGTTTTACATTGTGTGGTAAATAAAAAAAAAATTGTCAAGTCTGTTCATTGAAAGCACACACATAGCTTGTAATTTGGTTAAACGTACCATAGTGGCATTAACTTTGAGTTAACCTTCATGGAGAAAATGTCATTATTCGGAGAGAAGTTGTGTATAGGAACAACATCGCTGGGAATGGACAGAAAGGTAATGTATGCACCCAACTGTGTGATAGTAAAGTTATCATGGTAAACTTTTGGCAGTTGCAGGATGTCCTTCATGGATGCATCTGCAGTCATAACAGCTGGGTTGTCCTGTCGTCAGGCAGCCCGTCAGTCGGCCGGATTCCAAAGTCCGGGTCCGGCTTCGGCTGATGTCGCTCTTCATCCGACGTCATCTCTGTTGGACTTCGGGTATAAAGGCATCAGCCGACGCCATCTTCCTCAGTCTTTCTTGCCGCGTGGCGCCCGAAGCAGAAGCTGTTCGCAAGTGCCGGTCGGTCGGATCCAGAGATTTTTTCTACCGAATACTACTTCGAAGACTTCTAAAGCTAAGTACCCCGTTGGGGACTCTTTCTTGCCTCAGCCGATGTCAGAAAAAGTTAATAATTGTTTAACCTGTGGGAAACAAATACCTCATAAAGATTTCCATTCTTACTGTCTGCCTTGTTTAGGCCCAGCCCACGACGTAGCAGCCTGTTCGGCCTGTGCTTCCTTCAACCGACAACGCTTAGGCGTCGGTCGGAGTTTGCAGAACAGTTTTTCGGTTCTGACTTTGCTTACATTATGTCGCCGGAACCTCCGACTACACTCTGCCAAAACGCAAAGAAAAAGACCGACACTCGCGGTCCGCGGTTTCGGCTGAAACCACGCTTAAGCAAACCGCGAGTGTCTCGGGTTCGGCCGGAACCCCGAAAACTGATCTAGGTACAGCCGAATCTATCTCTACACTTGAGGCCCCTGCTACAATTCTTGAATCGGCCTCTGAAACTTTACCCACTGACTTATCAGACACCATTCCCCTGGATGTCTCTACCCCAGCACGTGGTGCTGCTAGGCCTCCAGCAGCCATGTCCATTAAGGCCTTCGCCAGGGCTAAAGCAGCCAAGTCTACCAAATCAGTGCCTGTTAAACCACCCTCAACCAGGCCCACTTCCAGTTCTCAAATGCTCACCTTGGCAGAAGATTTGATTTCTTTAATTAGAGGATCTCAACCTCACCCAGACAGGGCCTCTCAGCCCCCAGATAAGAGACCTAGGGCAGAGCCCCCTGAGCCAGTGTCCTCTGATGATTCTGCAGATGAATCAGACATTACTGATCAGCCAGAGGCCCCTTTCTCTAATTTTGAGGATTCTGATGCTGAAGAATCCATTCCAGCTGCTTCCCCTCCTGAAGAATTCTCCTTTGGGGAAACCTTGCATGCCATGCGAGAGCAGTTCCAATGGCAGCAACAAGAATTCTCAGATTCCCGAAAAAGACTTAGAACCTTCCTGCACCTTCCACAGCACAGGCCCTTAGCTATACCTCCTGTTCTTTCTGTGGTAGATGACGCTTTTAATGATGTCTGCTCTGCTCCAGACTCATTACCCCCAGCCCCTGCCAAACCAGACAGATTTTACAGGGTGCCTGACACTCATCACCACCTTTACAAGGCCCCCCTTGCAGACCCAGAAACTATATCCCAGGGTCCCAAGGCAGTTGCATGACCATAGCTAAAAACCCTACTCCTTCTGAAAGGGAAGCAAGGTCATTAGACAGATGGGGTAAAAAAGTATACACTTCAGCTACTCTCTCAGCTAGAGCTTTAAACTGCCAGTTTCACATGATACAATACCAAGAGTTTATGCTTGATCAGTTAACTAAAAATTAACCACTGATGAAGCTCTTGACAAGAAATATGTATTAGAAATGGTAAATAACATACAACAGGTTAGTAACCATTCCTTAAAATGTGGCTATGATGCACTGGAGGCTTCATTTAGATCAGCCATGACTGGCACAGTGATAAGAAGGCATGCATGGCTAAAGGAGCAAGCTCTACCAGATCATGTTAAAGCTAAATTGTTAGATGCTCCTATGGATAAGACAAGTTTGTTTGGTGCACCTGCCCAGCAGGTTATGAAGAAAATGGAAGAAAAGGCAAAATCAGTTCAAACTGTTAAAGATTTCCTGCAGGTTCAACCCCAAGGTTTAGCAGGAACTGGCCTGCCAAGAATTGGTCCTTTCCTGACTCCACAAGATTTCAAAGGGGCAGGAATAGCCCTTCCAGAGGCAGAAACCAAACCAGAGGAAGTGCCTACAGAGGACGACAGTGGCAAGGTAACAACAGAGGCACAGACACAGCCACTGCCACTACTTCAACACAGCCACAGTGACTTACTCCTAAAACCGCCTACCAGGGAGCAAATAGCAGCTCCACTAGGCGGAAGGTTAACTTTATTTGCAAAGAACTGGCACCACATAACAAAAGACAAGTGGATTCTGCAAATTATACATCAAGGTTACCGATTCCACTTCCACACTATACCAGCCAAAGAGGAATGCCAAATCTACCTCCAAATCAAAAACAGAAGCTTTACAACAGATAATGGAGTTAGCAAACATGAGAGCTGTGGAAAAGTGCCTGCAGCAGAGCAAGGAAAGGGGTTCTACTCCAGACTGTTCCTAGTTCCAAGAAAGGAAAAAGTTGGAGACCAATTCTCGACCTGTCCACCTTGAATACATACATCATTGTCCCAAAATTCAAAATGCTGACCCTACAGCAACTTCTTCCCATGCTGGGCAAGGAGTGTTGGCTGGTAACTCTAGATCTCAAGGAGGCATACCTGCACGTCCCTATTCGACCAATCTGCAGAAGATACCTCAGATTTCTTGCAGGATCAGAGCACTATCAATTCTCAGCATTGCCTTTTGGCTTATCTACTGCCCAGAGTATTCACAAAATGCCTGGCATCAGTAATCGCATACTGCAGACTGCAGGGAATTCATATTTACCCATACCTGGACGACTGCCTGCTACAAGGGGACAACAAAAGCAAGTTGACAACAGATTTGCAAAGGGTCATTTACTTGCTACAAGCATTGGGATACACAGTCAATCTACAAAAGTCAAGACTGATACCATCCCAAACAAGGACATTCTTGGGAGCGGAATTGGACACAGTGAGACAGATGGCATTCCTAACTACAGAAAAACAAAAAGAACTCCCTCTTTACTTCTTGTCGCTAACAAAGCTGAACAAATTAACAGCAAGAAAAGTTCTACAGGCCTTGGGCTTCATGGCATCATGCATAATTTTGGTTCCATTTGCCAGACTACATATGAGAAAACTACAGTGGTACCTACGGAATTTATGGTCCCAACACAGACACAGCCTCGAAACAGAAATCCCACTAATTCCATGCTTAAAACAGGAGTTCCTATGGTGGGCCCAGGCATGCCGGTCCAACCCAGGCCTTCCCTTTCACAGATGTCAAGCAAGCCAGAGCATTACAACAGATGCTTCAGACCTAGGATGGGGGCCCACATGCTGGACAAATGCGTGCAAGGATTGTGGACTCAGGATCAACTTCACCTGCACATCAACCTAAAAGAAATGCTGGCTGTAAAACTGGCTATCCAAAAGTTCAGACCATTTCTCAAAGAGGGCCAGCTGTTGATAAGGACAGACAACACCACAGTCATGTGGTACATCAACAAACAGGGAGGCACTCATTCATACCCCTATGCAGAATGACTTTGGAACTGTGGACCCTGGCACTCAGCTACAACATCCAGCTGCAAGCAAGATTTGTACCAGGAAAAGAAAATACTCTAGCGGACATTTTAAGCAGGACCACATCAGATGCTCACGAATGGCACCTGCACCCGGACATCTTCAGGACCATTACAAAGAAGTGGGGAATGCCTCAGATAGATCTATTTGCATCTCCTCACAATCACCAACTCAAAAATTCTGCACAAGGACATTCCACCCACTAGCATGGATAGTGGATTCGCTCTCCTTCAGCTGTAAGGGCCGAACAGTTTATGCATTCCCACCTCTCCCTTGATACACAAAGTACTCCTAAAAATCAAGGAAGAACATCCAAGGATAATCCTGATAGCTCCAAACTGGCCAAGACAACACTGGTATCCACTACTAAGGAGCTTGTCTCGGAACAATATGTGGCCAATAACCCTGATGCCTTTGATGCTAACTCAGAACAACTACAGCACCATACATCCAAACCTGAAAACCTTACAACTGACTGCATGGAACATCACATAGCAGCAGCTAATCAGGAACTTTCCCAAAGAGTTAAAGACATTATTCTTGAAGCACGCAGACCTTCAACAAGAAGGAACTACGCTGGAAAATGGAAAAGGTTTGTCAGTTGGAGTTCTGAAAGAGGAAAAGATGTGTCAAACATAGATATGCCTAACATCCTGGAGTATCTGGCCGAACTTCTCCATTCAGGCCTGTCCTACTCCTCCATCAAGATACATGCATCAGCTATTTCAGCAGAATACAGCTTTGATCCACCTGTTTGTTCACACCCTCTGCTCAGACAATTTCTCAGAGGAATCAAGAATGTAAAACCTCCAAGAAAACCACCATTACCAGCTTGGGACTTAAACTTCGTACTAGAAAAGTTGACACTATCACCCTTTGAGCCAGCAGCAACAGCAGACTTACAACACCTGTCATGGAAAACTGCTTTCCTACTGGCAATTACCTCAGCAAGGAGGGTTTCAGAACTACAGGCCTTAATGGCAGTGCAACCCTTCCTAATCTTCCACCAAGATAGAGTATCCATGAGGACTAATCCAACATTTATGCCTAAGGTGGTATCCAGAGTGTCTTTAAACCAGGCAATCCACCTACCTACCTTCTTTCCCAACCCACAAAACAGAGGGGAAAGAATACTGCATACCTTGGATGTACATAGACAGCTACGCTACTACTTGGACAGAACCAAAAGCAGCAGAAAGACTGACCAACTTTTGTGGCCTATGCAACAGGAAGAGGGAAAAGCTATTTCCAAACAGACAATCTCCAAATGGATAGGAAATTGCATACGATTCTGTTATTCCTTCCATGGAAAACCAATTCCACAGAACATAAGACCTCATTCTACAAGGGCAACAGCCACTACCACAGCCTTCTTACGAGGAGTGGCTACCAAAGACATTATTGAGGCGGCTACTTGGACCTCCGTGCATACATTTGCCAAGCATTATAATTTGCCTCTATATTCCAGATCCCGGGCAGGGTTTGCCACTGCTGTACTGCAAGGGATCCTAAACACACCATAATCTACCTTTATCCTCCTCCCCCTAGTTGGCTATGGTATTCTACCCAGCTGTTATGACTGCAGATGCATCCATGAAGGACATAGTACAGTTTTGTACCTACCATAAATGTAGATGTCCGAACTGGATAGCATCTGCAGTCAGGATTACCCTCCCTCCTTCCCCTCTGAGGTACTCCTAGGGTGTTTACCTTCCTAATAGCTAGCTGATGGGGGGGAGTCTTTTATGGTGTATTTGTTGGTATATATGTACATACATGCTTATTTTTGTGGTTACCTCTATCCTTTTGGAAACATTGGCATCTATCCAAAATTTTTAGCCTTCAGGAGGGCTTCTGGCATCTGGGGCAAGAAACACTGAGGAAGATGGCGTCGGCTGATGCCTTTATACCCGAAGTCCAACAGAGATGACGTCGGATGAAGAGCGACATCAGCCGAAGCCGGACCCGGACTTTGGAATCCGGCCGACTGACGGGCTGCCTGACGACAGGACAACCCAGCTGTTATGACTGCAGATGCTATCCAGTTCGGACATCTACATTTATGGTAGGTACAAAACTGTACTTTTTACAGCATTTCTGAGATTGCATATATAGTCCAAGTCTTGCATTTTGGCTTTAATTACTAGTTTCAAAAATGCAGGGCTGATTAATAGAAACTTGCAAAAAAGTTTTCTTTGTGTATCAGCACCTATTTCTTCTTTCACTACGCCTTCTATAGAGTAATGTTTATTAAAATTATGTATTCCAAATAAAGAGAAGGTGTGGACTTTTACAAATATGACTTTATAATGTGACTTGATTTCTCAGAATGAGGTAAACATTAAGGGATGTGGTGATCCAAGCACATCCCTGCAGGATATGTGGCTAAAAAGGAGTTTACTGTCTAATAATTGCATTTCTTTAGAGGAGGAAGCACTGAATTCCATTAGCAGTAAGTATTAATAAATAAAAATTAAATCACATTACATAAAACAATTTGAGAATATCAGAATTTCAAAATAAGGACCTGAAGAAGAATTGCAGTCAAAGTATTTTTTCCTCTGTACTGGAATTGTAGATGTCCTTCCTTATATTACCCGATCGAACATTTAGGTTAGCAAATACCTAAACGTCGAACTGGTATTATCAAAAAATTAAAACAGTGAACGGCCGGTTTAATTTAGGGAATGAATTCCCTCAGCCGCAAAAAAAAAAAAAAAATATTTAAACCAAAATGAAGTGGGGGGCTGTGCTCCCACCCCCCAATTAAATATACCAACTCTGAGATCGCTCTACAGTGGGGAAAGGGGCAAAATCTGCATAACGGCCAAAGGAATTCTTTCCCTGCATTAAATCGGCCGTTCGTGGTTTTTTGCTTTCGCTATTACCAGAGCGACGTTTAGGTATTCGCTGACCTAAACGTTCGATCAGGTAATAGGAACCCCTTCCTTACATCACTGTTTAGTATTCTAAACTGTTGGGTTATGTTGCCCAACAATTTGGATGTTTAACTAGGGTACCAAAGGTAATACCCTTCCATAAAGCCTTATGTCCAACTTTTGACTTAAGCCAATGGATGTATGGGTACGTAAGGGGATTGTATGAGCATGAAAACCTGACACTGTCTCATTGCCAGTCTGGGTGCAGGTCTTGCAGCCGTTGGCCTGTTCTGCAGGTGGCCATTGATATCTTGTGCATTCACTGCTTCAGATCATCCTCCCTTTGGGGAACTTTCCTTGTTTTTCTTGCCTGTTTTGTTATTTAATGCTGTTCCATGTCAGCTTGGAGGGAAAAGTGTGACTGTGGTAGGCAAAATTCCTTAAGGATCTCCATTCCCTGCTTTTCTTTTGTCTAGGTGCAGAACATGACTTTAAATACTGTAATATTTGTCAGTTGTTTGTACCAAAAACCTTACATACAAATCTTTCTTCTTTTAATGTCTAGAGACCCACCACCTGAAGTACCTCACTCAGTCTAAAATGGTAGATCATTCCACTCGCAATGTCCCGCTTATTCGTAAAAAAAAAAAAAAAAGAAATTGAAAAAGCTGAGCCCATATTCTTTGCCTGCCCAATCAGACATATCCATTGAGGTTTCAGAACCTGCTTTACATTTGACTGCTTCTCAGGTTCCTGTTACCATCAACACACAGTATGCTGGTATGGTGTCTGATTCTCACACATCTAGTGCAACTGACCATAGCCATACAGTAGAGAAGGGAGAATCCCACCTTGTAAATTTTGAAGAATCTGAGGGTATTCCTGAAGTATTAGTTCTGAAAGAAGTACCAGAGTTATTAATTGAGGTACGTCAGGGGGTCAGATCTACCACAATTAAAGAGGTTGTCACTTCCAAGAAGAAGAAGAAACAAGAAATGAAAAGTAATTCTTCTCCTGAGCCATCTCAGGAAAAAGAATGGGTGCATTTCTCCCAAGATGTATTTAAGGCCATTTTAGCTGTCAAGCCTCCATCTTTATTTTCTTTCTTCTGCTCCTTCTGCCACTAGAAATAGACAATTTCAGTTATCCTTTGAGAAAGATGAGGCAGATTCTGATATGGATGAACATTTCCTGACCTACTTATTCCAGATTCACTACCCAGGCCAGGTTAGGTCTGACAATGAGGATACTTATCCTCTGGCTCTCATGTAGAGGAAATCTCCTTTGGGGAAACTGTAACTATAATGATAGAATGTTTTGAGTGAGAATCCAGACAGATACCTGATGTACAAAAAAAAAAAAAAGGAATTGCGGATCTGAAGTAGGGACTTCATTTGTCAGCAACCTTTGGGTCTTGGATCCGACTTCGGATCCGAGCCGACAACTTATATTACAGCTTATGGATCCGAGCTCCTAGCTCCTCCCCTTACCCATAATCCCCTGCCAACCTTGATTGACCTCAGATCTAGTTTGCCGCTCTTAGAAGAGACAGCTGGATTTTAGAGCTCCTGGCGACTTACCAGATAAGTCTTCAAAACTTGTCAAGTTAGAAATCTTTTTGGTTTAATTAAACAGTGTGCATGGTTTAGGATCCCTTTTCGTTAATTTCATTAATTTTTATTGTAATTCCTCCCCTCGCTGGTTCGTAGAGTGTGTCTGTGTTGTTTGTGTTTTTGGGGCCTGGTGTGTTTGTGTAGTTTACTTTATTTTTCTAATGTCGGAGGCCCCAAAACCCATTTTTTCTAAGTGCACCGAGTGTGGCCATAAGCTTTCACCGGCGGATGGCCGCACTCTATGTGTTCGGTGCCTTGGGGTTGAATACCTGTCCTCTGGGTGTTCCATTTGTGCAACGTTCAACCCCAGGGCACTGAAAGAGTGGAGGTCGAAGCTGATCCTGGCGGGACTTTTGCCCCCGGATTCGGCTTCGGCCTCCGGTACTCCCGTGGCTCCTCCTCAGTCCTCGGTGGTAGCCACTCCTGCCCCCCTTCCCCCAGCCGGGACTCAAACTCCCATTAAGACGGCGGAGGAAAGGGAGGCCAGGAGGGAGAAGCACCACAAGCGGCAGGCCAAGGCGTCCGCTTCGGCCCCCCCCAGCTAAGCGGGCTTCTCCCTCCACGGCTTTCAGGTCCCCTCCTCCTCGGATCCGATCCCCTTGCTTTTCACCGGGACCCGAGGAGGAGGAGACCTGATCTCCGTCGAGGTCATCAAGGCGGCATTCCCGGCCCGCCTCGGTGGCCTCGTCGAGATCTACTTACAGTCTTTCTGATGCAGACTTGGACCGGATGATGAGAAGGTTCATCCAGGCCCAGCTGCAGATGGGAGTGCTCTTGCCTCCCCCCCCCCACTTCGGGGGAGAGCTCGACACCTTTTTTGCCCCGATAGCTCCTTCTCCGACCCGCTTCCTGGGCTCAGAGCGCTCAGAGCCGGGCAGCGTTGAAGCCAGGGGTGGGTCGGCGCCGACAGTACTAAGTACTACGGATCTGACCCTGCCCTCGAGTCTGTCGGGTCCTTCTTCGGATCTGACCTCTCGGAGCCGTGGGCCGAGCTTCGGATCCAAGGGATTCAGTGTGCCTTTGGCTCTGTCCAGGTCGGAGCACACGGGTCCTTCGGATCCGATGGCCTCGGCGCTGGTTCCGATCCCTTCATCGGATCCGAGTGGGAGTCTGCTTTCGGACCCTAGGGAGACCGGCTCCCCTTCGGCCTTCAATGTAGTGGAGAGGGCTCTGTTGAGAGCATCCAGACCCTCGGTCCTTGCATCGGCTCCACCCTGCACTCCCTCTCTGCTGGGTCAGGCTTCCATCACCCGGCCACAGGGACAGCCTGCTTCGATGTCCCAGGTTGTTCCACTGGAACAGGATATTGCTGGTGAGACCTCCTCGGACAGTCCCCCCAAGGAAGTGCCTCGCAAGCATAAGTGTAAGAGGAGACACGTGGACTCCCTCGAGTCCTTAACAGAGGACACGGACTTGGATGAAGGGGAAGGCTCCCCAAGGTCGCCCCCCGAGGATGTCTCCTTTGGAGACATCATGGAAATGCTCAGGATCAGGGGGGTGGTCTGCCCCCAAGGCTTCCTCCGATGAGTCCGTGTTCCTGGAGGCATTTGAAGCAGGCCTGTCTACCTCTTGGGTGTCCCCTCCGGCCGACCCTCTGGTGGACCTTATCACCAGCAGGGCGTGGAAGGGGCCGGACACTGTGGAGCCAGTCCCCAAACGCTCGGATAGAATTTTGAGTCCCCCTGCAGACCGGTCCCATTGGAGCAAGGGTCCCCCCCATAGATGCCATGTTGATGGCGGCAGCCACTAAGAGGGAATTAGCTCAGGAGAGCCCCTCTGTCCATCCACCGAGCAAGGAGTCCCGCTCGATGGATCGCCTCGGGAAGCGGGTTTTTAGTTCAGCGACCTTCTCAGTAAGGTCCCTGAACTATATGACACATATCATCAGGATGCAGCGAGATCTTATCAAAGAGTATGCTGCTTTCCCCCCAGAGTCCGTGTCGGCAGAGGACAAGCAGTTGTACTCCACTCATATGGCCACTCTAAGATCTATTTCAAATACCTCTATGTGGCTTTTGTCCCACGCCACAGAGGGAGCCGCTAGAGCCAGCATAGCGGGTCTAGTCATGAGACGTCAGGCCTGGCTCCGACATTGTGACTTTGCGGAGCCCTTTAAGGTGTCCTTTGCGAATGCCCCCTTTGATGGTTCTGTTTGGCAAGACCATTCGCGAGACACTTGTCCAGAGCGAAAAGGACGGGAAGACGTCTGCCGTCGGAGTCCGCTTCTCTGCTCCCCAGAGGTCCTTCTCCAAGAACCAAAAGGGACAGAAGAAGATGTGGTTCCGGAAATCGCAACATTCCCAGCCTGCTCTGGACAACCAGTCCTTCTGTGGCAGAGGAGGACAGGGAGGATGCCACCCTAGAGGCAGAGGGGCCCCGAAAAATTTTGGGTCCAGAGAAACCTTCTCTGATCGGCCCACACAGCAGCCCTGAGGGGTTGCCCGACTGCTCCACTCTGGAGGCAGTCGGGGGGCACTTCTCGAAGCACCTGGCGGCTTGGGAGTCCATTACATCAGATCGCTGGGTGCTTCGTATCATATCCAGAGGTTACAAAATTCCACTGCACCATGTCCCCAGACTCAAAAACCTCCCCGATGTACCACCCGATCAGAGGGAGGCGGCAGCTGCAGAAATTCAGCAGCTGCTAGAAAAAAGAGCCATCCAGCCCGTCCCCCCAGATCAGCTCGGATTAGGGTTTTAGTAGGCACTGGTCCACTAAGAATTGGTCCTTTCCAGCCCCTTCCAGGTCTTCTCAAGCCAAACCCAGACACAGTAAAAACCCCAGGTATTAGTCCCAGGGGACTCACAGAACTAAGCAGTGGGGGGCGGGCACTCCACTTCCAAGTCTGGGAATAATAAGACTCCCCCCTATGGTAAACTGTTTCAATGACTTCCTTTTAAAATTTCCAAGCACTTATCTTCTGACTGCCCTTTTGGGGGGAAAGATTGCTCTTCATGCAAAGAACTGGGGAATCATTACCCAGGATAAATGGGTTTTAAATATAGTGTCCCAGGGATACACATTTCACTTCCACACATTGCCAATGCCAAATGGGTGGCTGGACCTACCCCCAAATCAGTGGGCAGAGGCCGAAAAACAAGTACTTTCTCTCTTAAACATGGAGGCTATTCAACTGGTACCAGAAGAGGAAAAGGGACAAGGTTTTTACTCGAGACTTTTCCCTGGTACCCAGAAAAGACAAATCATGGCGTCCTATCCTGGATCTGTCTACTCTAAACACCTTTCTGGAAATTCCAAAATTCAAGATGCTGTCTCTTCACCAATTACTTCCTATGTTGCCTGGTTGGCAAACTAGATTTAAAAGAAGCATACCTGCACATCCCAATCAGGGAATCCTGCAGAAGATACCTACGCTTCAAAGCAGTCTACATGCACTATCAGTTCTCTGCACTGCCCTTTGGCTTATCTACTGTGCCCAGGGTATTCACAAAATGCCTAGCTCCAGTTATTGCCTTTTGCAGGCAAAGAACTATTCGAATATACCCATACCTAGATGATTGTCTAATTCAGGCAGAAAGCCAGGACATACTTTTGAATTATCTGGCATTTGTAAAAAGGGTTCTAACGAAAAGAAATCACAACTGGTACCCTGTCAACAAATTACATTCCTGGGAACAAGCTTGAATACAACTTCCCAGATGGCTTACCTCACGCCAGAAAAACAAATTCATTTGACAACCTACTTCAAACAAGTGGCCACAAAAACCCTGCTATCTGCAAGACAAATACTGCAAGCCTTGGGGTTCATGGCCTCCTGCATTCTTCTAATTCCATATGCAAGACTGCATATGAGGAAACTGCAGTGGTATCTAAAAAGCCTATGAAGTCAACATTCTCACAGCCTAGAAACAATGATTCCTATCATACCTTACCTACGCTTAGAGTTCCTTTGGTGGGCAGAGGCCTGCTACCAAAACAAGAGACTATCTTTCACACCACCCCCTGCCACCCAAACAATAACAAAAGATGCATCAGATTATGCATGGGGGGCTCACCTGGCAGGGAAGAGCATTCAGGGCAAATGGAACCCAAGTCAAATGCACCTGCATATCAATCAAAATGAAATGTTAGCTGTACAGAATGCTCTGACAGCCTTCAAGGACTACATTCTTCCAGGACAACTAATGGTAATGACAGACAACACCACGGTTAAGTGGTGCATAATCAGGCAGGGGGTACACATTCTTACCCCCTCTGCAGACTAGCCATGGCATTGTGGAGCACAGCCTTGAGCTACCAAGTGCACCTACAAGCTCAATTCCTGCCAGGAAAATTAAATATACTGGCAGACAGACTAAGCAGAAACCTCATGGGCCCACACAAGTGGAAACTGGAACCAAGGATTTTAACATGTTGACAAGAGAATTGGGGAACCCAGATATATAGACCTGTTTACCTCCCCCCAGAATTACCAATTGGACAAATTTTGCACCAGGACTCCCCACAAGCAAGCCTGGAAAGTGGATGCTCTGTTCTTCAGCTGCAAAACCTATCAGTTTATGCCTTCCCCCTGCTGCCTCTGCTCTCCAAAGTACTACTCAAAGTCAAACAGGACAAACCAAGGATGATTTTGATTGCTCCAGACTGGCCTCGCCAACACTGGTACCTCCTCCTGTGCAGTGTGTCATGGTTATCTCCATGGCACCTGCCTCAGACTCCTTCCCTGCTGTCTTAGCAGGAGAACCAGATTCTGCACCCTCAACTGTCAACACTTAACCTTACAGCATGGCTACTTATTTAAGCTCTTCTTTATCATCCCTTAGCAAACCTGTGATGGATGTCATTTTAGAGGCAAGGAGGCCTGGTACTAGAAAGTCTCAAGGGATGAGCACAGCAGTGCCCAATTTACTTCAAATTTTACAATACTTAACTGAGATGCTTCACAAGGGCCTGTCTTTCTCCTCCATTAAAATCCATGCCTCAGCCATTTCAGCTCATTATAACACAGAACCACCCCTCTTCTCTCATCCACTGCTCAAGCAGTTCCTCAGAGGAGCCAAAAAATTGAGACCACCCAGGAGAGCTCCAACCCCAGCCTGGGACCTTAACTTTGTATTGGAGAAACTCACTCTACCTCCTTTTGAGCCAGCTGCTACTGCAGACTTAAAATTTCTTTCTTGGAAAACAGCTTTCCTTTTAGCAATCACTTCAGCTAGAAGGGTATCTGAATTACAGGCCCTTATGGCAGTGAAGCCTTTCATCGTCTTTCATGCAGACAGGGTGTCACTCATAACCAATCCATCCTTCATGCCCAAGGTGGTATCCAGTGTGGCCCTTAATCAGTCCATTATTTGCCAACCTTCTTTCCCAATCCAAAAAACAAAGGTGAACGGATACTGCATTCATTGGATGTGCACAGACAACTTAGATTCTACTTGGCAGGACTAAAACACAAAGAAAATCTGAACAACTGCTGGTAGCATTTTCTGCAGGGGGAAAGGGGAAGGCTATTTCAAAACAAACCATTTCTAAATGGATAAGCCATTGTGTTCATTTTTGCTATAAGCACCATGGAAAATCTATCCCCAGGGAATCAGACCTCACTCTACTAGGGCTGCATCTACTTCTACAGCCTTTCTCAGAGGCGTTCCTACCAGGGATATCCTAGAAGCTGCTACCTGGATTTCTGTACAAACTTTCACCAAGCATTATCATTTGCCATTTTTCTCTAAATCCAGAGCTGGCTTTACCACTGCAGTCTTACAGGGCCTTATAGCTGGCCCTAATGCTCTGGGCCTCCGCTGAAAATGGACCTACATCCAGTCGGACACTCCTGGTCAACAAATGTAAATAAATAAATAATGCTATCTAAACTCCTCCTCCCAACCATAGCTTTGGGAATCTACCCAAATGTAATGACTGCAACAGTGAAACACAAAGTACATAGTACAGTTGTGTACAATTGCCATAAATGTAGATGTTCGAGTGTATTCACTGTTGCAGTCCTGGTTACCCTCCCTCCTGCCTCATGACTTCTTTTGGCTATACCTCTATTTTCCTTTACTATGCTTAAAAGCCTTTTTGGTGTATTTGCTTTTTTGTTAGAGGTATACCTTTGTGTTTTTTATGTTTAATTACTTCCCAATTGGGGGGGGGGGGGCACCTGACATATGGGGCAAGAAAAATTAATGTAATGGCATCGGCTGCATATTTTATGCCCCTGATGACCTGACATCATGGAAGAAGGGACAGCAACTGACGCAGGACCCAAGACTTTGTTAATCAGGTCGACTGAGGGCAACCTGCAAGCAGATTACCCAAATATAATGACTGCAACTGAGAATACACTCAAACATCTACATTTATGGTGTGTACACAACTGTACTTTACCAGTTTGCATCAGAGACGTAGGTGCCAAACCAGGGATGAATTTCCAGTTTCCCATCCAGTTGTCTGAGTTGCATTTGAATTGGATTAGGGAGGAACTCTGCTTCACATGGATGGGGAGCCTGTTCCATAGACGGGGTATTCTCTGGGATGCATACTTATCTCTCCAGCAGGTCCTATTTATATCACAGGCAAGGTTTAAGTTTTTAGAATGGGTAATTCTGGTACTGTTTGTTTTGTGAATATGCAGGAGGTCCATCAGAATGGGGTCTGAAAACGCCCTATATGCCAGGCATAGATCTCCCCTCAAAAGCCTGTAGGAGTCAGAATACAGGAATAGGGCCTTGAAGAGGTCTGCATATGACATATTACTTGTGCCCTGTATTCTTTTAGTTAGAAACCTCTGTGGACATTTCAGTTGTTGGATATGCCTGATTAGGTACATTGATGGGTCTGATGAATGCCAAATACAGTGGAACAATGACTTCCTTGGACTTAGATACCATACCTTTGTTTATAAGTTGCACAGCATAGAATTATTCCCTCATCACTGTAGACTCGTGATGATCAAATGCTAAATTACTATCTGTGTGTGTCCATAAGTCCCTGACTGCTGGGTCAACTCTAAGGGGTATTTTGTCAATATGATAGTTACCAGGGATGGATGATTTCCCAAAGGATACTATTATGCATTTCTTGGCATTCAGTTTTAATCCATAACTCTGACACCAGTTGTTTGTCAGCCCCTCCTGCAGAACATTTGTGTTAGTGTTAGATTCAATGACAGCTCCTAATTTTCAATCATCCGCAAATTTAGTCAGTCAAAGACCACTGACATTGGCCTTGACTTCTGAGAAGTAAATGCCATAAAGGTGCGGACCAAGGACTGATCCCTGAGAGACTGCAGTTGTGACTGGCCTCTTTGTAAAGGTGGACTCCCCAGTTCTAACTTCCTGGGTCCTGACTGTGAGCCAGTTGGCATTCCACCGGGTGACATACAGGTTTGTACCTAACCTCTTGAGTTTGTCAACAGTGCTCTAGTAGGGTACTGTCTCAAATGCCTTGGCCAGGTCAAGTTAGACAGCATGAACGACCTTGCCTTCATCCATTGCCCTGGTGACCTTCCTGGGCTGCTTCCTTTTGTTGAGTTATGAGGCATTATTCTTGGCTTTGTATTCAGGCTTTGCCTGATGACATCTAGACCAAACTTTTGGATGCTGATTTAGATAACAGAAGTCTTTTTGAATCTGCTGCTGATCTTTTCAAGTCCATCCAGGATAAGGGAAAAGCCTTACAGGAGCTGAAACATATTTTTGTTTCTCGTATTGCTAAGTTTCAGAAGAACTATCCTTCAAGTCTGCCTTTGTGTATAGACAATCTTGCCCTCTTCTTAAGGAGAAGGGCTCTAGGAGTGCAGCTTTGCTACATCTACTCAGACTTCTGCCTCCCAGAAATTTTCCTTTCAGGACAAGCCTGGTTCTATTTGATCATTTACTTCTCTTTTTCCCTTGGCCAGGTCCCTTTGTCTCTGCACCTTTCCCCGTCTCTTCAAAATTGTCTATGATTCACCCTAGACTCTTGGGTTTTATCCATCAGGGATATTACATGGTTTGAATGTCTATTCCTGTCTTATCGGGCATTCCTCAGCCTTCTCATGAACAGCTTTCTTATTTCTCAGAAGTTCTTCACTCCCTTTTGAATCAGGTCACCTTTAAGCTGCGACTCCCACCAAGATAAGGACAAGTTTTTATTCCAGAATGTGTTTGGTTCCATGAAAGAAGGATGCATGGTGACCAATTCTGGATCTTTCCCTGCTAAACACCTATCTTGTGATTCCTTCATTTTGGATGTTGTCTCTTCAGACATTGTTTCCTGTTCTTCATCAGGCCTTTCTGGTGTCTCTGGATCTCAGGGATTCAAACCTTCACATCCATATCCATCGTCAACATTTTTGTCTTTTCCTTGCATTTATAGTTCTCTGCTTTTCCTTTGGCCTCTCTACTGCCCTGAGGGTATGCACCAGATGACACAGTAGAAACAGAAAACAGCGATAAAACCAGTGAAAATCCCAATTCAAAAATTATAAAAACACAAGAAATCATTGATACCAGAATAAAGCACAGTAAAACACTCAAAATTTTACTACACACAAGTTAAAACTTTCATCAAAAAGCCTTCATCAGAAATAGTGAAATAAAAAAAACCTCATTATATAGTAACAAGTGCAGTCGCATGATACAAAATTCATTAAAACAATCATTGAAACCTGTTTATGCAATTCAGATAACATGCTTTAAAGATATAAGATCATTCAATCTGGAGAAAAATGTGCTTTTAAACAGAGTATCCAATAGTATTCCTTCATCTCTGTTTTGTGTATATCCCCCATGTAATGACTCTTGTATAACACTAAGTATTAAAAACTTAAAATCATGATCAACACATTTTTCAGTCTTGTGTTTAAGTAATGCATTCACAGGTATTCGATGATTAATCTCTGAAAGATGATTGCCAATATATTCCTGGTTAATCTTACCAACAAAATACACATTACATTGACAACAGACTGGTAAATATACTAAATTTTTAATGTCACAAATTCCATAAACATCAAGTTTATATAGGATTGTGATGTCCCCACTCTGTGCCATTAATCAAGGAGCCTAAATCCTCACCACTGACACTGGAGAGGGACATTCACTTGGAACAAAAATGTATACAGAGAGTATTTCCACATGCAGCTCTCTGCATCAAGCATCCTCCAGGTCCCCAATAAAATTCCCCACTGGTACAGCTATAGGGTTGAGACCTTAACCGAGTTTCCAAGCAAAGTCCTCCAGCACCCTCTGTGTGAAACCAGTGCATTGTGTCCCTGTCGCAAATAGCTGACACACATTTGATTTTTACACATGCACACGTGTGTGTATACACACACACACACACACATATATATATATATATATATATATATCTACACACACACACACCTGGGAAAGGCTGGCACAGATTTACTAGCTATGCCTCCTTCTGCCCAGACTATAAGGTAGTTACCCTGACACCAGACACCTCAAAGTAAGCTACTGTAAGGCTTTTGCAAGGGTAGCCTGCCTGTTATACTGACTGAAATTAATATTAATACACATTATAATGTTGACCAGCCAGGCTTTCAGGAGTGGCCACAATGTCACCAGTAGATGTAAGTACTCTCAAAGGTTAAAATATTTTCTAAAGGACCAGCCACAATGACAAATTTAAATATGTTCATGTTCTGTCATTATTTACTATTAAATATATGAAATATTTGTTTACAGAAAACACCAGAGTTTCAATCACATGAAATATTAAAAATAACACAGCTGGAAAAAAACTATACTTAACTATTTTCACTATATTCTCCTAATTGATTTAGAAAATTACTATCCCTGATCACTTACTAAAGCAAGGCAAGATGAAGAAGATTGAGGGATCCTTCTACGTCAGGTTCCAAGAAACAGGCTGCTCTGAGACTTCACTCTCAGCTAACATTTACATCACATACATCTGATCATCTGATTCTGGTTCTCATGCAACCCCCATTGCTAGAAACTGCCAGGCTTTAGCACTTCTGTGTCAGTAATACACACATAAGAGCTGTGCTCAGATCTGGTGCAGCCTCTGGATGTATAAATACAATTACAAACATCTACTCCTCCCACAGACACTAACAAACCATGCCTCTTTCAGACATTGCATCTCTGGCTTCATTCACAACGGTGGGATAACATCTTTATGGCCTAGGCCCAGTAATCTAATTTTCTTGCTATTTCTCAAAGTCAGATGGATTGCGGTTAACCTCTTCTCTTCCAGTATCCTCTGTTACAGTGTATACATTTAAACAGTTACAGTAATGCATGTACATTTCTTTCCTTCCCAGCAGGGCACACTGTTGATACATTTTTAACGCAAGCAGCTTAACAAATACATTTTTCAGCACAAACATCTGTACAAATCAGTTTGATGTACAAAATGATATGCAATTCTTAACAAAATTCCCGCTAGCTGTGCAGGTATATGTTACACATTCACTGCCTTACTTCTCCTGGCATAGCTGGCAATACCTCACATTGTCACAAGGATGAATATGTTTTATCAGTATAAATATACTTGCAATGCACACACTTGCCACATTTAAAAGTACCCTTTTTAACAGTCCTAAAAAGTGAGTTAGTCTGGATTTGTTCCTCTTATATCCAAAGTGTGGTTGTGAGGAAATAACAGAACTTAATTCTGGAATATCATTTAAAATATGCCAATGTTTACTAAGAATCTGCTTCTCAGCCATAGTAGTCTTGAGGCATCTAGGTGTTTGTGTATCAGGCATGCATCTCTCTTTTTCTATTTCTCATGCATTCAGCAGAGAATGTAGGCATAGCCATAGTATGACGTAATTGCTTAACATCTCTTTGAATGGCATTAACATTAGTAGTGTCAGAACCTGTGTGTATAAAATCGGAAGCAACCAGATTAAGTTGCTCCTCCATCTTCATATCTAAAATGTTGAGCTTTACATCCTAAATAATATGATTTTTAATAACATTGTTAAAAGTTAAATGTGGGTGCATGCTACTCCTATGTAAATATGCATTTCTTTTGACAGTTTTGTTTTATATAATGTTGTCTCAATGCTACTTATTTCATTTTTAAAAACAGAATTGACTTCCTGCATGTAACTGTCTTGAGAAAGTACATTCTTAAATTTCTAAAAGGTCAACATATCATTAACATATAAAATAGTTCAACATAATCTACATCTTCACACCATACAAAAAAGAGAGCCTCTAAAAAAAAACTTTGTGGGAGAGAGAATCAGTCTGGTTTGATCTAGCTAGAAGGATTACTGCAACACTGTGTTATTTTGATTGGATAATTTGGCTGGATGTTCTTCATTCCACATTGCTGCAGTCCTAACACTTGGGTAGTCCGCTGTCCCAGTCGGCCCGAATACCAAAGTATATGGCTGACGTCGGTCAAGGCGCATTAGTCTGACGCCAGGACGTCAGGGTACAAATGCGCATGACCGACGTCATATCCTCAGTCTTTTTTGCCGCATGGTCCGATGCAGAAGCAGTTTTGCGAGTGCAGGTTGGCGTTCTGAAATTTTCTGAAGTCGGAGTTTCAGACCGAATCAAAGTTGGCTAAGTACCCGTTGGGGAATATTTTGGTTTTTTCTTGCCTCAGTATTTAACCGGATGTCAGAAAAAGTGAATAACTGTATTTCTTGTGGGAAACAGATACCTCATAGGGATTACCATACCTTGTGTATACCTTGTTTAGGGCCTGAGCACGGCGTTGTTGGATGCCGCTCTTGTGCTAGATTTAACAAACGCACTATTAAGAGAAGGTTAGACTGTGCCAGGTTAGTTTTGGGAAGCGTTGTAATTATAAAATGCCGTCGGATGCTCCGACGCCCGCTTCGTCCAAAAAGCGCAAGGACAAAGCAGCAAAGCCTAGATTGGAAGAACCGTCAGTCCCGGACGTCGGTTCTTTAGAAGGCTCAGTGGAGCCGGAGGTTCTGCCAGGAGTTTCTTTGGAGTCTCAGGGAGAGACTTTACTGTTACAGGATGTGTCCTCTCAGGAGGTAGGCCAGGCTGAAGGGGCTTCTCAGGTGGCTGTTCTTCCCTCTCTTCCTAAGGTGGTTAGAGCCTCCCTTCTGTTTCCAAGGCTTCTTTGAGAGGCAGGCCAGGTTTAACTTCAGTGGGGGTTTCTCCTAGCTCTTCAGGATCTTTGCCTAAGAAACATATGCTTAAAATGGCAGAGGATTTGATTACTATGATTAGAGGTTCTATGCCCCCTCCTGATAAGAGGCCTAGGGTGGAACCCGAGTTTGAGAGTTTTGAGCAGTGTTCGGAGGCTTCTGAGTCTTCGTCTGAAGACTTGCAGGAGTATCCTCCTTATTCTGATTCTGATGTGGATGATTCTACTCCTTCAGCTTCTCCTCCTGAGGATTTTTCATTTTCAGAGACTCTTCATTCCATGAGGGAGCATTTTAAATGGGAAGGTCAAGATTTCTCTGATTCCAGGAAGAGGCTTAGGGAATTCTTGTTTTACCCCAGCATAGGCCTTTAGCTATACCTCCTGTTCTGAATGTGGTGGAAGATGTTTTTGCAGAGGCTTCCCTGAACCCTGATTCTTTGCCTCCTGCCCCAGTTAAACCAGATAGGTACTATAGGGTGCCTGAAGCTCATAACTATCTTTTTAAGAGTCCTAGGGCAGACCCGGAAACTGTCTCTCAGGGGCCTAAAGGTGTTAAGGCTTCGGTTGTTAAAAATCCTGTTCCTCCTGATAAAGAGGCAAGGGCTTTGGATAGATGGGGAAAGAAAGTGTATACTTCTTCCACTTTAGCCATGAGGGCGTTGAATTGCCAGTTTCACATGTTAAAATATCAAAATTATCTCCTTTCACAATTGAAGTCTAAGGTGGATGCTCTGGCGGAAGGTATTGAGTGTAAAGAGTTACAGGATTTAGTTCATGTGTCTGAACAGGTGGGTAAGCATTCCTTGCAATGTGGTTTTGATGCTGTGCAGGCCTCCTCGAGGGTGGCTGCCACTGGTTCTGTTCTTCGTAGGCACGCCTGGTTGAGGGATCAGAATTTAGCTGAGCATGTTAAGACAAGGATTTTGGATGCTCCATTACAGTCTGACGTGTTGTTTGGTTCGCCTGTGGAAGCAGTTTTAAAGAAAATGGAGGACAAGGCTAAGTCTATGCAGACTGTTAAAGATTTTTGCAGGTGCAGCCTCCAAGTTTAGTAGAAATTGGCCTACTAAGGGATGGACATATCCTGCTTATGATTCCCAGTCTAGGGGTAGGTCTAGACGTGGTAGGGGCAGAGCTCAAGGTTCTTTTAGGCCTAGAACAGGAGTTCACCTGCTCAGTCTTCTGGTGAGGGCAGGGGTCAGTCCTTTCGTAAACAGACCCAATGACCTGCCTTTTCAGCTGCCAGTACATTCTCGTCTGGCAGCACCTTTGGGAGGAAGGCTGGCTCTTTTCAAAGAAAATTGGGATTTAATTACCCAAGACAGATGGGTATTGGATATCATTCACCACGGTTACAGGTTTTATTTCCATACCTTGCCTCCTTTCAAAGGCATGCCAGACATTCCTCCTCTACAAAGAAAAGAGGCTCACAAGCAAATTTCTCTGTTACTCCAAATAGGGGCCATTCAGCCGGTTCCTGTGCCAGAAAGGGGCCTAGGATTTTATTCTCGCCTGTTCCTAGTACCAAAGAAGGGGAACACGTGGAGACCAATTTTGGATTTATCTATCCTCAACACTTATCTGGACATTCCCAAGTTCAAAATGTTGACGTTACAACAGCTTTTACCTCTGCTGGGCAAAGATCACTGGATGGTAACTTTAGATCTCAAGGAGGCTTACCTTCATGTGCCTATCAGACTAAGTTGCAGGAAGTATCTGCGTTTTCGAGCTGGGAATTCCCATTATCAGTTCTCTGCATTGCCCTTTGGCTTATCTACTGCGCCCAGAGTATTCACAAAGGTTCTGGCTCCAGTGATAGCTTACTTCAGGCTAAAAGGAATACAAATCTATCCTTACTTGGACGACTGCCTGATTCTGGCTCAAGAAAAGGAAGACCCTTTACAGCATTTGGAATATGTGATAGCAGTGCTAAGATGCCTAGGGTATTCTGTGAACGAAATAAAGTCCAGTCTAGTACCCTCTCAAGACGTGCTTTCTGGGTGTGAGACTGAATACAGCAGCCCAGATGGCCTTTTAACCCCGGACAAACAAAAGAATCTTTCCATTTACTTCCATCAACTATCTCTTCAGTCCGGGCTGACTGCAAGGACAGTCCTTCAAGCCTTAGGGTTCATGGCATCTTGTATTCTGGTGCTTCCCAATGCCAAACTGCATATGAGGAAGCTGCAATGGTATCTCAAAAATGTATGGACACAGCACTGCCAGGATTTGGACACTGTCATTCAAATAATACCTTGCATTCAACAGGAATTTTTGTGGTGGGCTCAGGAATGTCACCTAAACAAGGGACTCTCTGTGACCCGGCCAGAGGCGAGTCAGATTCTAACGACAGATGCCTCAGACATTGCTTGGGGAGCTCATCTAAATGGAAAGTGGATACAAGACAAGTGGCCTGCCAGACTACAGCATCTACATATCAACATGAAGGAGATGTTAGCAGTCCAGTTTGCATTAATGGCTTTCAAGGAGTTACTTTTTCCAGGGCAGGTGTTGATTCTAACAGACAACACAACTGTCATGTGGTACATCAACAAACAAGGAGGAACACATTCTTACCCGTTATGCAGGCAAGCAATGATTTTATGGGAGACTGCGCTCAGCTTGCAACTAACTCTTCAGGCAAGGTTTCTGCCGGGAGCACAGAACTCCTTAGCAGATGTGTTAAGCAGACAAATCATGGATCCCCACGAGTGGAAACTGGATCTTCATGTATTTCGGAAATTGACAGTGTCATGGGGAACTCCAGACATAGATCTGTTCGCTTCTCCACTAAACCACCAGCTGCCAAAGTTTTGCACAAAGAGGTTTCATCACACAGCTTGGAAAGTGGATGCTCTTTCTTTCAGTTGGAAAAATCTTCATGCGTATGCCTTTCCACCTCTGCCTCTTCTCCCAAAGGTGCTCCTAAAGGTCAGACAAGGCAAGCCAAGGATGATTTTAATAGCTCCAGATTGGCCTCAGCAACACTGGTACCCATTACTGAGGAGTCTGGTAAGGAAGCCTCCATGGCCTTTACCTTTGATTCCACACCTGTTGTCTCAGAGGGACGGTCATCTGCTCAATGTCAAGCTTCACTCTCTTCATCTAACAGCCTGGCATATTCTGTTTTGAAACACAGCAGGTCTCAATTTCCTCAACAAGTTTTAAATGCGATTATGGAAGCCAGAAGACCTAGTACAAGGAAAGTGTACGCAGAAAAATGGAAGAGATTTTTATTTTGGAGTGCAGCAAAGAATTTGGAGATTTCTGAGCCTAATTTGAGTGTGGCTCTTCAATATCTTACTGAGTTATTGGACAAAGGTTTGTCTTTCTCTTCCATTAAGATTCATGCTGCAGCAATTTCAGCTCACTATGATTGTGACCCACCATTGTTTTCGCATCCTTTGTTCAAGCAATTTCTTAGAGGGGCAAAGAATATAAGACCCCAATGAGAGCTCCTACTCCTGCTTGGGATCTCAATTTTGTGTTGGAGAAACTTACTCTACAACCTTTTGAGCCTCGGCTACTGCTGAATTGAAATACTTGTCATGGAAGACTGCTTTTTGTTGGCCATTACTTCTGCAAGAAGGGTTTCTGAATTGCAGGCCCTTATGGCGGTAGAGCCTTTTTGATTTTCCATAAGGATAGGGTATCATTACGTACTAATCCTTCTTTTATGCCTAAGGTGGTTTCTAGTGTGGCTTTAAACCAAACTATTCATTTGCCTACTTTCTATGCAGATCCCCAAAATAAGGGGAAAAGATTTTGCACACTTTAGATGTACACAGGCAGTTGCGTTATTATTTAAGCAGGACTAAGGATTTTAGGCAGTCTCAGCAGTTGTTTGTTTCTTTTGCTTTGAGTTCTCAGGGCAAGCCTGTGTCAAAACAAACTATTTCTAAGTGGATTGGGTTTTGCATTTCATTTTGTTATTCCCATCATGGCAAGGAGATTCCAGCTGGGATTAGGCCTCATTCCACTAGGGCTACTGCCACTTCAACAGCATTTCTAAGGGGTGGCAACTAAGGATATTTTGGAGGCAGCTACTTGGAGTTCAGTGCATACTTTCTCTAAGCATTACCACCTTCCTCTCTACTCTAAATCTAGGGCTGGTTTTGCCACAGCTATTTTACAAGGCATGTTGACAGCTCCTGCTTCTTTATGATTTGCCAGCCTCCCTTACCTCTGCTTTGGGATTCTACCCAAGTGTTAGGACTGCAGCAATGTGGAATGAAGAACATAGTACAGTTTTGTACCTACCATAAGTGTAGATGTTCGAGGATCCACATTGCTGCAGTCCAATTTACCCTCCCTCCTTCCCCTCTGTGTTTAGGGGTGGTTGTGTGGGTGAGGTTATACTCTTGTAATTTTGTATATATTGTACATATTTTTGGTGCAGGAGTGTTTGGTGTTTTTGGTTTTGGCCTTATCTTTTTAGGGTCTTCTGACATCTGGGGCAAGAAAAGACTGAGGATATGACGTCGGTCATGCGCATTTGTATCCTGACGTCAGACTAATGCGCCTTGACCGACGTCAGCCATATACTTTGGTATTCGGGCCGACTGGGACAGCGGACTACCCAAGTGTTAGGACTGCAGCAATGTGGATCCTCGAACATCTACATTTATGGTAGGTACAAAACTGTACTTTTCTGTTTCTCTGCCTTAAATAGCCAGCATTTTAAACCAGTTTGTACTTGTTTGCTCAAAGCTGCAGTGAGATAGGCCTTCTGCCATTGCTCTGTTGTGATATTGGAAAAAGATAAGTGCTTATTTTCAACTGTTTTCTGCACTTCTGTTTTACTGCACATCTCTTTAATCTGTGCAACTGTTTTTGTAGATCCCACCTACTTGCCCAGCTGCTGTTGTGGTCTTAAAGCTTGGTGGCTTTGAATTGCTCGCTTCTAGTATAATGCTAATACTGGACCCTCCCCTGAGTCACATTGCATCACCTCATTCTACTGTTTATAGTGAGAACTTTGTAAAGGCCCACCCCTTTAGCTTCTCAACCTTGAATTATCTTATTATCTTTTGCCTCCTCACTTTCTACTTAAAAATAAAAGGTGTACCTCTTCCTACTTTGTTTTGCTGCTTGTGCTTAGGAGGTCAACTTCATTTAGTTTGCCATATTTATTACTGCTTGTTGGTAGCCTCATTAAACTGACGACAATATTCAACTGAATTGCTGCTTTATTTGTGCTGTCTGTTACTGTTGTGATTGTGAGCTAGTTTTAAAGCAATCTACTGATTAACTATATTTCATTGCCATCTACTGCAATTCATTACTGTTTAACTGCATTTTTTCATACTGTGAGTTCTGTTCTTTTGACTATAAGTGATTAATCTTTGCTTCTTTGTGAGTTTTTTTACTGTGTTCTTAACCTTAAAATTGAATAGCATAGTCTAGATACAGGTCTGCTGCATCCAGACTTCAGTTCCACAGTTTTTAACCCAGATACAAATGTTCCCTTAGTGGCACTTACCCTCTTAGCTCTTTCAGTTTCTGACAAATATGGATGGACAGTTTCCTACATTTTCTCCTTCCAGTCTGGTTAATATGGGCATCCTGAGACAGTGTAGCAACTGCCTCATGTACATGGATAACCCTCTACTACACCAAGCACCTATTGTCATTGCTCTGTCCCCCACAAACCAGTACATCTGGCACTGAGAAGGTTGGCAACATTAACACCACACCTCAAACAACATCCACACCTACACAGCATACCCCCACAAATGCTGAGGTTCTCAACAAAAACATATCCAAACAAAAGAGACCTCCGAGGCATAAATGCACGCAAACTTCACTGTCCACCACATGTAGTCCACACACCTGTGTCTTACAGCTACTAAGGCTTAAACATAAACCCAACATATTAATCATAGGAGACTCCATTGTGAGACACACAGATGTGCCCCTCACCAGGCTGGATAAGGAGAAAGTCATGGTTAGCTGTTTGTCGGGTGCCAGAATCCATCATATCACCAATGCACTCAAGTCTCTTAACAGGTACTGTTACAACTGTGTCATAGTCCATGTTGGAGTGAATGACTTGAGAATTACCTCCCTGGACTATATGAAGAAAGACATGATCGAGCTCACTGAATACGTTTCCCAGGCAGGTATGTTCCTAGCCTTAAGCAGCATTCTACTGTCACACAGAATGATGCCTCAATACAAACAGAAAATAATTGACTTTAACAATTGGCTTAGTTTCTGGTGTCATTCCAAGGGGATCCAGTACCTGACAGCCTGAGGTGACATGATTGACAAACCACGATGCTTTGCCAGAGATGGCCTGCACCTGTCTCCCTTGCGCTTCAGGCTCCTGGCAAAGGCTCTTGCCTCCCTCATAATGCCTTTTCCAGGCAATGCCATGAGGTCAAAACTACCAACATGAAAATTTCATCAAAACGTAAATTAAAGGTCATGCTGCTTAACGCTAGGAGTCTAAACATGAAACTGCACTCATTGCAAGCATTCTTAACCCTGGAAGAAGCTCACATTTGTACAGTCACAGAAACCTGATTCAAAGCTGTGGAGAGCACCCCAGCCATACCAGGTTACTCATCCTATCATTCATTCAGACCCCAACCCATGGGCAGCAAAACCAAAAGTTGGAGTTGCGATATATATAAAAGACATACACACCACTAGGCTGTTCAAACAGTATGATGCACAGGAAACACTCCAGGTGCAGTAAACAATTGGCAAGACCCCTATTCAAATCATAGCTAGCTATTGGGCCTCCAACTTTGACTCAAGATGCCCACTTCACCTATCTGGATGTCTTTGAATCTATCAAGATTCAACCCTTTACCCTGATCCTGGGTGACTTTAACTATCAAACCACAGATTGGAAGAAATACTCATGTCAAAACACAAATGCCCAGAGATTCCATGATTTTGTCAATGCAAATGCCTTGGACCAATTGGTTGACACCCCGCAAGAGGTGAAAATATCTTGGACTTGGTATTAACCAGCATGAGTAACTACTGCAGCATCCCTACAGTGTCATCATCCCTGGTAAGATCCAACCATAAAGCAGTCACTTTCGAAGCCACCCCCCCCCCCAGCTAGGGTAAAAAAAAAAAAAAAAAAAACTTCTCCAAAGCTGATTACAACCTCCTGAGGGAAGGTATAAACAGCTGCATAACCGCCTCCCCCTCCATAGGAACTGGTACATATGTCCAAACCTACACCAAAGTACTATATGAGCATTTATATAGCTGCATGAAATCAGGAATACCAGACAGTTCAAAAATCCTCCTCCTCAAGGAATTGTAGACCTGTCTGGTGGACATCTACAATAAATAAACTCTGTAATAAAAGGAACTAAATTGCTATCCATGACCAAGAAGGAGCAGATGCCTAATTGGAAGCAATCTCTCCTTAGGCTGAACAAGCAAATGGAAGCACTAGTGAAATCCTCCAAACCAAACTTCGAGTCCAAACTGGCCACATCTACTAAAGACAATCATAAGGCCTTATTCGCATATGTCCGCAGTCTCAAGGGAAGCACCAAGACCTGCTCAGAACTGGTATTCAAGGACACCATATACGCAAACACTGTAGATATAGCCAACCTCCTGGCAGACAGGTTCAGTGAAAACTTCAATCCTCTGTCCCCCCCTGTCATTAAAACAGGACATCCCCAGTACCTGCCCCCTCCCCTTATCTCTAGAGTACTGCCCTCTCAAAGACAAAAAATACAGCCTTCATGGGACCCGATAACATCCCAGGCTGCATCCTACATGAACTTGGGCAGGAATTTGCAGCACCATTAGACACATTATTCAACCAAAGCCTGAATACCGGCTTTGTTCCAGCTGAGTAGAGGACAGCTACCGTCATCCCTTTGCACAAAAGTGGACCATCCACCGATCCAGGAAATTATAGACCCATCAGCCTAACTAGCCTGATGTGCAATGCCATGGAGCGGATTATCATGGATCTCAAGAACATTGGCAACCACCAGACACTTGATCCCACACAGTTTGGTTTTGTCAAGGGGAAGTCATGCCTGTTAAATTTGGTCGACTTCTTTGAGACAGTCACCATGACCATAGACAAGGGGAAGATGTTGCACACTGCCTACCTTGACCTGGCCAAAGCCTTCAATACTATTCCAACTCAGGAATAATAAACTCTCTCAACTAGGCATCAGTCCATATGTTATCAGATGGGTAGCAACCTGGGTCACTGATAGAACCCACCTAGTCAAAATAGTGAAAGCTACTTCAAGTAATAGACCCATAACAAACAGTGTACCCCAGAGATCAATCTTGGGGCCTCTGTTGTTTGGGATATACTTCTTGGAGGTACAGACCAAATGAAGTGAGCTATGGCTGACGAGGTTTGCAGATGACTGCAAGCTGCGTACTCTCATGAATTCCCATAGTGATGTAGACATACTCCAATAGTGTCTCACCTAAACAAATGACTGGTGCCAGAAACATGGCCTCAAACTGAATGCCAAAAAATGCATCCTCATCCATTTTGGGGAGAGTGATGTCCCCACAAGTTATCACATTGATAATAAGGTCCTAAGCACACAATCAGTCATGAGGGACTTGGGCCCAGGTTGATAGCAAACTGAATTTTGACCACCATATTGTCTCCGTTGTATGGAAACCTTTCTACATGGCTCACCTCATTAGTAAGAGTATCTCATCCAGTGACAAGTTGGTCGTAACATCCCTGTATTCTTCCATTATAAGACCCATTATTGAGTACAATGCCCCTTTTGGCATGTACCTCACAAAGCACATGCAGCAGCTGGAGAGACCACAGAGGTTCCTCATCTGGAGAATCCAGGGCCTCAAACATCTACCCTACACAGGTAGGCTAAAAGCCCTGTCCTTGTACTCAGTCTCCTACAGACTCCTCAGATGTGACCTCTGTCAGGCATACAAAGCAATCTCAGACCCTGTCCTGATGGGGCTTTTGCATATCCGCAAGTCAAGCTCCACTCGAGTAACCCACATGCGCAATCTCAACCTAGTCTTTGACTTCAGTAGGACTTGTTGGGGGATAGATTTGTGTCCCAGAGACTCCCCCTTTTGTGGAATAGACTCTCTGTCCATGTAAAGCAGAGTACCTCATTAACCCTTTTTAAGCACAACCTGGAAAACTGGATGGGGAACCGAAAGTACACCACTGGGATTCCACCTGTGTCCTTGCTGGACAGTGGGATAGGGTGTTAACTTGTTGGAACATGGACTAAATTCTTGTCTAGGCTTGTAAGGGCCTCAGGGCCAATATCCTAGTAACTTCTTATGATCTTGTGAATGATAAAAAGCCCCACCATTCAGAAATGGATTCTCAGATGGTAAAACTCATTTCCTTTCCCATATGTACTTAACTATGTTGGCATATGTGTTGCGACAGGATTACCTATTGCCACACTATGCACCTGTTTTTACAATTGCTACTGAAATAGAGACATTCTTAGAAAGTACAAGCATTAATAATTGACTGCTGATATTCAGTGAATCCAACAGAAACTCTTTAACAAGCTCGACACTGATCTCATTAGTAATCATAGTAAATAAAGCATCAATGTCTAAAGTTGCAAAAAGACACCCGTCATTCAACTGTAACTATTCATACAGCTCTTGTAAAAATTCAGTGGTATCCATGATGATCATCATCCCTATTCTTCCAAAACCTATGTTTAACTGTGTTTCACGAAATTTAAAAATGGGTGGAGTCACCCACCCTCATATGCAGAGAATTCAATGCATGATTTATTATCAAATTCTTTTCAAATTGTGTAATCTTTACAGTCATCTCCAGTTAGCATGTTTCACTGCATTCATATAATACTCTTATGTCAAGCACAACTACTCCCCCGCCTTTAATGGCATTTTTGATTACTATCTCTTGATTTTTAAACAGTGATGTAATGGCAAAATGTTCAGCAAGTGTAAATTTTTGTTTCTTATAAAATTCTTAAATCTCTCATTTGACAGGTTTCTCAAATACATGAATAACATTATGATTGTAAGGTATATATATATATATATATAAACGTAAGCATTTAGGTGCATTAGAAGCTAAATCACTATTATTACCAAATAAAACTTTCAAGTTTAACGTCCATAGAAAATACTTAAATTCTGACAATGTTCTAGAAATGTCAGAAAGGCGTGCAGGTACAGAAGTCAAACCTTTGTTTAACACAGAATGTTCATCATAAGTCAATTCATATTTTGAAAGTTTAAATACCAGTTTGCTTAAGTCCTTGTCTGACTGCGAGTAACAGGATGATGAAAAGTCTTTTGATGTTGGCAACTTCTGGACCCATTCTTCCTCTGAGACCATGGTTGTAGATTATTAAATTTGGAGCATTTTACTAAGCTTTAATCTGGTGTCATTGATGTCTTGTATCCACCAAATGCCTCATTCCTGTCATTGTTTTTTGAAGACTTTGAGGTATTCCAATGTTTCCCTGTCTGGATGATCTGCTTATTCATCTCCTTCTCCCAGCAGTTTGATTCAGGATCTCCAGTTTACTGCTTGCTTATTACACACAGTAGTAGAGTTCACTATAAACCTCCAGAAATCAGTTCTGATGCCTTCCCAGGATCATATGTTCCTCAGGTGCAGGCTGCAGATGGTTTCTATGTTTACATCCCCTTCTACCCCTAAGGCTGTGGTATGGTCTCTGATAACCTTTTTCACAGTCTTTCTTTTTCTTGTGTCTGTCACAGCCAGGGATATTCTCTGGGGTTGAGGGTTTCCAATATTCTCATGCCCCCTGTTGCCAGGATCCACACGAGGAAACATCAGTGGTATCTCAAATCAGTGTGGCTTCAGCATTGCTACCCTCTGGAGTTCCTGGTGCTTTTTCTTCCCTGCCTCATGCCCAAGCTTCGGTGGTGGATTCATTAACTCTCTCTCTCAACCCACAACTTCCTTTTCCAGCTCTATTTCCCTCTCAGGAGCTTTTTACAGATGCCTCAGGCAAGAATGGGGTTCCTCCTATGGCTCTCCTGAATGCTCAGGTCTTTGGGCTCCTCATCAAAGGTCAGAACATATCAGTGTAAAAGAGGTGAGGGCTCTGATGTTCTTCATCTCACATTGCTGCAGTCCTTACACTTGGGTAGTCCGCTGTCCTCGGTCGGCCCGACTATCAAAGTATAAGGCTGACGTCGGTCAAGGCGCATGTGACTGACATCAGGACGTCAGGGTACAAATGCGCATGACCGACGTCATATCCTCAGTCTTTTTTGCCGCATGGTCCGATGCAGAAGCAGCTTTGCAAGTGCCGGTTGGCGTTCTGAAATTTTTCGATTCCGGAGTTTCAGACCGACTCAGAGTTGGCTAAGTACCCCGTTGGGGAATATTTTAGTTTTTTCTTGCCTCAGTGGTTTACCGGATGTCAGAAAAAGTGAATAATTGTATTTCTTGTGGGAAACAGATACCGCATAGAGATTATCATACTTTGTGTATTCCTTGTTTAGGGCCTGAGCACGACGTTGTTGGGTGCCGCTCTTGTGCTAGATTCAATAAGCGCACTATAAAGAGACGGTTAGATTGTGCCAGGTTAGTCTTCGGGAAGCGGTGAAATTATAAAATGCCGTCGGATGCTCCGACGCCCGCTTCCTCGAAGAAGCGCAAGGACAAAGCAGTTAAGCCTAGGCTAGAAGAACCGTCCGTACCGGACGCCGGTTCTTTAGAGGTGTCGGTGGAGCCGGTGGTTCCACCGGAGGTTTCTTTGGGTTCCCAGGGAGAGACTTTGTTGTTGCAGGATGTGGCCTCTCAGGAGGCAGGTCAGGCTGAAGGGGCTTCTCAGGCTACTATACTACCCTCTCTTCCTAAGGTGGTTAGGCCTTCTCCTTCTGTTTCCAAGGCTTCTCCCAGAGGCAGGCCAGGTTTAGCTTCAGTTGGTGTCACCCCTAGTTCTTCCGGAACTGTGCCCAAGAAGCATATGCTTAAAATGGCAGAAGATTTGATTACTTTGATTAGGGGTTCCTTGCCCCCTCCTGATAAGAGGCCTAGGGTGGAGCCTGAGTTAGGGAGTTTGGAGCAGGCTTCGGATGTTTCAGAGTCTTCGGCTGAAGACTTGCAGGAGTATTCTCCTTATTCTGATTCGGAGGTGGATGATTCTACTCCTTCTGCTTCTCCTCCTGAGGATTTTTCATTTTCAGAAACTCTTCATTCCATGAGGGAACATTTTAAGTGGGAAGGTCAGGACTTCTCTGATTCCAGGAAAAGGCTTAGGGAATTTTTGTTTTTACCCCAGCATAGGCCTTTGGCTATACCTCCTGTTTTGGATGTGGTGGAAGATGTTTTTTCAGAGGCTTCTCTTAATCCTGATTCTTTGCCTCCTGCTCCTGTTAAACCGGATAGGTATTACAGGGTGCCTGAAGCTCATAAGTATCTTTTTAAGAGTCCTAGGGCGGACCCAGAAACTGTTAGTCAGGGGCCTAAAGGTGTTAAGGCTTCTGTTGTCAAGAATCCGGTTCCTTCTGATAAAGAGGCCAGGGCTTTGGATAGATGGGGAAAGAAAGTTTATACTTCCTCCACTCTAGCTATGAGGGCTTTGAATTGCCAGTTTCACATGTTGAAATACCAAAATTATCTCCTTTCACAATTGAAGTCTAAGGTTGATGCTCTGGCGGAAGGTATTGATTGTAAAGAGTTGCAAGATTTAGTGCATGTTTCTGAACAGGTGGGTAAGCATTCTTTGCAATGTGGTTTTGATGCTGTACAGGCCTCGTCTAGGGTGGCTGCCACTGGGTCAGTTATTCGCAGGCACGCCTGGCTGAGGGATCAGAATTTATCTGACCATGTTAAAACAAGGATTTTAGATGCTCCTTTACAATCTGATGTGTTGTTTGGTTCTCCTGTTGAGTCAGTTTTAAAGAAAATGGAAGACAAGGCTAAGTCTATGCAGACTGTTAAAGATTTTTTGCAGGTTCAGCCTCCAAAGTTTAGTAGAAATTGGCCTGCTAAGGGGTGGACGTATCCTTCTTATGATTCCCAGTCTAGGGGTAGAGCTAGACGTGGTAGAGGCAGAGCTCAGGGCTCTTTCAGGCCTAGAACAGGGAGTTCTCCTGCACAGTCTTCGGGTGAGGGCAGGGGTCAGTCCTTTCGTAAACAGACCCAATGACCTACCTTTTCAGCTGCCAGAGCCTTCTCGTCTGGCAGCACCTTTGGGAGGAAGGTTGGCACTTTTCAAGGAAAATTGGAGTTTAATTACCCAAGACAGATGGGTATTGGATATCATACACCACGGTTACAGGTTTTATTTCCATACCTTGCCTCCTTTCAAAGGCATGCCAGACGTTCCTCCTCCACAAAGAATAGAGGCTCACAAGCAAATTTCTCTGTTACTCCAAATAGGGGCCATTCAGCCTGTACCTATGCCAGAGGTGGGCCTAGGATTTTATTCTCGCCTGTTCCTAGTACCAAAGAAAGGGAACACGTGGAGACCAATTTTGGACCTATCTATCCTCAACACTTATTTGGACATTCCCAAGTTCAAAATGTTGACGTTACAGCAGCTTTTACCTCTGCTGGGCAAAGATCATTGGATGGTAACTTTAGATCTCAAGGAGGCTTATCTTCATGTTCCTATCAGACTGAGTTGCAGGAAGTATCTGCGTTTTCGAGCTGGGAATTCTCATTATCAGTTCTCTGCATTGCCCTTTGGCTTATCTACTGCGCCCAGAGTGTTCACGAAGGTTCTGGCTCCAGTGATAGCTTTCCTCAGGTTAAAAGGAATACAGATTTATTCTTACTTGGACGATTGCCTGATTCTGGCTCAAGGAAAGGACGAACTTCTTCATCATCTACACTATGTGATAGCAGTGCTAAGATGCCTGGGGTATTCTGTGAACGAAATAAAGTCCAGTCTAGTACCCTCTCAGGACATGTGCTTTCTGGGTGTGAGACTGAATAC
Organism: Protopterus annectens; assembly: GCF_019279795.1. Taxonomy (NCBI): domain Eukaryota; kingdom Metazoa; phylum Chordata; order Ceratodontiformes; family Protopteridae; genus Protopterus; species Protopterus annectens. The sequence continues at coordinate 1,719,238,272 of NC_056732.1, read as the reverse complement.
AGCATCCCAGATGGCCTTTTTGACCCCGGACAAACAAAAGAATCTTTCCCTTTACTTTCATCAGTTGTCTCATCTGTCCAGGCTGACTGCAAGGACAGTCCTTCAAGCCTTGGGGTTCATGGCATCTTGTATTCTGGTGCTTCCCAATGCCAAACTGCATATGAGGAAGCTGCAATGGTATCTCAAAATGTATGGACACAGCACTGCCAGGATTTGGACACTGTCATTCAAATAATACCTTGCATTCAAAAGGAATTTTTGTGGTGGGCTCAGGAATGTCACCTAAACAAGGGACTCTCTGTGACCCGGCCAGAGGCGAGTCAGATTCTAACGACAGATGCCTCAGACATAGCTTGGGGAGCTCATCTGAATGGAAAGTGGATACAAGACAAGTGGCCTGCCAGACTACAGCATCTACATATCAACTTGAAAGAGATGTTAGCAGTCCAGTTTGCATTAATAGCTTTCAAGGATTTACTTCTTCCAGGGCAGGTGTTGATTCTAACAGACAACACAACTGTCATGTGGTACATCAACAAGCAAGGCGGAACACATTCTTATCCCTCTGCAGGCAAGCAATGATTTTGTGGGAGACTGCTCTCAGTTTACAGCTAAATCTTCAGGCAAGGTTTCTGCCAGGAGCACAGAACTCCTTAGCAGATGTGTTCAGCAGACAAATTATGGATCCCCACGAGTGGAAATTGGATCCTCATGTATTTCAGAAATTGACAGTGTCATGGGGAACTCCAGACATAGATCTGTTCGCTTCTCCACTAAACCACCAGCTGCCAAAGTTTTGCACAAAAAGGTTTCATCCCACAGCTTGGAAAGTGGATGCTCTTTCTTTCAGTTGGAGCAATCTTCATGTGTATGCCTTTCCACCTCTGCCTCTCCTCCCAAAGGTGCTACTGAAGGCCAGACAAGACAAGCCAAGGATGATTTTGATAGCTCCAGATTGGCCTCGACAGCATTGGTACCCATTACTGAGAAGCCTGGTGGAAGCCTCCATGGCCTTTACCTTCGATTCCACACCTGTTGTCTCAGGAGGACAGTCATTTGCTCAATGTCAAGCTTCACTCTCTGCACCTAACAGCCTGGCATATTCTGTTTTGAACCGTAGTGGGCCTCCACTTCCACAGCAAGTTTTGAATGTTATTTTGGAAGCTAGAAGGCCTAGTACAAGGAAAGTGTACGCAGATAAATGGAAGAGATTTTTATTTTGGAGTGCAGCAAAGGATTTTGATGTTTCTGAGCCTAATTTCAGTGTGGCTCTTCAATATCTTACTGAGTTACTGGACAAAGGTTTGTCCTTCTCTTCTATTAAGGTTCATGCTGCAGCAATTTCAGCTCACTATGATTGTGACCCACCATTGTTTTCTCATCCTTTGTTCAAGCAATTTCTTAGAGGGGCAAAGAATATAAGACCCCACGAAGAGCTCCTACGCCTGCTTGGGATCTCAATTTTGTGTTGGAGAAACTCACTCTACAACCTTTTGAGCCTGCAGCTACTGCTGAGTTAAAGTTTTTATCATGGAAGACTGCTTTTTTGTTGGCTATTACCTCTGCAAGAAGGGTTTCTGAGTTACAGGCCCTTATGGCAGTTGAGCCTTTCATAATTTTCCATAAGGATAGGGTATCTTTACGTACTAATCCTTCCTTTATGCCTAAAGTGGTTTCTAGTGTGGCTTTAAACCAAACTATTAATTTGCCTACTTTTTATGCAAATCCCCAAAATAAAGGGGAAAAGATTTTGCACACTTTAGATGTACACAGGCAGTTGCGATATTATTTGGACAGAACTAAGGGGTTCAGGCAGTCTCAGCAGTTATTTGTTTCTTTTGCTTTGAGTTCTCAGGGCAAGCCTGTGTCAAAACAAACTATTTCTAAGTGGATTGGGTTTTGCATTGCTTTCTGTTATTCCCATCATGGCAAGGAAATTCCAGCCGGGATTAGGCCTCATTCCACTAGGGCTACTGCCACTTCGACAGCTTTTTTGAGGGGGGTGGCGACTAAGGCTATTTTGGAGGCAGCTACTTGGAGTTCAGTGCATACTTTCTCTAGGCATTATCACCTTCCACTTTACTCTAAATCCAGGGCTGGTTTTGCCACTGCTGTTTTGCAGGGCATTTTGGCAGCTCCTGCTTCCTTATAGTTTAGCCATCCTCCCTTACCTCTGCTTTGGGATTCTACCCAAGTGTAAGGACTGCAGCAATGTGAGATGAAGAACATAGTACAGTTTTGTACCTACCATAAATGTAGATGTTCGAAGATCCACATTGCTGCAGTCCAATTTACCCTCCCTCCTTCCCCTCTTGGAGGCGGTTGTGTGGGTTGGGTTGTTAATAGGGTGTATATTGTATATATTGTACATATTATTAGTGCCAGGATGGTTGGTTGTTGGTTTGCTGTCTTTTGGTTTTGACCTTTATTTCTAGGGTCTTCTGACATCTGGGGCAAGAAAAGACTGAGGATATGACGTCGGTCATGCGCATTTGTACCCTGACGTCCTGATGTCAGTCAAATGCGCCTTGACCGACGTCAGCCTTATACTTTGATAGTCGGGCCGACCGAGGACAGCGGACTACCCAAGTGTAAGGACTGCAGCAATGTGGATCTTCGAACATCTACATTTATGGTAGGTACAAAACTGTACTTTTCTGGCTGTCCAAGCTTTTCATCACAGTACCCCAAAATCTTCACTATAGCACCACAATGATGCGTGTCAACAGGCAGGGTAGCATGAGGTTCTATCTTTGCAGACTGGCTGTTCAGGTGTAGAATCTAACTATCCACTATCACATGACTGTTCAGAAAACTTGCGTTCTATCAGAGCACAATCTTGTGGCAGGCCCAGCATGCAAGCTCACAAATGGATGCTTCACAGAATTGTTTTCCTGGATATTGTCCATCAGTGGAGTATTTCTCAGGTAGATCTTTTCTTCTCCCCTCTAAGCAGACAACTTCCCCCATTCTGTCCCAGAATCCCACATCCTTTGGCTTGGAAAGTGGAAGCCCTGTCTTTTCCTTGGAAGGGAGTGTTTCATTACCATCCCCCCTTCCATTTTTGCCATGAGCTCTGCACAAGATCAGGCAAGACTTTTCCAAAATATTGTTGGTGACAGCCTTTAGACCTAGACAGAATTGGTTCCCCATTCCTTCCCTTTTGGCCATGGGCAGTCACCACAGGTTAAATTATGAGGTAGATCTTGTCACACAAGACAAGGGATCTATTGTCCATCTTCACCTCTCCACTCTTCAGCTAACACTATGAGTGATAGAGTTTTAATCCCTTGTAGACACCTCTTTTCTGAGTATATGCTCCAGGTTCTGCAATAGGCCAGGAAAAAGGCTATCAGAAAATCCTATATGTCCAAATGGAAGTGTTTTTTTTCTGTCTGGTGCTTCTCTCACCATTAGGATCTCCTGTCTGTGGAGTTTCCTCTGATTCTGTCTTATACATTTATGTGATCTGCTTCATGCTGGGTTGGCATATTCTACAGTTAATGCTCATCTGTCAGCAATTTCTGCTTGTCTGCCATTGGCTCCTCCTCTGGCCTCTTGATTTGAGGTCAAGCAATTTCTCAAAGGTGTCCTTCATATCAGACCTCTCAGGAAGCCCATTCAACCTTCCTGGGTCCTCAGTTGTGTACCTGAAAAATTGAACCAGACTCCTTTTAGCCTGCTTCTTCAACATCTTTATGATACTGTACTTAGAAGACTATTCTTCTTTAATCTTTCACTTCAGCCCAGAAAGTGTCTGAACTTCAGGCTATTCCTCCTTTCTTAGTTGTTCACAGTGACAGGGTGCCTTTACATACTGATCCTTTTTTATGCCCATGGTGGTCAGTGAGTTGTACCTTAATCAGTATATTCATCATCCTTTATTTTTTCCTGCTTCACAGTCTGCCAGTGAGAAGGTTCTTCATAACTTGGATTTGCATAGACAGCAAAAGCTGTTTACAAATCTGAGCAGCTTTTTGTTTCCTTTCATTTCAGTACTTTGGGTTTGGCTGTTTCTAAGCAAACCATCTCCTCCTGGATTTCTAAAGCCATTTCCTTTTGTTTTGCTATTCAAGGCAAATGACTTTCCTCACTTGGAAAGGCAAATTCTGCTAGGGCATTTGCCTCTTAGGGTGCGTTTTTCAAGGGTCTGGATACCAATTCCATTTTTGAGGCCGCTAATTGGTCTTCTGTTCATAATTTCAAAAAGCATTACAAGTTAGTCTGCCAAGGATACCATGCATGGGTTTGTAGAGGGATCTTCTGTGCCCTCCTCCTCCCAGGTTTCCTCTTAACCTCTTTAACTCTCACTTAGGTAAAGAATACTGCACCAATGATGTGGAGGGACATAGTACGTTGTGTAAGATCTTACCATAACAGTAGATGGATTCCTTTTCACTGTTGCAGTATTCAGTCCCTGCCTCCTACCCTCTCTGTTCTAGCTCTTGCCCAGTATTGCCCTCCTAGTTGAGAGTTCCTCTTCCTTTTTTCTTCTGGATGCACTTTCTCCTTGTCCTTGAGGGTATTCTGTTCCACCTTAAGCTTTTTCAGTTCTGAGTGTGTGCATCTGTGTGTCGCCTGTGTGATGTATATGGCACCTATAAGAACTAAATACTTTGGTATACTGGCTGGATATTGGGCTAACCGTAGCAGATCTCTTAAGTAAAGAATACTGCAGCAGTGAAGAGAAGGACATCTACTGATGTGGTATGATCTTGCACAGCTCTACTTTCCCACTCCCTGTTTGCTTGGTTTTTACCTCCTGAACTTTATCTGGCTATTGTTTTCACTGGAGACACAGTTGTTCTGTTGCCTGTATGCCTTTTTACCTTCTACCCCTCCCTAGTTCTGTTATTGTTAGTCAACACTGTTATTTATTTTATTTTTATTTTATTTTACATTTGTTGATCGGGCTAGTCTAACTGGATGTATGTCCATTTTCAGTAGAGGCCTGGGGAGAAAAGCTCCATTGAACACAACAGTAATAACAAGGTTAAAGGTTACAATAAAAATTAACACAATAAACAAAATAAGAATAAACACAAACAGTTAGTAACCAGGTTGTAGGTTACAATAAAATAGTGAATAGCAGATATTTCAAAATACATTGTATTGTACATAACATTGACTGTGTACAGCATATTATTATTATTTTTTTCTGCTTTCATTTATGCTACACAGTATTGACTAGTAAGAAAGTAGAAACTAGGAAGTATTAGAAACGGGTGAAATTTTAGTCAGGGTTACTGCATGGGCATAACCAGTGTGTTCTAAGGAATAATTTGAGTTTTTGTTTGAAGAGGGGTAGGGAAAGAGGTGAAGTAAGTTCACTAGGGAGAAGGTTCCAGTTTTTTCCAGCTGTGTTTGAGAACAGAGAGTCGCCTGCCATGTTGTTGGACTTACTTATGCTAACAAATAGTTTATTTGATGACTGTAAGGTATTAAAATTTTGATAGGGGGTTATGCGGTTTGAGAGTATTGGAGTTTTGTTAGGTTGATTAAGGACCTTATGGGCAATGGTAAGTTGGTTGAATTGAAGCTGATTTTGTAGTTCAAGCCATCCTAGTTGTTTTAGGTTCTGACAGTGATGAGTTCTTAAGGGATTACCAGTGGCAAATCGGGCAGTGTTATTATAGGTGCTAGCTAGTTTGAGCAGGTTGTTTTTTGTAAGGTTTGTGTAAATTGGTGAGGCATAGAGCAGTGTAGAGATAAGATGAGAGTGGGAAATAGTAGTTCTAGCTGTAGAAGTAAGGAAAGGTTTAATCCTATATAGGGAGCCCATTTTTCTGTTAACTGTTTTTATGGTGGTGTTAATATGAGTGTTGAAGTTAAAGTTATCTATTGTAATTCCTAGGAGTTTGGTGGCAGAGTCTGGAGAAATGAGGGTACCATTTGTAGAGATAACGGAGAAGTCTATTGGGGTGGACTTACGGGTAGGAGTTGAGTTTTGTTTTTTTTTGGGATTCAAGAGACGACAACATTTTAAAAACCAAGTCTCTCTGAGTTAGGGATTGCAGTTCATAGGAGGAATTGGTTGTGCAGATAAGTGTAGAATCATCTGCATATTGTATACAGATAGCTTGAGGAATAGCTAAATATAGATCATTGATAAAAATTGAGAATAGTAGAGGACCTAGAATAGAGCCTTGGGAAACACCCAGGGTGACTGGTAGGTGGGATGATAGATTATTCTGCCAAAGTACTGCTTGTTGCCTGTTGCTGAGGTAGGAAGTAAACCATTGTATAACTCGATTATCAAGAGAAAGTGATTTGAGAATGTTTATAAGCAAAGGGGTGGTGTTTCCATGTCGAAAGCTTTTGAAAGATCAATAAAGAGAGCTGAAGAGAGAATATTATTATTAAGGTTTCTGTTAATAAAATCAGTGAAGGATAAGAGAGCAGTAGTGGTACTATGGAATGGCCTAAAACCATGCTGGGTATTAGCTAGTATGTTGTGTTGAATTAAATGGTCAAGTAGCTGATGATGAATGCATCTTTCCATGATTTTAGCTAAATGGGGATAGTAGGGCTATAGGTTGATAATTTGAGTATTCATTTGAGTTGCCACCTTTATGTAGGGGGATAATGTGAGAAATTTTCCACATGGATGGTATGGTTCCCTCATTAATGGTTCTATTTATAAGTATTGATATAGGATAAGCTGCAGATGTAGCTGCTTTTTGCAGATATTCAGCTGGGATCTGGTCAGCAGATGGAGTACAAGGCTTCAGTTTTTGGATGAGTTTGTAAATATGATTGGTAGAGATGGGTTGCATTTGAAATGTAGGAAGAGGGTTAGTGTTGGTGATCCGAAAGCTAGAGTTGTCAGGGGATAGCTGGCTGGCCAGAGATTGTATGGCCTCAGTAAAGAAGGTATTGAAGCTGTTAGCAGTTTTGATGGGGGTCTTGTGGTTAGTATCTGTCGGGGCTGGTGTACTGGAGTGACCAAAGGTATAGGATTCTATTGATACTTGCCCAGAATCTCTGTGGTTATTTTGGTGTGTTTGCTGCATTTTACAGTAGAAGTCTTTTTTATCTGAGAGTATTGCTTTTTTTTTGTCATATTTCTCAGCTGTTTAAATAGTTGTTGATCTGTATTTTTGATGCTTCACAACCTAGCCCAGGTTTTATTTCTGTGTATGATTTTTTGCCTGGTTTCTTTAGTTAGCCAATGTGCTGGTTTTGACTTAATTCTGATGGTACGCGTAGGTGCATGCTGGTCAAGGATAGTTAAGAATCTAGAGTTGAAGTATTTAACAGCCTCTTCAAGTGGGAGGGTTTTTAGGGGAAGACCAATTGCAAGCACTAAGTTCACTTTGGAATAGTCCTAAGTTAAAATGCTTGTTGTTCCCACTAGTCCTATATTTTATGGGGTGAAAAATATTTATCTTTTCCCTGATTATGTAGGTCAATGAGTGATCACTTAAATCATCAGGGAGGGTTCCTACCTTATGAGTTTGGTGGAAGTTATTAATAAGAATCCAGTCTAAGGTAGTCTCTTTTTTATTTGCTTTGTTGATTCTAGTAGGGGAGCTAATGGTTTGAGAGAAGCCATGAAGGTTAATATGGGAGGTTGGATGTTCAGTACTGATGCTCTTCCTATCAATATTAAAGTTCCCTAGGATTATAGTTTCTTGTGGGAAGGTTGAAGCGACCCGGCTAAGTATATTTTCTAGTGTGCAGATGTTGTTCCCAGGAGGTAAATAGATACATATGATATATATACTAATCTCGAAAAAGGGCATAGCAAAATAAATTTAAAATGGGTGGCGAAAGCCAAACACATTCTGGCTAGGCTTATAAATGCCCTAGGGCAGAGAGCCTAGTATGAACCTATATGGCTTTATTAGAATTGAGCTGGATTTTGGAGATGAGAACCTCAGCATTATTGTCTATGGGAGGGTTGTAGGATGAACAGATAACTATTAGGCCATCTTTGAATAGAATTGATACTCCCCCACCCTTTCTTGTGTTGCAGTCACATCTCAATATATTGTAGCCTGGAGGTATGATTTCATTATCTTGAGTTCCAGGCTTTAACCATGTTTCTGTTAAACATACATACATAGAAGCAGACAACTGGTGCCAGAGCCATGGCCTCAAGCTAAACGCCAAAAAGTGTATAGTCATCCCCTTTGGCAAAAACAAAGTGCCCACAAATTACCACATAGGTGGTAATCCATTAAGTACAGAAGAAGTAATTAGGGACCTGGGGACCCAAGTTGATAGCAATCTCTCATTTGACAACCACGTGGCCAAAGTGGTTAGAAAAACATTTTATATAGCCCACCTAATCATGAAGGGATTCACATCTAGATCAGGGGAGGTCATCGTGCCTCTTTACTCATCCCTCATCAGGCCCATAATTGAGTACAATGCCCCTTTTGGGATGTACCTTACCAGACACCTGCAGCAACTGGAAAGACCCCAAAAGTACCTCACCAAGAGGATCAAGGAGCTCAAACAGATGCCGTATGCTGCCCGGTTAAAGAAACTCCAGCTGTACTCAGTGGCATACCGCCTGCTCAGAGGCGATCTGTGCCTGACGTATAAAGCCATGTCCAACCCGGAATTAATAGACATGCTGCACCTCAGAAAATCCAAATCCCATCGAGCTACGCGCTCGAGGGACGTGAACCTCAGCACTGAAATAAATAGGACATGCTGGAGGGACAGATTCATAACCCAGAAGCTCCCTTCACTCTGGAATAAAATCCCAGTCCAGGTTAGGCAGAGTCCCTCATTGACTCACTTCAAGAGGAATCTTGATGAGTGGATGGGAGATTGTAGGTTTACCCCGGGTATCACTTCTGTGTCACTGTTAGACAGAGGCACAGTATACTAACCTCGTAAAAGGGCATAGCAAAATTAATTTAAAATGGGTGGCGAAAGCCATACACACTCTGGCTAGGCTTATAAATGCCCTAGGGCAGATAGCCTAGTATGAACCTATAGGATGTCAAAGGAGTAAACATTCAAGAGAGTATGGAGGTGGGCCACTTTGTTATTTATGCTACAGATATTGAGATGTGCTATTAGGAGTGAGTTGGGGAGTTTTATAAGGGAGAGTGGGATAGGGGTATTGAGAGTATGAGAATAAGTATTTAGGACATTGGCTGGGCCTGGATTAGGATGGATGTTTCCATCTTCCAAGGATTGTCTTTTAAGCCTGAGCAAAGGATTATGTGTGTTACTGATATGGTACAGTACTTTTCTGGTTATTATGGTATTGTATTTAATGTGAACCAGTCTGTGGTACTTTGGTAGTAGGTAGCTTGGTGTGGATGTTATATTTGTATGACTGAGAGAGGTAGTGAGAGATTGTATGGATGTTTGCTTATGAGGATAGTGAAACTGAGAATAATTCAGATGTTGGAAGGAGGTTAGGTGATATGCTGAGGTTAGAAAAAGTGTGGTAGTGAGAAATATTATGGTAGAGATGAGGTTAGTTACTATAGACATGATGCCGAGTTTGATTGTAGGGGCTATATGATTGGTAAGACTGGTGTAAGTTAAAATAAAGATAAGAGAAGTAGGTTATATTACTAAATAATGGGAACTAATGATAGGTTATGTGGAAGAATGGGTGTGATGAAAAGGTTAGACTAGTAGAAGTATATGATTTGTTGGTTTAGAAAGGGGGAGTGGTTTCAGAAGTATAAGTCTGGGAGCAGTGGGGGTGGGTGTGAATTGGGGGTAGGTTAGGAGAACGGAGTGAGCCTCCTGGGCGAATGGAGCGGGTAGAGACAAGAGATGAAAGAAGCCTAAGAAGAAAAATCAATCAGTGAAAGGAGCTGTTAGGAAAGTAAGTAACTTTATAGATAAGAGGAGAGGTTAGGATAACAAGTGGACTAAGGAGCAGCAATATTAGGACAAGTATATATGTTTGAATAGGCTACAGATAGAGAAATAAGATAATATGCAGGCTATAAGCTACAGGTAGAAGTAAGAAGATAAAAGTGGGTTTTAATAGCAGCAAGAATGGGGATAAGACAAGGACTTTTAGATGATGCTATGGGATAGTGGGATGGATAAAAGGCACTAGAACTGGCCAGGAGTGTCACATATTGGTCAAACCGATATTGTAGTAGTAGAAAGTAAGAGGGAGAGGTCTGTTCAGGGGTTCAATAGGTGAGGCTAGTAATGGAATGAGCTTTAAAATAGTGGGAGGAAGGGTGCACAGGCCAATGGGTAAAGCTGTTGAATGTCCTGGCTTAGAAGCCACCTTTCAACTACCTACCGGTAATTAAACAACTCTATAGTTTACGGTTAGGTTTAGGAAAACCGCATACTTTCTTGTATCCTTTAAACTTTTGGGGAACAAGGACAGGAGACCCTGTGATGTAACCACTGGTTGGAATGATTCCTTTTCTTCAGGCCAGAGGAGTCAGTGTCTTGGACAGGATATGGGCATTAGAGAGCTGGGAATTTCTTGTATCCTTTAAAGCTTTGGGGAACAAGGATAGGAGACCCTGTGATGTAACCACTGGTTGGAATGATTCATTTTTCTTCAGGCCAGAGGAGTCAGTGTCTTGGACAGGATATGGGCATTAGAGAGCTTGGAACTTGTAGGTAAAGATGGAGGGAAACAAAACAGGCTTTTCTTGTATCCTTTAAACTTTTGGGGAACAAGGATAGGAGACCCTGTGATGTAACCGCTGATTGGAATGATTCCATTTTCTTCAGACCAGAGGAATCAGTGACTTGGACAGGAAATGAGCATTAGAGAGCTGGGAAGGTAGCTTAAAGGTGCTGAGGACTAGGGACGCTCAGCAGCTTGGGCACTATAAATTATCTCATTTAATCTTCCTAATTCACATTACTTGCTTGTCTTTACATTCTCTTTATTGCTTCTACCTCATATTCTATGCTTAACTCCATAGTGTTTGCTGTATACATTTTCTCCATGACCGTGTACTCTGGAGTTCATTTTTCTGGGGCTTTTCTCTCCATATCATCACCGTTCTCTCCCTTCATTCTCCTTTTGTACCTCTAGCCCGGATATAAATCTAATTCTAAACTGTTGTTTCTCTGGATTTTTTTTCAGGCTTATATTGGTTGTTTTATTTGGAATCATACTCACCAACATTACCTGGTTTGACCGCTGTGTACTCCCCTACCTCACCACAAATTCCCACCCATCATTTATACTCTCTATACCTCCACATTGTTACCCAATTTATTTTTTCATAAAAACCTAAACCTACGCTATTGCCTGTTAGCCATGTAAACAACGAACATCCCAAACAAATCATCAGTAGCAACTTATTAACTAATCCCACCTCTGCTATAGTAATACCTTCACACAAACCCACTTCCACAGGGCTAATATACCTGCATCTACTCCAATAATAACACTTCCCAACCCAATTCAGTAACTCTGATTTGATCACTTTTTTTCCAGTTTATACTGTACTTAACCACAACCCTGTATTCTGTTTTACAGTCATCTTTTCTAATCCACTTATTCATCTCTCTCTACCATTTGTGCTGTCTACAGTATACCCTTACTTGCCGAAGTCAGAGAAACAAGCGCATTTGATGTACTTCTTTTTCCTCATCTGTACTATCTCTTCATCTTATAGAACACATGCACATCCTTATAATATAACATTTTGATTACTTATAATGTCTACCTCACAGCTCCACCTTCTTAATAATCAAACCTTATAACACTCCACTGTTAACTTACCATCTACTATTCCTTAATCACACTGCTCTTAACCACACCACTGTACGGCCCTCAGTGTAGCACCAAACCACTACTACCATCTCATTGTTATCTCTTCAGACTTAAATATCTAAGCTGCTCATTCATTCTACTCAAAACAAACTGAAAAATATATTAGAAGTCAAGATGTTCCCTACAACATTGATCTTTATATGAAAAGTACACCTACACCAAGACATTCACCGTAATCCTAGCCCATCTAAATTGATCTCAAACACAAACTACTTATTCAGTACAACCCAGTCCACATCTTAGAAAACACCAACTAATGCCACTGGCTGCTCAACCCAGACTGCCTCTCAAAAAACTTTTGTAAACAGCTTCCTAGATGGCTATGCACCGATCAACAGCTTAACTTCAGCTCTCCCAGTGTGAAAACAGAAACTGAAAGATAAGGGCAAGAAACTGCCACTTTTAATAAGATTACCAGCTATTAAGTACACTGCCTAAATGTCATCAAAGAAGAAACATAGCCTGAAAAAAAAATCATCTACAAAAAGTGGAGAAAAAACACTGACTGGGAAGAATCCTCCAACCGTTTAGCAAAAAGCAGTTCATACTCCAGCTCTGAGACAAGGCATGGTTTCCAGTAACAAAGAGGAAAAAATAAGTGAAATGTGCTCAAATCTGATTAGAATAAATGAAACATTGAAGTAGTATATCAACTCAAATACCAAAAGGCTGGAAAAAATGGTAGAAGCTTTAAACAGATACTCAAATGAACCGGTAATACTGCAAAAATCAGAGGTTGAAAATAAGAAATGGCTGGCTTGAGTATGCGACTGATGAAGAGATGTTTCAAATAAAGGTAGAATTAAAGGACAGAGCTCACAGGGAAAACTTGAGATTTTTCTGCTGTACAAGACAAAATGGAAGGAATAGACTGTGTTCATTTTGTGTAGACACAAATAAGCAACAGGGCTGATATTCCATTGCAGGATTTGTTAACTGACAGGGACATCATGTGCATGCTCCAAATCTGGTCATGGGAAAGCAGCTAAGACCTGTATTACTAAAAATGCAATGCTACCAGAAGAAAGAGACAATCCTGCAAGAAAGACAAAGTATTAAAAGTTAGAAGAGTGTTTGTGGAAAATTATTTTTTCTGTGTACACCAGAGAGAAAGGAACAAATTTCAGGGAATGTTGAGAAGCAAGTGCGAGATTCAAGCTGCTGTATCCAGTGTCTTCAGAATATTTTTTTTTCCTGGAGGATCAAAGTAAAGTTTGATGCAGAATGTGCTAAGGAGGAAATACAAACATCTGTCCTACAAAAAGTAAGCCATCAGGCAGAAGGGGACTTGCTTCTCATTCTTCTAATAATAAAGCTCTTTTCCAGTGTTCCAAAGAAAATTGCTTGACAGATAAAAGCAATAGAGTTGACTAGAAGAATCGGGACTACCTTGAAATTGAACTGGAGTCTAGAGTTGGAAGAGGAAGAAGACCAGCAACACTGAAATTAGTGCGTAAATGTGAGATTACAAAGCAACAATCACATTTGTTAAATATGGCTGTACAAGAAAAAGTGAAAAGCATGGACTTTGGGTATTGAACACTCTAAATTGGCCCTAGGTGTGTGTGAGTGCATGTGTGTGCCTTCTGTGGAAGGTTGGGTGCCGGGCTGGCAACTCAACACTATAAAACTCTACTGCCAATCATGAGCAGACAGGTGATCCGCTGTGGCGACCCCTAACCGGGAAAAGCTGAAAGAAGACGACGAAGAAGTTGACCTTGTTAAACTTGAGGGATAGAAAGGAATTTGCCTCACTTCATGACATTTAATGTTTGGAAGGACACAAAGGGGAAGGGAAAAAGGAAGAGAAACTGTTCTTAACAGTATTTCTATAAAACTTTTCATGGTATAAATTACACATTGCACAATGGGCCATTTTCAGTTATTGTTGCATGTGATAAAGATGCTGGAGTACACAGACGACTTTTTCTCTTTTTTGTTCTTTCAATGCTCATTTAAGTATAAGAAATGTAGGCATTGCAATGCAAAAAGAGAAATGAAAGGCTGGACAAAATAGACTAGATATCACAGTTGCAGTTGAATATTTTCTACCACACAAAGAAGCCAGTGAAAATACAATAAATGATTTAATGAACTACAAATGCAAATCACACACAAATAACTGGAGCAGTTATTTGTGTGTGATTTGCATTTGTATTTTATTAAATCATTTATTGGAGTTTCACTGGATTCTTCTTTGTGTGGTGGGAAAAAAGCTTGATTAAGTTAATAGACTGTAATCTTGGGTTGTTGAGGTGGTGGAGGGGATGTAAAAGTACACAGAACATTATATATGTAGAGCTGATATGTTTCTCTTAGTTTTACATAGGTGAATGTCTGGATTATGACCCTTGGCTTTATCTAGTAATAGTTTTTAAGTGAAAACAAGTAACTAAGAAAACACTGAATGCAATGAAACATTTTCCTTTACTAAGAAATGTTCAGTATGCTTTTGGGTGCCTGCAGTGGAGGGCTACATGCTTTTTTCCCTGTTTCTCTTATGTTTCCATGAAGACAAGCTGATAATATGATAATAAAAAGCCAGAGCACTGGTTTCTTTAAGGGCAAAAGTTAATGTTTTCTGAAAGCATGCAAGTTGTGTCTCACATCTGGGAAGAGAAAATTACTACAACTGATGTTTGTAGGAGCACAGACAGTAACATGCATCTCAGCATGGATAAGATTAAATGTGGTCAGGTAGTACCTTGTGTATGTAGTTGTCTGTTTAGGACAAGTGTTCCTACTCGAGTATTACACTTTATGAAGATGTACGCAGTTGTGTGTTTTTATTAACAGTTTATGGGGTGGCCTCATAGGTAAAGACAAAAAGGAATGAACACTGAATTATATTAACAAACAATGTGGTAGGAGACACATTTGGAAACTACTGGGCATGTGAGTTTAAGAAAGAAAGGATTTCAGGATGGATATTCAACAGAATATCAGGGACAAAGGAATAGGAGAGTACTCATATTAATATTATTTTCTACCTGATAAAACCAGAAAAGAACATCTCAGTGTTGTGGAAAATTCTGAGACAGTTTGTTTTTGTGGGGAATATACAATTAATGAAGATAAAACAAAGTCTATACCCATAAACTATGTGCATACGAATTGATTCAGCAATACCTGCATTTATGGAGGCATGATGAAAGGAAATATTTAAGAGAATGGGTTAAAATGATTATGTTATGGCATCTAAGGATATGTGAGAAGTGGCTAAAATGATAATACAACAGCTAAGAAATTGGAAGCTCTTGTCTGTGGATATGGATAGCAAAATACAAGCAGTGAAAATGTTTCGATCCCTTTAGTATTATGCACAGTTCAGGCATATTTACATCAACCAGAGAAGTTGTGGATAGTAATAAAGTGCTGAAGGAATTTTGAGAGAGAAAGAAAGCAACAGTCAAGTGGGATAAGTTGATCCTTCCAATAGAACAGGGTGGTTTAAGACTGCCATATTTGAAGGGATATTTTTAGAACTAGACAGTTAAGGCTCTTACACATAACACAAGCAGAAAGCTACAATTCAAAGTGGAAAGAGATTATGATGAAGCAGGAAGGAAATTAAAGAGAAAAGGAGAGAGTGGGATTTTGGATGCAGAATAAAACAGTTATACAGAATATTATATTAATAAAATAATGGAAGACATTCTAAGAACTATGCCATCAAGAGAATGGAGAATGATTCTGCCAATAGGGATCACTGCAATTAGGGGTACAGAAAATAGGCAAGAGGGGTTGGAATTTACTTGATGATATTGGCAAAGAAACCAATGTATTGGGAACAAATAGAGAGGGAAAGGTAACAGAATGGGAAGAAGACATTTGGGCGGAAGACTAGAGACTGCCTTCCCTATCAGGGATTGATATCAGAGTATAAGCAAAGAGAAAGGGAAGGGGTAATCCTAAGTGAAAGACCTGCATTGGTAGTTTTTTTGTTGAATCTAGAACAGAAGCTGCTGTTAAAAAGGGGATAATTAGTAGGACATATAAAATATTGCATAATAGCTGTAAGAATCAATCTGAGGAGGTTAGAAAAGATTGAGAAGAAATATTAGACAATTCACAAACAAATAATAGGAGGACATATGTATGGCTTCCAAATATGCAGCAGAGTCTAGAAGATTTAGGTGTTTTACATGGAAGTGTTTGTATAGATATTTTTATATTCCCAGCAGACTACAAATAATTTTTCTTCAGGTAGATGGCAAATGTTGGAGATGTGATGGGGAAGAAAGAGTTAACTGGAAATATGTGTTCTGGGAATGTAATGAGTTGGCAGACTTTAAACATTCCCTACAGAGTACTTTGCCAGAAATAATAAGTGTGCAAATGGATTTAACTAAGGAAATGTTTTTTATAGCTGTGATAAAGGATTTGAATTGCCTAGACATAAGGCCTTAAGTTTAATTCTGATGGCTGCCAAAAACGCAATTACTAGAAAATGGAAATCAAAGTCTAAAACCAACCATATTTGAAGTAGCGAATATTTTTAAAAGAGATAAAACTGAAATTGGGATCTTTAGAAAAGGATAGTTGAAAATTATGTGGAAAAAAATGGAAATTGTTGGAACAGTACATACAGAAACACATTTTGGAGGAGGAATGAGGTTTTATGGAAGGCAGAAACCATCTGATTTATTGTACAAAAGATTATATGTGATATATATAATGTTTGTAATTGTGAGTATGTTAATGAAGTACTTTGTTTCAAATGAATATGCCTTAGAGGTAAAAAAGGGTTAACTTGCTCTTTTTAGGATTTAGTAAAAGCTAACAGGGTGTGAGCTGTACTTCAGTTTATATGAATGGCTCCTGTGTGATGTATTGAAATTTAGTCTTGCTGTGGGTGAAACAAACAAGTGTTAAGTCATCGACATACTGTATTAAAGTTGACTGCTTAGCTACAGTATCTAGATCATTGATAAATTGTAAGGGACCTAACATTATCATCTGCTTTTGGGCAGATGCTGAACCACAGCCAAGATCTTTCAGATAAGCCAAGATCAGTGAGTTGGTTCAATGGAATTTGATGGAATACTGTGTCAAATGGTTTAGACAAGTCTAAGGACAAAGATATAACTACTTTCTCTCATTTCTCTTATGTATATATTAAGGAAGGCCAGTAGAACAGCATCAGTGCTATGTCTGTGTAGAAACCATGTTGTGTTGGATAAAAAATTGTTTGAATAAGATGGTTGAATACCTGAGAATGGATGCATTTTTCCAATATTTTTGATATAGGACAAAGAATGGCAGTAAGTCTATAATTGAAAGGTTAGTTGAATTACATCCCTTTTATAGTGGTAAAAGGCATACTTGTTTTCAGGTGGATTGGACATGGGATCCTGAGATGGATCTTTTGAGTATGAAAAGACTGTGGTAGTATGTATGTGGCCATTTTAAGATATTCAGTTGGGAAATTTTCGGAGGCAAATATGATAGAGTTGAGTTTGTGAAGGTACTTTCCTGATTGTTCCAACTGGGGCTGATTTTTGGGGAAAATGTGGAGTTAGACTTGGGCAGAGGACCTTGATGTGTTTTGTCACTTTACCTAATAAGTGGTGATAATATATGAGCTCTACAATGAAACTTTCAACTTCCACTACACTGAGGAGCTGAAATGCCAAAAAAGCCCAAAAGACAAAAGGATGTAAATATTAACCTTTAAGTGTTTTTTTGCAAGGAGGCAAGCCCTGTGAACACTCCAGCATGGAGGGCTTACCCCCACCTACCAACCTTGTATATACCAACTCTACTGATGCAGCAACTTGAAGAAGGAAGACATCTCCTACAACAAGTGAATCATTGCCGGTACACACTTAGAAATTGCACTGGCAATAATTCCCTGTTTAAAATGGTGAACCACATTGTGCTTTTTGGCTTTTTCTTTGGACTACTGAAGCTTGGTGAATTTCATCTTGCCCTCCTGTAAAGGAGCTTAATATAATGTAATTAATGAAATGTGTATTTCATTTAATTTTAATATTAATGCTGGTTTCCTATAGAAAATGGATTTTGCTGGTATGATTTGTCAGATTTTAGTGTCTTATTTATGGATGACAAAAAGTTTTTTAGGTGATTAGTTGTAAATCATAGAGATTATTTTAAAGATTTTGCTTGGTTTTGCAGCTGTCTGTAGTATTGGTAATTGGGTATAGTTTTATTGACTTGTCAGGTTTTCCATGTATTATCTCTTTTCTAAATGAGCTGTTTAGTAGAGTGGGATAACCAGGGGGGCTTTTTTCCTTTTTATGGGGCTAGTTGGTTTAGTATACTGAGAAAGATGTTATTGAATAATTAGGTGGCTTCATCTAGTAAGAGAATGTTTAGCCTGCCAGAGACTTGGTGCCGATATAAAGTATTGTTGACTAAGTTTGGAGACATTGCTGACTAGATTGTACTGTGGAATTTTAATAGTACTTGAGCTGGTGCATCTCCTATCTCCATGGATAGCTACACATAATGGTATAATGAGGAACATGCAGTCACCCATCTTCCATTTTGCTTGCTGTATAATATTAGACAGTTTGTTACAGTCAGTCTGGCCAGCCTAGGAGTAGAAGAGTAGAGAAATATTCCTTAGGAGATTTCCTTTATTTTTGTAGAGTTCCTGTTTTGTAGGCTATATTACTAGCTTTTGCTTTTCAGTTGAGTGATTAATTTCAAGGATAGGCATAACAACTATGTTTACTATTGAGGCCTTGACCATGATGCTGTTCCACATAACATTGGCAAAAATTTCAGGTCCAAGAATATAAAGGCTTTTAGACACACCATGCCTGCTCATTTAAACCACAAGAAACTTGTATAGTTTATTTAGTGCTCATCTGACGTTTGACAGTGGTCTCTCAGATGCTTAGCAATGGAAATCTCACCCCAGGCTTGAGGAGATGGTGAACATCCCAGGACCTTTTTTATCAAGGACACCATCACTGAGAAGGTGCTTGTTCAGTATCTACATGTGCTTGAGGCATATTTGCTTGAGACACACATCCTGCCACGTACTCATTTCTACAAGTATTCTAACTGCTAGCAACTCATCTCCCATAACATTAACTATCCCTGCCAGCACTCTGATCCTTGCCCTAAAAACTCCCACCCAATGTCTAACCCTAAAGTCACTATCATTGTTTAGACCTAAAGCTCAATTTGCCCTCCCATTCCAGATTGCTTCCTAAACCTAAAATCCCCTTCCCTCTTGGCCTTGATTGCACCCTAAACCTAAAATCCCCATCCACTCCCTAACTCCCTTTCAATGCCAAAACCTAAAATTCTCTTGCCTTCCCATTCAAAATTGCTCCCTAAACCAAAAATCCCCACCCCCCCAGCCCTAAAGTCCCTATCACTCCATCAACCTTAAATCCCCTTCCCCTTCTCTAAACCTAAACTTAGGATCACTGCCCAAATCTAAAAATCCCCTAAGCTTAAAATCCCTATCCTCCTTTGTAACCCTAAAGTCTATGCTAAACTTCCCACCCCCCTCCCTAAACCTAACAGCACCCTCCCCACTCTTGTTCCCTGCTTACCTGGTCCACAGCTTCCATCTGTCTCCTAGCATGTGAGCAGATAGTGTGGGAGCAGAGTGGCTAAACTCAAATTCAAGTTTGAGTGCAAGCAGCTGGTTTGATGAGGTGACAGCCATTCTAGTCCTTAGCCACAAGCTACTGGAATTCAAGCAGCTGGACCTTGAGCAGCTCTAATAATACCACTTGTTTAGTCTCTGGGCCTGGTGTCAGAAGAGTCACTGACCTCTGATGAAGTCTTCCCAGAGGCTACATTGTCAGATGATTGAAGCATGCCCTCCCAGACCAAGCTTAAAAGAGACCTCTCAAATGCTGATTACTTCATACTGATGGCAAGGAAATTAATTGTCATTAGAAGGGAGATGATTTGCCACCTTGTAATTGTAAAGAAAGATAAACATCCATCGAAATGACAAATCTCTGTCAAATGGTGTAGGTTGAAGCCTAGAAGGCCAGAGACATCTCACCTACATCTCCAATGATGTCAACAGACAGGCTCAAACATTTTTTGTTAATAAGATACAATTACAAGATGAAGCATAGCAGGAACTCCATTCTAATTATAGACATGTTAGAAACAGACGCCACACATGAGGAGGGGAACTTCTTAAAATGTCTTTTCTAAATGTCTTCCCCCTAGATATGATACTGGAAGTTAGGATATGTTAGACCCTAAGACTCTGTAATGGGTAATATGTCCTTGGTTGGATGTGTTAGCCTCCATGAGGAACCATTTCCAGTGGCAGGACACATATGTCTCAGATGCTCAGAAGAAGATGTTAGCACTATTAAGCTATGAACCCCTCCCAAGCCTGTAGCATTTCTCTCATGCAGGAAGTGTAGTGGTAAAAGGGGAGGAGTCTCAGAATTCCAAATTTTTTAACTAGCCCAAATGCATACATCTTATTCATTTTTTTTAAATTTATTTAACATTTGTTAACCAGGAAAGCCCGACTTGGAATGAAGCCAATTTTCAGAGGAGGCCCGGGGAGAAATGCTTCAGATGCATGTCTTTGTGATGTGGGAGGAAACTGGGGCACCTGGAGGAAATGCACACGAATGCAGGGAGTACATGCAGACTCCACACAGAAGGTACCCCAGCTGAGAATTGCACTGGATAACCTCTTGCTGTGATGCAAGAACACTACCGCTGCACCACTGCACTGCACATCCTGAAGCATCTTCATTAAATGAAGATGGGAAGCTAGGGCAGCAGGTCATCAGCTCAGGAAAGAATTCATCATGAAAAAATGTGACTGCAGTACTTGTAACAACTTCAGTATTTCATTATTAAATGCATGGACAGTGAGTCAAAGTTTTGTAAAGGAATTTATTTTCAAGAAGCTAATAAATGAATACTTTTTGGTCCTAGAGAGTATTAATGACATGCTGTATGGTCTAGTACAGTAAAAGGTAAAATAATCCCTGCTAATGGTAGGAGCAATGCAATAAAATATGCAAAGTAATTTTTAAATGTCATTCAGGCAGGAACTAATGAGGTATAAACAGATTGATGAATGTAAATACTCTGAAGCTGTCATTTAAAGATAGGAGACTCTGCCACTGCAGATGTCCTTCCATATCACTGTAGTAGTATTGTTCATCCAAGGGATTTCCTGCTAAGGATAGCCCAACATCCAGCCAGTATACCAAAACCTTCAGCTCTTCTTGGTACCATATGTCACACACATATGCTGATTGCAGAAAAAGTAGGGCATGCATATGATATACAGACAGAAACAATCTGAACTTCTTTGCCACCAGTCTATTATCATACATCAGTCTGAACACCCTTCTGCTCTGCTGTGCTGTTTACCAAGGGTATTCACCAAATGCCTCACTCCTGGCATAGCGTTTTGCAGGATTCAAGGTATACAGATGTTTTCCTATCTAGAAGAACTGCCTATTCAAGCTCATTTTCTAGCTGTCTGTTGCCACTAACTCCAGTATACCACTTGTCTTTTACACAGTCTGAGGTTCACCATAAATCTTCAGAAATCAGTTCCCAGATTCAGCCTTCAGACCTTTCCCATGCAAGCATCTCTTCTTGCCCCCAAGGCTCTATCTCTGACAGCCTTTTCCCAGTCTGTTCTTCCTCTGTCCTCTTTCATGGCCAAGTAATTTCTCAGGGTTCTGGGATTTATAGCTTCCACAATTCCCATGCTCCTTCTCACCAGGCTCCATATGAGGAAATTTCAGTGGTACCTCAAATCAATACGGCTTCAACATTACCACCTCTCTTGGAGTTCCCTGTTCCTTTTCTTCTTTCTTTCAAGCTTGAGCTTTAGTGGTGGATTCATCAACTCTGTCTGAATCCAGGGCTTCCTTTTCAAGCTCCAGTTCCTATTCAGGAGATTTTCATGGATGCCTCATTAGAAGTGCAATCATATCAGTATAAAAGAGATGAGGACTCTGCTTTTGGCTGTGCAGGCTTTTCACTCCCTCTTTCATCTTGGGAACATCAAATTCTTCATCAGCGATGCCACTGTAATATAGTATGTCAACAAGCAGGGAGTATGAGGTCCTATCTCCTTTGCTGACTGGCTTTTCAAGTCTGGAATCTAGCTATCCAGTATCATGTGACTCTTCAGGCAGTTTACATTCCTTCAGAATGCAATCTAGTGGCAGACTCATTGAGCAGGTCCAGAACACAAGCTCACAAATGGATGTTTCACAGAGATATGTTCCTGAATATTGTTCATTGGTGGGGTATTCCTCAGGTAGAGCTCTTCTCTTCCTCTCTGAACAGACAGTTTCCCCTATTTTCTTCCAGAGTCCCAAGTCCTCTGACTTGGAAAATGGATGCCCTGTCTTTTCCTTAGAAGGAGATGTTTCTATATGCTTTCCCACCCCTTCCAATGTTATCACAGGTTCTGTACAAGATCAGGCAGGATGCTCCCAACATTTTTCTGGTGATTCTGTTTTGGCCCAAACAGCATTAGTCCCTCACTTTCTCTCACTTACCCAGGTGCAGCCACCACAAGTTACCTAACTAAGTGGATCTTCTCACACAAGACAAGGCATCTCTTGTCCATCTTTGCCTGTCCACTCTTCAACTGACACTGTGGGTGATAGGGTTTTGATCCCTTTTAGGTACCTCTTCTCTGAGGATGTGCTCTGATTTGTATAGTAGGCCAAGAAAGCCACTACCAGGAAACCCTATATGTCCAAATGGAAAAGATTTTCTGTGTGGTGTCTCTCTCGCCATCTGGATCCCCCTATCTGTGGATGTTCCTCTATTTCTTTCTTACTTGTGTGATATGCTCCATGCTGGGTTGACAGATTCTTCAGTTAAAGCTCAGCTGCCAGCAATATCTGGTTGTCTGCCCTTGGCTTCTAGGTTTGTGGTCAAAAAATTTCTTAAAGGCGTCCTTCATATCAGGCCCCTCAGGAATCCTATTCCACTTTCCTTGGACCTGAATTATGTACTTGAAAAATTAAGTCTGGCTCATTTTGATCCTGTTTCTTCAGCTTCCTTACAATGTTTTACTTGGAAGACTATTCTTTTTTGGCCCTTACTTTTGCCAAGAGAGTGTCTGAACTTCAGGCTGTCCTGGTTATTCCTCTGTTTTTAGTTTTTTATAGAGGGCATGGAGTGTCTTCACATTAATCCATCTTTTGTGCCTAAGGTGATTAATAAGTTGTCCCTTAATCAGCCTATTCAGCTTGCTTCCTTTTTTCCTTCTCTGCAGTTTGCCATTGCGAAGGTTCTTCACACCTTGGATATGCATAGACACCTCCAATATTATTTAAAGTAGTTATTCATAAATCTGAGTGGCTTCTTGTTTCTTTTCATCTTAGGGCTTTGAGTTTGGCTATTTCTAAGCAAACCATCCCCTCCTGGATTTCTAAGGCTATTTCTGCCTGTTATTCTTTTCAAAGTAAATGCCTTTCCTCATCTGTAAAGGCACATTCTGCTAGGGAAATTGCCTCCTCTGATGCCTTTTTCAAGGGTCTGCATACCAATGCTATCCTTGATGGTGCTACTTGGTCCTCTTTTCATACTTTAACATTATAAAGCTGGGTGTTATTTCCAGATCCAGAGCAGGTTTTGCCAGGGCTATTCTGAGTGGGTGTGTAGAGGGTTCCTCTGTGCCATCCTCTTCCCAGGCTTCCTCTTGAGCTATTCTTTAGGTGAAGAATGCTGCAACATTGATATGGAAGGACATAGAGTTGTGTAAGATCTTACCATAATAGCAGATGTCCTTCTCTTTACTGTTGCAGTATTCACTCCCTCCCTACTTCCATCTCTGTCTTGACTCTTACTCTGTGTTCTAGTTGCCTTTCTGGGTGTGGGGCCCTAGAGTTGTGTAAGATCTTACCATAACATAGGTTCATAGGTTCATACTAGGCTATCTGCCCTAGGGCATTTATAAGCCTAGCCAGAGTGTGTTTGGCTTTCGCCACCCATTTTAAATTAATTTTGCTATGCCCTTTTTCGAGGTTAGTATACTGTGCCTCTGTCTAATAGTGACACAGAAGTGATACCCGGGGTAAACCTATGATCTCCCATCCACTCATCAAGATTCCTCTTGAAGAGAGTCAATGAGGGACTCTGCCTAACCTGGACTGGGATTTTATTCCAGAGTGAAGGGAGCCTTTGGGTTATGAATCTGTCCCTCCAGCATATCCTATTTATTTTAGTGCTGAGGTTCAAGTCTCTCGAGCGCATAGCTCGATGGGATTTGGATTTTCTGAGGTGCAGCATGTCCATTAATTCCGAGTTGGACATGGCTTTATACGTCAGGCACAGATCGCCTCTGAGCAGGCGGTATGCCACTGAGTAGAGCTGGAGTTTCTTTAACCGGGCAGCATATGGCATCTGTTTGAGCCCTATGATCCTCTTGGTGAGGTACTTTTGGGGTCTTTCCAGTTGCTGCAGGTGTCTGGTAAGGTACATCCCAAAAGGGGCATTGTACTCAATTATGGGCCTGATGAGGGATGAGTAAAGAGGCACGATGATCTCCCCTGATCTAGATGTGAATCCCTTCATGATTAGGTGGGCTATATAAAATGTTTTTCTAACCACTTTGGCCACGTGGTTGTCAAATGAGAGATTTCTATCAACTTGGGTCCCCAGGTCCCTAATTATGTCTTCTGTACTTAATGGATTACCACCTATGTGGTAATTTGTGGGCACTTTGTTTTGCCAAAAGGGATGACTATACACTTTTTGGCGTTTAGCTTGAGGCCATGGCTCTGGCACCAGTTGTCTGTTTCTATGAGGCCCTTTTGGAGGATGCTTGTGTCGGCTGGAGAATCGATTATGGCGCCCAGTTTGCAGTCATCTGCGAACTTAGTCAGCCACAGTCCTTCCGTATTGGCCTGTACCTCCAAGAAATATATACCGAACAAGAGAGGTCCCAGGACTGAGCCTTGTGGGACGCCACTTGTAACTGGTTTGGAGTCTGACATGGCTCCAGCAATTCTAACCATGTGGGTTCTGTCCTTGAGCCAGTTTGCAACCCATCTAGTGACATAGGGGTTTATATTTAAGCTGGTGAGCTTATCTATAATGCCCAAGTGGGTTATTGTATCGAAGGCTTTTGCAAGGTCCAGGTAGGCTGTGTGGACCACCTTCCCCTCGTCAATGGCCTTGGTGACTGTTTCAAAGAAATCAACCAGGTTTAAGAGGCAGGATCTGCCCTTAACAAAGCCGAACTGGGTAGGATCCAGTGTCTGTAGGTCCCCAATATCTTTATTTATGAGGTCCATGATGATCCTTTCCATAGCTTTGCAGACTAAGCTAGTCAGGCTTATGGGGCGATAGTTTCCAGGATCCGTTGAGGCACCACCTTTATGGAGAGGGACCACTGTTGCTGTACGCCACTCTTTGGGTACATATCCTGTAGTAAGGCTAAGATTGAACAGTAGTTTTATGTTTGGGTTTAGCTCTTCTTGGAGTTCATGTAGGACGCAGCCCGGGACACCATCTGGTCCCATTGATGCTGTGTTTTTTGCTTTGGAGAGGGCAGCTCTTACCTGAGCATCTGAGATGTTAGGGGGGCAGCACTCTGCTGGGATAAATATTTGCCCTTTTGTTGGGAAGGGGGGGAATTTGCGCTGAACCTGTCAGCTAGGATGTTGGCAATGTCTGTGGGTTCGGTGTATTTTTTGTCATTTTGGACTAATTCTGAGCATGTCTGGGAATTCCCACCCAGGTTCCTAACATAACTAAAGAAAGCCTTGTGATTATCCTTAGTGTCCTGTGCAATTTTTCTCTCGAAGCTGGCCTTAGACGATTTTATGAGTGCCCGTAGTTTTTGGCTAATACTGATCAGATATGCCCTTCTCTTTACTGTTGCAGTATTTGCTCCCTCCCTACTTCCATCTCTGTCCTGACTCTTACCCTGTGTTCTAGTTACCTTTCTGGGTGCGGGGCCCTTCTCCCTCTTCATTTTTCCTTCTGAATGCATATGCTCCTGTTTGTCCCTGTGGGTATTCTGTTCCTCCTAGGGCTTTTTCATTTCTGACCATTTGCATCTGCATGGCACCTTTATGCCCTATGTCTTGTGCAGGGAACATACATATTATGTACAGCACCTATAACAGCTGTAAGGTTTGGTATATTGGCTGGATGTTGGGCTATCCTTGGCAGGAGATGACTTAGGTGAAGAATACTGCAACAGTGAAGAGAAGGACATCTACTATTATGCTAAGATTTTACACAACTGTTCTTTATTATGCCAAAAGAAAAGTTTTGAAGTTTTATATTTAGCAGTACAGAGTTTAGCAATGACCTGGTTAAAGCATTTAAGCAGTAGAACAAGTGTGAGTTCCTCACATGATATTTATTGTTTTGAAATTCCCAGTGAAGATGACTTAAAAAGACATTATTCTTCCTGGTAATATTTTTCAGTACTTCTACTCCCAGATAAAGACTGAACTGACAGACATCTCTTTTTGCAAGAGATTGACTGTTTGCCATAAACTCTAACACTCCAAACAGATGAAAAAGACTTTTACAAAATGTAAGGAGAGAACTTTCCACTAAATTTCAGTCATAAATGCTAAAGCTCCAGGCAGGAAAGTTATGTTGCAAAATGCAGACCCAGAGATGTTAATATTGCCTATAGACAGGCAGAGAAGAAAGTGCTGCACAGATGGGGACTTTGATTTTAGAACGATTTTCTTTTTTTCCACAGGTTCTATATGCACTGACATTTTAAAACAGTTGTATTTAAATAGATTTTAATTCCAAGTGTGTTGGTATGCAAATAAATGGTGCTGACTATAATCCAAAGTAATTCACAAGTTTCTAACTCACAGATTTATTTTCTTTTATTTGTGCCTGAAAACAGCATGGATCATTGTTTTGCGCTAATGTTATACTGTTGTTTTAATAGCACTTTATTTACGCAGGAAAAATGTGTATTGCATAAAAGCTAATGATATTTTCCATATAAGTCATGTGCAGTTTGCACAAGTAATTATAAATATACATATGCATGCACATATACAAAGACTGTTACCCCATCCCTGTATATTGGAAGAGATAGCCTAAGGTTTATGCAGGTATCTTTTTGTTTTGTTTCTGTGAAGGCTGCCAGTCCAGCTAGCTAGAATTTTGTAAATAATTATATGTCATTGTAAATATTAGTATGATCCATAAGCTTGTCTACAAATGTAAGTAGCCTGTATGTTATGTGCTGCACTTCGAAATTTTACCACAGTGCACCCTGCTGGAAAAGAGCAGAAATGTATATGGACTATATGCCTGTGGAAATATATGTTTTATAGTAGAAATTGGGACATACATAGTTAACTTGCAAACTCTGAGAAAATAAATAAAGAGTTTTACGACTGTGTTTACCATAGCTAGAAGACAGAATGTCTACAGCTAGAGTTTCTTTCTATTGTCTTGAGACAGAAATAATTACTAGTTTCACATATAAAGTGTTTTTGTATTGCTCTTTGGCTTCCTAGCAGCTGTACATCTGAGAGATAAGTATTTTTCACAGACACACGTTAAATTTTAAGTTCCTGTTAGTCTGGGAACTAATGCAGAGGTGACAAGAATAATGTAATCTGAGATAACCCAGCAGAAGTGTTTGATAGTAATTTAAGATCTTGCAGAGAAAATAAGTGTATTTTGTATCTTGTCTTGGATCTAGAAACATCCTCTCACCAGCACCTGTATTTGCCTTGCTCTGCACGTAAGACTTGGATCATAGTATTTCTCTCAGAGATAGATAGGAATATAGTAAGATCAGTCTAGATGTTTTCTGTATTTATGTGAGACTGTCTTGCAATGTTTTTTTTTAAGTATTTTCTGTGATTCTCAACTCTGTTGTCACTGTATTGGGTTATTGAATATTGTGTTCTGTTATTATTTATGATTAAATATATTTAAACCTTTTAATTTTGGCTGGTTTGTGTAGAGATATTTAAGCTCTTAGAATACTTGCATGTATTTGGTTTCACTGTACATGCCACTTTTAAATAGCCTTAAAGTCTTGGACACACTTACCATTTGGATAATAGTAACAACATTACACAGTAGAATTGGTCACCCATTTGTAAGGGTCTTTTAGAAGCTGATAAGGGAGTTGGTGGCAGTGATTTCTACTTTATAGTTTGGGCAGAAGGGGGAATAGCTAGTAAGCCATTGCCAGCCTTCCCCAGGAGTGTCTGTGTATTTGTATATAAATCAAATCTCAAAAGGTGTGTGTGTCAGCTACTTGGGTAGGGACACAAAGCACTGGTTGGACAGAGAGGGTGGTGGAGGTTTTAGTTTGACCACTCGGCTGAGATCTGAACCCTATTGCTGTGCCAGTGGGGAGTCTTATTGGGTATCTGGAAAGAGAGAGAGGGGGAAAAACCAACTCCAGACTGACTGTAATCTCTGTATGCTGTTAAAGGAAATTGTACTTTACTGTGTGTGCAGTTGTCATCCTTCCAATGTGCACATCCCTCACTGGTGTTAGTGGTGAGGATTGAGGCTCCTTGTTTACTGGGTCAGTGCAGGAGCATCACATATTTTTTTGGCAGCGGTGGGATAGTCACATCAAATATTAATTGGTTGATAGTGATGAGTTAGCTAGATCACATATTAATTGTCTTGTAGTGGTGTGGATATTGAATTCCTGCAGCCTGTGTACAGTGATCACTGATGGTGTTTTTGTTCTCTAACGCAGCCACACAGTGAGCATTCAAAGTTTATATCACTACTGTTTTATTACTTTTGTTAGCTTAATCAGGGAGAGCAGGCAAGCATGTCAGCAGAGGAGTATGCCAAGCTGACAAGGAGCCAGTTGGCTGAAATGTGCCAGGCTAAAGGACTGGTGCATGAAAACCTAACTAAAGCAGACATGATTGCAGCTTTAGTCACAGCTGCATCAGAGAATAGCAACCAGGAGGATGATCGGACTAACTGTGGAGATGTACAACTTCCAGAGAATGGACAGCTCAACCTTTCCACAGAGGACTTAAAAAATCTGTCTAGAGTTAGAGACTTAAGCTCGAGGCCATGCATTTGGAAATAGCAGCAGAGAGAATGAGGCATCTAGAGACTGAGGAAAATGAGAAATGCCTACACCTAAAGTGGAGGAGAAGGAGAGGCAGAGGCAACATGAAAAGGAGATGCTCACTCTTCGCCAGAGTCATGGAGATAATGGGGAGGAGAGTAACCAAACCCCAGACACAACAAAGGTCAGTAAATTTCTTCCACAATTTACAGATGGGGATAATTTTGACACCTAGTGCTGCTCATGGGTCCAAAGGAACCCATGGTGGGCTGTCCAGACTGCTCCAACAGAATCTACCTGTGGCAGGGGAAGACAGTAGTCCAGGTACATGTCCCGGACCTAGAGTTAAATGTTTTAAATGCAACCAGTGGGGCCATGTAGCATATAGATATCCACGGAGGCAAGGTGTGGAACAAAAGCTGAGAGAGCCAGTAAGTGGGAATGACAAAAATGCCAACAGTAGGTTGTCTTGAGACAACAAGGGTACCAAACTACCATTCAGCAGATGTTCTGATGGGGAAGGATTTTGATAATGCAGTACCATGTGTGTCTGCAGTTACACGCAGTCAGGCTTGGAGACAAGCATGTGAGTCTGCTAGCTTGGGGTGACCCAGACAGACAGCACACTTGCAGCTAGGACTGGTGAGGTGGTTATTTCAGTGAGGGAACTATCATGTAGCAGTGAGACTAAAGGTGACCACAGCTGCTTGTGGGTACTGATGCTCCCTTGGATAGAGTGACAGGAAGGGCAGAGGTGAGTAGTAGTAGCCAGGCTGACAGTGAGGCACTGCTGTCAGAGGATACCAGACTTCTGTGGAAGTGGAGCTGGGAAGGATTACAAAGAGACAGTTGAGATGGGCTCAGCCCTCAGACCCTACATTACAAGGCCTGAGAGAGGTAGCTAGTGAGGCACCTAATTCTCAAGGGAAGAGGGAATCTGTATACTGGGACAAAGGGTTACTGTATAGAGAGTGGACCCCTAAGGGAGGGCTAGAGGGTGAGAGAATACAGCATTTGGTAGGGCTCAGAGCTTACCGTCTTGTACTTCTAGCCATAGCCCATGATATTTGCAGGTCATATGGGCATAAAACGTACAAAGAGACGCATTATGCAGAACTTTTATTGGCCTGGGATTTCCAGAAATATAACAAGGTACTGCAGGACTTGTGAGCAATGCCAAAAGGTACACAAGACAGGAGACGAGGTGAAAGTTCCTTTGATGCCTTTGCCTGTGATTCAGGGGCCATTTCAGAGGGTAGCTATGGATATTGTGGGGCTTCTGAGTACAACAAGTTCCACAGGTAAAAGGTATGTCCTAGTGGTAGTAGATTATGCTACAAGATATGATGAGGCAGTGGTTCTGTCCTCCATCGAGGCAAAAAAAGGTGGCAAATGCTTTCTTAGAGATTTTCAGCAGGGTAGGTTTCCCAAAAGAAATACTGACTGACAGAGCTGCCAATTTCATGTCAGATCTGCTGACTTGTCTGTGGAAGTACTGTAGGGTGAAGCACCTAAAGACCACCCCTACCATCCCCAGACTAACGGTCATGTTGAGAGGTTAAACTCTACACTCAAGACGATGCTATGGGCATTTGCAGACCAGTTTAAAAGGGAGTGGAGCAAATATTTTCCCCATCTGTTGTTTGCTTACAGAGAGGTTCTGCAGGAATCCATAGGTTTTTCACACTTTGAGTTGCTGTATGGACATATGGTGAGGGGACCTCTAGATTTAATTTGAGATGAGTGGAAGGGTGAGTATGAAGCCCACAAGGAGTCTGTTGTGTCATATGTCCTAAACCTCAGAACAAGGCTCAGGGAACTCATGGGCTTGGCCCAGGAGAACCTGACAGAAGCCCAACAGCAGAAAAAGGTCTGGTATGACAGGAATGCTCAAGATAGAGAGTATGATGTAGGGCAGCAGGTAATGGTTCTCATTCCTGTCAGACACAACAAGCTGCAGGCAGCTTGGGAGGGACCCTACAAGGTGGTAAGGAAGGTCAGTAATGTTCACTGCACGGTAGACCTGTTAGACAGGAGATAGGAGCACAAATTATACCATGTTAACATGATGAAACCTTACCATGATAGGGAGGTCCTTGTGCTAAATATTTGCAGTGGATTGCAAGAAGAGTCTGAGGGGGATCTGGTGACCAATCTCCTCAGTGAGGCTCAGACTGACACCTCAGTGGAAGGGGTAGCAGTGTCCCCCAGGTTCAGGAAATCCGAGCAGTGTTACAGGAGTTTGGGGACATGTTCACTGGGAAGCCAGGGTGCACCCACCTGGTGCAGCACTATGTGGATACAGGACCCTAAAAGCCTTAATAAGCAGGCCCCTTATAGGGTGTCTGAGAGAGTCAAACGGACTCTGAGGGAGGAGATACAGAAAATGTTGAAATTAGGAGTAATTCAGGAGTCCAGCAGTTCCTGAGCCTCCCCAGTGGTGCTGGTACCAAAGAAGGATGGCAGCACCAGATTCTGTGTGGACTACAAGAAATTAAAGTCACACAGAGTCCGATGTTTACCCCATGCCTAGGACAAATGACTCCCTTGATCAGCAGGGTGGGGCTAAGTATCCTTTTTTTTTTATTTTATTTTACATTTGTTGACCGGGCTAGTCCAGCTGGATATATGTCCATTTTCAGTGGAGGCCCGGGGAGAAAAGCTCCAACGAAATTTACAAATTATGCACAGTAATCCTACCAACATTGATCTTACTAAGGGTTACTGGCAGGTTCCCTTAGCTCCCAGTGCTAGTGAGAGGTCAGCCTCTGTGACTCCTTTTGGCTTATATGAGTTCACAAAGATGCCCTTTGGGAAGAAAAGTGTCCCCCGCCACTTTCCAGAGCCTGGTAGATCATATCCTAGCAGGAGCAGGAGATTTTACCCTTGCTTACCTAGATGATACTGCCATCTACAGCCATTCCTGTCAAGAGCACCTTCAGCATGTCAGGGAGGTACGGAGCAGACTATAGAAGGCAGGGTTGACCATTAAGCCCAGCAAATGTCAGGTGGGTATGGCAGAAGTCTCCTACACAGGACATAGAGTGGGGAGAGGTAAGTTCAGGCCAGAACCTGACAAAGTGGAAGCCATTCAGGCATGGCTTGCACCTGTTACCAAAAAGCAGGTGAAGGCATTTTTAGGGACAGCAGAGTACTACAGAATGTTCATCCCTAATTATAGTACCATAGCTGCTCCCTGTGCAGACCTGACAAGGAAAGATAGGCCAGATAAGGTAATGTGGACCCCAGCATGTGAGCAGGCATTCCAGAAGCTTAAATGAGCTTTGGGAGGAGCCCCTGTGTTAGCCAGTCCAGATTACAGCAAATAATTTGCTATGCAGGTGGATACTTCAAACTATGGGGTAGGGGCTGTACTTAGGCAAATTTCTTCAGAGGAAAAAGAGGATTCAGTGGTTTATCTCAGTCATAGGCTCCATCCCAGGGAGGAATGCTATGTAGCTGTAGAAAGGGAATGTCTAGCCATAGTGTGGGCACTGCAGAAACTTCAGCCTTATCTGTATGGAAGGAAATTCACTGTAGTTAGAAACCACAATCCCCTAACATGGCTACATTGAGCCAGCCAGCAAAATGCAAAGTTACTTAGATGGAGCCTAGGATTGCAAGCATATGATATGACAATGCAGCATCACAGTGGGGTTAGCAATGCAACACAGATTGGCTCTCAAGACAGGGAATGGGGTAAGGTATTCCCAGGTAGGCTCAACCCCTGTCAAGCAATGTTTCTCAAGGGTCACTTGAAAAACTAGCTTGAGTTTTCTTGGGGGGTGGGGGGGGTGTGAAGGCTGCCAGCCCAGCTAGCTAGAATTTTGTAAATAATTCTATGTCATTGTAAATATTAATGTGATCCATAGGCTTGTCTACAAATGTAAGTAACCTGTATGTTATGTGCTGAGCTTCAAAAATGTTACCACAGTGCATCCTGCTGTAAAGGAGCAGAAATGTATATGGACTATATGCCTGTGCAAATGTATGTTTTCATAGTAGAAATTGGGACATACAGAGTTAACTTGCAAATTCTGAGAAAATAAGTAGAGTTTTACGACCGTTTCCCACAGCTAGAAGACAGAATGTCTACAGCTAGAGTTTCTGTTGTCTTGAGACAGAGATAATTAATAGGTTTCACATGTACAGTGTTTTTGTATTGCTCTGTGGCTTCCCAGCAGCTGCACATCTGAGAGATAAGTATTTTTCACAGACACATGTTAAATGTTAAGTTCCTGTTAGCCTGGGAAGTAATACAGAGGTGAAAAGAATGATGTAATCTGAGATAACCCAGCAGAAGTGTGTGATAGTAATTTAAGAACTATCTATCAGAGAAAGTCAGTGCATTTTGTATCTTGTGTTGGATCTAGAAACGCCCTCTCACCAGCACTTGTATTTGGCTTGCTCTGTAAGTAAGACTTGGATCTAGAAACGCCCTCTCACCAGCACTTGTATTTGCCTTGCTCTGTAAGTAAGACTTGGATCATAGTATTTATCTTAGAGATAGACTGGAATATAATAAGATCAGTCCAGATGTTTTCTGTATTTATGTGAGACTGCCCTGCAATGTTGTTTTAAAGAGAGAGAGAGAGAGAGAGAGAAAACAATAAATGCAAGCATTACATTTACATGTATCCTGTTTGTTACTAATGACATTAAAATAATAGTTAGGTTATTTCTAGTGCAGTGCATCTCTTATATCCAAAATCTGGCCTGTCAGATATTATACCTTTAAGTTCTGCTATGTCTTGTAAAATAAACCTGTTTATTTATAATCTGCCTAACCTTAGGAGTATTTTTATTATATGTCAGCATATACCTCACTTTCCATTTTCATAATTGTGGCTATTCTAAAAGTGAAACATCACGTGTATGTGAATATGTTGGCCAAGAATGGGCCTTTATGACCAGACCAGACTTTCACCATCTAAATGAGGTCACCAAGGTGATAAAACCTAGTCTACAACAGAATGTGAGGTGTATGCTGACATATAATCAAAATACTCCTAAGGTTAGCCAGATTATAAATAAACATTGGTTTATTTTACAACACATAGTAGAACTTAAAGGTATAATATCCAGTAGGCTAGATTTTGGATATAAGAGATGCACTGCACTTAAACAAACTCTTTGTTGTAAGGAACAACCTAAATATTATTTTAATGTCATTAGTAACAGGGTACATTTAAGTGTAATAGTTGCATGTATTGTAAGTATATATATATATATATATATATATATATATATACACACACACATACACACACGTGTATATATATATATATATATATATATATATGTATATATATATATATATATATATATAAATATATAAATATATATATATATATATATATATATATATATATATATATATATATATATATATACACACACACACACACACACACACACACACACACACACACACACAAAGCACTTTTAGACATCCTGTCACAGGGCTTGACTTTAGGCTACATACCTATGGAAACTGTAATACTCAGAATATTGTTTATATGGCTAGATGTGAGCTATGTGATGCCTACTATGTGGGTATGACGAATAGAAAATTAAAAGAAAGGATAGGTGACCATCTCTCAGAAATAAGACAAAAGGTTTTAAATAATGCTTTATGTAAACATATTTTGGATAAAGGTGATGCTCATTGTTTTAAGTTTTTCATATTGAAAGTAATTTATATGCCATTACGAGGTGGCTAAATAAAGTTATTGCCTGAAAATGAAGAGATGTGATGGATACTGAGAATGAAAGCACATATACCTCCTGGTTTGAATGGTGCTTTCACCTTAAAGCCATTTCTTAGAAATTTGCATGAGCAAGTTTAATTGCTTAATTGCTTAATTGGTTTTTAGACGTGGCTTTTTAGAGTTTTAAATATAAGATCAGTTTGTAAGTTTAATATTGCCTGAGGAAGCCTTTTGACGAAAGTTTTATGCTTGAACAATAAATTGACAGGTTTACTGTGTTCCTAGCATCTTTGTTTTTTACTTTTGATGTTGTACTTTTCGAGCTTCTGGATCTATGACTGCCCACTTTTGTTTCTGTCTTTGTCTTTGAATATCAGTGGATGGTCGCCACGGATAAGACACGTCTTAGAGTTTTATCTGTTACCCTTCCTTCAACCAGTAATATGGCTCTAATAGCAGCATGGAGTATCAGTGACATTGTGGATGTATCCATTAATCCCCCTCTTCAATTAACTGAAGGTTTGGTGTCTATTGCTGGTACTAGACAAGATAAGGACTTACTTTCTGGATATAAGAAAAAGCTGCATGATTTTGAGGTAACTGTCATGAATTATAAGCTCTTGCAATGGCAGTGCTTAAGTTTTGTGGCATATTTGCATCATAAGGTGGTCCCTCGAGGTCTTCGGATACTAAAAATGCCTACTGACAGGGATTAGTACCCTGACTTACTTAGGAGATGGCAACTCATTAATCTCAGCTCCTTCTTTTGTTGTATGGAGCTTATGAACGCTTACTTTCAGCCTGTTGAATTAGAACCCCACGAAGCAGTTGAGAGTTTTTATACTAACCTTGTTGCCAGTATAGAAATAAATGAACACTCTAAATTGTTCAATGAAATGCTTGAACATTTAACTGCTTTTGAAAAGTGTTTGATTGAGTTTAAGAAAAAGAAGCTCTGCCGAGATCTTAATGATTTCCAAAAAGGGAATGTTTTTGTTTGGCCAAGGGATAGCTCGGCGACCAATTAGGAACAGCTGCAAGAAGATATACTACATATATTAAGTCATATCCCAGGCAGGTATGACCCTAACCCTGAGTAGCATCCTGCTATCACCCAGAATGATACCACAGTACAAGGACAAAATGATTGACTTCAACAATTTTCTAAGCTTCTGGTGTCATTCTAAGGGGATCCAGTATTTGTCTGCCTGGGACGACATGATTGACAGACCACGATGCTTTGCCAGAGATGGCCTGCACCTGTCGCCCTTAGGATTCCGAATACTGGCTAAGGCTCTTGCCACCCCTATAGTGCCTTTTTTAGGCAAAGTTCAAATGACAAAGTCACCACCGTAACAGGTACAAGCAAGCAAAATCTGAGGGTAATGCTACTCAATGCTAGAAGTCTAAACTTCAAAATGCACTCACTCGAGGCACTCCTTAAAATGGAGAACATTGACATCTGTGCAGTGACAGAGACCTGGTTCAAAGCTCCAGAGAGCACCCCTGCATTACCAGGCTACAATTCATACCACACCTTTTGGCCACCTAACCCAGAATGAAGCACTAAAGGCAGAGGCGTGTCCATATTCATTAAGGATATCCACACCTCCAGGCTAGTTGCACAGCATAATGCATCCAAGATTATTCAAGTGCAACTAACTCTGGGCAAGACCGCAATCCAAATTGTAGCTTGCTACAGACCCCCCACCATGCCCCAGGATTCCCACTCCTCATTTCTTGATACACTGGAAAGTATTAGGGTACAACCCAACACCCTAATAATGGGCAATTTCAACTACCCCACCAATAACTGGGAAAACTACTCATTTACCAACTCTTTTGCTCAACGTTTTCTAGAATTCATAAATTCCAACGCCTTGGATCAACTTATTCACACCCCCACCAGGGGCAGCAATACCCTAGACCTAGTCATTTCCAACATGGGAAACCGGTGTTCCACACCAGAGGTCAATTCCTCGTTAGTCAGATCCGACCACAAGCTAATCAGCCTAGACATCCACATCCCACCCCCACCCGCAATTAGGGAAACCATCATAAAAAACTTCTCCAAAGCCAACTTCACACTTCTTAAGACAGAAGTGGCAAACTTCACGACACCCATGCAGATGGACAATAGAGATATCACTGCTGAATCCTACACAAATGCACTTTATAAGCACTTACACGAGTGCATGGATCATGCTATCCCTAATAGAACCAAGATGTTATCCTCCAAGAAAAGGAAGCCAATCTGGTGGTCCTCTGCCATAAACAAACTCTACAACAGAAGAAAGAAACTGTTGCAAAAAAGAATAAAATCCCATGACTGGAGGAACTTCCTGGTCAACCTTAGTAAGAAGCTGAGATCCCTCATAAAATCCTCCAAAGCTAGTTACGAAAACAAAATTGCCACTGACTCTAAAAACAACCACAAAGCATTCTATAGCTATGTCAAGAATCTCAATGGGAACACTCAGATCTGCTCTGAGTTACAGCACAATGGCACTAAATATACAGAACCAACTGATATTGCCAACATCCTAGCAGATAGGTTCAGTGCTAACTTTACCCCCCTCTCACCCCCTAGAGGGCCCATCTCTATACCGGAAGAATGCAAAGTTCCTATAATCACGGCTGTACAGGTAAAAAACACACTCTCCAAAGCCAAGAACACAGCATCCATGGGACCTGACAATATCCCAGGCTGCGTTCTACACGAACTACAGAATGAACTGGCACCCTACCTAAGTACCATGTTCTATCATAGCCTCACCTCAGGCTTTGTACCCACTGAATGGCACACCACGATGGTTATCCCACTCCACAAAGGTGGAGCCATGACGGACCCCGGGAACTACCGCCCCATTAGCCTGACGAGCCTGGTCTGCAAGGCCATGGAATGTATCATCATGGAACTCATAAACAAAGACATTGGTAATCTCCAAACTCTGGACCCTACCCAGTTTGGATTTGTAAAAGGCAGATCATGTCTCCTAAACCTGATTGACTTCTTTGAAGCAGTCACCAAAGCCATAGATGAGGGTAAAATGGTTCACACAGCTTATCTAGATCTCGCCAAGGCTTTCAACACCATCCCCCACTCTGGAATTATAGATAAGCTCACTAAACTAGGTATAAATCCCTATGTCACAAGATGGGTTGCCAACTGGCTCACGGACAGAACCTACACTGTGAAAGTAGCAGATTCCAAATCCGACTTCAGCCCAGTGACAAGTGGAGTACCACAGGGTTCAGTCCTGGGTCCTCTCCTATTTGGTATCTGCTTCTCTGAATTGCAGCTAACACAGAAGGTCTTTGGCTAACAAAGTTTGCAGATGACTGCAAACTAGGAGCCATAATCGAAACTCCTAATGATGTGGACAAACTACAAAAGGGCCTCACTGAGACAGATACCTGGTGTCAAAGCCATGGCCTGAAGCTCAATGCCATAAAGTGTATTGTCATCCCCTTTGGTAAAACTCTGTACCCATGAACTACTACATAGCTGGTAGTCTACTTAATGCTGAAAATGTGATAAGAGACCTTGGGACACAGGTGGACAGTAGTCTCTCCTTTGATAATCACATCGCCACAGTGGTCAGGAAATCCTTCTACGTGGCTCATCTCATCACAAAAGGATTCTCATCCAGAAAAAAAGAGGTCATTGTTCCCCTCTACTCATCACTCATTAGACCCATTATAGAGTACAATGCCCCTTTTGGTATGTACCTCACAAGACATCTACAACAACTAGAAAGACCACAGAAATACCTCACAAAGAGGATTACTGGCCTCAAACAGATGCCCTACGCAGACCGTCTCAAAAAACTACAGCTTTACTCCATCACATATCGCCTACTCAGGGGTGATCTCTGCCTAACATACAAAGCTATGTCAAACCCAGAGCTGTTGGACATGCTCCACTTAAAGAAATCCCAATCTCTCCGAGCTACACGCTCTAGGGACATAAACCTTGTCACCACAATAAACAGAACATGCTGGAGGGATAGATTCCTGTCCCAGAGACTTCCCATACTCTGGAAAAGACTACCTATCTATATCAAACAGAGCTCCTCATTAGCACTCTTCAAGAAAAATCTTGATGATTGGATGGGAAATGGGAAATTCACCCCAGGGATCACTTCTGTGGCTCTGCTCGACAGGGGCACAGGAAAATAATTTTCTTGGGTGGCGAAAGCCAGGGTACATTTTTTGGCTAGGCTTATATAGGCCCTAGGGCCAATAGCCTAGTACCTACCTATGAACCTACAAAGCAATCAAATGGAGCTGGAGGTACTCACACAGGCTAATATACAGCCATTGGAAGGCTCCTCATCACCAAATTCACATTCTAAACATAAAACTACTCCTCAAACATCATGTTTAAATGATTTACTGACTATTACTCATTTGTATGATTCTTCTGACCCTCTTGTTGTTGTGGATGCCACTCAAATACAAGCATTAGACCCTGTGGATTTTCCCTTACTGTTAGAGCAGCCATTGCTGATGAAGAAACCAAGGGCGAGAATGAGGAGCTTAAGGAACAGCAGCACTGCAAAGGAGTCCGTGAAGCGGTCCATGATGAGGAGCTAGACAAAGAGATGAGACAGGTATTTAACCTGTTTAGCTACACTTTAAATGAACATGAGCTATTTGTTTTAAGTAGAGGATTAACTTTTGTGCCATCTCAGTTTGTAGATATTTCTGTTACACTACTGGAATTAAAACAATTTGCCAGGAATTTGAATTTAAAAATATTTTTTGATGTTGACAATGATTTCACTGCTGATCTATTGAAATGCTCTTAACACTTGCATGCCACCTAGTAATACTCTTTTACATATATTTGAGAAAGCAGTTGAATGTGATATTTACAAGTTATATAGCACAAGGCAACAACGTATTTTTTGTAACTTGAGTTTAAAACAGTTTAAACTTTGGTAAAGAATACTGATATTGTCATTAAAAATGCAGATAAGGGTGGGGGTGTGCTTGTCATGGATCTGGTAAAGAATACTGATATTGTCATTAAAAATGCAGATAAGGGTGGGGCTGTGCTTGTCATGGATAGTAAGTATTACTGTGATAACATGCAAGTGTTGTTAAGTACAGATGAATATAAATGTATAAATAGAAGGGAAGCTAATGTTATTGCTTTGCATGTTAAACAGGTGATCTGTACTATGTATAATTCAGGAAATATCAGTAAATATCCAGTTATTTTACCACTAGGGCATTCAAACTCCCTATGATCTATGGCATTCCTAAAATACATAAAAGCTTGGTGGACCTACCAATGAGACCCATAGTATCTGCCAGAGGATGGGTTACTGAACCCCTGTCGAAGTACTTAGAAAAACAAGAACTTGGCTTGAGAAGACAGTTGTTATAGTAAAGGATACAACTACATTTTTACAGCAGTTATATGACTGGTGTCAAGGTAGAATAGGAATTGAATTGTATTTTTTCACCTTAGATGTAGACTCTCTTTTTACAGTTATACCACATGAAGTTGGCTTAAATAGTATGTTTTTTTCCTGAATAAGTTTTCAGATTATCCACCTGACCAAGTAGAATTGATATGTGAGCTTTTACAGTTGGTATTAGAAAACAATGTTTTTATCTTCCAACAAAATGTCTACCATCAAGTATGAGGTGTAGCAATGGGTACCCCCATTGCGAACACTTAAGCCAATATAGTTATGTATGTATGGGAAGAGAAATACATATTGTCGGCCCATAATCAGTTTCTGGGACAGAGATTTGTGGACAATCTTTTTCTGGTTCGGAATGGAAGTCATGCATTATCTGAGGATTTTTTCTCATATATATCTAATACCACCACTTTTTTGAATTTCAAATATGAAAGAAATGAAATGTTTGAGAACGGTGGGTCTACGGATTCCTGAGACGCAAAAGAACCACCAACAAGAACCAAACCATAAACAATTTGGCTATAAAATTGCACACCAACCACCAAGTTGGCTTTAAAATCTTCTTTTAATACTCTTTGTTAAGCTCTTTCACCCACAAGGATGTGGGCTTCATCAGAACAGCTCAATGCAAAACTGTTGCAGTTTAAATACTGCTTTTGGCACCAATTCAAGATATTTTTAAAGTGACAAGTGAGCCAAATTTTCTTACATAAAAAGATTCATACAGTTCATTCAAATATTATTTCAAATACATATATGCAATTCATTGTTCAAAATGAACATCCTCTATGACCATTAAAATATAAAAATGTAAAAATATGAGCAAACATTTAAAACTAATAAAAATGAATTACTACCAATATTACACTCAAATAGTTACTAATACATTGTGTTAACATTCTAATTTTTCTCACACAATGATAATTTACTCCCCTATAATAATCATGACAGATATTACAATTAAAATTAAAATTAGAAATAATAGAAAATACAATAGAGTAACAACCTTACTGTAGCTGTATGACAAGAATAATTGTGTGACAGCAATTATCCTTTAAACATGTTTTATATGTCATTGACAGAGTTGTGTTTGTATTCAATAATTGAAGTTGCAAAACTTACTTGATGGTTAATAAAGGTTTGACAGTTGTATAATCATTAAGCCCCGATGGGGTCGAGGCATCAGTGAATAATTGCTACCATAATTCTTTGTAAGCCAAAATGGCCTTAATATTACCCCTCTGGGGTCTGTAACAATATTTTCCAAAATGGCAAATTTAAAACAGTGCCCTTCCCCATACTTCTCTATATGTCTATGTAGGGCATTGTTTATATCCTTTCTCTTGATACTATATAGGTGAGCATAAATACGTTTTTTGAAATTTCTTTCAGTCTTCCCTATATATTATCCTGGACCTGTCAAACATTTTACCAGGTATATGACAAATTTAGAATTGCAATTGCCTTGTTTGAATCTTATCCTGGTCCTGTTAACA
Source organism: Protopterus annectens (assembly GCF_019279795.1). NCBI lineage: Eukaryota > Metazoa > Chordata > Ceratodontiformes > Protopteridae > Protopterus > Protopterus annectens. The sequence continues at coordinate 1,719,196,882 of NC_056732.1, read as the reverse complement.
TTATTCAAAATAGTCCCTTCCTCTTCATTTATTGCCTGACATTGATTGCAACTACCACATTTCTTTGTGTGCTTCTTAGCACTGTCTATTCCATTACCTATTGTCCCTCTTTCCAAATACATCTTTATGTTACAACCCATTTTATACACAAATGAGGGTTTGGGACCTATAATTTTTGCTATGTCTTGATCAACCATCATGACATTCCAATTGGAGGTCATGATATTCTTTATTTTGTTCGTGTGTGGACTATATTCCAATACACATACTCAATTTAAATCCCTATCTGTACCTACATGATTGGAACTGTCCCGTTCCATCATAGTAGTAGTCCTTTCCTTACCATTAGCACCTAATAATGGGGTGTATTTATATCCCCATTCCTTGATAATATAATTCCTCACATCCTTCATCATGTTCTTATTATAACCCCTTTCTTTAAACAATTCAGTGATGAAATCCATTTCTTCTACCATCTCTGTGTATTCCGAAGTCATTCTTATGGCTCTTAATACATTGTCCTTTATAAATGTTATATAACAATTTCCTGGGGTGATTGCTGGTATATTCCAGATATCCATTAGAAAATGTGCTTTTTCTATATATGCAGGACTTAAAACACTTGTCCCCATTAGATATATAGGTGTCCAAATAGGCTATACCTTCACTGCTGCTAGATGAAGTAAATCTAAGAAATTCGCTACTTTGTGAGGTGTATGCTGACATATAATAAAAATACTCCTAAGGTTAGGCAGATTATAAATAAACATTGGTTTATTTTACAAGACATAGTAGAACTTAAAGTTATGATATCCAATAGGCCAGATTTCGGATATAAGAGATGCACTGCACTTAAACAAACTGTTTGTTATAAGGAACAACCTAAATATTATTTTAATGCCCTTGGTAACAAAAAGGGTACATTTAAATGTAATGATTGCACGTACTGTAAGTTTATATATATATATATATATATATATATATATATATATATATATATATATATATATATACACAAAACACTTTTAGACATCCTGTTACAGAACTTGACTTCAGGCTATATGCCCATGGAAACTGTAATGCTCAGAATATTGTTTATATGGCTAGATGTGACCTATGTGATGCCTACTATGCGGATATGATGAACAAAAAATTAAAAGAAAGGATAGGTGACCATCTCTCAGAAATAACATGAAAGGTTTTAACTAATGTTTACATTTTGGATAAAAGTGATGCTCATTGTTTTAAGTTTTTCATATTGAAAGTAATTTATATGCCATTACGAGGTGGCTAAATAAAGTTATTGACTGAAAATGAAGAGATGTGATGGATACTGAGAATGAAAGCACATATACCTCCTGGTTTGAATGGTGCTTTCACCTTAAAGCCATTTCTTAGATATTTGCATGAGCAAGTTTAATTGCTTAATTGGTTTTTAAACGTGACATTTTCAGTTTTAAATATAAGTTCAGTTTGTAAGTTTAATATTGTCTGAGGAAGCCTTTTGGCAAAAGTTTTATACTTGCACAATAAACTGACGGTTTTACCATGTTTCCAGCATCTTTGTTTTTTACTTTTGAAGTTATGCTTTTTGAGGTTCTGGATCTATGACTATCCACTGTTGTGTTTGTCATAGGAAATAGTTACTGACGTCTGAGTGGAGTAAAAAGCAATCATGGCTTAAAACATGATGCAAATGAGGCTAGGAAAGTCATCATTGTTTTAAATTGTAGCCACAGTTAAATCAGTAGCAAATGAGAAGAAACAAAGGCAGTAAAAGGGAAGAATTATGTTGTTATTTATTAGCTGGAGTTAGAATCTAAGCAGGTAAAAAAGAATAAGCTGTTATAGGTTTGAATTATTTAAAACTGCAAAGTTTTTGTGTTTACAGTAAAAAACAAGTGAAGTGTTCAAATTATGTAAATCAGAAGTTTCAGGGTTCAATTCCTGGTTAACCAATGACTACTAATGTGTTCTAAGGGTAGTACTACGCCATTTGCCCTTGTGGCCCATTTTAAACATAGCTAATTACCCCATGTGAGACTTGAACCTTGCACCTTGTGTCCGTAAGTTAAACACCTTGACCATTATGCTAACCTTCCTCCTAATTTGAGATACAAGGAATTAGGTGTGTAGTAGTATATAGTAAGTTCCAGTAAATGTATTTATTGTGTCAGGGAACAACAAACAATGTACTTATGCTTATTTTATGGTTTGTGAGGAACACTTAACACAAAGTTTGCACAAGTATTTCAACATTGGTAAAATTGTGGCTAGACATATGGAAAACCTCATTCATGCAGAGGGTGGTAGCCAATAATATTTAGTAGTTGCTTTAAACCATTGGTAACTAATCTATTGTGACTGTGTTCAGATAATCTAACCCTTATGCACATGTGTACTTGTCACAAAAAGTAATTTTCCTAAAATTACAGGAAAATAGATAAGATAATATTATACAAGCAGTTTTCATATTCAGATTTTTCCTGCACTAGCTTAATAACGTGTTATTTTTCTTTAAATCTGTTTGAGGAAATTATATGTAAAATACAACTACCTGATTGATTAGGGACAAAGGGAGAAAGGTTAACCTTGTTGCAAAAGGTTAGGAAAATAATAATAAATGCATTAAAAATCATGAGACAAAAGTGGTAGGACTACTTGTAAAGTTATATATGATGCATCAGACAGCATGAAAGATATTTCTGCCCCTGCATCCGGGAGTAGTTACTTGGGAACTGTGAGTCAGTTTTAGTGATTGTAATTTTATTTTAAACTGACACTAATAAAGGGATTAATTAGTTTATTAAAACAGATTTCATTGTTGTCTTCTTTTGAAGAAAATGTTATCAGCAATAAGCATTTGGCACAGAGGATTAAGGCAGTGAACTGCAGTTCCTCTGGTACAGGGTTTGAGTTCCTCAGTTCTCACTGGCACAGAGGATTAAGGCAGTGAACTGCAGTTCCTCTGGTACAGGGTTTGATTCCTCAGTTCTCATTAGACACAGAGGATTAAGGCAGTGAACTTCAGTTCCTCTGGTACAGGGTTTGAGTTCCTCAGTTCTCACTGGCACAGAGGATTAAGGCAGTGAACTGCAGTTCCTCTGGTACAGGGTTTGAATTCCTCAGTTCTCACTGGCACAGAGGATTAAGGCAGTGAACTGCAGTTCCTCTGGTACAGGGTTTGAGTTCCTCAGTTCTCATTAGACACAGAGGATTAAGACAGTGAACTGCAGTTCCTCTGGTACAGGGTTTGAGTTCCTCAGTTCTCATTAGACACAGAGGATTAAGGCAGTGAACGGCAGTTCCTCTGGTACAGGGTTTGAGTTCCTCAGTTCTCACTGGCGTAGAGGATTAAGGCAGTGAACTGCAGTTCTTCTGGTACAGGATGTAAAGATTGGGTGAAGATGGATGAAGGCTGCCAGCCTAGCCAGATAGAATTTTGGAGATAATTCTGTCATCTGTAAATATTAATGTAAACCACAGGCTTGTCGTCTTAAATGGTAAAAATACTGTTACATGTGGAACTGGAAAAAATGTAACAGAGCACTCTACTGACCAAGTAAAGCATGTTGTGACCCTTTGATGTTAAAACTCAGAGTCAGCAAGTCTAGAGTGAGGCATCCTGCCTATTGTCTTAAGGCCAGAGTTAATGGCCAGAATTTGCATGCATAAATGTCCTTTATTGCTCTGGTTTCTGCCCAGAGGTGAAGAATGTAAATGTAGTTTCTGTTAGCCTGGGAACCCAGGGAAGTGTGAAGAATGATGTAATGTGAACCAGGAATGTGATTTTAAAAACAGAAAGAATCAGAGATCACTAAGCATTTTTGTCTTGACCATCCAACTCACTAGCACTGTCTTGCTATATATATATATATATATATATATATATATATATATATATATATATATATATATATATATATATATATATATAAAAGTTTATCTTAGATTTGTGTTTTCTCTTAGAAATAGCTAGAAACTAGAAAGATTAGACTGTGTTTTTCTGTGATGTCAGAACTGAACTACTGAATTATTTTAAGTATTTCTCTGTGATCTCTGAACTCTTGATTAGCACTGTGTAGTAAAAAGTATTGTCTTGTGTTTTTATTATTTATAATTAAATATTTTTGAACCCTTTTAACTGTGGCTGTTTTTGTAGAGATCATTTAAGCTCTTTAAAGTACTTGCATGCCTTTGGTAAAATTGTACAAAGCCACTTCAATAGCTTTAGCCCTGTGCCATACTAATTGGATAATAATATTGCACCGTAATAATTGGACATCCTTTTAAGGGCCTTTGAGTAGCTGATAAGTATTAGTAGGTGGTGGCAACTCGTACTATCGTATAGTCTGGGAAAAAGAGGCACAGCTGGATAACCTGTGCCAGCCTTCCCCAAGAGTGTCTGTGTGGTTATATAAACTCTTCTCAATGTGTGTGTGTGTGTCAGCTACTTGGGCAGGGACACAAAGCAATGGTTGGACAGAGAGGGTGCTGGATGTTTTAGTTTGCCCACTAGGCTGAGATCTGAACCATATAGCTGTGCCAGTGGGGAGTCTTACTGAGGACCTGGAGAGCAAGGGAGCAACCAGCCCAGGACTGACTGTGATCTCTGTGTGCTGTTAAGGGAAATTGCACTTTACTGTGTGTATTTGTTATCCTTTCCTCCTATATGAGACACCCCTCACTGGTGTTAGTGGTGAGGATTGAGGCTTCTTGATTGCTGGGCCAGGGCATGGGCATCACATATTAATTGTTTGGTGGTGGTGGCATATCCACACCACATATTAATTGTTTGGCTGTGGTGGGATATCCACACCACATATTAATTGGTTGGCAAATACTAATTGGCTTGTAGTGGTGTGGGTAGAGTGAATTCCTCTAGCTTATGTACAGTGAGCTCTGAAGGTGTTTTATACTCTAAATCAGCCATGCAGTGAATACATGCAGTGAATACTCAAGTTCAGATCACAATTGTTTTATTTTGTTTGTTAGTTTAGTTAGTCAGGGTATGCAGGCAGCATGTCAGCAGAGGAGTATGGAAAGCTGACAAGGAGCCAGCTGGCTGAGATGTGCCAGGCTAGGGGACTGGTGCATGGAAACCTGACTAAGGCAGACCTGATTGCAGCCTTGGTTACAGCTGCATCAGGAAACAGCAACCAGGAGGACAATCAGACTGGCAGTGGAGATATAATACCCTTAGAGAATGGACAGCTCAACCTTTCTGCAGATTACTTAAAAATCCATCTGGAGCTAAAGAGACTTGTGTTGGAGGCCAGGCATTTGGAAACAGAATCAGCTGAGAGACTGAGGAGTCTACAGGCTGAGGAGAATGAGAAATTGCTATGCCTGAAAGCTGAGGAAAAGGAGCGACAGAAGAAGCATGAGAGGGAAATGCTGACTCTTCACCAGAGTCATGGAGGTAATGGGGAAGGGAGTAACTGGACCACAGAAGCACAAAAGGTCAGTAAATTTCTTCCGCAGTTTAAAGCGGGGGATCATTTTGATAGTTTCATTCATATGTTTGAGACGATATGCAAACAATATGGTGTTGACCAGAGGCTCTGGGTACGGTTCCTGACCCCCTTACTCCATGGTAAAGCTGCAACTGTTTTGTCAAAAATGTCTGATGTTGCATGTTTTGATTATACTGCTGTTAAAAATCACTTGTTAGAATTGTTTAAGCTAACACCTGAAATGTATAGGAAAATGTTTCGTGAGCATAGACACAAGGCAGATGAAAGTGTGTGTGAATATGTTGCTGGACTGAGCACTTATTTCCATAGGTGGGTGAGTGGATGTCAGGTCCCCACTTTTGAAGGGCTGGCAGACCTTTTGGTGAGGGAACAAGTCCTTAGCACTTTGCCTGAGGACATGAGGATCTGGTTAGCTGATAGACAATGTACCACTTCAGATGCGTTGGGGAAGAAGGGAGACCTATACCTGGCAAGCAGGGCAGCCCTGCACAGGAAAGGGACCCCAGTACTGCTCATGGGTCTAAAGGAACCCATGGTGCACAGCACAGACTGCCCCAACAGAATCTGCCAGTAGCAGGGGATGCCACTAGTCCAGGTACATGTCCAGGAGCTAGGGTTAAATGTTTTGAATGCAACCAGTGGGTCCATGTGGCATACAGGTGTCCATGGAGGCAAGGCGAGGAACAAAAGGTGAGGGAGCCAGTAAGTGGGAAAGACCAAATGCCAATAGTAGATTGTCTTGGGACAACAAGGGTACTAAGCTACCACCAGAGGTTATATCCTATTGTAGTGAATGGCAGAGAGGCCATTGCCAAAAGAGACATAGCCTCTGATATAACCATTGTAAAGCCTGCAGTGGTTACAGAGGAGCACTACTTGCCTGGTCAGTCTACTCCAGTCAGGGCTTTAGGAGGGATCCCATTCCAAATACCTTTGGCTAGGAATCACCTTGACTGGGAGGGTGGAAAAGGAAGCCAGCAAGTAGGTGTGTTTGAGGATATATCTGCAGATGACCTGATGGGGAATTATTTTGTTAGTGCAGTACCCTGTGCTTGTGCAGTTACACGCAGTCAGGCTTGAAGACAGTCAGGTAAGTCTGGCAGCCTGGGGACCCAGACAGACTGTGTACTTGCAGCCAGGACTGGTGAGGTGGTTACTTCAGGGAGGGGGCTACCCTGTGGCAGTGAGACTGAAGGTGAGCCACAGCTGCTTGTGGGTACTGATTGTCCCTTGAACAGAGTGACTGCAAAGGTAGAGTTGAGTACTAGTACCCAGGCTGACAGTGAGGCACCACTGTCAGAGGATGCCAGACTTCCTGTGGAAGGAGAGCTGGGAAGGGTTACAAGGAGAGAGTTGAGACAGGCTCAGCTCTCAGACCCTACATTGCAAGGCCTGAGGCAGGTAGCTAGGGAGGCACCTGATTCTCAAGGAAAGGGGGAATCTGTATACTGGGACAAAGGGTTACTATACTACCACCTGGTGCTTCTAGCCATAGGCCATGATATTCCCTTTGCAGGTCATATGGGCATAAAACGCACAATGAGGCATATTATGCAGAACTTCATTTGGACTAGAATTTCCAGAGATGTAACAGGGTACTGCATGACCTGTGAGCAATGCCAAAAGGTAGGCAAGCCAGGAGACAATGTGAGAGCTCCTTTGATGCTTTTGCCTGTGATTGAGGAGCCATTTCAGAGGGTAGCTATGGATATTGTGGGTCTTCTGAGTACCCCAAGTTCCACAGGGAAAAAGTATATCCTAGTGGTAGTGGATTTTGCTATACAATACCCTGAGGCGGTGGCTTTTTCCTCCATTGAGGCAGAGAAGGTGGCAAATGCATTGTTAGAGATTTTCAGCAGGGTAGGTTTCTCAAAAGAAATACTGAAAGAGGTGCCAATTTCATGTCAGACCTGCTGTGTGTCTGTGGAAGTCCTGTGGGGTGAAGCACATGAAGACCACCCCCTACCATCCCCAGACTAATGGTCTTGTTGAGAGGTTAAACTCTACAATCAAGTCCATGCTACAGGCATTTGCAGATCAGTTTAAAAGGGAGTGGGACAAATATTTGCCCCATCTGTTGTTTGCTTACAGAGTCGTCCCCCAGGAATCCACAGGTTTTTCACCCTTTGAGTTGCTGTATAGGCATAGGGTGAGGGGACCTCTAGATTTAATTCAAGATGAGTAGGAAGGTGAGTGTGATTCTCCCAAGGAGTCTGTTATGGAATACATCCTAAACCTCAGGACTAGGCTCAGGGAACTCATGGGCTTGGCCCCGGAGAACCAGGCAGAAGCCCAACAACAGAAAAAGGTGTGGTATGACAGGAATGCTCGAGCTAGAGAGTATGCTGTGGGGCAGCAGATAATGATTCTCATTCCTGTCAGACACAACAGCTGCAAGCAGCTTGAGAGGGATCCTACAAGGTGGTAAGAAAGGTAATTGATGTTAACTACATGGTGGAACTGCTAGGCAGAAGGCAGGGGCACAAATTGTACCATGTTAACACGATGAAACCTTACCATGATAAGGAGACCCTTGAGCTGAGCATTTGCAGTTGATTGCAGGAGGAGTCTGAGGAAGATCTGGGGACTGATCTCCTCAGTGAAGCTCAGGCTGACACCTCCGTGTAAGGGGTAGCAATGTCCCAGCAGCTATCTCCTACCCAGGTTTGAGAAATACGGGCAGTGTTGCAGGAATTTGGGGACATGTTCACTGGAAAACCAGGGTGCACTCACAAACAGACTCTGAGGGAGGAGGTACAGGAGATGCTGGAACTAGGGGTGATTCAAGAGTCCAACAGTCCCTGGGCATCCCCACTGGTGCCATTGCCAAAGAAGGATGGCAGCACCAAGTTCTGTGTGGACTACAGGAAATTAAATAGCCACACAGAGTCAAATGCTTACCCCATGCCCAGGACAGATGAGGCCCTAGAGCAGCTGGGTGGGGCTAAGTATCTTACAACCATTGATCTTACCAATGGTTACTGGGAGGTGCCATTGACTCCCAGTGCTAGAAAGAAGTCAACCTTTGTGACTCCTTTTGGCTTGTATGAGTTCACAAAGATGCTCTTTCGGAAGAAGAATACCCCAGCAACTTTCCAGAGGCTGGTAGATCATATCCTAGCAGGAGCAGGAGGGTTTGCCCTTGCTTGCCTAGATGATATTGCCAGCTACAGCCATTCCTGGCCAGAGTACCTTCAGCATGTTAAGGAGGTGCTGGGTAGACTACAGAGGGCAGGGTTGACCATTAAGCTGAGCAAATGTCAGGTGGGTATGGCAGAGGTCTCCTAACTAGGACATACAGTGGGGAGTGGTAAGATAAGGCCAGAGCCTGCCAAAGTGGAAGCCATTCAGGCATGGCCTGCACCTGTTACTAAAAAGCAGGTGAGCACATTTTTAGGGACAGCAGGGTACTACATATAGTTTGTCCCCAGTTAGAGTACTATAGTTGCTCCCCTCACAGACATGACAAGGAAGAACTGGCCTGATAAGGTAGTGTGGACCCCAGCATGTGAGCAGGCATTCCAGAAACGTAAAGAAGGTTTGGGAGGACCTTACAGCAAACAATGTGTTGTGCAGGTGGATGCTTTGAACCATGGAGTGGGGGCTGTACTTAGCCAGATTTCATCAGAGGGAGAAGAGCACAGAGTGGTTTATCTCAGTTGTAGGTTCCAACCCAGGGAGGGATGCTATGCAGCTGTAGAAAAGGAATGTCTGGCCATAGTGTGGGCACTGCAGAAACTTCAGCCTTATATGGAAGGAAATTCACTGTTATGACAGATCACAACCCCCTAATGTGGTTAAACAGAGCCAGCCAGCAAAATGCCAAGTTTCTACTATGGAGCCTGGGGTTGCAAGCATATGATATGTCCATCCAGCACCGCAGTGGGATTAGCAATGCCAATGCAGATGGGCTGTCAAGACAGGGAATGGGGTAAGGTATACCCAGATAGACCTAACTCCCTCAAACAGCATTTCTCAAGGGTCACTTAAAAAACTAGCTTGAGTTCTCCAAGGGGGGGGGGGGTATGTGAAGATTGGCTGAAGGCAGATGAAGGCTGCCAGCCTAGCCAGATAGAATTTTGGAGATAATTCTGCCATCTGTAAATATTAATGTAAACCACAGGCTTGTCGTCTTAAATGGTAAAAATACTGTTACATATGGAACTGGAAAAAATGTAACAACAGTGCACTCTACTGATCAAGTAAAGCATGTTGTGACCCTTTGATGTTAAAACTTGGAGTCAGCAAGTCTAGAGTGAGGCATCCTGCCTATTGTCTTAAGGCCAGAGTTAATGGCCAGAATTTGCATGCATAAATGTCATTTATTGCTCTGGTTTCTGCCCAGAGGTGAAGAATGTAAATGTAGTTTCTGTTAGCCTGGGAACCCAGGGAAGTGTGTAGAATGATGTAATGGGAACCTAGGGAAGTGTGAAGAATGATGTAATGTAAACCAGGAATATGATTTTAAAAATAGAAAGACTCAGGGAACACTAATTATTTTTGTCTTGACCATCCAACTCACTAGCACTGTCTTGCTCTATATGTAAGTTCATCTTAGACTTGTGTTTTCTCTTAGAAATAGCTAGAAACTAGAAAGATTAGACTGTGTTTTTCTGTGATGTCAGAACTGTACAACTGAATTATTTTAAGTATTTCTCTGTGATCTCTGAACTCTTGACTAGCATTGTGTAGTAAAAAGTAGTGTCTTGTTTTTATTATTTATTATTAAATATTTTAAACCCTTTCAACTGTGGCTGTTTTTGTAGAGATAATGTAAGCTCTTTAGAGTATTTGCATGTCTTTGGTAAAATTGCACAAAATAGCTTTAGAACTGGGCTATACTACCAATTGGATAATAATATTGTACAGTAATAATTGGACGCCCTTTTAAGGGCCTTTGAGTAGCTGGTAAATATTAGTGGGTGGTGGCAACTTGTACTATCATATAGTCTGGGAAAAGGGGGCACAGCTGGAGAACCTGTACCAGCCTTCCCCAGGAGTGTCTGTGTGGTTATATAAACTCTGCTCAAAGTGTGTGTGTGTGTGTGTGTGTGTGTGTGTGTGTGTGTGTGTGTGTGTGTGTGTGTGTGTGTGTGTGTGTGTGTGTGTCAGCTACTTGGGCAGGGACACGAAGCACTGGTTGGACAGAGAGGGTGGTGGAGGTTTTAGCTTGCCCACTAGGCTGAGATCTGGACCCTAGAGCTATGCCAGTGGGGAGTCTTATTCGGGACTTGAAGAGCAAGGGAGCAACCAGCCCCAAACTGACTTTGATCTCTGTGTACTCTTAAAGGAAATTGCACTTTACTTTCTTTATTTGTTATCCTTTCCTCCTATATGAGACGCCCTTCACTGTTGTTAGTGGTGAGGATTGAGGCTCCTTGATTGCTGGGCCAGGGCACGGGCGTCACACAGGGTTTAAGTTCTTTAGTTCTCATTTGACACAGAGGATTAAGGCAGTGAACTGCAGTTTTTCTGGTACAGGGTTTGAGTTCCTCAGTTCTCATTTGACACAGAGGATTAAGGCAGTGAACTGCTGTTCCTCTGGTACAGGGTTTGAGTTCCTCGGTTCTCATTTGCCTACTGCATGACCTTGACCAAGTCACTTAACCAGGCATTGCATTCAGATTGTTTCTGAAAAGGATCTTTGTATCAAGTGAATCTACCTGGTCAACAAATAGATGCTGGGGCACTACAAGAATTTGTTAGAATTCTATTAATAGGAAATGCAGTTGTTTTATATTTTCATTTAACAGTATGCATTGCATGTGCATATGACTCATGATATGTAGAATTTTTTTTACAATGTACACAAAATGTGTATATGATTTTTGCAATATGCACAACATGTGTATATAATTTTCATGAAATCCACAGCATGGGCATATGGCCAAACAGCTTTATAGCTCACAGTATTCAGACATCAGTTTAAAGGATAAGGTGACATGATCATTGTAACATGTCAGTTAAAATATATTTTTAGTACCTGAGGAAGCAAGCAGTGAAGGTTAATCTGATGTTATCATTTTCATTTGTTTCTCAAAAAATGGGTTTGGATCCAATACTTGGATCCAACTTGGCTACTTTCTTTAGATTCTAGGATTCAACTCTCAAGCTCCTCCCTTACACACAATGCCCCTGTCATTGAATTACCCCAGATCTTGTTTGCTGCTTTTCAAGATCTGATGGGATTGGAATTACTTAAGCTCCTTTTTTGGGTGTTAGTAAATAGATATTTTCCCTTTCCTCTCCTTTTTTCCCTTATATAATAATTATAGTATCTCCCTTCCCTCTTCAAAATTGGTTTAAACCCATTTGTTACCATTTTGTAGGTAAATCTCAACTTTCATTGTTGATGGTTTGTTTTCTTCTTTTACCTTGACTTAAGGTATTTCTCTACATAATCATTGTTGGTCTTTAGGGCTTTCTCCTTTTCCTACTTTCCTATATGCAAAAAAAAATTGTCTTTGTGTATGGAAATATTTGTTTTGCAGTATGGCTGATAAGCCTATTGGTTTCAAAAAGTGCACTTCCTGTTGGGATAAGATCCCCAACTCTGATGCCCACAGGGAGTGTGTGTATTGTCTGTGCCCAGCACACTTGGACACCACCTGTTCCATTTGTATGGCCTTTAATGCTAGGGCCATTAGCAACAAAAGAAACAAGTTGATTCTGAAATCCCTCCATTTGGCCTCTGTTTCTTCTGCAGGTACTTCTTCTTCAAGGGCTCAAACCCCTCTCTCAAAAATCTAAGGAGCCCATGGAACACAGAAAACGCTCAGGTGCTTGGTCTCCTTAATCCACACCTTCTTCTGAGCCTCACAAGAAGGTTTCTAAGAGTAAAGATTCCCTGCAGACTGTTCAGTCAGAGATGCTGGGTGAGCAAATTGGAGTAACTAGGGAAATTATTTTTTTAAATTATGATACAGAATTGGAATTGCCTAGACATAGTAAGCCCTTGCTGAGCCTAATTATGATGCCTGCCAAAAATGCAGTTACTAGAAAATGGAAATTAAAGTCTAAACCAACTTTACTAGAAGTAATGAAGATAGTAACAGTGATTAAACAACTGGAACTGGGATCTTTAGAAAGGGGTAGGAGCAAATTACATAGAAAAAATGGGAAATGAGGGATCAATACATGCAGTGGAGGAACAAGGTTTAAAAGAAGGCAGGATTTGAATGATCTATGTAATGGTTAGCAAACAATGACTGGATATGTTAAAAGTGATGTATAATGTTTGCAGCTACAATTGTGTTGGTATGGTTTGTAATGTATAATGTTTGCAAGTGAGATTGTATCACTATGGTTTATTTTCATTTATATAAATGTAATATGGCTATGTCATACATGATAATTTAATAAAGATGTTTCTTGTTTAAAAAAAAAAGGTTTCTAAGAGCTCAGATCTGAATTCTTCGGATCCAATGTCTACTGTTGCCAAATCTCCTTGGCTCCATGCTCCAGAATTTTCACTGGAAATGGTATCACCAAGGCAGAGGTCTCCTTTTCTTGAAGAGATAAAAAGTTGCCCAGGCCACCATCTACTTCTTTCTCTGTTAGGTTCTTTCAAAGTCTTTCCAAGTTGGAGGTAGGCAAGATGATGAGAAATTCCTCAGAATACAGATCCAGATGGGGGTCCTGTCAGTTCTGTCTCTCATCAGATCCATGAGCCTTAAGCCTTCTTTCCAGTCTGTGATTGCTCCTTCTCCAATCTGACCCACCATTTCAGAGCCCTCAGATCCGAGGTCTCTGAGAGTTGAACTGTTGGATCCAAACATTCTTCTACATTCCACTCTGATGACTTCCCTGATCTGATTAGCTCCTACTCCTTCAGAACACAATGGTTCTCAGAGCTGAAGTATTGGCATCTGATCCAAGGGGTTGACATAGACTCTGAAGCTTTTGGAGCCATTGCTTCTCCTCAGAGCTTTGGCATTGGACACCACTGCTTTGACTCCTCCCATGAAGTGATGAGTCAGGGATGGCCATGGATTGTCTGCTCCAAGAGTCTCAGCTCCATTAGGATTGCCCTCTGCTTCTCCTGATCCCTGTGCCTTTGACGCAGTGGAGAGGGTTTTCTCCCACCCCAGAGTAGTTTCAACTCTTGCTCCTTTAGATCTACTCCCTGCTTCTCTTCAGATCCTGTGTCTGAGTCTTCTCATCCTACACCACAGGGATAGCCAGGCCAGATCAGTTTCCAAGAGTTCCCATCAGGGAGCTCCCTGCTTCTTCTAACACCTCCCCAGAACATCCCACTGAGGAGGCTCTGTTGAAGAGGTCGTGCAAGAGGAGGCACTTAGATTCTTTGCAGGAATCCCTCACAGAAGTCACTGATTTTGATGATGGGGAAGGGTTCCCTAGAACTCTGCATGAAGATGTCTTTAGAGACATCTTGGAGATCCTACACCAGAAAGGTGTTTGGTCTTCCCAAACCCCTTCCCAGGAGGAATCAGTGTCCTTGGAAGCCACCTAGTCTGGACCATCTATGTCTTGGGTTACCCTACTTGCAGATGAGCTTATAGACCTTGTCTCCCACAGAGCATGGAAGGAACCAGACTCCAGAGAACCAATCTCCATATGTCCAGACAAGATTTTAAGTGCTCCTTCTGCCAGGCAACACTGGACCAAGGGAATCCCTGTAGATGCCATGGTTATTGTGGCAGCCACTAAGAAGGAGGTGGCTGAACTGATCTCCTCTGTCCATTCCCCTAATAGGGGGACTAGGGCATTGGACAGGTTTGGGATGTGAGAGTATGCATCAACATCCTTTGCCTTATGGTCTCTGCATTATTTGGCACATTTCATTAGGTTACAGAGGGGCATAGTCAAGGAACTCTCTAACCCTACCCATGGACCCATGTCTGCAGAGGAACAGAAGTCCTTCTCCTTATGACTGGCCACCCTGCAATTCATTACTAACATGTCCATGGGGATAATCTCACATGCAGCTGAAGGCTCCTCATGGGTTGAGCCTTTCAAGGCATCATTCATCAACACTTCTTTTGATGGATCTTCTTTGTTTGGACCAATAGTTAGAGACACTCTCCTACAGTGAGAAGGATGGAAAGACCTTGTCTGCCATGGAAATCTGCTTTTATACACCACAGCAATCTTTTTTCTAGAATCAATGCAGTGGTAAAAAGATGTGGTTCTGGATTCCAAGAGTAACATGGAGATTTTCCCCCAGAGGAAAAGGAGTAAATAGCTACAATGGAAGATGCCAGCCACACAGCAAAGGGGGTCCCCAGAATCAAGGATATCAAGATTCCTTCTCAAACAGATCCTTTCACCACTCCTGAAAGGTTGCCCAACTGTCCCTCTCTGGAGGCAGTCAGGGGGCACTTATCCTTGCACCCAAAAGCCAGAATGGCCATCACAAAAGAGGTACAAAGGATCAAATCCAGAGGTTATTTAATTCCCCTTTTATAAGTTCCCCAAAGGAAAAGAAAATGTCTTCCCAGTGTTTCACCCACTCAGAGGGAGTTAGCTCTAGAGATTCAAAAGCTGCTGGACAAAAGAGTCATCCATGAGGTCCTCCCAGACCGAAGAGGATCAGAAATTTACTCAAGGGTCTTTTGAGTGCTAAAGAAAATGTGGGACCTGAAACCCATTTTGGATCTCAGTTATCTAAACCATTTTGTAAAGAATTCCAAATTCTGGGTGGTCATGTTTCAGTCCATTCTGCCTCTCCTACAGAAGGATAACTGGATGTGCTCTCTCGATCTTCAAGATGCATACTATCACATCAAAGTGAACAGGCACTCTCAAAGATACCTATGCTTCCCAGTTCAAAGCCTTGCCCTTCAGTCTCACCACGGTCCCCAGGGTGTTCATCAAATGCATAGCAGTGGTAGCAGCTCATCTAAGAGTGCCCAGATTCAGATGACTGGCTCCTCACTGCATTGACTGGGCATCTTCTGGAAAGAGACAAAATTTACTTATTCCAACTATCTCACTCTCTGGGGATTGTGATCGACCTGGCCAAGTCACAACTTCAACCAGTTCAAATCTTGGAGTTTATAGGGGCTCATCTAGATGCAGTCAGTTGTCTAACTCTTCTGCCTCAAAACAGAGCACTTACTTTAAAATCACATGTCAGACAGATTCTTCTTATCTTTATCCTCCAGCAAGAATGGTACTCATAGCCCTTGGTTCGATGGCTGCTTCAATAACTTTAATACCCACTGCTCATCTTCATATGAGAATTCTTCAATGGACTCTAGCAGTGCAATGGTCCTTTCATCAACATCCCTTATGACATCCAATAAAATTTTCTCAGGTTTATAGAAAATCCCTGCTGTGGTGGATACACTCCAAAGAGATTTGTCAAGGACAGCCATTTATTCTTCCTCCCTTGAATGCCGTGTTGACCACAGATGCCTCCCAGTTGTGGTGGGTAGGCATTTCTTGGGACAGACCAAGGCAAGTGGTTCCCCAGGATAGACCAATTTGCATATAAATGTCCTAGAGATGAGAACTGTGCTTCTAGCATTGCAGGCTCTTCAGAGTTCTCTTCCACTAGGAATGATTGCTATTCAAAAGGACAGTATGTCAGTAGTCTGGTACACCAACAAACTGGGGAACCAGATCCTACCCCTTATGCCGAGAATCAATGAGAGATTGGCAGTGGGCAATCTCCTCCAACCGTTTTCTTGTTGCAACACACATACCGAAGAAGCACAATGTCTTGGCAGATAAGTTCAGCAAGACCATTTTGATGCCTCACAAGTGGTCTGTCAATCAATCAATGGCAAATATGATCTTCAACAAGTGAGGTCAACCATACTTTGAACTATTTGCTTCTCCCCTCAACAACAAATGCAGCAGGTTCTGGCACTA
Source organism: Protopterus annectens (assembly GCF_019279795.1). Classification (NCBI taxonomy): domain Eukaryota; kingdom Metazoa; phylum Chordata; order Ceratodontiformes; family Protopteridae; genus Protopterus; species Protopterus annectens. The sequence goes on along the minus strand of NC_056732.1, from coordinate 1,719,180,566 downwards.
ATTCCCTGTTGGGGACATTCAACAAGAGGTGCTCTAGTCCACATTTGGCTCTCTGGTCTTCTTTATGTGTACTGTCCTCTACCTGTAATCCCCTTCAGAAAGTGCTACAGTTGAAGAGCAAAGTAATCCTCATTGCCCCTTACTTGCCTCTCAGCAGGTGTGGTCTCCCTTCCTATGGTCTCATCTATGCCCACCTTGGACACTGGATCTGAGTTCAGATCTCCTATCACACTCCTCAGGGAAGATTTATCCAGATATCTGAGGCCTCAAGTTGACTGCATGTTTTTCCATTTCCAATGATGTCTAGACATTCCAGGCTTTACTCCCCAGTCCGGCAAATTCTTTTCTCATCCCACAACCCTTCATCTAGAAAGATTTGTAAGACTAAATGGAAAAGATTTTCCTTGTGGGCTCATCAGAGAGACTTGGATCCTTTCACTGCACCACTCCTGCCTATTTTAGAATTCCTAGCTTCTATCTTTCAAAGCAGGGGAGGCTTCTCCACCATGAAAGTTAAGTAAGCAGCCATCTCCAACTATCACATCAGTGATAATGCTTCTCCTTTAGCTTCATCTATGTTATGTAGGACCTTTCTAAAAGGCACCTTTTTACTTAGACCTCCAATCTGAGATCCTACACCACCTTGGGATCTAACTTTGGTATTACAGACCATGGTACACTCACCATCTGAGCCTTCGGCTAAGGTAGATCTTAAGTTCCTGTCTTGGAAAATGGTGGTCTTGGTGGCTATCACTTCAGCATGAAGAGTATCTGAACTCTGTTCAAAACTATTGTATTTGATTTTTCACAAGGAAAGAGTAACCTTTTGTACAAATCCTTTTTTACCAAAAGTGGCCTCTGAATCAAACATAAATCAAGCATTTACCAGTTTTCTTTCCCAAATTTGACGACAAAAGAAAGTATACTCTTCATGTTTTAGATATGCATATACATTTATTTCTCATTACAAATTGGAAATCATCTTCAGAAACAGAGCAGCATTCAGTTCTGCAGTTCTCCAGAACATCCTTTCATGAGTGCCACACAAGGTGAACATAGCTGAGGACAGTATCCCATTCATTGAGGAATGAACAGAAATGACAACATCAGACATAGAAAGTTATGTACTCACCATAACTATGCATCTGTGTTGTCCATTTTCATTCTTCCTCAACTTCCCTCCCACCTTCCCCCTGGCCATGTCTTTGAGAGAGACCTAACAAAATTATTAGGAACAATAGTTCCTGTTTGAGCTCCTGATCTTTCAGCTATCATTTTTCTGTCATAGACATGTTGAGATACCTTGTTGTGATATTGTACAATAGCAGCAAACTCAATATAAAGTAATTCAGTGGTCAGGGGTAATATGGGTAAGGAAGGAGCTTGAGAGTCAGATCCTAGAATCTAAAGAAGGTGACCAAGTTGGATTCAAACCCACTTATTGAGGAAGAATGAAAATGGACAACACAGATATAGTCATGGTGAGTACATAACTCTTATTTTAATGAAATTCAAAATATTGTAGACCAGACTTCAACAGGTAAAATATAATGGCATATAGAAATAAGAAAATGCTAACAGGATACCAAAGACATGATTTTAATATATGTTCATAGGTTCATAGGATGATACTAGGCTATTGGCCTGGAGGCCCTTATAAACCTAGCCTAGGAAAAACATTTATTGTTGTTTCTCATTATATTATTTTCAATTTGTTTACATTACTCATTATTGTTTCTCTTATGTTATTAATTAAATTTGTTTTGGTTATGTTTATTTTTCCTTATGTTTATATTTCATTCACTACAGTGTGACAAGGTAGGCCAGTTCCTGGTGATCCACATACCTTGGGTCCCCCGGCCAAGGCACCAGGGCCCAGCACATCTGGGCCGCAGCCTGGTGGCGCCCCCTCTGTTGGCCCTCCACTACCTGGTCTATTGGGTTGTTACACCTCACAGGCTGGGTGTGGTCCCCCCTCAGGGAGTGGAGGTGGAGGGGGGTACTTATGTCCCACATGATGAACTGCCAGGCATGGTGCGTAGGCTGCTGTGCCAAACTGTTGGTGCATGCCTATGCTGGATGGAGAGCATGCTGTCCATCCTGGTGGGGCAGTCTGGCCTCAGGCTCTGGCATCAACCACTGCCTCCACAGAAACAGTGAAGGTGCAGTGCTGACAGTCCCATGGGAGATGACTTGAGTCACACTGCTACTGTGTCTGATGTCCATGGGATTTGGATCTGACAACACCCTATCCAGCCAAGGTGTTTATCTCCTTCTTGTGTCCCTCACCAACCCTCTCTGCTGTCTTGATTGTCTTGTCTCTCTGCAAATGCTTTCTCACCTTCCCAACGTACCTTCCCCACACATACCCATCTCCCTTCCTCAACATTGCAGTCTCAAATTAAAAAAAAAAAATGGGCACCTGTCCTACCCCCAAAAAATATTGTGCCACACATGGCTCTCCATTTCACACACATATCTACTGGACACACTTAATTTGGTCCAATTGGCTTGACAACACACTTGTGTTGTCATTATCCCTCTCTCTGGGGATGACCATCCAAATTCAGATAAAAACTGTTAAAGTGCACAGTTATTGCCGTTGAAGAAATGGATGGCTATGATTCTTTCCTACACCCTTCCTGCACATACCTACTTGCTTTTCACTACACTTTTCTCCCTGTTTGCACCTCATTTCGCCGCTGTCCTATCTCCCCATTTTTCTTTTCTTTAAAGAATTTTGTGTGATGCTGTACAACTCGCAGCATCGCTAAGCTATACTAAATGGCAGTATATTGATATATGTATTTGAAAAAATAGTAATCACAATCAAGAATTACACCTGCATGCCATTTCAAACTCAGGACCATTGCACCTGAAGAACAGGGCATCAACCCACCAAACCACACAGCCAGCCAGTTAATTAACACAGGTGTTTTAAGCAAAACATAGTAATTGTGATTTTCCCATCATTAAGTGTGTTTAGGCCTGCTGTGCATTGCGCTGCACCGTGCAAATCATCCATAAGATTAATGGAAAAATAGGAGTGTAACTGGGACTCTGGTAGAGAAATACTATAAAGCCATACACATAATAATAGATGTAAGTGAGGTATCTAACAGCAGGTAACTGTGCAATTATATCTACAACATGTAAAAATACACCTGCTACATGACTAATGGAAAAATAGGAGTTTAACTGGATGTCTGGTAGAAAAATACATCACTATAAAGCCATACACATCATAATAGATGTTAGTGAGGTATTTAACACAGGCAAGTGGGCAATTATATCTATAACATGTAAAAATACACCTCCTATAACAGTGCCTCAGTAGCTTAATCTGTTGAATTCTTTAAAAGCATTAATGTTTGGTCCACATGGTCCTGGATTCAAATACAGCTGAATACATCACCATTATAAATTCTGATATGTATGACTGTCTCGTCATCTATTTATCCATCCAAAGCAGTACAGTTTGAATGCCTACTTCTAAATAATGGCAGTCAAAGGCCTAGAGATAGGACCACATTTAAACTATTCATATTACATTAGAACGTGCATAGATTGTCAAGTCATGTATTAGTATGAATTCCCAGAGGATTTAGAAGTATGTAATTCAAATGAGCCCAGTCATATCAGACTGCATCCCACAATGATTTGCTAGTGATATTACAGACAACCACAGCAGCACAAGTAACATAAATATATGGACGTCATGCTAGAAGCAACGGTTGCCAGAATGCACATTCCAGATGACTACCATGACATAACACAACTTGGCAATTATCTGACTGGTTGACATAATGGTTACTGTACCCCCTACCTTGTTCTAGGACACTCAATGCATGTTGCCTTTTACTCTGTTAATGATACCTTTGGCTAACATATTTAAACACATACCTTACTTTCCAGTAGGATGGGTTCCCTCAATCAGGCTCTGGCTGTACATCAAGGCTGCCACAGGTCCCACCATTACTCATAAGTGTTGTTGTCCGCCACATTCTTTAGAGTCTCTGCCTATGCTTATTGCCTGCAGCAGCAGCTTCAGCCTGTAGTACACACATCTGTATGTAACAAGTAGCTGCTACAAACATACTCTGCGCTGACATAATCCCTACCCCAGTAATTTCCACTCCTTAATGTGAGAAAGGGGATGGAATCTACATTGAGGTCTTATATATTTTTGAGTAGTTGCATGGAATTTGCTGATTACACTGGAAAACAGCTGGGTATGCTGCATGTAGCATTCCTGAACCACATATTGGTCAAGAGGCAATCATCTGCTAATGAGAACCATCACAAAAAGGCAAACACCCAGCTAGGGGAACCATTGTGCATGAGAGTTAGTTTATATGCTTAACTCGTTCACACAGTACTCATATAGCTGTAGCTTTCAACAGAGGAGTTTTGTATTCCATCAGGTATGTAACCATTTTGTTTCCAACATGATGTATATGTTTGAATATACATAGGAGGAATGAGGATTACATCAGTAAGCCTTTCCTGGAACTATACTGATGACATGCCAGTGATCTCCAGCTGTGTTACACCTACAGAGGATGTAGAGTACAGCAAAGGTATAATGCTGTGTGTTAACTAGGTACACAGGTCTCCTGGATACTTCCTTTATTAACAGTTGTAGTAGTACCCTACTAATTGGTAGGCACTGTTGTGTATACATATGTTATGAGTGGGGGGTTCCCTGCTATGGGGCACACTACAATGGACTCCTGTGTTTATTGTGTGATCATACGTGAGTATCTGTCATGTCACATACAGCAATGGGTCACTATTGGTACTATCCTAGTTGCTTCTACAACCTTTGCGTGTTTGGCACATTGTTGATTATGAGATGTGTAATCAAGCCTGGAATACTAACAGGCTTCCTTTATTGCTGTATCTTTACAGTTCACGTTTGGGGATGGAGACGATGAGCTGTCAGCTCTGCCATGCATGACTCACAGCTATCCAACATACAGACATGTAGGGCTAGCACTGAGCTTGGCTATGTTCACACAGACACTCACACACCACTGTTACATTCAAGTCACCTACAGACACACACACACCACATTTCCATGGTCCATCTTTCCTGCTTCCCTTCCTGATTCACACACAAGCTTGCTAACCTATTGGGTCAGTCTAGGCTTTTTACACCCCCACACAATACCCTGTGCAAGTGATTATACTTGTGCCACATCTCTGTCATCCTTCTTATGGTTGCAGGGAAATAAAGCTATGTGTCTGATGCACTGGGTGACTATGTACATTAATATGAATTTGTTTCATCCAGTGTTGTTTTTCATAAGCTACTTGTACTGTTCATTAACAAATATTATACATTGCCGTTTATAATGAGTATACCATAATGTGTGTACGTTACGATAGATGCTGTTGTAATGGCTGTGTAGTCACACAATGACAGGTGTCACATGGAAATGTTTATGTTTCACTTTCAGGATTGTGTAGGGCACACCTGTGGGTAAACATCTACAATCAACCCATCAATGTCAGAGCACAGAACTGAATGTCAGCACAGAAGACAAATGTCAGCAAGATAACACAGTATAGGTTCCAGGGTTCATAAGTTCATATGTGTTTAATAAGCTAATGAATGCAAAGGGCTTCTTTAAGCATAGCCATGCATCCCTAAACTCTGTCATGGTTTGATACCATTGATAAGTGTAAGCAGGGTTTTGGGAGTTGAAACATCTACAAGCTGGGGCATGGGGGTTGTGCCATTCACAGTTTCCCTGTGTCCATTAGAGACATTGGTCCACAAGCAGGTATTATTCTCCTGATCCCCATCCATTTGTGTAACTTGCACTTGATTTGCATTAGGGCAGAACTTTGCTTCACATGGATGGGGAACCTGTTCCATATAGGGTGTAGTCTCTGGGTTACATACCTGTCTCTACAGCATGTCTTATATATATATATTCTAGTGCTACTTGTTTTGTGGTTATGAAAAAGGTCCATAGTGGGGTCTGACACTGCCCTGTATGGCAAGCATAGACCTCCCCTACAAGCATGTAAGAGAGAGTGAGAGAGAGAGAGAGAATACATGGATAGAGCCTTGACGTGGTCTGCATAGGACATGTTATGTACACCATATAGTGCTGCACTGAGGAACCTTTGTGGATGTTACAGTTGTCTGATATGCCTGGTTAGTTACATACCAAAGGTGGCATTGCACCAATGATAGGTCTGATGAATGCCGATTACAGTGAAACAATGGCTTCCTTGGAATTACATGCCGCATCTTTGTTTATAGGTTGCACAACATAGGATGATGTCCACAATATTCCAGACACGGTAGGCAAAGGTTAGATCACTATCTGTGTCCATAATTCACTGACTACTCAATCAACTGTTTGATGTGTGCTGGCAATACGATAGTTACCAGGGACAATAACTGTATGTCTGTGTCAGCCCCTCCTGGAAAACATTTGTGTCAGTGTGGGATTGAATGACAGCTTCTTATATGCATGAAGTTTGCGATGTCTAGAATGTTGGATTGTGTGTCAGCTTGACTTATGGGCTTATAGGTTGGTCCTCCATGAGATGTTGCTTTGTGTTGATATGTGTTTTGTTTTTACAGAGTGCATATGGGGCCATTGGTATTTGTGTTCTGGACTTTCTCTATGAGGTGTTTGTGATTTATGTAGATTTCATGTCAGTGCTTCAGCTTATGTCTGCTTTGGATTTTGTGTGATGGGTGCGGTGTGTGTACCACTGACTACCTTATTGACATTAGGAGTACTTTTATGTAAGAGCTTTGCCTCCAGTAACATTGTGTATATACATCTCTCACATACTATATCAGTTTGTTTGATAATGAAGTGGTTGTCAGTAAACATGGGGTGATTTCTACATTACCTCAGGATGCCCATATCCAACAGGGTGGTAAAGGTCACAGTGAAAATTCTCATATCCATGGCAACAGATCATTTATTATTCATTAAACAGTTGTATTGACAATATCACTCAATGTTACAAGTATCTGTTCTACACTATGAGGTAATGATTGACACTGCATGCTGGTTGTCCCATGTGCAACTTGGTATTGGAGATAATGCCTTCATGGTTTCTGAGGAAAACATCACCCAGCGTTCCGTGTCTGTACAGAGCACTGCCAAACATTGGAGGGGAAACTAATATGTACACCTAGGAAAGTTAAGGCTGGAGTATATAGGCCATTATTCTGAAGTTACAAACTAATCAAGTAGTGCATACTGAAAACAATTACCTTGTGAAGAATGTTGAAAAGAATGGAGTCTTCTGAATTGCTGCTGCCTGGCTATTATTACTGCTGGTCTCGACACAGCCTCACTCTGGTGAGATACAAAGCTCCTATTCTTTGTCTCTCACCAGAAGCAAAATGTTCGCACCAAGCTCAAGATAAGAAGCAGGCTACAGCCTGTTTTTTTATCCACACACTTGTCCCACATAATGCAAGCTCTGTAGACTTGTAGCCTTTTCCAGATAGATGCCTTGATTAGCAACCAGACCAATCATTTGACATTTGCATGTATTATGCCTTGAGTTCCAAGGCTTGTAGCGCTTGACTAGGGTACTGACTTGATGGCATTGCTGCATCACAATATAAAGTTAAGTTTCAGGTGACATAGATGTCCAAGGTTGCTCTCTCAAAATTCACAGTGGCAGTGATCCATGATAGCTAAGAGTTTCACAGCAATTCATGCAGTCTGGCCTTCAACAGCATAATGGTGGTGAACTGCGTGACAGGGATGTGAGGCCTACTGCAGAGGGGTGGCCACCTTTGGGCAATGTCTCTGCCCCTCCCACACGTCCTAGGTATGTCATACTGTACATTTATGTTCCAGGAGCACTAAACTCTGTTCCCAAAACATTTCACACAACATCCATTTTGCTATCTGGTTGTTTGACAGACATTGTAGACTTCCAAGGCTAAAGTAATGACTGCAAAGTTGGACAAGTTTCCTCTGCATGCATGTCTTCACTGCAAAGAGTTCCTACTGAGAGTGTGTATGAGGCTGTGAACCCCAAGGGTGTAGCAACATGACCCTTACTTTACTGGAGTTGTACATTGTCACATTTGTAAGTATGCTATTGCGACCCTACCTAATAACAGGATTATGGTTCATGCAAGTGCCACAAGCCTGGCAAGACAGCATAATCAATGTATCATGTTATCCCACACTGTCAGGTACTGTTTTATCTTAGGATGACACCATAAAGCATCTATTAGGCCACTGCCTGGCCATGGCATGGTGTGATGTATACACAAGCAATACTGCTAATGGCATTATATCTGACTGTTTCAGAGATGTTGACAGTGTCCCCAAACTTCTTTTCCTACTCCACACAAATAGAATGCATGAGCGATGCATCTAGATTAAAATCCTGAATCCATGCTTTCTCACTTATATGTATTATCATTACTTTTGGTAACAGCGATGTTCCTGCTAAGTACAACATCAATAGCAACATCTGACATGCATTCACAGGGGTGAGAGATCTGGGCACACAGGTTGACAGCTAATTTAACTTTGATCGCCGTGTCTCTACAATGATAAGAAGGCCATTCTATCATGGTCATATCATAAGTGAGGGCATTGTTTCCAGAAAAAGAATACGCTATAACCTGCATGTGCTCTTCCCTCAGCAGACCAATAGCTGAGTGCAACAGCCCTTCTGGTATGTACCTTTCCAAGCACCTGCGGCAAATGGAGAGACCACATAGGTTTTTCACAAGGGAAATTCAGGTCTTCAGTATCTGTCCATGGGGATCATCTGATATCATTGTCACTTTAATGTGTGTCATACAGACTACTCAGAGGTGATCTCTGCCTTGCATATGAGGCAATATTTGACCCTGCTGTGTTGGAAATGCTGCATATCTGTAACTCAAATGATACATGGTTACTCACTGTAGGTTGCAGTGAGAATAGTACTACAACTTACTTATGTCTACAGAACACTGCATAGCACACACACACACACACCAAGTTCGCTGGAGTAAGATTAGCACTCCTACCTGTCTAGTCTTTCACACTATAGATCATAGTACTTAATACACATGCCACAGCTTAAGTCTGACATTAGCATGGCTTTCGGTAGTCTTATGGTAGATGACATCAGTAGGCCTTGTGGAGGACAAGAGTTTGCCTGTATCATCTGCTAGGCCCAAAACAGTGCAAAACCGTGCCTGTTTGTAAGTCAGTGTGGAATTCATATTTGTTTTTAGGAAGCTTCACATACACACAAGAACACACTGAGTGGGCTGGAGTGAGATTAAACCCCTACCTTTCTAGGCATATACAGTTTACAGCATTTATTACATGCACCCTGACTCAAGTCTGAATTGCAACCGACCGCAGGTGAAGTCATCCTAGAGAACATAAGCCCTGTGTTGAACAGCTCATGAGGCCTACAGAGTCACATTGTTTCCTACTGTCATCTGTAGCTAATAGCCTAACAGTCAGAACACTCTTTTGTAGCCTTGCTCTGTGACAGCAGCACCCATATTGGGCATATGTGGCTGTATGCAATTGGATGAGCAAGCCTGTGTCAAAACTAAATTAGCCCTGTCAGTGAGTGTGCATACAACATAATATATTACACAACTTATTCAGTTGTCGATGTATGTGTGGAGACATCCAGCAGACACAGGGGGGCTATAGTAAATGTGGGTGGTATTGCTGCCATACATACAGACATATGGCTTCACAATATATATATATATATATATATATATATATATATATATATATATATATATATATATATACGTATTCATATACCATGCCATACATGTTCCCAGTTTCCACAAGTTGTCTCAGAAGATGTGGTATGAATCAACACTGTCCTGATGTTTGCAGCAAATACATAGGTTTGACTCATGTTTATGTGTGTTTCACACTAAATTGTGGTTTGCTGTCAAATGTAGTATCATTTACACATGACATGAGTGAAGACTACCAGAACCCTGAACTTCAGATGACCCAATGGTCCTCCAATTGCAACACGTTATTCTATGCAGTTCCACATCTTTATAAGTGTATTATCTAATATTGAGCCCTTACTTTGGTCTTTTGTCCAACATTATACGTGCTGTAATGTATATTTCCTCTCCATGCTCTGGGTATGTAGGGCAATACAGACATATGCACACACACACACACACACATATATATGTATATAAGTATAATAATATATACACTATGGGCAGGATTCACGAAGGCTTGCACGGAGTCTAAGAGTAGTGTAAGACACCATGCAGCCTTCGCGATCCAGGAACAGCCCAAAGTCCGTGTAAGAGACCAGCTAAAACGTCTCTTACACGGAGTGGGCATGGATAAGCTAATCACCTCACTTGCAGCCGAATAGCATGCAAATGAGGTTGATTAGCGATCCAGGAAGCCCAAAACAGCCCGTGTAAGAGCCGTTTTAGCTGCAGAAATGTACTCAGTTGACAACTGAGTATGTTTCTGCAAAAACCACAATGGAGCCATGTCAGTTCCAAATAAAGGGTGCATATGTGTCAGGCAGCATGCCAATGGCCAAATATGTGGCCATTGGCAAGGTAACCTGATGCAAAAGTAATAAAAATATAATTTTTTTTTCGGCGATCGCCGATGTTTAAACCCAGCGCAGCCCTGCGCAAACGGGCTGCACTGTATAAAACATAAAAATGAAGTTTATAAACCCACAAATGTGGGTTTTATGCAGTACATGGATTTACAATGCAGGGACCAGCAGACCAAAAACAACATGGCCACCGTTTAGTGGTTGCTAAGGGGGGAAGCTGAGTCTAAGACATGTAACTAAGCATTAGTAGGCAATCTGATGCAAATGAGTGTTAGGATACTGAATTCCACTGTCACATAGCAAATGAGCACATTCTGAGTAGTGTAAGAGTTACAGAAGGGGGAGGAACAGAGTAGGAGATAAGTGACATCACAGGGGGGAATGGCAGAAAGAAATGCAGTTCATTGGAGGTCAAAGTTACATGACAGATGTCAGACACATATCATGGAAAGAGGAGTGCCACAACATAAGCATGGGAAAGTCAAGAACTGGAAGGTGTACACTGTTGCCTACACCAAAGTTTCTTGCTGGGCGTGCGTGCGCACGTGCGGGTGCCATGAAGCGCGAGTAAGACAGTGTACGTGCGTGTAAGGCAGACTGAGCATGTGAGAGCGTGTTGGTAGATGTTTAACACTGTTTGCGCGGGTGTGCATGCATGTAGGGCAGACATAGCATGTAGAAGCCTGTTGGCAGACCTGTAACACTGTTTGAGCTGGTGTGTGTGCGTTTTAACCCGAATAAGCAGATTCTGAACTGTGTAAGCATGTGTGCGTGTGTGTAAGCCACTGTGAGCGTGTTTCTGCTGGTATACACACTGCTCCCCCCTGAGAAAACAGAAAGGAAAAAAGGAAGCAACAGAATTAGTAGGAAGCTAGCAGGGAATACTGCTGGAGCTAGCAGGTGAAAACAATTAGAAGCAGGCAATTACACAGGCAGAATAGTAGATCAGCCCAACACTTAAAAATCTGCAAACAGCAGTGCAAGACAGGAGTAAGCTATTAGAAGTGAAAACTGAAAAAGCTGAACTCAGAGCAGAAATGTTAGGGGCTGCCATAGCTGTCATAATGAGACATAGGTGACTTGCTGAGGGTGGTGACAATGCAGATGGTGCCAGACAACCCACAGTGAGGAGACGGAGAAGAGTGTACAGGCCCATGGTCACCTACCACAGGTTACATGAGCTGGAGATAGTAGAGCGCTATAGAGTGGACAGAGACCTCCTGCAGCAAATAGTGGAGCTGTGCAGGCCACGCCTCACACACAGAACCAACAGAGGGGAACCCATCCCAGTGGAAACCAAGGTATGTGTTGGCCTAAGAATACTAGCAACATGTACCTTCCAGAGACCAACTGGTGATATGATGGGGATATCACAGGCATCAGCCTCCAGGGTACTGCACCAGTTCCTGGATGCCATGTCAGCACATGTTGGTGATTATGTATATTTCCCCAATGCCCGTGAGGTATTGGCCAGCAATATGCGTCTCTTCCAGCAAATAGCGGAATACCCTGAGGTAGTGGGTGCAATAGACTGCACGCACATATGCATCAAAGCACCAGCCGGTGAGTGGGGTAGGGCCTACATTAACCGCAAGGGCTTCCCCTCCATCAACTGCCAGGTCGTGCGTGATGCCCAGGGCATAATAATGAATGTGTGTGCTGGCTGCCCTGGGAGCTACCATGATTCCCACATCTGGCATTTGACGCAGCTGTACCAGACATTTGCCAATGGGGACATCACACATGGACACCTAGTGGGGGATGCAGGTTATGCACTGGAGCCGTGGCTGATGACACCCATCAGAAACGCACACACACCTGAACAGGAACGCCATAATGAGACACACGCACAAACACGTAATGTAATAGAGCGTGTGTTTGGGCTGCTCAAGTCATGGTTCCGGTGTCTGGACACATCTGGTGGAGCCTTGCAGTACACACCAACTACATGTACCCAAATTGTCATGGTATGTGCTATGCTACATAATATGATCTTGTGAAAACAGCTGCAGCAGGACCATCATAGGGCTGGGCCAAACAGCCCCCCACCATTGCCAAGGCCATCACAGGCAGAGCGGAAATCGGAGGAGGAACAACCTGAGCCTGCCCCAGTAGGCAGAAGGAGGCGTGCCCAGTATGCCCTGGCCTTGGCAAAGAGGCAACGCATAGCACATACACTGGCTCAGTAGGAACCCTGGGAATGATACCCCCTCTGACTCACTCAAATAATAACAGGGATGCCTAAAATGACATGACCTGCTCACAAACATGTACAGGGAGTGTAATATGTGCATCCAACAGAGGCAGCCCTGCAGCACCACCTGAGGCATGAATGCCATGTGTTAAGTAATGTAACACCATGTACTATATGCACACCTGAGGACCCTGACTAACATCCTACCCTCACCAAGCATCATGCCACAATATGACAATGAGATGATCAAGTGCAATAATTGGCTGAAGTATCGCAGTTAGTCAAAGGGGATCCAATGTGTGCCAGCCTGGGATGACATGCTGAGCATGACATGATGCTCCACCTGCTAGGACTGGCATGCACCTATCAGTGCAGGCCGTATGGATACTGGCAAAGGCTGTTGTTACCCACAGCGTGCCCTGAATAGGTAAGGCTCAAAACACAAACCTACCTCCATAGGTATCAGAAGGGATAAGAACCTAGATGTAATGCTACCCAGTGCCAGAAGTCGAAACAGCAAGATGCATGCAGTCTAAACTCACCCAGTATGGAGAATGTTGATATCTGTGCTGTAACAGAAAACTGGGTCAAGGCTCACAACAGCACCCTAACACTACCAGGTTACACCTCATACTGTGCTGTACAGCCTCAAAACATGGAACAAGCTACAAAAGGAGGGTGACTAGCAATAATTGTCAAGGATAACCACACTCCCACGTTGGTACCACAACAAGAAGCAGCATGGACTAGCCATGGTCAAGTAACAGTGGCTAAAACTGCCCCCCAGTTTATAGCCTGCTACAGACTACTGTCCCAGCACCAGGAACTGCACCTGGCCTATGCTGGAATACATGAATATATCAAGTCCTCCAAACCACATTATACTGGGTGACTGAAAATACCCAGACATAGACAGGGAGCATTATACTAGCCCCAACACTGTAGGACAAAAGTTCATAGAATCCATAAACCAAAATGCCCAGGAACAACGTACCACTCCCACAAGAGGGGTAAGCATACTGGATGTGATAATCAGCAACATGGGTACTGGATGGCAAGACGAGAAGTGTATTGCTCACTGGTAAACCCAGACCATAGCGTAATCACACTGGATATACAAATCCTGACCACAGTCCCTGGCCAGAAAACCACAGTGAAAAACATGTGTAAGCAATATTTGCACTCCTCCAAACTGATGTGGAATCCATTAAAGGTCCTGTGCAGGTGCAAAATATGGGCCACACCTCAGAACCTGTAATACAGACATTCCATGAACACTGCCAGGAATGCTTGGATTATGCAATCCTAAATTAAAACAAGACACAATGCCATACACGCAGGCATCTGGCATGGTGGACACCAGCCATAACCAAACCATGCAAGAGAATGAGGAAGCTACTACATTATAGAGCAAACATAAAAAATGAAGTAATCACTGATCAGTAGTATGGCAATAAAATATGTCCACACATACAATCCACTAAGGCCAGCCACAACAAGTTGAATCTGTGAATCTTGAGGCAATGTTACACCTGCCCCAAGTACACAGACAACCCCCAACTCCCCACAAGAAATACAAATATATGTGAGAGATGCAACCATCTATCCAAACTTGAGGCTGAGCTCCCTCAACTCAGTACACCCAAAACTAGTCAGGAAGAGAAGGTAACCACACACACCACAAACCCCGTCCCACATAGACCTATCACAACTGCAAACCAAAGACATAAACACAGAAAAACATTCTTGGAGGCCCGAATTACAAACACACCACACCAACAGAGGCCTCCAAAGCAGACACCCAATCAAACAACCTCCAAACATAGCACATGCAACACATAGTACACAAAGCTGGTGTGCCAAACAGTCACAGACCAGAAGGAGAAACAACATGCCTGATACAGTTGTAATAGGTGACTCCATAGCGAGACACACTGCTGTCCCGCACACCAGACTGAACAAGGGAAAGGGTACAGTAAGCTGCCTGTAGGCTGCCACAATACGCCACATAACACAAGTATGCAGGTCACCCCAAAGCAAGTAGAAATATGATGCAGTCATAGTCCATGCTGGTGTGAATGACCTGAGATGTACCTCCCCGGACTACATGAAAAGAGACATAGATGAGCTCTCTGATTATGTAGTCCAGGCCGGTATGACACTGACCGTTTGCAGCATCCTACCCTCACAAAGAATGATGCCACAGTACAAACACGGAATGATCAGTTATAACAAGTGGCACAATTACTGGTGTCATTCCAAGGGGTTCCAATGTCTGTCTGCTTGGGATGTCATGCTTGACAAGCCACGCAGCTGTTCCAGGGATGGCTTGCACCTGTTAACCCTGGGCGTCTAGATATTGGATAAGGCTTTTGCCACCTCCATAGAGCCTTTTGTAGGCAAGGCTGAAAAGACTAACCCACCACCCTACAAAACATAAGTGGAAAGAAACACAAGGGTAATGCTGACCAATGCCAGATGTGTAAACCCCAATATGAATGCTCCCGAGGCCATCCCCAGTATGGAGAACATCGATGTCGGTGCAGTGACAGAAACCTGCTGCAAGCCTCCTGACAGCACACCAGCAGTACCAGGTTATACCACATATCATGCGTCATGGCCCCAAAACCTGGAACAAAACATAAAAGGAGGGTGAGTATCCATATTCAGCACAGACACACATACGTCCAGGTAACTGACAATGCACAAGGCATTGGAGTCCACCCATGTGCAACTAACCATAGGCAAGACTACTGTACAGTCTATAGCATGCTACAGACCACACTCTCACACACAGGAACCCCACCCAGCTGTCCTGAAGACACGGGACAGTATGAATGTCCCACCAAATACCAAACAAGGTACTCACAAATTACCACATAGGTGGTAAACCATTATGTATGGAAGGAGTAATCAGGGACCTAGGGACACAAGTGGACAGTAACCTGTTATGTGACACTCACATTGCCAATGTGGCTAGGAAGACTGTCTACATTGGACACCATATCATGAAAGGATTCACATCTACGTCAACAGAGGTCATTGTGCCCCTGTACTGTTCTCTTATCACACCCATAATCTAGTACAATGCCTCATATGGGATGTACCTTACCTGACACCTGCAGCAGTTAGAAGGACCTCAAAGGTACCTCACCAAGAGGATAAAGGGTCTCAAATATATGTCATATGCTGCCTGGCTGTAGACACCCCAGCTGAATGCAGTCACATACTGCCTACACAGAGGCATTGCATGCCTGTTGTACAAGGCCATGTCCAACACAGGAGTAATGGACATGCTCCACCCCAGAAAACTCAAAGCCATCGGAGCTGTGAGAGTGAGAGATGTCAACCTCAACACGTAATGAAATAGGATGTGCTGGAGGGACAGATACATAACCCAGAGGCTCCCCACACCCTGGAACAGAATCCCACTCCATGTTAGGCAGAGCCCCTCACTGACACTCTTCAACAGGAATCTTGCCAAGTGGATGGATGATCGTAGAGTTACACTGGGGTCTTCACTGTGTCACGTCCAGACAGAGGCACAGCAAAGCAAATCATAAATGGCCATAATATTCACATAGCAAGGGGTGGCAAAAGCCACACACACTCTGGCTAGGCTAACAAATGCCCTAGGGTGGATAGCCTAGTATGAACCTATGAACCTATGAAGATACAAATTGTACAGGACACTAAGCATAATCCCAAGGCTTCCACAACTGATGGTAGGAACCATGTTGGGAATTCACAGATATGCTCTGAATCACACAAATATCACAAACAACATACCAAACACACACACATATTGCCAACATACATCCTGACAGGTGCAGTGCAAACCCCGCCCAGAATGCAAAATATCTATCCCAGCAGACTGCTGGCCCCCTGACATTGCAGATGCTGAGGTAACAGCCAGCATCTACAAAGCAAAACACACAGCAGCAATGGTATGAGATGGTGTCCTGGGCTGAGTCCAACATGGACTCCAAGACAAACGGAATGCCAAATCACACTACTGCTCAATGTCAGCCTTACCACAGGATATGTACCCAAAGAGCAGTGTACAACAACAGTGGACCTTCTCAACAAAGGTGTTGCCTGAATGGATACTGAAAACTACCACCCCAGAATCTTGAGAAGCTCGGTCTGCACAACTATGGAAAGGATCAGCATGTACCGCAGACATAAAGATATTAGGGACCTACTGACACCGGATCCTACCCAGTGTGGCTTTCTTAAGTGCAGATCCTACCCCTAAACATGTTTGACTCATTTGAAACAGTCATTAAGGTCATTGATGAGGGCAATGTGGTCCACACAGCATAGCTGGACCTTGCAAAGGCTTCTATACAATACCCTACATGTTCATTATAGATATGCTCACCAGCTTAAATATAAACCCCTATGTCAGTAGAGGGGTTGCAAACCAGACCAAGGACAGAACAGTCATGGTCAGACATGCTGCAGCCATGTCAGACTACAAACCAGATATAACTGGCATCCCACAAGGCTTGGTCCTGGGATCTCCCTCATCTGGTATATATGTCCCATAGGTACAGGCCAACATGGAAGGACTGTGTCTGAACATGTTTGCAGAGGACTACAAACTGCTCACCATATATGACCCTCCAGCTGACACAAGCATCCCACAAAAGGGCCACATAGAAACAGACAACTGGTGCCATAGCCATGTCAGCAAGCTAATTGCAGAAAAGTGTATAGTCAACCCCATGGATATACAGTAAGTGCCCACCAATTACCACATAGGTGTTAACCCATTACGTACTTAACATGTAATGAGAGACCTGGGGACACAAGGTGATAGATATCCTGCATTGGACAAACATGTGGCTGTAGTGTTCACAGAAACATACCATATACCCACCTAATCATGAAGGTTGTCAGATCTAGATAAGGGAGGTCATTGTGGCTCTGCAGTCATCCTTCATCAGCATTACAATTGACTACAATAGCCCCTGTGGGATGTACCTCAGCAGACACCTCCATCAACTGTAAAGTCCCCAACAGTACCTCACCAGGAGTATCAAAGAGCTTGCACAGATGCCATGTGTTGCCTGATTAAATAAACTGCAGCTACACACACTGCCATACTGCCCACCCAGAGGCAAGCTGTGCCTGATGTATAAAGCCATGTCCAAGCTGGTATCAGTAAACATGCTGCACCTTGTACAATCTGAATGGCAGTGAGCTATGCACATGAGAGACCTGAACCCCAGCACTGACTTACATAGGACAAGCTGTACTGCATGGTCCATAACACAGAAGCCACCCCCACCCATGAGTAAATTCCCAGTACAGGCTATCCATAGAGTCACTCATCGATTCTCCTCAAGAGGAATCTTGATGAGTGGATGGGAGATGGTAGCTTTACCCTGGGTATCACTGTTATGTCACAGGTAGACAGAGGCACAGTATACTAACCATGACATATGTCATGGCAAACTCCACTTACAATGTGTGTTGAAGGACAAACACACTCTCCAACTAGCATTAGAAATGGCCTAGGGCACATCGCTAGTGTTTGCAAATGTACACCTATGTTGTGGAATACACTACCAATGTTGGACAAACCTGGTTTAAGTAGTTCATATCTGAACATAATGCAACATGATCAGATGTGCACAACTGGCCCCTAACCAGGCTGTTGTGCTCACTATGGAAATGTAAAGCAGTGATAGGACTAAAGCCCAGGATACTGTCCACCACAGTCAAAGTACTGAACCAGTACACTATACAGTACTACAGTGTTAGGTCAGTGTGAAAGGATGTTGACAACTGTACACAAAGTATCCCATGCAAACCCTGCAGGCACAGTATAATCCCTGTTGTGTTCACACACAAAGCAGTTGGACAGTAACTACACAACATGACACACAACACACAACCATAAACGGGATATATTTGTTGAAATTCACACTCATCCACAAATGTGGTGGGCTGCAGAGTTCAAGATATGGAAAGCTCACACTGGGCATGCTCAAACACTTTGATAAATGAGACATATGTCAGACAACATGCCATAGGAAGGCTGAACTGGGCATGCTCACACACTTAGGCCAAATCTCAGTTTAGCAGTTGGCCACACATATCTGGTATTTGTACGTGTTATTCCAGGAACCAACCACATTACAGCAATCTGCCCAGTGCACACAGTTAAATGACTACAGAGACATGCGTGATATAGTGGATCCCTCCCATATGCAAACATCTTCCACAGATACACAAGTTGTTCATACAAACAGGGAATGCTATGGCAATAAAGACCTGCAAACAGTCTATCAGCAACAAATAATGTGCATTTGACAATTAAACATATGTGTGTAGAGGTCAACACTAGGCTGTTTGCCCTAGGGAATGACAGCTTAGCCAGAGTGTGCTTGGCGTCTGCCTCCCCACAGGATGCACATTCCCCTTTCTAAACACTGATGATGTCAGCACCCTTTAAGTACAGCAGGAGAAGGGAAACCTCCCAGTAATGCGAATAGCATGCTCCGCTAATGTGTCCGTCTCAAGTGTCATAACATAGTTAGGTAGGGGTTTGAATCCTGCAAATGCTCAGTGTGTGTGAGTGGGGTTGGTGTGTGTGCAAGTCTGTGTAAGGAAAATGTCCCTTTTGGCAACTGGGAAAACACACTACAGGATGAACATTCCCCTTTCTAAACACTGATGATGTCAGCACCCTATAAGTACAGCAGGAGAAGGGAAACCTCCCAGTAATGCGAATAGTGTGCTCTTCTAATGCGTCCGTCTCAAGTGACATAACATAGTCAGGTAGGGGTTTGAATCCTGCAAATGGCAAGTGTGTGTGTGAGTGGGGTTGGTGTGTGTGCAAGTCTGTGTGAAGGAAATGTCCCTTTTGGCAACTGGGAAAACACACTACAGGATGCACATTCCCCTTTCTAAACACTGATGATGTCAGCACCCTACAAGTACAGCAGGAGAAGGTATGTGGCATGGACAATGACTGAGTCATATGTGTCCATGCCTCTGACTGACCTGTATGCTTGTGTTATGTGGTGGACCATAGTGCCTCACGGGCATATCACTGTGACCTTCACCTTGTCCAGCCTGGTGAGCATGACCACACTGTACCGGACAATAAAGGTTGCTAACACAACTGTGGCAGGTGTGTTGTCTAGCCGTACAGGCTGTGACTGTTTGGCACACACGATTTGTGTGCTATGTGTTATGTGTGATGTGTTCAGGCATACCGTATGCCTGTGTGCCGCTCAGGCAGGATGCTATTCTAAGGCTCCACGAATGGCCCAGTGTGTACACGTGCTTGTATTGCTGTCATTGTAGGTCTACATCAGACTGGTATTGTAGTCACTGTAGTACTACAGGATGCACATTCCCCTTTCTAAACACTGATGATGTCAGCACCCTATAAGTACAGCAGGAGAAGGGAAACCTCCCAGTAATGCGAATAGCGCGCTTCACTAATGCATCTGTCTCAAGTGTCATAACATAGTTAGGTAGGGGTTTGAAGCCTGCAAATACTGTGTGTGAGTGGGGTTGGTGTGTGTGCAAGTCTGTGTGAGGGAAATGTCCCTTTTGGCAACTGAGAAAACACAATACAGGATGCACATTCCCCTTTCTAAACACTGATGATGTCAGCACCCTATAAGTACAGCAGGAGAAAGGAAACCTCCCAGTAATGCGAATAGCGTGCTCTACTAATGCATCTATTTCAAGTGTCATAACATAGTCAGATAGGGGTTTGAATCTTGCAAATGGCAAGTGTGAGTGGGGTTGGTGTGTGTGCAAGTCTATGTGAGGGAAATGTCCCTTTTGGCAACTGGGAAAACACACTACAGGATGCACATTCCCCTTTCTAAACACTGATGATGTCAGCACCCTACAAGTACAGCAGGAGAAGGTATGTGGCATGGACAATGACTGAGTCATATGTGTCCATGCCTCTGACTGACCTGTATGCTTGTGTTATGTGGTGGACCATAGTGCCTCACGGGCATATCACTGTGACCTTCACCTTGTCCAGCCTGGTGAGCATGACCACACTGTACCGGACAATAAAGGTTGCTAACACAACTGTGGCAGGTGTGTTGTCTAGCCGTACAGGCTGTGACTGTTTGGCACACACGATTTGTGTGCTATGTGTTATGTGTGATGTGTTCAGGCATACCGTATGCCTGTGTGCCGCTCAGGCAGGATGCTATTCTAAGGCTCCACGAATGGCCCAGTGTGTACACGTGCTTGTATTGCTGTCATTGTAGGTCTACATCAGACTGGTATTGTAGTCACTGTAGTATTGCATGCCACCTGACAGGTTATGCCAGTACTGGGTTCAGAGTGCTTAGTCCCCAGTTTGGCTATGTGGTTCCATCTCATACATGTGTTGTACATCCATGTGTAGGGGAGAGGGTTGACTGTGTACATGTGGCAGCTGTGACATTGCCACATGACCCACATATTCCACAACTGTACCATAGAGGTGACTGACAACTGACCTTTGCACATGCTACCATAGTATTGTGATTGCCATGGTGATTAACAGCACATAAGGCCAATGGGGAACAAGGTACATAGGTTTATAGGTTCATAGCTTCATACTAGGCTATCTGCCCTAGGGCATTTAAGAACCTAGCCAGAATGTGTTTGGCTGTTGCCATCCATTGTAAATATATCTTGCCATGCCCTTTTCCGAGGTTAGTATACTGTGCCTCTGTCTAACAGTGACACAGACGTGATACCCGGGGTAAACCAACAATGTCCCATCCACTCATCAAGATTCCTCTTGAAGAGAGTCAATGAGGGACTCTGCCTAACCTGGACTGGGATTTTATTCCAGAGTGAAGTGAGCCTCTGTGTTATGAATCTGTCCCTCCAGCATGTCCTATTTATTTCAGTGCTGAGGTTCAGGTCTCTCAAGCGTGTAGCCCGATGGGATTTGGATATTCTCAGGTGCAGCATGCCCATTAATTCTGGGTTTGACATGGCATTATACATTAGGCACAGATCGCCTCTGAACAGGCGGTATGCCACTGAGTAGAGCTGGGGTTTCTTTAACCGGTCAACATATGGCATCTGTTTGAGCCCTTTGATCCTCTTGGTGAGGTACTTATGGGGTCTTTCCAGTTGCTGCAGGTGTCTGGTAAGGTACATCCCAACAGGGGGATTGTACTCAATTATGGGCCTGATGAGGGATGAGTAAAGAGGCACAATATCCTCCCCTGATGTAGATGTGACTCCCTTCATGATGGGGTGGGCTATATACAATGCCTTTCTAACCACTTTGGCCACGTGGTTGTCAAATGAGAGATTGCTATCAACTTGGGTCCCCAGGTCCCTAATTACTTCATCTGTACGTAATGGAGTACCACCTATATGGTACTTTGTGGGCACTTTGTTTTTGCCAAAGGGGATGACTATACACATTTTTGCATTCAGCTGGAGGCCATGGCTCTGGCACAAGTTGTCTGTTTCTATGAGGCCCCTGTGGAAGATGCTTGTGTCGGCTGGAGAGTCAATTATGGTGGCCAGTTTGCAGTCATC
This sequence comes from Protopterus annectens, assembly GCF_019279795.1. Taxonomy (NCBI): domain Eukaryota; kingdom Metazoa; phylum Chordata; order Ceratodontiformes; family Protopteridae; genus Protopterus; species Protopterus annectens. The sequence continues at coordinate 1,719,158,257 of NC_056732.1, read as the reverse complement.
TGCATATTTGGTCAGCCATAGTCCTTCCATGTTGGCCTGTACCTCTGATAAATATATCCCAAACAAGAGAGGTCCCAGGACTGAGCCTTGTGGGACACCACTTGTAATTGCTTTGGAGTCTGGCATGTCTCCAGCAGTTCTAACCATGTGGGTTCTGTCCTTGAGCCAGTGTGCAATCCATCTAGTGACATAGGGGCTCATATTTAAGCTGGTGAGCCTCTCTAGAATGCCCGAGTGGGGTATTGTTTAGAAGGCTTTTGCGAGGTCCAGGTAGGCTGTGTGGACCACCTTCCCCTCGTCAATGGCCTTGGTGACTGTTTCAAAGAAATCAACCAGGTTTGAGAGGCAGGATCTGCCCTTAACAAAGCCAAACTGGGTATGAACCAGTGTCTGTAGGTCCCCAATATCTATATTTATGTGGTCCATGATGATCCTTTCCATAGCTCTGCAGACCAAGCTAGTGTGGCTTATGGGGCGATAGTGTCCAGGATCCGTTGAGGCACCACCTTTCTGTAGAGGGACCACTGTTGCTGTACACCACACTTTGGACACATATCCTGTAGTAAGGCTGGGATTGAACAATAGTTTTATGTTTGGTTGTAGCACATCTTGGAGGTCATGTAGGACACAGCCCGGGACACTGTCTGGTCCCATTGATGCAGTGTGTATTGCTTTGGAGAGGGCGGCTCTTACCTGAGCATATTAGATGTCGGGGGGGGCAGCACTCTGCTGGGATACATATTTGCCCTTTCAGTGTGGAGGGGGGTGAGAAGTTTGCACTGAACCTGTCAGCTAGAATGTTGGCAATGTCTGTGGGTTTGGTGTTTCTATTGACATTTTGGACTACCTCTGAGCATATCTGGGAATTACCACCCAGGTTCCTAACATAACTAAAGAAAGCCTTGTGATTATCCTTTGTGTCCTGTGCGATTTCTCTCAAAGCTGGCCTTAGACAATCTAATGAGTGCCTGTAGTTATTTGATAATACTGATCAGTGATGCCTTCCCTTTTTGGGATTTTGCTGTATCATTTAGTAGCTTCCTCCTTCTATTGTGTAGTTTGTTTATGGCTGGGGTCCACCAGACAGGACGTCTGCCTTTGGAGGATTGGGTCTTGGTTTTATTCGGGATCGCATGACCCATGCATTCCTGAAGGTGTCCATAGAATGCGTTTATAGAGGAATCTGCAGTTTGGTCTGTAGTTTCCACAGGCTCGGGGGCTTTGAAGGTTTCCACCTCAGTTTTGAGGAGTGTGAATTTGCTTTAGAGAAGTTGTTCACTGTGGTGTTCTGGGCAGGGGGTGGGGTCGGGATGTGAATATCCAGTGAGATTAGTTTATGGTCCAATCTTACCAGTGAGGGATACACTTCTGGTCTGGAGCATAGAGTCCCCATGTTGGTGATGATCAGGTCCAGTATGTTTCACCTTCTTGTGGGAGTGGTAACAAGTTGTTCCATAGCATTTGAGCTCATATATTCTAGGAATCTTTGGCCTAGGGTGTTGGAGCTAGAGTCATGCTCCCAGTCCATGTTTGGATAGTTGACGTCGCCCAATATAATGGTGTTTGGAGAGACCTTCATATTTCCACTGTTCACAGGACGGCCGAGTGCAGTTCTTGGGTTTGGGAGGGTGGTCTGCAGCAGGCTATAACCTGGAAGGCAGTTTCACCCATTGTTAGTTGCACATGGATAGTCTCTGATGCTTGGTGCTTTGCCACCAACCTGGAGGTGTGGGTATCTTTGATGAATATCAATACTCCCCCTCCATTTGTGGTTCTTCCAAGTTTTGGGGCTGAAAAGCATGGTATGAGGTATAACCTGGTAGTGCTGGGGTGCTCTCGGTAGCCCTGAACCAGGCATCTGTTACTGCACAGATATCAATGTTCTCCATGCCAAGGAGAGTTTCGAGTGCATGCATCTTGAGGTTTAGACTTCTGGCATTGGGTAGCATTACTCTTAGTTTCTTATCCTTTGTGATACCTATGAAGGTGGGTTTGTCATTTGAGCCTTGCCTAACATAGGCACTATGGGGGTAGCAAGAGCCTTTGCCAATATCTGAAAGTCCAGGGGTGACAGGTGCAAGCTGTCCCTAGTGAAGCAGGTGGTTCAACAGAAGATGAATATGTGAGGGTGTAGTGCCTGTGATTAGTTAGCAGTAGCATATATGACTGCTCACGTGGACAAATGCCAGGTAAGTCATATGCAATGTGTCACAGGCAACGTACATGTGAACAGGACAAACAATGACATTCTGTCAAGTGAGACATGGACATACATATAGTAAGCTATGCAGATGTCACTAGGAGTCCACAGAAGCTCTGTAACTATGCATTGCAGGTGGGATCAGTATTCCAGGGTAATTGCAAGCAAACATGCATGCAAACAAAGCTACAGTAAGCAGGGCTGCATGTAGTCCATTGTACAACAAACAAGCTGTACCACTTCCAGTAGGTAACACTGCAAATATGCAGGCACTATGCACATATACATGGAAATACACAGGTCAGATGGCTAGGGTCCAGTCTCAGCACACAAGTGTACAGACCATGTACTGTCAGGATGTACAATAACTGGATGGAAACCCATGTGCTCATACCTGCAGTAATACACATGTCAAATAACAGACACTGAGCCTTCACTCAGTGGTTCCATACGTAGTAGGATGTGTGCTACCTGGCCTGCCACCACAGTATCCCTGACATGTATGGGGACTCTCCCTCCTGTGACAGTTAGTTTTGTGTGTTGGGGCTGTCTAGCACGGTATGAGATGTGAGCTTGCAGTGCTAGGGTGCTCCTGTGTGTCCTGTACCAGTCGTGTAGTACTGCACATATATCAACATCCTCAAACATCCACATTGCAGAGTCCAGTGTGGGCAACATGCCACTTGCAGTTTACATGTCCATCATTGCGTATTAATACATTCATTACCTTATCCCCTGTGCTACCTATGTATGTAGCCTTCTGTTGACATCCTTACCACCAGTATGCCAACATGTGCAGATGATACACTATGGTACTTACCATGGGTGTAGACAACAGTACATGACAATCACACCCTTACTGCATCAGGCATGCTGTGATATACCCACAATTAATTCAGCACACAGTACTGTTAACAACATGATACTATTACTACACGTCTATGTAGTCACCCTGTGCATCAGCAACATATTAACCTGTACCTGCACTGATGTTACAGATTGCAGGAGGTGGCACAGTTTCATCATATGCACAGGGTGTGAACTTGGTATGCCTGAGTCAGCCACCGATACCACTGATTGACATGTATGTGTATGTGTGTTGGTGAGGGACAGCAGTACAAGGTGGGGCAATGTTGATGCAGTGTGTGCATGTATGCGGTAGCCCTAGGTGTTGTCAATTCGCATGTATGTATGGATGCACACAGTTCCACCTCATGGCTGCCATATACTGGTGTTTGTGGACAGCCACAGACTGTACCTGCCAGGTCATACAGATCAGTGTCTCTGGCCATGGACACTGTACCTGTGCCTTGCAGGGGTGCTACTGACCTGTCATCAGAAGCAGGTGTTCATTGACTGGACACAGATCCCTGTCGGGCCTGGTCAGAGCCACGTGTACGTGGTCTCCTGGGGCGGTCTGATGACAGCACAGACCCAGCATTGCTGGGGCTGCTGCTGGCACTATGGGGGCGGCTGCGGCCCTGTTGTCGTCCGCGATGACTGCAAGCTGCTGCTGTTGCTGGCATACACCCACGTCGATGCCTCAACCATCCACCATCGCCCTGGCTCATGGACATGTAGTTGTGGAACCGGTCTAATATGTCCCCACAACGTCTGTCTATGACATCGGTGAAATTACGGATGGCAGCCGCAATGTCACGCATACTGTCAGTCATGGCTGTGCGACATGCTGTCAGCTCCCTCAAACCCTGTCTGGTGTACCGTTCCATACGTGACTGTGCCTGCATGACAGCCCGAAACATAGTTGAGGTTGTAAGACCTCTGTGGGCACATCTGACAGGGGCAGTATGCCCACGGATGCTCCCACGATAACCCCTGGACATCTGTCTGTGTGGTACCATCTCTGGGCCATGCCCATGGCTGCTATGTGGGGAGGCATGTGCCACGGATACCACATTACCCTGGTCAATGCCCACTGTATGCTGTCCATCACCTAGGGACATTGGTGACAAAGGGTGTATTGGCAGGATAACTGTGCGCATTGATGGGGTCGACAGCTGTGTACTGTCAATCGGCTGACCAATGGCGGACCCTGGCATAACTTCCTGTGCCATTACACAGATGTCATCATTATCAGTACCCATGGCACCTGATTCAGGTTCCCTGCTACATGAAACCAGAGCAGCACCAGAACCTGTGGGAGGGAAACAGGAAACACAGTTTACAATGTCTACACATTACCAGTGATGCACACATCCACACATGCACAGGTCCAGACATGCACACATGCACGCATGCACAGGTGCACACATGCACAGGTGCACACATGCACACATGCGCACGTGCACAGGTGCACAGGTGCACACATGCACACATGCACACTTGCACAGGTGCACACATGCACACATGCGCACATGCACACATGTGCACATGCACACATGCACACATGTGCACATGCACACATGCGCACATGCACCCATGCACACATGCGCACATGCACAGGTGCACACATGCACAGATGCACACGTGCACACGTACACATGCACACAGTTGCACACAATTGTACACTACTTAGTATGCATGATATCAACACACAGACACAGACACACCTACATGCATACAAAGAGCACTACTAAGTGAGCCTAATATTACTATTACTATCAAGACTATTACAGGTATCATTAATACACACTCACCAGCATGGATAGGCTGCATTGCTGTTACACTGGAGGGACCTGCAGACGTGAAGAAACTAATGTCAGTGGGCACAACTGTGCCATTGTTACTGAGTATGATACAGGTCAGTAGTACAACAGTCACCTTTCACAGGTCAGCTGCTAATATTGAGGATATCACACTTGCCCATTAAATACTATGGTGACAGCTACAAACCAAGAACACACCTCACACTTGCATTAACTACCAGTGTACACAACAGTCAACTATACATATGGCATATTACCTGCATGCTCACTGTCTTGCTGCTGCGTGGCTCCAGCCTCCATCATAATGCATGTCTGCTGCTGTTGTTGTTGCTGGCAGACTGGAGCCACTGCACTCATGAGTAGTCCCTCCAGTCTATTTAACCCTCCTGTTGCCTGTGGATATCCGACGCACGCTGACGGACATTTCTGATTAAATCACTGCAGTGATGTCGTACCTGCTCATATGTCCTATTATGCGTGCCTATGTCATTTACCCGATGGACCAGGTCTTGCCACAGTGCAGCCCTCTCCTGCTGATTCTGGCTGGTGCGGGAAAAGAGTATTGCATAATCCCGCACCAGGCTCTGGTGCATCTCCTCATCCTCAGCTGTGGAGTAAGCAGGATTCCGCTGGTGAACCATGTACCTGAAAAAGAAAATAACCTGATATCAGCAATATATGTCAGCAGAATATGGCACACATACTACACATGCTACTCGACTGTTATGATACACCATATCTCACATATATAGCATCTGTCTGTCTATTGGTGGATACACATGTAAATGGTCAGGTATCAGTGCTCAGCCAGCAACTGTGCAACAGTACCTGGCACACTCCATACGACATACTACCAAACCCCAGCAGTCAGAACACTGATTCAGGTCCAGAGCACCTCCTCACTCTGGGGGTTTGTATCTAGGTACTGTATGGCCTACATCATCAACTACTGTGAGCTGACCACACACTAATTGCCCTGGATATACATATCCCACCTCCACCATCAGCACAAACGACTATAGTGAATAACATTGCAGATGCAAACTTTACACTTTGTAACAGTGACATGGTATCCTTTCAGCCCACTGGGCCAGTGGCAGATACAACCCACAATGCTGACCCCTACACAAATGCTTTCTACAAACATCTCTGTGAATGCATGGATCATGCAATCCCATATATGACCAAGACACTCTCCACAAAGGGACAGCATCCTGTCTGGTGGACCCCAGCCATAGACAGATTGTATTACAAAAGATGGAAGCTACTGCAAGACAGAGCATAATTCCATAAAGGGAAGGCATGTCTGAACAGCACTAGTAAGGGTCTATTTTCCATCATACAAACATCCATGGGCAACTTTGAGAGGGAAATCAAGAGGGACACTACAGATAACCAGAAGGCCTTCTTCAGTTATGTTAGCAACCTGGTCAGAATCCATCCTCTATGCCCATAGTTAGTACACAACAACAAATATTTCACTGAAACCACAGATATTGACAACATTGTGGCAGACAGGTTCAGTGCAGGTGTCACCCCCTCTCCCCCAAAATAAGACATAGTTATCCCAGCTGACTGTAACCTCCCTGTCATCACACATGTCCAGGTGAGAGCCGCCCTCATGAAAGCAGAATACACAACATGACTAGGACCTGATGGTATCCCCAGTTGCATGCTACATAAACTCTGACAGGAGCTAAACACACATATAGAAGTGCTATGTAACACTAGCCTGACTACAGGATATGTACCTGTACACTGGCGCACAGCAGCAGTGGTTCCACTCCACGAAGGAGGCACCTCAACATACCAATACAATACAACACAATACATTAAATTACAATACAATACTATACAATATGCTATTGCCCCTGGGACTACAGCAGCATACTGTTTTGCTACCCTGACCATTGTGACACGTGGTGTGATGGTACCTGCTGCTGTCACACAGTTACACAGGGTGACTCATATGGCATATTACCTATCTGACTAACATTCAGCATTGGTATGTGTGACATGTACTCATGGGGAGTCTTGCTTCTTAACACTGTGTGGTTTATTGCAGGGTATGTCTTATCTGTGGGTAGGAACTTTTACCTACACATGTGCTCTCTATTGCAGTGGCATGGACAACACACAGCAGTCATTTAGGTTGTGGATGGTGTGAGGTGTTACTATGGTTGTTGGACATCTGTCATGGCTGTGACTTACGTATGTAAATCCAGGAGTGGTAACCTCTATGTGGGTAGTATGTGTGTACTCTGTGGTGTTGTCAGTCACTGTGCATTGGTAATGTGTTTGAGTGCATTGTCACAGTGTTGTACATGTCACTGTGTCCTTCTCCATATCTGTAGCTGTCATGTGAGGTCCATACCATGGCATCCATTATGTGGTGTGGAGGGGTACACCGACCTACATGTCTATAGCTGACACACCATGTCTGCTGACACATACCATGTGCAGATATTCCAGGAAAAGTGTGCCACTGTGAATATCATTGGGGGCACTATTGCACACATTTATGACCCTGTTCACCCTTGACACATGCAGTGGTGGGCAGCCAATCACATATCTGGTGGTTACTGGTGTAGGTGATTTGAAATGGGGTATGGTACTCCGGTTTTGACACTGGTGTTCACTCCAAGCCTTTGTCACCAGGCACCCGTTGCAATACATCTGTACACATGTGCCTCACTCAGAATATATATACATCTCTGTCTCTCTCTCTCTGTCTCTCTCTCTCTATATATATATATGTATATAGATATATCTATATGTATATATATATATATATATATATATATATATATATATATGTATGTATACATATACACATATATATATTGATGTACATATATTGCTATAGATATGGAGGGGGGGACACAGAGGGGGTGAGAGTGACAGAGGGGTGGGACAGGGGGTGTTGAGGTCGTCATATACAGTCATACCTGTAGATAGTCAGATCAGTCTGTCTATGTATATGTATCTACATATATCTATATCTGTATGTGTGCATTACATATATATGTTTGTACATATTCTAGCTATCTACATCTGTCTATGTATTCCTACATCTCTCTCTATGTATGTATACATATATGCATATTATATATATATATATATATATATATATATATATATATATATATATATATATATATATACATACATACATATTTTGACATACATACGTATCCATATGATAGACAGGTATATCAACATGTTTGTCTACAATACTGTATACACACACTAACATACTGCTAAACATACATAACTGTGAAACCTACTTTGTACATTGCACTACAACCTACAGTCAACCTACATTGATATGTGCACATAGATGCTCTCACATACAGATGTATGTACAGCCTTCACTGATAGTTGCTGTATGCCCCCTGCCCTTTACACATCTTCATATACATATGGATACAGACCAATGACACATATGGAGGGTTCACAGTATGTAGACCTTTATAGTATTACTTTACATTACCTGTGTTTGTCACAGCTGCTTGTGTTGCCATCTGGTTTTCTGTCCTGCTGCTCCACTTGCCAGTTGTCAGCTTTCAGGTGGCTGTTGCTGAACAGTTTTGTTTGTGTCTGCTTAATTTCAATTTTCTCTGTCTGTGTCTCTGTCTCTCTCTCTCTCTCTGTCTGTCTCTCACGTCCTCCTCAGGGTGCAATGAAAGTATTGCATGTGTGGACTGGGATTACAGCTTACTTTTGTAGGTATCTGCATATGTCCATGTGATGGCCTCTGCACCAATTGTTAGCCAGCATTTGCTAATTGCATGCAGCCAGTTGTGTACTGATTGCAGTTCTCACTGTGATTTCAGAACAGTGCTATAAAAAGGTATGTGAGATAGGCGTAGCCCTTTCAGATTTTAAAGGCAGGGACCATGCTGGTATGCTGTGGACAATGTTCTGTGAGTGTAAAGGTTGGTATCTCTCTCATATTTCCAGCTGTGTTGTAGATTAACATTCCTTCATTCATGTCTCCAGTTTCCTGTACTAACTGTGTATGTACACTGACACCTACAACTACTACTACTGTTAATGTGTGTGTGTGTGTGCTTTCCTTTCACTTTTGCTTGCACTTTGTTGCTAAGGCTTCAATATTTGCCCTTTACAGTCACTACTTGTATGCCTGCTAGGTGTCCTGACTGTAGTATGCTGCTGTAGCTTTCCTATTTTCCATGTACATTCACACCTTGGAATGCTTGCTATATCTGCTAAGGTGTTACAGCATGCAGTGTGGTCTGTCATGGTGTGGGCCTTGACATCTATTAGGGTATTTGAGTATGCTGCTGAGCAGGCCCCAGAGACTCTCAGGTTCATCTGTTATCTGCCTCATGGAATGGTACATATCAGTGGGGTGCACCCATTAAATTATCTGGTATGCTGCAGTTGTGACTGTGGGTTAGCATGAGCATATGTATTACTACACTTATTCTGCCATGCAAGTGGTGAATACTTTCAGGACTCCATAGTTACCATTGCATGTGTTGTTACACTTTTCTGCCTACTGTTTGTACATTTCACATGGAGTCTGTGGGGCATCCCTGTAAGTCATTCACTGTTGCTATGTCTAGGCTCTTAACTATTCAAATATGGTGGTGTCAGACCTCTCATGTGTACAAATATTTGCAGGTTGTCCACATTTCCGCCTCATATTTTGGTCAATATCTCATGCACAGCTTTTTCTGGCAAATCACTCTGGGCTCAAGTCAGAATATAGTGACAAATATTCAAGTTTCAGACTTCATACCCTTCCAAACATCCCACAAAATGCAGACCCTGTTACTCTCTGAACTGTCTGCGTTTGTTGTAACATTATTTGTAATGTGTCCCTGGTTTTGGGCCTTTGCTCCACATATTTTATTACTTGGTCCGGATGTGTTCCTGTAAGATGTTGTGGGGTATGGGCAGTGATTATCCTGCTGTGAGTATGTGTGTGGCTTGCAAGGTGCTACAGTGACATTATTACCTACTAGCTACCAACTAGCATGGCTGTTTCTGTTCACACACTACTATTATGGAAATCCACTAGTTTTGACAGTAATTCTAAATGACATGCTTTGTGTACTACACATCCTATATTCCCTTTACATTCATTCCTACTATTACATGATATATTTATTTTAGCACAATGTTCTTGTATAACAGTCATGGCTTACTGGTAAGTCATGCAGAGTACTGTTTCCAAGGTCCTGGGTTCGGGACTGAAAGTGGAATTTTATTTTGCTTTTGAACTGACTACAGGACCTGTCAATCAGAATGACTAAGGCAGTTTTAAGCAGTTGTAACCGGGTTAGCACTGGTTTGCGCAGAGCTCACGCATGCGCACTGGTGTTCAGCTCCACGCACACATGCGCACACCCACTTACAACCGCTTAAATGTGCTTACTCTTGCGCACACCCGCGCTATTTTCTTTGAAAGAAATGAAAATGGGGAGACAGGAAAGTGGTGAAAAGGGGGTCACAAAGAGGGTAAGACAGTAGGGAAACAAGCTTGGGTTTTGCAGGAGGGATGTAGGTAAGGCCTATAGCTGCCCATTTCTTCATCAGCAACAGCTGTGCATATGTTTGTAATTTGGTGTGACATTTGATACCTTCCACCCCTGAGAGAGGTGTAAGGACAACAATAATACTTGTTGTACAGTCAATTGTAATTGATAGTTTCCATGTCCAGCAGACATGTGTGCGGAATGGGCAGCTATGTATGGGGGTGTAATTTTTTTGTGGGTACAGAGTGCCCTTTTTTTTTTTTTCAGGTGAGAGTGGTATGTCAGGTGAAGGAAGTCAGTATAGCTGGGGAGGTAGGTTGGGTAGGTCAACAGACAAGACAAACAAGACGCATACAGGGGCGGTGTATGACACATGTGGGGGGGGTTACACAATTGATGGGGACGGAGGTTTGGATATCCAGAGCCCATGAGCCCACAGATGGCAACAGTGGAACTGATATCCCCACCCATGGGCAGTTGCCACTGTTCCTTCACTGCCCAGGATGGGGCTGTGCTGGGGGCTATGTAAGCCGGGCAACAGGCTTGCCCATAAGTTGTGCCACCTGTGCCTCAAGCTGGCATAGGGGCTCAAGAACAGAGTCCCGGATCTCCCTACGCACCACAGTCCGGACGCTACGGAGGGTGAGTGGTGGTTCTCCTCTGGCCACACTTGCAGAGGGGGGATGGGCCCCATCCCCTGCAGCACTTCCACCTGCAGGTGGCACAGGGCCACCGGAGGAGGGTCCAGACTGGGCACTAGTGCCAGGTGCACTCGCCAGCTGAGGTGGGAGAGGTGGGTCCGCTGGAACCCGCCTTCCCTGTTGTTCTATGTTTTGCATTATGTCATGACAGTTTGGGTTAGTAATATACAATACCATTCGCAATTAGTTGTAACAGCATGCATTAGTATTCCCATTAAACAAACACCCAGATATTCACACCATTGAACAGCAAGCATAACACATGCATAATTTGAACAGCAATACACAGTCCAACAACATGCAGGATTGATTGATGGCAACAGGCCATCAGGTTTGGATGTATGAACAGGGCAGATGCATCAACGGACATGCAAATATTTATGACCCATCAGGACAAATGTACAGGGTTGTTAATTGTGATTGCACATACCATTTTCACATGGAATGGATTATATGTGGTTATAGGGTGGGGTGAAGAAAATATTATTAACACCTTCGAATACCAATACATATGCTGTACATTTCTAATAGCTACAGATATATACACACTACTGTTCTAACTACAGTTTCCTATATGATAACTACTTCAATTTGGTGATAGGACTGTTACTGCTACATCAATATACATTTTATTGTTATTCATACACGTTCATATCTGGCTTTGTTCAGCTACATCATCCTGCTACATTTGCTTTATATAGCTATAGACAACTGTGGATGTTTGATATTTCAGACAACCATAATATCTGCATATTGCAGACTGAGAGCAACATATCCAGATTTTGGGATACACATTCCAGCTGCAGCAACACTTTGGACACATTTCGCAGTTTGGTTCTACTTGTCACATTTATTTCATTCTGTACTGACTGCAGTATACTTTATACAGGGGTTATTACTACTTCATTGGTGGATTCATAACTCTTTCTCACACCCTCTCACTTGTTTTCATTTTACTATTCAGGATGGTACTTACTTCTAGGCTTTATTGACATATTTTACCTGTAGTTATTACAATCCTTTCCAGCAGTCTCACTTCTGTCATGTTTCAGTATTTCAACAGGGATATATTTCACACATGTGAGTTGCTCATCTTCTGCAGCTGTACTTTTCAGCCTGCTGCAGGTTGTGCACTATGATATTATAGGTGGGGCATCTTTATTTCAGACTTTATTTCAGACATTTTCATTTTTCTGTTTGGATTTCAGACTGCAACACACTTTTGTAATCAAGCAATACTTGCAAACACTTTTACACTGTTACTTGCACATTTTATTACTTAGTGACTACACTGCACTCTTTTGCTAACTGTCATACTTTTATATTTCTTTACAGTTACTGGGAGTGGATTACTGACCTGCCTGGTGGCGCAACCGCACCAGCCTATCGCCATAGGCTCTGCGGTTCACAGAACGGACACCTGCAGCTGTAATATAAATGAAGTAATATTGGAATACACATCTCCATAATATCAGCTAATTTAATTTCTTACATACATAATTAAATGTAACTTACTCAGTAGTGGGGCGTTGGGCATTTGCCGGGCCTCCTGGATCCAAAGGTTCAATTGGTCCTGCTTGCATCTCTTCAGGTCCGCATGGTGGTGATGGACCTGCTCACCAGTCCTTGGAATCCCTGTGGCATTGGTAAGATCATGAGCCAACCGGTCCCACGCCTCAGCCCTATATGCTCCCCACAGGACCTGGCCCTGCATGAGTTGGGCCTCATGATTGTGGACTAGGAGCCAGACCATGTATCTGGACTCCTCAACGCCCCACCTCTGTGCTCGAAAGCAAATACCCTCACCTACACCTGACATTCTGGCTGCAAGTCAGTTCTACAATCATTTATGCTGTGTATTCCCGCCTACGGGGCTTATATATGCCGTTTTTCCCGCACTTATCTGTGATTGGCAATTTTGGAATTGTATCCACTTCACAAAACCTGCTTTGTCATGCTCCACTTTCTGTTCATTCCTATATATTTGCTATTACTGCATTTCTGAGTACAGCTGTCGTAGCTTAGTGGTTCAGTACCTTGACTATGGTGCATGGTATCCTGGGTTCAAACCTGGCCACTGCTTTTTATATTTTATGACTGTCTAGACAGGCTAGGGGGTGTGTCTGTGCAAAGGCAGTTTTGATACGGCTTGCTCAACGTTGCCCGTCGGTTAGCTTGTTGGCGCGGTGCGCAGCTCCGCGCAAATGGGGTGCACTGGCTTACGTCTCATTTGGCTGTCAGCATGCATAGTATGCCCAGCTCAGCTAGGGGCACACAGTTTCAGCGTGTGAAACCACTGCTCACCTACGGGCACTCATTTTGCACCTGTTAAACCACTGCTCACCTAAGGGCAGATGCACTCACCTTGTTAAACTGTAGTTCAGCTATAGGCACATCTGGCATTTTTTTATTGTTTTGTTACCTCACATTTCTTCAAAATAAATGGACTAGTTCATTACATTTTACATAAAATGTGATTTTATATGTGTACATGTTTGTCAGGGACTTGTTTCATGCTTATTTTTCTAAAAATAAAAGTTGGTGTTGTGGGGGCTCGAACCATGAATGCCTGCTCTTCAGCTGATGTCTCTACCGCTATGCTATTGCTTCTTGGCTTACTTTGCATATTTCATTCTTATATGCTTTCCCACTGACTGCTAACTGTAGCTGTGCTACGGGCACGCCCGCGCAAACGAGTGCACTCACGGTTAAACATCTTTACAATTTAAAAAAAAATATATCACATGTTCATTTATATATTTTCTGTTCATAGTCTGTGGGGGCATGTGTTGTGTTGTGTTTATTCACATTTCCGTGGACTCTGTCATGGGTGTTTACTTTGGGCACTTTTACTCTTCTGGGGGCGTGTCTGCTTGCAGGGTTCGGCCTACGGACACGCCCCCTACTGTCTTACATGGACCGTGTTAGACTTAGGTGTGATTCAGCATGCTCTCATGAATATGCAGAGCATGCTGACATCACTCCGTTTAACTGCAGCCTCCGTGTAAGAGTTATAACTCTTACACGGAGGCTTCGTGAATCCTGCCTTATGTGTATGTGTATATATATATATATATATATATATATATATATATATATATATATATATATACAAATTTTAAGCAAAACTGCGTGAGGAGCAAGGGATTTGGCTCTGCTTAACTAAGTGCATGGGGATGCGCAGTGGCATTTTTTTGGACTGTGTGCATGTTGCTAAGCAGAGAACAAATGGGAGGCACGCTGCTTACATCACAGAATTGCTGTTCCATAAACTGACCCCAGTCCACACCTAGCTGCACTCCAGGCCGAGATTATGATATGATTAGGAAAACTTAAAGCTGGATATACCTATATACTCAGGCCCATAAGCGAATCGACAATTTCAATCACTGTGTGCTGTATTTAGTATTCACCTTTCTGTATGTTTAATCTCATATGCTTAATATTTTATGTATTCTTCAATGTTTTATGCTCCTGTGCCCAAATGGTCAATTTAGTCAAGTTATTTTGCAGACAGGCCCCATCTGTACCACGTGATCATTTTAGCCAATTTCAAGTCATCTGCACACAGACTGTAGAACAACTCAGATGAAAAAGATGGGTCTAAAGACAAATCTAAATCACTTTGGGCCTAGGACAGAGCCCTGTCGGACACCCTGACTGAAACCAAGTATTTTACTTGTCCAATTGCTTAATGATACTTGCCATATCCTATATGTAAGCCATGCAGCTATCCATCTTAGCAAGGGCGCATCAGTACCTAGTTCTAATTTATTGCTCATTGTTTTGTGCATGGCCCTGACAACTCTATATCACAGTACAGTTTTTCATTCATAGCTGTTATTATATTGTCACAGGACATCATGTTACAGGTGATAATCGATCTGTTTTCAACATATGTATGCTGATATATGGTTTCATGTCCCAGCCTTTACAGTTCTGATTATAACTTCTACAGCATTACCTAAGGCTTTTTAATTAGGTCTTAGATATGCGGTATAGATGCAAATGTGTAATTAATATGTGAAATAGGTTAATACCAGTGTGGCACACACAGAGACAGTTTCTAAAACAATAGTTAGTACTACTTCACAAGCAAAACATCTGGATATCTCAGGATTAGAGCCCTGAACACCATCACATAAGCTACCCACCTTAGTCTTTTGAGCCACAGAGGCTGCTTGACAGGCAGAGGATCATTCATTACACCATCACCTGCATAAATAAGTACTTTGCTATTCTCAGTTAACTAACACATAAAATGTAAGTTCAAAGTGTACATTACCGTCCTGATAATGTATACGAATATACATTAAAAAGTATTAAAAAATAATATGTCATTATCTCAAATAGTTAAGCATATAAACAAGCATGCTTCTATTTTAAAGTCCCTATTCTATTCTATTCCTATTTCGTTTGTTCACTTAATGCTTTGATATGCATTGATTAGTCATAATTTTATAAGTGATATGACATTTATTTTGATATTTACTTGCCTGTTTAACATTGAACCTATTACTGAATATAGCAGATTTTACAAGTGAGCGCTTAAGATGTTAATTTGGTTTATGACGTCAGTCTCTACAAAAATCTATTTAGATTTAATATTGTAGGATAGTTTTATAAAGCAATTAGTTTTTTATTGTACTATTCTGGATATGTTAGATGAAAACTTTCTAATACACTTTAGACAGTAAAGCATTTATCTAACAACACCCGTATTTAATATATTTTGTCATTATATATTTTGTCATTTTTATATGTCATTTTATATGTATTCACAAGTCATGATTTTATGCGTGACATATTATTTTTTAATACTTTTTAATGTATATTCGTGCATTTTATCTATGCATATATTGATGAACATATAGTAGATTACACAAGTGAGCACCTATATAGCTGACTTGATTTGTGATGTTAGTTATAATAAAATTGTTTAGATTTAACATCATAGGATAGATCTTATAATGTAGATAGTATTTACTGTTTTATTTAGTAAGCGTCAGGCAAAAAATGTTTTCAAAAATTTTTAATAAACCTCAATAGCAGTCTGTGTTAATGAGGTTGCATTGTGATAGATTGAAGCGTAAAGATTTACGCATTATTCATAGCTTGTATGTTCTATTTATATGTAGTATATACATTTTATATAGGTTGATATTTATCTGGGTCTGAATGACTAGTGTATTGATTACACTACTAATGTGATATGAGCTGCATTACTTGCTATTGTGAAACTTAGCTAATTTTCTGAGTTTTGAGTATGGCTAAAAAATTTTACTTCATAGGCATGAGAATGTATCTTTAAAAAAAACTCAATTTTTATTAATTAGACCAACATGTGACTAATCAATATAAAAAGCTGTGATTGAATGTTTTTTGAAATTCAATGGTCTGACGAAGCTAATGAGAAAGCGCTTACTTGTTGCATGCATAATAGAAACCGCTTTTTATTACTTTTAATGGATATTTCATGCTTGAATTACTTTACTATCAAAGCATACTGGTGAAGTGACTACGCTGGCATTTGAGTTGTGCTGTGGTCGCCTCTTAGCTATTTTTACTGGACTTTGTTTTATACTACAATTTGCTAGTCAAGAGGTGTTCACTCTGTTGGGAGCTTCATTATTTATTGGTAATTTATAGTTTTATGTTTTTAATAATCAGAAGAAGAAAAGCTGATGAAGTAGTAGCACTGCCTCACTGTTTCAGTGTTTACTGTAGTATGTCAGCAAACTCAGAGCTTCAAAAAACATTAAATGAGAGTCTGTCTGCATACAATTCTACATGCTGTCTCCAAACCATTGATCAAGTGACTATTTCAAA
Organism: Protopterus annectens; assembly: GCF_019279795.1. Lineage (NCBI taxonomy): Eukaryota > Metazoa > Chordata > Ceratodontiformes > Protopteridae > Protopterus > Protopterus annectens. Next base: position 1,719,141,354 of record NC_056732.1, on the reverse strand, counting down.
AATGACATTTTCCACTTTCCTTATAATAAATGGGAAGAAATTCCAAACTCTACCAGCTCTCCAGTTTTCTTGATAATTGTACTGGATTTCAGTAGACTAAGGAACTATTTGCTGTGTTTATAGGGTCTATGTACTAGGATAGCTGCTGCAGTAGGCCATTTTAAGCTTAGCTAAGTTTCTTTCAAAATTGAGAATCAAACCTTGTAACTAACTTTGTAACTTGTGTATGTGAGGTAAGCAATGTAATGAATACCAGGTCCTCTCACCATGAGCGAAGTCAAAGTCACAGTCACAAATCCAAACGAAATCTGCACAAAAAGTCTAGTGATGTTCCAGTGATAGTCCAATAGTAGTCCAAAAAAAAGATTTTATTAAGGTGTGAGCGCTTTCGCGTAGTACCTACTACGCTTCATCAGACAATGTAAAATTATTTAAAGCCTCCATTTAAATACAAAAAAGAGCGCCAAAATTAGCGTATGCAATGGATTAATTAAGTAAAATACACTCAATTAAGCACAATTAGGTTTAGTTTACATTCAGTTAAAATCTGGGCTAAGCCATAATATTTTAGTTCACATGGATAAAGGTATATGTCAACTAACTAATGGCTATGTGTTTTATTCAAAAGATGCTATTATCCAAAGTTCCATAAACCACGAAAGTATATCTTTGTGAATTAAACGCGATAGTGTAATAGGGTTCTCATCAGCGAATGAACCATGAAATAAATATGAAATAAATATATAAGAAAAGGACTCATAACATATTTATTAATTCTGAGTATCTATTAATAATAAAATTGAAATTAAAATATGTACTAAATGCATAAAATATAATATATAATATATAATATGTGCATAGAATGTATAGGAACCGTCATCGTTTAAAAATCGTGAAAATTATTACAAAATAAGTTAGTTTGATATGAATAATACAAATAAGAATATATATATGTATATAAATAATTTATCATTGACATTCATTCATAAATAAATAGATAGATATATATTCAAATAATTAATAAAAACAGTTATTCTATCTAGATCAATTTATCAAATAAATAAGTAATAAGTACAAAAAATGCATAAAATGCATTATTATAACTTATGAATAATAATAATAAGGTGGACAAGTTTCATATGTATTATTTAATATCTATATATATATATTGAAAGTGTAGCTAGAATATGACCATGAAATGGTGTTATTATACATGTAGATAGCATAAATATGTAGATAGCATAAATATAAAATGCATCTTAATGTAAGTAATGAAATGTGTATATGTGAATATAAATAAGAAGTTTTAAAACGTATGAAAGGCATATGCAAATGATGCCACAAGTACAGAGATGTACGAATAGTAAAATGTATCAAATATAATGTTTTTAAAATATATGATGTTACACATAAGAAATATTATTAAATAAGTCTTAAATACATGAAATATAAAATATAAGATATAAGACTCATGTAGTATCCAGAACTGGTTTAATGGAAATGCAACTATTTATACCAGGTGATATATGAGCACCTAGTCTCAAAATCCATTTTAATTCTTTGTTACTCAAATGTGTGGCATTATTACCACCTCTTTTATTAATGGTGACTATCTCTAAAACTCTGAAACAAAACCTGTGTGAAGGATGTTCTATTATATGTTTTGCTAGAGCATTTAGGTCATTTTTTCTCTGTATATCATAAAGATGACCATATATTCTATCCTTCAGACATCTTTTTGTTAACCCAACATAAAAAGCCTGACATTTTTTGCATGTTGCAAGATAAATCAAATTTTTTGTAGTGCAAGTTGCAAAAAATCTGGGTAAGAAAGTGTAATTCAAGCTAGGATGTTGGAATTCTTGTGTTTCAGAAATGTAGTTGCATCTATTACAACTATGGCAGGGAAAGGTTCCTGTTCTTTTACTAGTGAGGATTGATGCTGGATGTGTAGGAAGAAAATCATTGCATAATAATCGTTTAAGATTTAGGCTGTTCCTATACATAAAGTGGGGTTTATTTCCTACAATTGATTTGGTGTCTGAGTCCATAGTTAAGATCTTCCAATTATTAAAAAAGACCTTTTTCAAGCTATTTATGTTGCTGATGTAATTTAAAGTTATGGCAACACAATTTGCTTGGATGGCTGAATCATCTTTATTCACAAACGCAGGGATCTTATTGTCTGCCTTTCCAGTTCTATCTTGATGTGTACTTTTAATGATGCTATTTTTGATGCTGCTGACTAAATTTGGGTGATAACCTCTCTCAATAAAAAGTTCTTCTAAATAGTCAGCTTCAGAATGCAAATCATTGCTGTCTTTACAGAGTCTAGTTAATCTAATAAATTGACTTTTAATTATACCTGGGAAGATATACCTAGGATGCATACTATCGAAGGTTAATAATATATTCTTCCAAGTAGGTTTTCTATAGAGTGTAGATACAATGGAGCCATTATCAGTTATACTAAGCGTTGTATCCAAAAAATGGACCTTCTCATGGGAGCATTCCATGGTGAATCTAAGAAATGTAGAAGTAGATTCAAAGTAAGATAAAAAATTCTCAAATTCAATTTTCGTACCTCCCAGATGATAAGAATATCATCCACAAAACGTTTGTAGACTTTTATTTTAGCAAAAGAAGGGTGGCTAAATAAACAACTTTGTTCCCAACTGAGAACAACCAGGTTGGCATACGTGTTCGCACACGGGGTGCCCATTGCCACCCCCCATTGTTGTAAATAATAACTGTCTAAAAATATAAAAGCATTATTGCTTAATACTAGCTCTAATAGTTGGCATATTAATAGTTGTCTATTATTAGTAAAAGAAGTCTCCTTAGATAGCAATTCTCTTATGGCTTCAATGCCTAAGTCATTGGGTATAGAAGTAAAAAGGTTTTTTACATCTAAAGTGACTAGAAGATACTCATGTTCATTAGGGGTTAGATGTATATCTGACAAAAAATTCAAGAGCTGATATGTGTCTTTCAAAATTGAAGAATAGGAATCAACTACTGGTCTAAGTAAAAATTCAATGAAAGACAATATATTAGCAGTTACCCATTTGTCTCCTGATACAATTGGTCTTAGTGGTATAGGGAACTGGTTCTTATGTATTTTGGGTAATCCCTTGATTATAAGTATAGTAGGGTTATCAATAAGGAGGTAGTTGTACATCTGTTCACTAATTTGTCTACACATTAAAAGGTCATATAAAATTTCATGCACATTTTTAATTATTCTTTCAATGTCATGAGGCATCAATTTAATATAAGTTGCATCATCTGCAAGCATTGAGGACATGTTCATGTTATAATCAATGGTATCTAGTATGACTACCCCTCCACCTTTATCTGCTGGTTTTATGGTAATTTCATTACAATTCCTTAAATGTTGTAGTGAAATAAATTCTTCTGAAGTAAGATTATAAAAACATGGTTTGACTTTGTTAGAGAATAGATTATAAAAATCCTGCTCACATAGTTTTAAAAAGCACTCTATATGATGTGGAAAGGAAGGTGTAAAGGTGCTTTTACATTTAAAAATAATCTTCTCAGTAACATCAGTTGAATTGCATCTATCTTTAAAAAATAATTTTAATGCAACCTGTCTACAGAATAATCTGAGGTCAATAAGAACATTACTGATGGTATCAGGACAGGCTGGAATGAAATTAAGTCCTCTGTTCAACAGTGAAATGTCAGAGTCAGAAAGAGAAAAGCCAGAGTAGTTAAACAATAAATCAGTCACATTCTTGTTTTTCTTGTAGGATTGTAGCTTTCTCTTGAAAGTTTTCTTTTCCTTGGGCCTTGGCTGTGTGATCGGCCCCTGTTGTAAAACTGTTGTTTCACAGGGTAGGGTAAAAAAGAGGAAGAAGGACTGTCAGTACGTAAATCTTTTGGTCTGGCTCCTAGTAACAGATTACCAGAAGACTGTTTCAGCGCTTGCTGATTAGGAGGGGGCGTGTCAACCTCATTGGAAGCTGTGATGTTAATAGCTTCCGAAGAAGAAGGTGGCAACAGTTCATTATTCCCAACTGTATTGTTAGTATAAAGTGTAGATTTTTCTGCAACAGGTTGAGCACTAGTAGATGAATAACCATTCATGTGAAAATGCCCCGCATTATCATTGCCATTTACTGTGTTCAAAGGGGCAATGTTACGTTTCGGCCAAACAAATATTTGGCGTGAAGCAAAATCATTAAAATCCCTTTGTAATTTATGTAGCTTAGTTGATTTAAGCCTTTCACTGTATGAGTTAACCTATAAACATATATTGTGCAATTTCTTAACGCAATAGTTTGACTTGAAGCGTTCATTTAGATCTCTATACGCTTGGTCAGTTTTACTGCGTAAGTCAGACTCTATCGGGTTAAAGTATTCTAAAAGTAATTTAATGTACCTGAATCCAAGGTCAATATTTAGGTCCTGCCATTTTTTAAGTAGTGCAGGATGCGTCTCCCCATAAGTCTGCAAGTAAAGAACTCTCATCCCCCTCGGTACGATGCGGTGGTGTAAGCATGCCTCGAGGTGTTGTCTTTGCCAGGCGTACCGCTGTAGCCTGTACATGTCATCCTCAAGTTCCTTGGATATAGTATTAAATTCAGTGATGTTATCGCCTTCTTCATTTATTGGAACAGCAGTATTGGCATGAGACAAATCCAGAGCCAATAAAGGGTTTACTTGTTGATGTAGAAGCCCGGTCCAAATGGCTGAAGCATCCCTCATCCCTGGACAGTAGTCTAATTCGATATTTATGGATTCCATCGCGTGCTATCGGTGTAATAGCCAAAGCAAAAAGAATGAGAATGTAACAAAAAAAACACCCGATAGCTGAAGAGAGAGCCTGCAACGTGAAGCAAACAATGTAATGAATACCAGGTCCTCTCATCACGAGCGAAGTCAAAATCACAGTCACAAATCCAAACGAAATCTGCGCAAAAAATCTAGTGATGTTCCAATGATAGTCCAATAGTAGTCCAAAAAAAAGATTTTATTAAGGTGTGAGCGCTTTCGCGTAGTACCTACTACGCTTCATCAGACAATGTAAAATTATTTAAAGCCTCCATTTAAATACAGAAAAGAGCGCCAAAATTAGCGTATGCAATTTATTAATTAAGTAAAATACACTCAATTAAGCACAATTAGGTTTAGTTTACATTCAGTTAAAATCTGGGCTAAGCCATAATATTTTAGTTCACATGGATAAAGGTATATGTCAACTAACTAATGGCTATGTGTTTTATTCAAAAGATGCTATTATCCAAAGTTCCATAAACCATGGAAGTATATCTTTGTGAATTAAACGCGATAGTGTAATAGGGTTCTCATCAGCGAATGAACCATGAAATAAATATGAAATAAATATATAAGAAAAGGACTCATAACATATTTATTAATTCTGAGTATCTATTGATAATAAAATTGAAATTAAAATATGTACTAAATGCATAAAATATAATATATAATATATAATATGTGCATAGAATGTATAGGAACCGTCATCGTTTAAAAATCGTGAAAATCATTACAAAATAATTTGCTAGCCAAGAGGTGTTCACTCTGTTGGGAGCTTCATTATTTATTGGTAGTTTATAGTTTTACGTTTTTAATAATCAGAAGAAGAAAAGCTGATGAAGTAGTAGCACTGCCTCACTGTTTCAGTGTTTACTGTAGTATGTCAGTAAACTCAGAGCTTCAAAAAACATTAAATGAGAGTCTGTCTGCATACAATTCTACATGCTGTCTCCAAACCATTGATCAAGTGACTATTTCAAAAATGACATTTTCCACTTTCCTTATAATAAATGGGAAGAAATTCCAAACTCTACCAGCTCTCCAGTTTTCTTGATAATTGTACTGGATTTCAGTAGACTAAGGAACTATTTGCTGTGTTTATAGGGTCTATGTACTAGGATAGCTGCCGCAGTAGACCATTTTAAGCTTAGCTAAGTTTCTTTCAAAATTGAGAATCAAACCTTGTAACTAACTTTGTAACTTGTGTATGTGAGGTAAGCACCTTAAAACATCATGCCAACCCTCAACTATAAAAACTTTTATCCAGTATTGATGCCATATCTTCATTGCTATAGTGCCTATTATTAATAGTCAGATCTCCCTAACTAACCTATAACTGATGGAATGTAAAGACAATTTAGATAACCTATCTACCTTAGATACTTCAATTTAGAGATTTGTTTAGTAATTGATTTTTTAACCCTCTCTAACTTATTCAGCTGATGCAGATTATAAACACACGCTGCCATGCAATACTTCATATGAGGCCTAACTGCTGTCTTAGAGAGAAGTACCAATATTTTTACATCCTTATTGATCAAACAATGAAGAAGATCTCTCATGATAATATAACATTCTTAATCACCATATTTAAATTTACATCAAATTATAGGCAGTTGCCAATAATAATGCCCTAATCCCCAATTGTGTCATCCTCTTTTAAAATAGAATAATTGAAAAAAAGGACACAAGAGAACCTAGCTAAGATAGCTGCCTAAGCTCAACGCTCTGGGGCAAGGCCGCAGAAAGTTGGATAAAAATATTATTCCCAAGGAGAAGGAGAAAAGAAAGAACATGAGTGAGCAGGAACATAAAGAGGAACAGATGACTGCTTTTAAAGCTGCAAATTCATTTTGCCTGAAAACGTAATCACTGTAGCCTATGATGTGAGCTCCATGAAACAAATAATACAACAACAACAACAGCAACAAACAGACAACAGAACAACAGTGAGCAGAAGTGGAAAGGCAACAGGGAAAGATGTAAAATCTGGGGGAACTAGTTTAACTGGCATAATAGTTATGGTGCTTCTGTTATAAAGACAAGATACTAGGTTTGATTCTCACATTGGGAAGCAGTGCTAGGCTTAAAAAGGACCCTTGGAGTACCAGCTTATTTATTATATATGGTCTGCATATTTTTATGAAAGAAGCAAGTTGGAGGTTGGTATAATGGTTAAAGTGTTTACCTCCCAGACACAAAGCTTTGATTCTCACCTTTGAGGGAAATTGGTTAGGTTTAAAATGGCCCACAAAGGCAGCTAGCTAGTACTTCTATGGAAGGTAAAGCAGCAATTAAAGCTGAACTGCAGGAACATATTCACAGAATACATAAGCAAAGAGACATAATAAAAAGACAAGAAAAGATGGACTAACATCAGGAGCCTTGGACTACAAGAGAGTGGCCAGCAGTGAACTGAAGCACTTTGCAATATAGCTATAACATGAGACATTTGTGGTACTAGAAAGTCAGAACACTAATAGAAAGGATGCACAGAATAAGGCAGAGACAAACAGCAGCAGAAGGCAAACCTAGGCATGTTTTGGCATATTTCCATTCCTTTGTTGTAAAGCAAATTAAGTAATAAGGCAAGTAAAATAGCTTAAGTTATTTGATTTGCAAGGATATTCATAAAGTTGGTCATGTATTATTTGGAAACAATATGTAGGAGAAGCCAAGCTATGCTGAAAGTAGTAAATGAATTTAGAATGAATGGAACAGCTATATGGATGCAATACCCTACAGTTCTGCAAGTGTAGCAGGAAAGGGGATGGTCCAGGCTAAAAAAAACATGAAGGGTGTTCAAAAGTTTAAAGAAAGGTATCACAGACAAGTAAACAACACAGAGAGTAAAAATCTGAATACCTGCCAGACGTGGTCAGGAGAAGCAACCTTAGATGTAGAAGTGAAGTACAAATACTAGGAAGATGTACAACATCAGAGTCTGAAAACCATTTTTGTACATTTTTAAAACTTTCGCTATTGGATGTGCTTAGGAAAGTGCATGAAGAAAGAACTGTAAGTGATTAGGTCTATTCCTGCTGCAATTAAAAGTTGTGCCTTTTTACCTCTACTCTTTTGCTTAAAACAATGAAAGGTCCTGTGAAATGGCAATGGTATGTGGAACAGTTATTGAGACTTCTGTATAGTATTGTGAAGCCTAAAGTTACTTTTACATCTCTGGGGAGACCCAACATTGTGGCTATTCTGGCCTGTAAGATCCTCTTAAAATGGTATCTGAAGCAGTAGATGAGCAACTAAAGGGAATACATGGCACCCTGGAGCCCCTGTCTACAATACTGAAATCTACGGCCCTGGGCATACACATATAAAAGCTGTAACTGCTTATCATGACTCATAATCACAGCTTATTGGTGCAGCACTAAGTCAGCAGCAGAAGGAGCTAGCGGGGCATTAGGCCATAATGGATACATAGTCCATGTCTGTACAGAACCTGCAAGATCACTCACGGTGGTTGGAGATTAAAATACAAAATTTAGAAAAATGTCCTCACCGAAATAATCACAGGATAATTGGGATGTCTGAGAATGTGGAGGGGCCAGACCAGATAGAGTTTATTAGGAAGGAACTAGTATTCATTCTGGGAACTGTTACCATCACTGCTATAAATTGAGCACATAGAATCATACCTCAAAGTAAATGTAACAACATGCCATGGCACTTCCTATTCAAGTGCTTATGGAATACAGACAGAGAGGCTGTGATCATAGGAAGTTACTAGTCTAATGGCCCTAGGTACCTTACAAGCCTACCCAAGTTCTTACTCTTATTTTAAGATCAGCACTTATTGCCTCTGTCCAAGAGGGACACAGGTAGGACCTCCAGGGTAAATTTATGGTCACCCATCCAATTGTTCAGATTGTGTTTGAAGAGGGCCAATGAGGTGCTCTGTTTGACATGAAGTGAAAGTCTGTTCCAAAGGGGTGGTAACCTCTGGGAGACAAATCTGTCTCTCCACCAAGTTTTATTAATGTCACATACCAGATTAAGCTCTTTAGAGCAAGTAAACTGTGTACCATTTGACTTTCACATATGAAGCATTTCCAGTAACACAGGGTCACAGATTGCCTTATATGCAAGGTAGAGATCACCTCTGTATCAAACAGAATAAAGTGACAGTGAGTTCAGACGATCCCCATAGGCAGATGGTGAAGACCTTGAATTTTCCTTGTGAGGAACCTTTGTGGTTTCTCTAATTGCTGCAGGTGCTTAGAAAGGTATATACTAAAAGGGGCATTGTACTCAGTTATTGGCCCGATAAGGGAAGAGTGTAGGAGGTAATAACTTCTTTTTATCTGGAGGCAATGTCCTTACTTATGAGATGAGCAGTATAGAATGTCCTTCTTACAACTGTGGAGACATGGTGGTCAAAGGTAATGTTGCCATCAACCTGTATGTCCAAGTTTCTCACCACTGAATGCGTACTTAAGGTGTTGCTATTGATGTGGTAGTTAGCAGGAACATCGCTTTTACTGAAAGGAATGATAATACATTTTATGCATTGAGTTTAAGGCCATGACTTTGGCACCAGTCATTTGTTTGTGTAAGACCCTCTTGTAGGATGTTGACATAATTTGGAGATTCTATGACCTTTCCCAGGTTGCAGTCATCAGCAAACTTTGTCAGCCACAGACCTTTAGTTATTGCATGTACTTTGGAGGAATAGATTCCAAACAGTAGACATCCAGGACAGATCCTTGTAGAACACCACTGGTTACAGCTCAGCTGTAAAAGGTGGAGCCCCCTTTTTTGACTATATGGGTTCTATCAGTGAGCCAGTTAATGATCCATCTTATAATATAAGGGTTGATGCCTAGTTGGGTGAGTTTGTCAATGATGCCTGAATGGGGGATTGTGTCAAATGCCTTGGTTAAGTCCAGGTTGACTGTATGCACAGATTTCCCCTCATCCAGGGCCTTCTTGACTGTTCTGAAGAAGTCCACCAACTTTAACAGGCATGATTTCCCTTTTAGAAATCCAAACTGAGTATGGTCAATAATTTTTCTAAGATGGTGGCAGCTCGAGTGGCAGTGGCCTCTTTGACTCTCAATATATGTATGTGTTTTTGTGAATTGTAGCTCACTAGGTGGTCCATTTGGCATGGATGAGTGCCGTGATGTCTGTGGTGTTGTGTTTGCTTTGCTGTTATATCGTTGATCTGAACAAGTAAGTTTTGGGCCTTCAGTGGTTTGTTTATGTGAGCAAAGAATGTGGAAGGAGGAAAGTGGAAAGACGACCCCAGATTTGGCGGCCAGGTTTGATTTTAAAAGAATAGGAGTTATTGGTCTGAAAGACCCAGTTTTGAGTGGGTAGCTGCTGATGGTGTCAGTGATGGAGGGGTGATTGTGATGGTGTGGAAGATTGGATTATTGGAGGATTGTTGGGCTTGCTATGGCCATTCAGGCTTTCAGGTAGCAGTGGTTGCCTGTTTTTTTTTTTTGTCTGCCAGGTATTTGTTTGCATCGGACATTGTCTGTGGTGTTGGAAGGGACTGGATTGGACTTAGTAGATGCTGGTTTTGGAGAGGGAGATGGTGGAGATGTGGATAGGCTGGTTTGATGGAGGTGGTTGGTTGAGGCTTTGTGCCTTCTGTACATTTATTGACACTGTTGCTACTGATGTGTATGTGTTTTTGTCTTTGTTTCTGTGCTACTGTGTTTTTCTGTTTTTTTTTGTACATGACCTGGAGAAATTAAATTTCATTCAACTGTGCATTCTGTATGGTCTGATTGACAATAAAGTTACTTTTGACTTGACTTTGACTTGACTCATGTGTTTGGAGATTACCTATATCTTTGTTGATAAGGTCCATGATGATTCACTCCATGGCCTTGCAGATAAGGCTAGTCAAGCTAATTGGTCTGTAGTTCCGAGGGTCAGTCGAAGCACTACCTTTGTGCAAGGGGATAACAGTGGCTGTTTTCCGTTCAGCTGGTATGAAGCTGGTGCTTAGACTTTGATTGAAAAGAGTACCCAATGGTGTTGCTAATTCATGTTGGAGCCCATGTAGGATGCAGCCTGGGATGTTATCAGGTCCCACAGATGCTGTGTTTTTGGCCTTAGAGAGCACATTTATGACCTGCTTTTTTAGAGATACAAGACAGAGAACAGGTGATAGGGATGTCATAGGGTACTTGTGGTGGAGACAGGGGAGTGAAGTTTTCACAGAACCTGTTGGCCAACAGGTTAGCTATATCCATAGGGTCAGTATATGTGGTATCATTAACTACCAGTTCTGCACAAACCTGGACCTTTCCTTTTAGGTTACAGATGTAACTATAGAATGCCTTGTGGTGGTTGTTTGTTGAGAAAGCTAGTTTGGACTCATAGTTTGCTTTGGAGGACTTCACAAGAAGTCTTATTTGCTTGTTTAAGCTGAGGAGGCAGTGTTTTCAGTTTAGGAGGGCTCACTCCCTTTTACTCTTAGGCAATTTCTTCCTCTTATTTTAAAGCCTGTTAATGGCAGTTGTTCACCAGGCATGTTTGCTGTTCCTTGAGGAACTTGTTTTGGTCCTATTAGGTATTGCCAAGTTAATGCAGTTATACAGATGTTTGTATAAAGCTTTGGTGTAGAGCAAGACATAGTTGCCAGCTCCATCTGAGGGAGGAGGTGCAGTGAAGCTATTTATACCATCCTGTAAGAGGTTATAATCTGCCTTGGAGAAGTGCTTTAGTTTAGTTGGTGCTGGGGTGAGGTTAGGTGTGATAATTACTTCGAATGAGATCAATTTGTGCTCAGATCTCATCATGGAGGACCTCCCAGTTGGGGTGCTACAGTGGCTCCCCCATATTGGTAAGCACCAGATCCAGGATGTTGGCACCTCTTGTGGGGAGTGTTAACCAGCTGATCCAGGGCACTGGAGTTAATGAAGTCGAGGAACCTTTGGGCAAATGAGTTTGAGCACGAATAATTTACCCAGTCAATTGACGAGTTGTTAAAGTCACCCAAAACCATGATGTTTGGATGTATCTTGATAGAGTCAAGTAGATCCAAATAGGCAGAGTGGGTGTCCTGAGTCATGGAGAGGATCCTGTAGCTGGTAATAGGTGTCCTACCAACAGTTAATTGCACCTGATGTGTGGTGATTGTGAAGTCAAAAATGTTAGGGGCTAATTTCAGATTGGTAGGGTACATGGTGAAAGTCACTCCTGAATACAGTGCCAAACTATATGCAGAAAGAAAGGAAATGTCCCCTTCCTTGACAGCGTGCAGAGATATGGAATATACTGTACAGCTCCAGTTTCCCTCTACACTAACCATATCTAGGAGCCACATGCAGTGGTAGTTCTTCTCTACTAGGCAAGGAGATTGTTTTCTGAAGGGGAATGGTGTTTTCTGAAGGGGAATGGTGAAGACAATGTAATATATGCAGAGGTCACATGGTGTGAACCAGCTAATGCTTCAGGGAATAAAAAAGGGACTGGTCTCAAACTTTTTCCCTTTCTAAGTCCTCAGTGGACAAGATGAGAAGGAACAAAAGTAATTGGATATCAGAGAAAAGAAGAGCCACCTACTCTTCAGTAAGACAAAATGTTTTCTGGATCATTCCGAACTACAGAACAGATTTGCTCCTCTGTTTCTAGGTATGACTGAGCAAAAGATCTGAGTATGGAGGAACAGTTCACTGACCAGGGGATTTCCACAGAGGAGGGTGAGTCAATGGAAACATTCTGACATGAAGAGGAGTGCACTGTGGAGAAAGTGCTGGACTATACAATTAAATTACTTTTAGTGAATTTTTTATTATTATTACTATTGTAATGCTGGAGTGAATGCTCTTTTTTCCTCTTTTAAGAGAGTGCATGATGATCTGTAAGCAGCCTTGCAGAGGCAGGAGATGGGACACAAAGCTTTCTACCTCATAAGTCATATTTTAGTTTTTTTTTTATGTTGTTTATAAGGGACAAAACTTCCTTCATAGCTTTCCTGTCCTTATACTTGTTTTAGTTGTTAGGATAGAGTTACTAAACATAGAACTGATATAAACTAGGTAGAACAGCAATGAATAATGAGCTAGGCATAGTAGCCACTCAGGTCAGGGTCAAGCAGAGGAGCCTGGGATTGATGTTAGACCACAAGTAACCTATACTTCCCACCCAGACAGGTGGGGGGGGGCACAGCTAACAATTAATGACACAGACCCTAGCAAAATGAATGGGAAAGGCATATCATTGGGCTTTCACAAATCAATATCCTGGATTGTAAAGGAAATTGCAACCACACCTGAAGTGAGTGTGATACTAAATGCAATAAGGGATTATTCAGACCACATACTTTTTCTACAAGAAAATAAATTAGGAACAAAAAAATGGAAGCCAGAACACACACACAATGGAGAACCATCAAACTTTTTTCAAGCACCATATCATCTAAATGGAACGGGGGGGGGGTGAGGGGTGAGGGGTGGCAGTCATTCTATTTGATATGTCAGATTAGTTGGTTGGTTGAGAGAGAGAGAGAGATGCCAAAGGATGTGAGAGAGTGTTGGGTAGTGGGTAATGTGAAATCAGTATGGGGACACTGGACACTTCCAGTTTTTATGGATCAAATGAGGATGATCCAAGCCCATGAACAGATTTTAGAGCTGCCATTAGGGAAGTATATAACCTGTGTTGGAAATTCATTGTAGTTGGATACTTTAATATGTTGTTTCTCCTTTGCAGGATGCAGTACCATCAAGCAGGCTGTGCCCTCCTAGTGTCTCCAGGAAACTGAAAGTAGTAATGGAGGAATCTTTACTAGCGGACAGTTGGTGGACTTTACATCCAGGATGTAAAGACTATACTTATTATGTACTTGGATTTGCCAGAAGAATTGATATGTGGTTAGTCAACCTTATAGGAAAGCAAAGTCTGATTGAATCAGTGATTTTCCCCAACAGATTCGTCAGATTATGTGGTGATTCATTTAAGGTTTAAAAAAGTTAGATCTCACACCTCTACATTATCAATGGGAAGCTAGACCTCTCAATACTACAGACCAGAGACACTAGATGTAGTCTGGAGAAACAAGTAGTGGATTTTGATAGGTCTTGGCAGCCTGTACAAGGTAGCAGGGCTGGATTATAGGTGGACTGTTTAATAGTTGTAAAAGGTTTAGAGTGAGGTGGAGGAAAATTAGTAGGAAAGAGAGGGAGAGAATACGTTAATTGTATCTAGAGGACAAGATGAGGGCACTGGAAAGGGAACTTAGAAGGAATATAAGAGTACGGAGTTACAATGCATGATTAAAGTTATCAAACATGAATATAAAACTGGGCAGTCTCAACATATACAGGATAGATGAGAGACAATTAAATTATTTCATTAGGCAAATGGCATTATGTCCAGCAAAATTCTGGCAAGGAAATATATATATATATATATATATACATATATATATATATATATATAGAGAGAGAGAGAGAGAGAGAAAAGTTAATATAGGCTTTTATAAATGCAGATTTTATATTGTACCAACATATCCTAAGCTACTTAAATGGAGGACGGAGCAGCTGAGCTCATCTTCATACCTCAGCTGAAAATGGGTCTTTTTGGCTCAGTTGGACACTCCTGGTAAGCAAAAATGTTAAATAAATAGATACAGGATACAGAACAGGGCTATGGCAAAGCTCAGCACACATGCAGGCTGCTATATGGTTCAGGTATCTAAATGAACTCCAGTTTATGTTCAGTGATATTTCTTCATAAACAAAAAATATATAAAAACAGCTGGATTGTTACATTTAGGGCACTTACTGGAAGAAGCATAAAAGTTTGCTGGCAGAATTAGTGTAATTCACCTTTTCATAGACTCACATAACCCCATTGATTAAATGCATTCAGTATGTTTGTATCTTTGTGATTTTTTTTCATTAGTGTGATGCTGTTCTTGTTGAAATGTTAATAATATTCACTAATCAAATGGAAACATTCATTTGATTATATAATGAACCAGAAAGGAGTATATTTACCTTAGAAGTAGCAAGGATCAGTTTTCAAGATATTTTACCCTGAAACCTACTAATGACATGAATGGACATTAACAGAATTTACTACATAAGTAAAATAATTGTGATAGAAGTAGGTAACTGTGTTCCAAAGTGCGATTTCTTCTAACTGGTGGAAAACCTGCATTGCCACTGAGTCCTAAGAATGTTACATTAATTATTTATTTTTCTTTCATGAAGTCTCTTGTGATATTATGCTGAAGTCTGAAGATTAGGAATTTATAAAGCATTTACCTCTACAACACTCCATCATTATGGTAATTGTTTTATTTATCTTCTGTACAATACAAATTTTGGTATACTAAACAGTCACAGAGCAAATTTATATTTAAAAGATGTTACAGACTTTGCTTCGCTTAATTGTGCAGTACCAGAATATGTGCATGTATGACACTTTATTCAGATTTATTTAATCAGTGTTCTGAGACAAAGCTATAAACCATAAAATCAGGTTAACAGCCTTAATGTATGCATATTTTTTCTGTAGGTAGTGTTTTTCCTTGCATAGGCTATTTGTCTTGCACTCTTTAAAAAAAAACAAGCATTTTTTTTTTTAAATAACAGCAACTTGTCTGCACTTCATAATAAACACAGCATAGCTCTTGTCTGCTAGTTGTTACATTAACAGTAGTTATCTGTCCACAAGTATCCTATAATTAAATGATCTCATACATTATATTACATTGCAGAATTTTCTATAAAAGGGGAGAGCTCAGTTTATTTTGATACTTTTTCAGATCTTCAGATGCTCTACCCTTACCGCTGGCATCAGAAAAAATAAACAGGATAACTAAGGATTATTTTTTTAAGGTACTGAAGGATTATTTTTAATGTACTTTGCAACTGATTTAAGATTTCTTTGACAATCACATCTTGCTTATTTTTTATTAAATATCCCACTCTTCTGTCAACATATATATATATAATATATGGTTCCCTATCAGAAGCCTGAAACTCTATAAGCCTGAAAATCAAAATCCTGAAAACTAAAGCCTGAAAATTCAAAATCCCGAAAGCCCAAAATCCTGAAAACACAAAATGGACATACTGACGTCATTGTGGCTTTGCTATTGTTAGCCCTGTGGTGTTAGGTCATGCGTTGGGTTTAGGTAAGTGTCTTGTTGGTTTTATGTTAGGGTTAGGGCGGTTTAAGTGAGTTAGGGTTAGGGCAGGTTAGGCATGTATGCAATAGTGACAAATATTGGGGTTAGGGCGGTTTAAGTGAGTTAGGGTTAGGGCGTGGGTCAGGTGAGTGTGCGATAGTGACGGACCTTAGGGTTAGGGTTAGGGTCAGGGTCAGTTGGTAGATATTAGTGTCTTTATAGTGAAATATTAGCATTATTTGTGTTTTCAGGATTTTGAGTTTCAGGATTTTGGGTTTTCGGGATTTTGAATTTTCAGGCTTTAGTTTTCAGGATTTTGATTTTCAGGCTTATAGTGTTTCAGGCTTCTGATAGGGAACCATATATATATATATATATATATATATATATATATATATATATATATATATATATATATATATATATATATATAGATATATGTATACTGCATGCATGTATTCTTGACAATTTTTTTTATTTTGATGGTATTAATGAGTTACTGAAATTAATATAAATTAAACTGTAGTTACACACACTTGATTATGTGTGTCTTTGAATTTTAACACTGCAATTTTGCATATGAAATCCATTTCACTATGTCTGCTTTTTCAGGTGATTACATTCTATTAAATGCACAGCTATAAAACATTTCCGAAACAAAGGGCTTTTATATCTCATTAACTCATTTGAATATTGCAACTATCAAAACACAAAGCAGCAGCAAATGATAATTCTTCCATTAATATAATTTGCTGTATTTAACTGTATCTTTCAACCAAGCAAGGAAAGAAAATTTAAATTATGCTTATTTGTTTATAGATTAGGTTGCCTGAATAGTTAAAGTGAACCTGCTTTACAGTGGGAAGCTTTTCATTACATAATGATACATTTTCAGTTGTTTATTAATAAATATCTGGAAATCATTAATGATTATCTTCAAAAATGACACAGCTGAAAATCACACTGCACAAGATCTGCATTACTCTCTGGTTATTTATTTATTCTTCAAGAGCTAGGCAATACTTTTAGGTATTGCACCCTGGGTAAGTGTCTTCAGAGACACAAGTTAACAAATGAAAATTGCAGATGGGTTCATAATTCAATACGAAGCTTCCCTGCTCCATACCTGGACTCGAAACACTTTAAAATGAATATAAAACGTTTAAACCATCATAAAAACAAATGGTATTTAAATAAATGTCTGTATTTAAAATCATTTTTGCAGGGGGATCTGTATCCTCACGCCTCCAAATCTGAGTGCTTTCAGGGTCACACAAACTTGGAAATAATGGAAAAGAATTAAAACAAACAAACTTCCCTTTTCCCTTTACTCTGGGTAGGCTGAATTTAAAGATAGTATTCTGTTCAATGAGTGACATTTCCAGAGTTAAAATAATGTAGTTTGTTCGTTTTAACAACTCTATACACGATGCTTTAGGTGGTGGCAAAACAAGCCATTTCAAAGTGCAATGTTCCCACTGCAGAGCTTATGTGCAGGTATTCAGGAGTTAACTTGTTGATATCTCATCATGTTATGCAGTACAAAATAATGATATCCGGCACAAAATGCATACTAAGTATAAGATGTGCAGTCTATATCAGCACTGTAACAGCGCAGAGCACATAACAGTTGTTATTGCATTAACAGCACACCATTTGCTTTCAGTGGTGTGTGTGTGTGTGTGTGTGTGTGTGTGTGTGTGTGTGTGTGTGTGTGTGTGTGTGTGTGTGTGTGTGTGTGTGTGTGTGTGTGTGTGTGTGTGTGTGTGTGTGTGTGTGTGTGTGTGTGTGTGTGTGTATACACACGTACATGTAGGTCTGTGCATGTCTGTGTGTGTGTGTCTGTGTGCTTACGTGCGTACTGTAGGGTTCAGTCTGTAATATTAACTTAATAAAATGTTATAAATGTTGCCACACAGAGATATGCAAGACATTCCTGATACAGTAGAGAGTCAAGTATCCAAACTAATTGGGACCTAGGGTAGTCTGGATAATCAAACTGTTTGGATAATCATACATCTAATTGTACCAGATTAAAAAATAAAACTTCTAAAATCTTGTTTTTTTCTGTACACAGGAAATATACCTTTCAACCATTCACTGATTCGAATGAAAAATTAAGAATATTTTTCACACGAGTGGGCTATAAGCTCAAATCACACACACAAGTGAATACATTTAACATTTACATATTTAGACTTTGTGATTTTTCCTACCCAAAAACATGGCTGTGCTCAGATAACTGACATTTTGGATAATCGATGTTTGGATAATTGACTCTCTACTGTAGTTAAAACAGTAAGATGAACAATCAGAAATAATGTATATTTAAATATAAAGCAGCATTTTTTGAAATTATGGTTGTGTGGCAACTGATTAAGGATTAATTGTCTAAGTCAATAACTTAAGAGGTGTGAAAATGTGAAAATGTAATTGACCTTTTCTTGTAAAATGCTATACGTTTGCACTGGTGTAGTATCGGAGATGCATCGACTGCAGTTGGGCATCATATATTTCAGCCCTTTATTTTCTGCCTTTCATACGTTTTGAAGCAGTTTATTGCCCATCCTTTGATTTTCTCTAAGACAGTGGTGCACCCAGAAGGGCTGTGTATGACAGCTGCGAATGTTTTCTGTTCCACATCTGGCAATTTATAAACTGGACTGGAAGAAAGGCAGATAAAACAGAGATCAAAGGAAGCAGTATAAGCTGTTAGCATATCCATCTTATGTGCCATGTGTTGATGATAGTACCACGGACGTTGACCCTGTCATTACATTACAAGAAACTTGACCCACCATACGGGTGAGGTATCTTGTTACATGCAGACATACAGCAATGTGCTAATGACAGTACCACGGATGTTGAACATGTCATTACATTACAAGAAACTTGACCCACCATACGGAGTGAGGTATCTTGTTAAATTCAGACAAATCGCAATGTGCTAATGACAGTACCATGGACGTTGACCCTGTCATTACATTACAAGAAACTTGACCCACCATACGGGGTGAGGTATCTTGTTACATTCAGACAAACAGCAATGTGCTAATGACAGTAACCATGGATGATGAACCTGTCATTACATTACAAGAAACTTGACCCACCATATGGGGTGAGGTATCTTGTTACATTCAGACAAACAGCAATGTGCTGATGACAGTACCATGGATGTTGACCCTGTCATTACAAGAAACTTGACCCAGCATACTGAGTGAGGTATCTTGTCACATACAAACAGCCATGTGCTAATGACAGTACCACGGATGTTGACCCTGTCATTACATTACAAGAAACTTGACCCAGCATACTGAGTGAGGTATCTTGTTACATTCAGACTAAATGTGGCCTTTAACAGCATTGGAAGTACAATACAACGTGTTTTACATCGAGAAGTGAAGGAGCTCCACAGTACATCTTCTGTGATTATCAGCAGAAGGTAATCTCCCTACGCTGGGTAAACTTTGAATTTAAAATGGGTGCTTGTATTATTTGTTTAGTGTTTTTTGGCATTTTTTGGGGGGGGGTGTATTGATAATCATGGTTCTGGCAGAGACAAAGTTTTACCCACATCTGGGGCATTTTATTTATTAATTTATTTTACTTGTTTATATGTCAACCATGTTAGCTCCATTAGGCATGGCTTTTTTGGGGGAACTCTCAAAGTTGTATTCGTATTCACAGGGGAATTTTTGGCCAGCACAGTGTGGAAATTCTCCTACAGCACTTCTTGTATAGTGTAAGAAATTAGGTATGATAGAGTTCAGAGTGAGATGCCCGAGTGTGTGTAAGTTGTAACACTGGAGGTAGATACCTTGTCTATGCAGCAGCTATTTTAGTTAGACAAGGGCTTTTGGAATAAGATTGTATCCATCATGCAAGAAAACAATATTTTTGATGGATAGTGAAACATTTTGCATATGATACTGATTTGATACTGCAGTTAATTGCTCCACAATTATGTTCTATACCTTGAAGAGATAAAAGGATAATGGACAGCTAGACCTTGCATCTTTCAAAGATTTCACTTCTCTTCAGGAGACTGAAATATCATCGATGACCCTCAGTCAGGCCAAAATCTTTCAGTGATGCACTGAAGAAGAAGCCAGAGTTTTCCTCAAAAATGAGAGTGATGAAGGAGATTCAGAACTTGCATGGATGCCATTTTGGGTTACAGTTCAGTTGGATTACTTAGTAATCCGATTGGACAGTTGGATTACACCGTACTCCTATTGGATAGGTATGTAGTTTTGCATAAACTTCTTGCTCCCTTAGTGAAGGGGAAGGAGGAGGGTTTTCTATCATTTTGGCTTCTTTTGTGATATTAAATTTTTATTAATAGCAGCATCTTCTTTAATACCCCCTCCTTTGTCCTCCACTATAGCCAGTAACCTTGACAACTATCTAGTCTCAGCCCCTCTCTCCAGTGCCACTGTGTAGGCTATTTGGAGGGAAGTTTATTTCACTGAAAATTATGAAGGTTCCAGTCCTTCTTGTCATATTATTGTTTCTTTTTAGCAACAATCTGCTTTATTACTGTCTGGGCACGCAACCTCCATAGTGATCTTTGTTGAGAACAGTTATCTTGTCATGGCTAATCTCTCTACATCATGGCATGAGTTTCCTAATGCTTCATATCAATATTTTTCACAATTAAGTCTTAGATGGAGTATTTCTTGCTGATCAAGAGATCATATGGTAGATATTCCTTTATAACAGGGTATCAGGACTGTACTTACAAGGGAGTTGTAAAAGGAACAGGTTTTGAGAGGTCCTAGCAAATGGTCTTTAGGGCTAGATTATTTCTCAGTTGAAGCAAGTATATTTGGAGGATTAACAGTCCATGTTTTCAAATGCTAGGTTTTGGACCGAGTTTGATTTTCAGTAGTCGATTTTGAATATGAAGGTCTCAAATCAATTCCTTTAAATATTTATGCAAACACAAATCAGTTTTGTGACAACGATTATGGGACCTGCATGTAGATTGGCAGAATACATCATTTTTATTATGGGGGATTTTAATTCAAAATTTTTGGATGAAAAAAAAAAGTTAAAAAAAGCTAATATCAGCATATATAAAACTGATTAATATGTACAAGTAAGCACTTGTTAATATATTTTTAAGAGGCTAATGCAATCAAGGCTAGATATTGTTTTTTTGTTTACCAGAAAATAATTGTTTGAGTTGTAAGGAAATTTACAAGATGCAAGATGCCATGGAATTCTATAGTAGTTATTTCTTAAACAGGGCAACCTAAGCATTTTGTATCTGAATGGAGTGTAATTTTCAAGATGTCAGGAAATTTTCTGAAGATTCAGAGGTTAGTACATATCTGTATACAGTATGGGAACATCCCATTGATTTACATTGGGTATACCCTTCAGGGAGAAAGTGATGGGCAGAATCCTTTTGTATTTTAGGTCTTTTACTCATGGAATTTACTGCCCGACCTCAGTGGTTTTTGGGAGTGCTGTTCCTTAACCAGCTTCTACAGGTCTCCTAAAACTCATCTGTTAAGCTTGTAGCTAATGATAAATAATTAATTGCTTATAGTTTACTTTAACTGATAGTACTGTTTTGTTATTTCTTTTTATATTACCTTACCCTATTTAGTATTTTGTCAGATTTTATTTATACCTCTGAAGCTTGGTTTATCTGTCTTATATAGTTCCTTCCAGGAATGCATTGGTCAAAGTAACCAAATAAACTGGAAGGTGAAAAAAACACTAAGTGTAGATGAAGGCAAAATGTTAAAAAAAAAACAGAAACTGGAGAAAGCCTGCAGCTTTAGTTCTCTGATATCACGATAGTTTAGATTAAAGAAGTTCAGTGCTTGTAGCACAATTTTTGGTAATTGCTTACAGGAGACATTTCAACTGAATATGACAACAACAGTTTGTGGCTAAAAACATGGGATTTTTTTCCTTTGCATAGATAACAATAATATAGCTGATAGAAAAACGGAAAGTGTTTCTAATATTCAAGTGAAGTCCGTACCACATTTAAAAGAAAAAATATGAAGAAGGCTTGTTTAATGTTCAAGTTTGTAACACATTTAAAAGATAACACAGTAAGAGCATTTCACTGTTGTTTATATAGAGTTTCTAGGCCAGAGTCTCAGACTTTATGGGTACATTTGAATAAGGAACTGTTTACTGAGGTAGGTCTCTAGTATCTAGAGACCTCTTATGCTTTATATGAATTAAAGTTAACTTTAAAGCCATAAGGAATAATTCATTCCCTGGACATGATGGGCTTTACCACTGTCACTAGCAGTCATTACTAAGTCATTTTCTTTGTTATGGGATCATGCGGGTCAAAATGGGTATGGGGCAGTTATGAGTGTATTAAGAAAAAGTGGTGATAAGAATAATTTATATGGTTGTGGGGTGGTGACCTTGACCAGTTGTTATTACTAGTTATTTGCACTGATGTTACAAAAGAGATTACTGTAGAAGGTGAAAGCAGTAATATTTCCACAAATATTGGATTTTGCATATAGTAAAGATGCACATTCTTTGTTTTAGATAGAAATGATGATTTCGGAGAGTATATAAAAATAGTAGGACAAGGGCTGTTATGTAAAGTAGAGAATGAAAAATGCATAGGATAATGTTCCCATAAGGTATTGTTTATGAGGTCGACAGAACAGAGCAGGGGAAAAGTACACAGTTTGTTAAAGAACATGCATAAGAATGTTAATTTGACTCTGATGGTTATTTTGGGACAGTTGTAAAGGCTTTGTGGAGAGGTAGGCCAAGGGTTTGCATTCTGAGCTTCCTTTTTTAGCTTTTGCATGTTCAGTGTCATGAGGCAGTATAAAGAAAGTGGGTATTTTTTAATTTTGGTTAACTATCCATCTTCACTGTCATATGTTGATGGCATAGCTACATATGGAGACTAAAGAACAGTGAAACAAACATTAAATGTGAGACATTTCAATCTGAAGTTGAATATTCAGAAAAGTTATTAAAAGCAACAGCAGATATTTGGATGTTTTAGGGATGTGAGTTGGAAAAGAAGTGGCAATAGCAACATCATAGTGGAAAATCATATTAATAACATGCATGAAAAATACCAATGCAGAAAGATATGAAATTTTCTTTTGAGAAAAGAATATTGTTATTGAAGATGTTTATTGTAGATCTTGATATAATTTAGATAGCATTTTCTTGCCATCTAAAAAATCAAAAGCTTGAATGTAGACTAAAGGAAGCTTTTATCCCACAGTCTGCAGTAACAGGATGAAGTCCATTAAATGATGGATTTTTTACCAGCAACGTACAAATGTGGGTTAAGCATGATGTGTCTGTTGATATTTTGAGTTACCATTTTTTTCAGTTTGGATAAACAGTTGAAAGATAGATTTGTACGTAAACACCTCTAAACATTTCTCTGGCCAGCTGTTAGAGAGTTGGAAGTTGCAGCAAATGTGGGTGGATTTGACAGAAGAAGATTCTGAATGTAGATTACTGTAAAAAGAAAATGCAAATGTGGAAGTTAGATCCTGAAATGATAACAGATTAAAGTGGGAATGGAAAATGGATGAGCGCTCTATCAGGGACAGTTTTGCTTTGTACATAGGTGACAAAGCTTGGAAGAATCCATGGAGCAGGATTGCTGAGAATGAAACTGATTAATAAATCTCATTTGATAAAAGATTTTGTGTGGAGACTTGGAAATCTATGGATCCATGTAAAAAGGTTTTTTTTGAAATACAAAAGTCTTGTTGAAAGGAACTGCTTTACTAGCCAGTTTTCTAGTTTCAGCACTCAAATCTGTTTCTTTGATCTCAGCACTTGTTCAGATTAAAAAAAAAAAAAAAAATTTCATCTGCTTTTACTGTACTTGTGTTTCTACCTACTTCATTTTACTTTTGCATCATCTTAAAAATACTCAATTGTATTTATTACTGCTTGGTGTAACTCATTCTAAGCCTTTTGGTTTAAACACTTGGGCTTCGGACCAGTTGTTTTGCACTGAGAGGGTTTGTGGTCTGCACTGTAGTGGCAGAACAGGTAGCTTACATCCTTCTAGGTTGGGAACTGCTGATTGAGGGCTCAGTGTCTGTTATTCTAAAAGTGTATTAATTCTGGTTTAAGCACTTGGGCTTTCAGGCCAGTTATTTTACATTAAAAGGGTTCGTGGTCTGCACTCTTGTGGGAGGAGAGGCTGGACTCTGCCCTTCTGAGCTGGGAATTTCTGGTTAAAGGCTTATAGTGCATGCATATCTGAACTGCTTCTTACTGAAGTTGGTGTGCCTTGTTTGCTGTGGCATAGACTGGATTCGGGCCTGCTGGATCTAGCTTTGTTTGTGTAACTTGAGCACTAATCCAGACATTCTCTAAAGTATTCAATTGTATTTATTACTGCTTGGTTGTAACTTGATTAAAGTGTAGCTATCATTCTAAGTCTTTTGGATTAAGCACTTGGGCTTCAGACCAGTTGTTTTACATTAGGAAGGTTTGTGGCAAGCACTGTGGTGGCAGGACAGGTAGCTTTCATCCTTCTAAGTTGGGAACTGCTGATTGAGAGCCCAGTGTCCAAGTGTATTAGTTCTGGTTTAAGCACTTGGGCTTCAGGCCAGTTATTTTACATTAAGAAGGTTCGTGGTCTGCACTCTTGTGGGAGAAGAGGCTGGACTCTGCCCTTCTGAGCTGGGAATTTCTGGTTAAAGGTTTATAGTGCCTGAATATTTGAACTGTATCTTACTGAAATTGATACACCTTGTTTGCTGTAGCATAGACTAGATCCAGGCCTGCTGAATCTAGCTTTGTTTATATGCTTGTTGTTTGTTTGCTTGTTATTTCCCTGGAACGCTAATTCCACCTAATACGCGGCTTCTCAGCGCTTCTGTGGATCACTAGTGACATCTACATTGCTTACTGTACTTATTTCCTTATTTCACTTGAAAGAAAGTTACTGTTTGTCGTTTTTGCATTTAGTTACTTGTAACACATTGCACTCAAGTTACCTGGCACTTGCTCACTAAAGCAATTATATAAGTCAGCACTAAAAATTAAAAGCACTACACCCTCACTCCCCACTGGCCCTTGTTTTCAATTATTAGGAATTCCCAATATTATTCTAGCATGTCCAAAGGTCATTTGTCAATCTCCTCTCCGGTCCAGCTGGTGAATCTGGGAATCTTGAGGCAATGTTATAACTGCCTCATGTACACAGACAACCCTCTCCTCCTCCCACATAACACAAATACTTGCGAGAGATGCAGCTATTTAGCCAAACTGGAGGCTGAGCTCTCTCAACTCAGGACTGGCAAGACCAGACAGGAGGAGAAGGCAAATACACACACCACAAAACCAGCCTCACATAATGCTACCACACCACTGAATCAAACACATAAACACACAAAGACATACTCGGAGGCTCTGAGTAAAAATTTACCTAAACAGCAGAGGCCTGCAAAGCAGACACCCAAACAACTGCTACCTCAAGGCACCCCACAAGCAACACATAAACCACAAAATCAGTGTGCAAAGCAGTCACAGCCCTTAAGGCCAAATACAACACCAAACATACTTGTCATAGGTGACTCCATAGTCAGACACACTGACGTCCCACTCACCAGGCTGAACAAGGAGAGGGTCACAGTAAGCTGCCTATCGGGCGCTAGAATCTGCCACATAACACAAGCACTCGGGTCACTCCACGGCAAGTACAAATATGACACAGTCATTGTCCATGCTGGTGTGAACGACCTGATATGTACCTCCCTGGACTACATGAAAAGAGACATAGAGGAGCTCTCTTATGTAGCCCAGGCAGGTATGACCCTGACCCTGAGCAGTATCCTTCCTTCACCAAGAATGATGCCACAATATAGAGACAAGATGATCAGCTTTAACAATTGGCTTAATGTCTGGTGTCATTCAAAGGGGATCCAGTGTCTGTCTGCCTGGGATGACATGCTTGACAAGCCACGCTGCTTCGCAAGGGACGGCTTGCACCTGTCACCCCTGGGATTCCGGATATTGGCTAAGGCTCTTGCCACCCCCATAGTGCCTTTTTTAGGCAACGCTCAAATTCTAAACCTACCACCCTAGAAAACAAAAATGGGAAGAAACTGAGGGTAATGCTGCTCAATGCCAGAAGTCTAAATCTCAAAATGCACGCACTTGAGGCCCTTCTCAGTATGGAGAACATTGATGTCTGTACTGTAACTGAAACCTGGTTCAAGGCTCCTGAGAGCATCCCGGCACTATTAGGTTTTACCTCATATCATGCGTTCCGGCCCCAAAACCTGGACCACACCACAAAAGGAGGGGGTGTATCCGTATTCATAAAGGATACCCACACCTCCAGGTTGGTGGCAATGCACGAAGCTTCGGAAACCATCCAGGTGCAACTAACCATAGGCAAAACTGCTCTACAAATTGTAGCATGCTACAGGCCACCCTCTCAAACTCAGGAACCCTACACAGCCTTCCTGAAGACACTGGAGGGTATAAATGTATCTCCAAACACCATCATATTGGGTGACTTCAACTACCTGAATATAGACTGGGAACATTACTCAAGCCCTAACTTTCTAGCCCAACGGTTCCTGGAGTTCATAAATTCAAATGCCATGGAACAGCTAGTCACTGTTCCCACGAGAGGAGAAAATATACTAGATCTCATTATCACAAACATGGGGACAAAATGCTCCACACCGGAAGTATATCCCTCATTGGTGACATCTGATCATAAACTAATCTCACTGGAAATCCACATCCCACCCCCACCCCAAACAAAAAAGACCATAGTGAAGAACTTCTCTAAAGCAAACTTCACACTACTCAAGACTGGTGAGGTATCCTTCAAGGCCCCTGAGCCAGTGGAAACCACAACCCAAGCTGCGGAAGCCCTTACAAATGCCTTCTATGAACACCTCCAGGACTGCATGGATCAGGCAATCCCAAATAAAACCAAGACTCTTTCCACAAAGGGCAAACGTCCAGTCTGGTGGACCCCAGCCATTAACAAACTTTACAATAAGAGGAGAATGATAGAACAAAATCCATAAAAGGGAAGTCACCCCTGATCATTATTAGTAAAAAAATACGAGCACTCATAAAATCAACTAAGGCCAATTTTGAGAGAAAAATTGCCATGGATTCAAAGGACAATCATAAGGCCTTTTTCAGCTATGTTAGGAACCTGGGTGGAAACTCCCAGATATGCTCAGAATTAGTCC
The DNA here is from genome assembly GCF_019279795.1 of Protopterus annectens. NCBI lineage: Eukaryota > Metazoa > Chordata > Ceratodontiformes > Protopteridae > Protopterus > Protopterus annectens. The sequence continues at coordinate 1,719,114,240 of NC_056732.1, read as the reverse complement.
AAAATGATACAAAAATCACTGAACCCACAGACATTGCCAACATACTGGCAGACAGGTTCAGTGCAAACTTCACCCCCCTCTCCCCCCCTAAAGGAGAGATAGCTATCCCAGTGGAGTGTAGCCTCCCAGACATCTCAAATGCGCAGGTGAAAGCTGCTCTCTCTAAAGCTAAAAACACAGCACCAATGGGACCGCATGGTGTCCCCGGCTGTGTGCTACACGAGCTAAATGAGGAATTAAACCCGCACATAAGGCAGCTGTTTAATCTCAGCCTTACCACAGGATACATGCCCAAGGAGTGGCGTACGGCAACTGTGGTCCCACTCCACAAAGGCGGTGCCTCTATGGACCCTGGTAATTACCGCCCCATAAGCTTAACAAGTCTAGTCTGCAAAGCTATGGAGAGGATCATAATGGAGCTCATAAACAAAGATATAGGGGACTTGCAGACATTGGACCCGACCCAGTTTGGCTTCGTCAAGGGCAGATCATGCCTTTTGAACTTGGTCGACTTCTTCAAAACAGTCACCAAGGCCATTGATGAGGAAAAGGCAGTCCATACAGCCTACCTTGACCTTGCAAAGGCTTTCGACACAATACCCCACTCGGGTATTGTAGAAAAACTTACCAGCTTAAATGTAAACCCATATGTCACAAGATGGGTTGCAAACTGGCTTAAGGACAGAACCCACAGGGTTAGAGTTGCTGGCGCTATGTCAGACTCCAAGCCGGTCACAAGTGGTGTCCCACAGGGCTCGGTCCTTGGCCCCTATTGTTCGGCATCTACTTCTCAGAAGTACAGGCCAACATGGGAGGACTTTGGCTGACAAAGTTTGCAGACGACTGCAAACTGGGCACCATAGTGGAAAGTGCATCGGACACGGATATCCTTCAGAAGGGACTCATGGAAACAGATAGCTGGTGCCAGAACCATGTCCTGAAGTTAAATGCCAAAAAATGTATAGTCATACCCTTCGGGAAAAACAAGGTAACCCCAAGCTACCATATAGGTGGCAATCCACTAAGCACAGAAGAGGTTATCAGGGACCTGGGGACCCAGGTTGACAGTGGCCTTTCTTTTGACACTCGCGTTGCTAAAGTGGTTAGAAAGACCTTTTACATTGCCCACCTGATCATGAAGGGATTCGCGTCCAGATCTAGTGAGGTCATTGTTCTCCTGTACTCTTCACTTATCAGACCAATGATCGAGTACAATGCCCCATTCGGGATGTATCTCACCCGACATCTGCAGCAATTGGAGAGACCCCAAAAGTTCCTCACCAAAAGGATAAAGGGACTCCAAAATCTGTCATATGCTGCCAGATTGAAGAAACTTCAGCTCTATTCAGTCGCATACCGTCTGCTCAGAGGTGACATGTGCCTGACATACAAGGCCATGTCCAACCCGGAATTAATGGACGTGCTCCACCTCAAAAAATCCAAATCCACCAAAACCACTAGAGCAAGCGACTTAAACCTTAGCACGGATATAAATAGGATGTGCTGGAGGGATAGATTTATCACTCAGAGACTCCCTATGCTGTGGACTAAAATCCCGGTCCATGTGAGGCAGAGCACCTCGCTGGCTTTGTTCAAGAGAAATCTTGACCTGTGGATGGGAGATCGTAGGTTTACCCCGGGAATCATCTCTGTGTCACTGCTGGAGAGAGGCACAACAAACTAATGGGCACAGTATTTTTTCATATAAGGGGTGGCGTAAGCCACAAAACTTTGGGCTAGGCTTATAAATGCCTTAGGGCAGATAGCCTAGTATAAACCTATGAACCTATGAACAGAAACTGACTTGCTTTTATGTAAAAACATTTCAACAATTTAGATAGATACATTGATAGATACAGATAGATAGACATATAGATGTTTATGACTTACCTTTATGATAAGTTTTAAGATTGAAATTCACCTTAGAGAACACTATTAATCAATGTACTGCATGAGGAAGTTAGGATTTGCCTTCCTTTAAGACCCATGATAGTGTTCAGAAGAGAGATTTGTAAGCTCAATTTCAGGCAGAAAACTTTGATGATTTTGACTGTTGGTGGTATGTGCATTCAACGAAAAATAATGTATGTATACATATACACATGTACACAAACAGATTAAACTGCATTTGATAGAGACATCAAGACATCATATGATTACAATGTGGCTTGCAAACCCAGTGATAAAACACAAGATGAACTCTAACATGAAGTCAGAGTTTATGATAGTTTCTCATTCATCATGGAATATTGTTGGTTTCACTAATTTTCCCCGTGAATGAATAGATTAATTCCTACCTATTGCCAGATATTGTACCTGATCTGCACTTACCACTGTTATTACATATTGGAATTGTCTCAAAGGTTACTTAAGGTTACTTCTTGCCTGTCTCAAAATTAATTTAGCAAATGAACTATGACAAAATAATAACAATTCTGTTATTGACTAGTTTATTTGATTACATTAAGGCTATTCATATTTCTTGTTCTTTTACTGTACATGATTATGTGATGAAAATGTTTTGGCGCTCAAAGGTAAATTACTTTTAGTGATAACGTCACATATTGGCATTTATATACTTTTTCTACATTTCATTTCTCTGAACACAAAGCTGGATTAAAATTGGATAACTTTAAATATCATGTTAAAGCTTATACTTTGCTCTCTTTTATAACTGTTTTTTGGAGGTATTTTGCATAACTTTTTTAGTTTCCTTCACCTGTACATGGATACATAGCGGCAATGATTCTAGTGACTAAGCTTTTTATTGTGTTTATAAAAAGACTTCCTAGCAATGTAACTGGTCCCACATTTGCTTGCATTTAAGGGTACTACTGCTGATTAATTTTATCTCAAATTTCTTGTCACTGCATTAAAATATTTTCATCAACTGCAACTTGCTCAAGTTAACAATATGAAATGTAAGCACTGCATACCGTTTTATACACAGAAATAACTTTTAAGGAATGATAGATGCAAAAAGAGATGGTGCTTAATCCCAGATGCATGCTGCTAACTCCGGGAGTTTTAATCTATTCGGGGTCAGACAGATGCACAAATGGAGATGATCTAAATTAAAGTTGGACTTTCCAAACTTGTAGTCAGAGTTAATTTCTTTAATCTCTGGATTATACACCTTTAGATCAAATTGAGAATATGAATCAATTTGCATGTTTATTTTAGCCTTTTGCTGATTATTTTTCTTTTTTTAGATTAAAGATGCTACTCATCATGGATGTAGTGTTCTCACAGCTGCTACCAGACCTAGTGATCTGCATTCTTCTGGTATCCCAAGTTGATAATCAAAAACAACAACATGGTTGTGATTTAGAACAGCCAGCGATTGAAGATTTCTCAAAGGATGGTAACATGAACATTGGTGTAATCTTACCAGTTCATGACCAAAATGTTTACTCTGTGCTTTCTTTCACTGAACGACCCAAGCCAGTAACATGTGCAACGTAAGTGCTGTTCTTCTGCAAGACATTTTGTCTCAGTTGACACTACCATGTAAAAATGTGGCATGCTAAACTGCTTCTGTATTAAATCAAAGCTCAAAATATTAGTCAGGTCTACTGACTAAACTACTACAACTTACTCGTCATGACACAGTAATTCCTCAGACGTGGGGATGGGTTTAGATGACAGCTTACTGCTATCACTGTTAAGGAGAATCCCTGACTCTCTTTTTCAATGATGATACTGGGAGGTGGGAAGAAAGGCTACTGATCTCAACATCTATGACTTTATTGGTTTGCACAAGCTGCATAATGGAGAGAGAGGTGTTGCTTAAGTTCAGTGACACACACACACTGGGTCATGACTTGTAGCTGCAGAATACATATCAGTTAAGAGGCCTTTGACTTTTCATGTGTTCATAGGTCAGTACTAGGCTAGCTGCCTTGCGGGCCATTTTAAGCCTGGCCACTTTCCCTTTTTATGCTTGAAATAACCAATTCCATTTGGTTATTGACTGACCTTACTCATCTCATGGTCAATCATTTTATTTTACCCCTAATGAGAATAACTGGGATCATACTACAGATAATTTGATGGGACCTATGCATGGGATAAAGAATTTAGGAGCTGTAGTACAGAGGGTAGTTCTGGGTTAAATTTTCTGTTTCACATATATAGTTCTAAGTTGTGCTTGAAAATGAACAGGGATGAACTTTGATTTATGTGGACAGGGAGTCTGTTCCACAGCAGAGATATCCTCTGATATATACCTGGCCTTCCAAACCATACTGTTGATGATGCAGAAGAGTTTTAGATCCCTAGACTGAGTATTTCTGATACAATTTGACTTGCTGATATGCAGTAAATCCATCAGTACTGGGTTGGAGGATGCCTTGTATGCCAGACACAGGTCACCTCTTAGCAGTCTGTAGGATAAGGAGTGTAGACACACTCATTTAAGTTTTTTTTCTATAATTCACTATTCTAACCCTTGATTTAAAACATACAGAGACTGAGATTCATACACTGCTTTCATATTGAGCAGGAAAATTAGAATGAATGGAGACAACATACAGAGTGTAGGTGATTCAAATACACAAGATAGTGGTGTCACACAAGGATCAAACTCACGCAGTATGCAGTGTATGTTAATGAGTGCATAATTACATGAAAATGAGCCATATGAAGTATGCAAATGATTTCACCCAAAAAAAGTCAGTATAAGCATGGACATGCTTTACTGCAGCACATGCCCATTTTTATATTGAGGTTTATCAATTATGCATAAAAGAGCAGTAGCACTATGATTACCAGCAGCTGTAGCTCAGCAGCATGCATTGTCTGCTGCCACTGGAGCCACTGTCCACTATGTTGTGCTCATAGACCTCAGCAACAATGCAGAAAATATAGACAGTGCCTGGCATGCCAGCAGCTCACAGTCCAGCAACTGTGGACCATTTCCACAAGAAAAGGAGGCTGTAAAGGACATAGCTGAGCTTCTCACTCCCAAGTGGAATTGTGTGGGGAGTGCATGGTATGCTCAGTTTTGCAGATACTGTGGTATGTGTAGCTCTAACTACCTTAGCTAGAAAGATATTTCAGAGGCCTACTGGAGACTTGTTAGGGATATCACAGGTGTTGGCCTCTGAAATTCTTAACCAGTTCATCAACATCATGTTACAACATGAAAAGAGAAGGAGCTTTGAGTGAACAGTTCTGCAATTGTGGCACTAATTAGGTAAAGCATACTCCCTCTCACCCACTTATTCAGGAAACAAGAGCCATTTTACGTTCTCAGTAACAATTATATGTATTTCCAAGGGGAATTTTTAAGCAAACAAGAGGAGTGGCGATGGGGCCAAATGTGCCCCAACGTATGCCAACATAGTTTTAACCTTTTGGGAGAATTCTGTGGAGTGTTTTTTAACAATAAATACAATCCAATTTTTGCGGGTTTGGTGCCCTTATTTGGTTTCTCCTGCTAACTTTTACGTTTGGTTTCAAGCCATTTTATGTTCCTGGCATCACGTTTGAGAGACCAGGTGGTCATTTTATATTTAAATAAGGTGTTTTAGTAGAGTTCTCTGAAGTGAGGCTCTGTTCATTTGGCATCCTGCTATTTGTTACTCCATGATGGCATTGGACTCTGTTGCAAAGGCACTGAAAGGGATTCAAGCTACCCTGGAGTCCTATGTACAACACACAAAAACAGTTACAGCTTCACATAACCTGAGCCAGAATTTATTTGATCAGCCTTAAGCTAACACCAAAGAAATCTGTTGGAGTAGTGAGCCACAACAGACACACATCCAGGAATTATAAGGCCACTCTCAGAGACTGGAGCTAAAAATCAAGGACTTAGAAAATTGTGCATGTCTTAATACCCTGAGAGGAATTAGACTGTACTGTACTGTTTCAGACACTGGGACACCAACTGATATCAAGTAGACAGGATTATACCCCAAAACAAAAATATGCCAAGACACTTCTTTTTCAAGTGTTTAACCTATAATGATGGGAAGACAATTCTGATGAAAGCAAAAGCACTGAAGAATAATTTCAAGATAAAAGGGCATCTGATGTGAATCATGCCAAACTGCAATGCAAAGTTTTATGCAAAAAGAAAGGAAATTATGCCTTTCTTAAGAGGGGCAGGGATTTAGGATATGTCATGCAGCTATGCTGTCCCACCACTCTGTCCATACCAAAGGCAGCACACATCTGCAGCTTTCCTCCCCTAGAGAAGTGATTGAAAGATCTTGCTGGATCACAGTTCTGTGAGTACAGAGCCCTTAAGCCAGTGAGACCTAAGGGGGAAAAAAATTAAGTAGTGCAATTGCTTAAAAATTGCCCAGGTGGAGAAGGTCACAGGTTGGTGTTCCGAACATGCACCACCAGTGGAGGCAAAAGTCTACCGAATCACAGAGGTGGAGGATAAGAATGAACAGACTCTCTGGTTCAAAGTAGGATATCGGGTAGGTTAGACCTCTGCTTTTGTTGACGGTTCGAGAGTCAGGCTGGTGTGCAAGGCTGGAGCACATTGGAGAGATGGAGGGTTTGAGCCTCTCAGGATTTACAATGAGTATGAAGGGGCGGAGGTTAGATAGAAGGATTTGATTGGATATTACAGAGGCTATGCGTGAAAGGAGACTGCTGATTTGCTGCAGTTACACTATAAATACTATGATCCAGTTTTTAATGGCAGATCTGAAGAAGGGTTTGGTACAACCCAAGAGTGCTTATTCTGTTGGTTCTATTATTTTACTAAAGTTTGATTTTATGTTCACACTAGTTTTTTTTATTACCTTGTATATCTTATCTTTGTGCATTTCTTTGACTGCCACTTCATACTTTTGTGGATTTTTAAGTATATTTTTGTTTTGTAACAGCAGTACATGGCTGAGAGCAGAGAATGCAATATGGCTGATTTGGAATTGGATTATTGTCCTTAGGAAGGATTAAGTTTGGACTCCAGTTCTTCTAAGAAACTGTTGAAAATAAATGGCAATCCATTGTTGAGGCTTAGTTTTGTCGAACCAGGGGTCTCTGAAGATAATCAAGTACAGTATATGAAGAACTTCAGTGTTAAGGTGAGAGAACTAGAGAATTTGTTCTATAAGTTGAAGAGACAGCAATGGCTCCTTCATAATAAAGTTATACCAAGAGGCCTATGAATTCTGTTGATGCTTACGTATGGGGAGACGCATCCAAAATTACTGAGAAAATGGCAGGCTGTTAATATCGAGCTTAGTTTTACTTATATACATCTCCTTATCGAGTATTTTGAGACAATAGAATGTGAGCTAATACAGAATATTGAGAAGATATAATATGAATTAGAGCATAATTATATGGAAACAGTTTATACTATGAAGTTAGAGGAAGTATATCTGAATATGTCTTCTATGACACAAAACTTGAGCTTGTAAATTCTAAGAAATTAGCACAAGACTATAAAGATTTTAAAAATGGTCACATTTTAACTTGGCCACAGGCTAAAGGAAAAGTAATGTAATAAGCGAAATAACACGAGGTTCCATCTGATATTGAAAGGAACATTGAACAAAACTCCTGCTCAGTGAGAGAAAATATAAGGTCCACAGCTACATCCAATCAAAAGCTTCCATCTATATACAGATCACTTTAAATTTGGGGGCTAGACAGAACACAGCATCCTCCCATCGTTTTTTCCAAAGTTCTTTCTACAGTTCTCAAAAATGCAACATACAGACAGGATGAGGTCACAAAGCAGGGGGAGGAGAAAGCGGTGGCTCTCAATGGAATGGAGAGAGCAACAGGGATGTAGCAAATGGCTTCAGAAGTAGAAGACTTGGTATTTAATTTATTTAGCAAGTGTTTAACCCAGCAACAGCATAGCCTATTAAACAAAGGATTAAGCTTCATCTCGGCTGCCTCCTCCATGTTAAATGATGTCATCTTGAATCTTAAGTTGTTTGGAAGCAATATTATGTTAAAATCCATATATGGTATGGACAATGAGATTGCTCTTAATATTTTGAAAAAAAGTATGTATGTACCTCAGAACACTGTAGTTTTGGATATATTTATTCAAATATGTGAACAAGAAATATCTAAACAAATACTTGAGTCTAAACATCACTTCTATAACTTAAGTAGAGATGAAAACATGGCCTCGCAGGGACTGAGTGTGAGCAGAGATATAGCCATCAGACCAACTGATAAAGGTGGTGGGATTGTACTAATGGATCAACGAGAATATAATGATAAGATGTTACAGATGCTAAAGGATGAGGAGACATATACTGTTATTAATAGATTACAAGTTACAAAATTGACTAATGACATTCAAACTAAGTTGCTTAATCTCCTACGATCTAATAGCATTTCGAAAGATTTATATGATTATTTTACTATAGAACATCCCATAATACCGATTATTAGTAGTCTCCCCAAAATACATAAAGACCAGACCAATTCACTTGTTTTTCTTTATTACCTGATGTGTGTGTGTATATATATATATATATATATATATATATATATATATATATATATTAAGTATGATACTTTGCCTAGAATCATGCCACCAAGGAGAAGAAGTAAACTTTAACCAGAGTTACATCAACCAAAAGAAAGTGTTAGGTGTGTCTATAAACTTTAATGGGTGTACCCCTATACACATGTACAGATGCATCTATTTACATCTTTAGACATAGTTCACTTTATCTGGGGTGGCCGTGGTGGTGCAGTGGTTAGCGTTGCTGCCTCACAGCAAGATTTCCGGTTCAATCCTCGGCTGTGGTGCCTTTTGTGCTGAGTCTGCATGTCCTCCCTGTGGTCGTGTGGGTTTCCTCCCAAAGACATGCTGTAGGTGGATTGGACACTCTAAATTGGCCATAAGCATGAGTGTGTGCATGTGTGTGCCTTCTGTGGAAGTTTGGGTGCTGGGCTGGCAACTTGACACTGTAAAATTCCACTGCCAATCATGAGCGGACAGGTGATCCGCTGTGGCGACCCCTAACCAGGAAAAGCCGAAAGAAGAAGAAGGACGTAGTTCACTTTATCCCTAAGTTGATCTCAATCAATAAAGGATACACTCAATTTATTTGGGCTATTGTTTAATAAAAATTTATTTTTAAAAAGTTTAAATAAATAAGAAATGAAAGTTATACAAGTCTGTCAGAACACTTAACTCACTGCATGCCATGATGCACCCATGAATGTAAACAAAAACATTAAGTTCAGTTGAACAACCCTGCTTTGAGATTTAGGTGAATTTTTTCTTGACTGAAGTAATTTAGTTTTTGTTAATAAAACTCAACTTTATCTAAATGTTTGCTTCATCAGCTATTATTTTGAATTTATTACTATCCAAAATTTTGCTGTACCCTTCAAAAAATATTTTGTTCAAATGTGTACTCCATACAGTAAGTTCACCATGTGAAGCTCAAAGTAGCAACCAGAAATGGATACACAGCAAAAAAGTTGACACAGTTTTTTTAAAAACATATCTTCTTGTACCTCCTTTTGAATTCTGTTGTTTAATAGCTGAACTATATTTGCTAAAGATTGTTTAGCAAACATACTGCACTGGTCTGGTACCAGTGGTTTTCATAGTTCTAAATGATTAATCTCGTTTCAGATTGTCACTTGAAATGTATATGCAGATCAGCTCTGTGAAGTTTTCTGTTGAAGAAGTCAATCTTGACCCTCTGATATTACCAAACACCACTCTGGGATTCCAGATTTTTGACTCATGTTATTCTGAGGCACGAGCTCTGCAGGGAGCTATATGGATGCTATCCGGTAAAAAGAGTTCTGTCCCAAACTATAACTGTAAATTTTATTCACCTGTAGTAGGGATTCTGGGGGATTATATCTCAACAGGCTCCATACCACTGGCACGGATATTGGGACTCTACAGGTATCCTCAGGTAAGAAAATAAATCAGTTAGTGCTTTATCACTGATCTGCGTATTAACTACTGTAATCTTGTTTTTTTTTTTCTTTTTGGGAAATTATTAGTGCCCTGAACTCTTGCCATGTGCATTTTCTTTGGTTTCCTGTACTTTCTGTTTGGTTTCTGTCCTTAATCTGTTGTTTCTGTACCCTGGGTGCCCCATGATAGTGTTTTTTTACATTAGATAGTCATTGTTCTGCTCCTTAGTGGCAATAGAGAGGCACCAGGTCACTTCCGAGCTGGAATAAACTGTTTAAACCACTAAATGCCTGCTTGCTATTGGCCAGAGGGTTAATTTGTTTACTTGAGCTTTGTTTCTGCCTGTATAAAGTCACTGAGTTTACTTGACTCTGCTCATCATGCAGTGGTGATTGGCAGTACCCTGTGAGGATGCTGACACCTAGAAGTGAAATGTTTCCTGTACAACTACAGCTCTAGTTTTCTAAATCCCTGGCCGTGCAATGAGCAGATAGTTTGTGCACTGAACAGGTAGTCTGCATGCTGTAAAGCACCCCCCCCCCATTGAGATTGACCCTAGGCAGTATTAGGCTGTCTTGTTAGTAACCTACACTCCTACAGCAACAAAGCTAGTCAGCTGTGAAGGTCCCTTATACTATCCCCTTGTAGAATAAGCAACTAGGATCCAAAGCCATGAACCTGCACTTCACTGCTATCTCAGCAGCTGGCCTGGTAGACAAGGGCATCCTAAAACAATGCAGCAATTGCCTCATGTACATTGACAATGACCTAATCTTTAAATGTATGAATAACGTATGTGAGAAATGCAGTTATACAATATGAATGGAGATGAAGCTCTCACCTACACTACCTAACAGGTTGTCAGTAGCATACACACATACACACACACACACACACACACACCACATACCTCACTTACATATGAATAAGGTATGTGAGAGATGTAGTTATATAATGTCATTGGTGGCAAGGCTTTCGTCTACAAGCACCTACACTAACAAACAGGTTGTCAGTAGCACACAAACGGCACCTACCACACATAGTACGCATCAGTCACACAGACCCACATAGGCTGAGGCTCTTAAACATAATCTCCCCAAACCACAAAGACCTCCTAGACTCTGCATACACAAAAAGTCCTCAGCAATCTCAAGACTACCCCACAAAAGCAACATCCAACAAGATGCATACTGCCACAACCCATGGTGTAAATCTCTAATCTTATACTACACAACCCAATATTCTGGTCACAGGTGACTCCATAGTGTGACACATGGATATCCCACTCACCAGGCTTGGCAAAGAGACAGTCACAGTCATATGCCTCAGGGGCCAAGATCTATCATATTACCCTTGCACTCAGGTCACTCAACTGCAAGTACACATATGACTCCATCATAGTCCACAATAGTGTTAACAGTCTGAGATGTACTTCCCTAGACTATGTTAAGGGAGACATGACTATCTCTGTTTCCCAAGTTGGTATGATCCTAGCCTTGAGCAGCATTCTACCTTCTTCTATTGTGATGTCAGAATACAAACAAAAACTAATGGACATCCATAAATTAATTAAATTATGGTATAATTTCAAAGGGGGAATATATTTGTCGGACTGGGAGAACATGGTTGGCAGATCTGTACCTGTTTCCTCCTAGTATTTTGAATATCACCTAAATCCTTTTTTACCTATTTCCACCTAGGATTTTGAATATCACCTAAATCCTTTTTTACCTATTTCCACCTAGGATTTTGAATATCACCTAAATCCTTTTTTAACTGTTTCCTCCTAGGATTTTGACTATCAACTAAATCATTTTCCACCCCCATACTGCCCTTTTAGGCATTGCCAACCAGATAGACCTTCTGCCATATACCTGCCTAAGAAACACCATGCCTTGCAGGGTCCCCTCACCTTGGAAAATGTAGATATCTGTCCAGCCACTGAGACCTGGCTTAAATCAGTGCTGAGCAACCTGGCAGTATATGATGATAATGCCTTCCACATGTTTAGACCAGCTACTGCACAGAAATGGATAAAACCTTTTAAAAGGCAGAGGTGTCTCTTTACACATTAAAAATTGTTAGAAAAATATGTATTTGAACATATATAAAGTGCTAGCTAAAAAGCAAATAGTATATAATGCATTTTATTCTATTAATAATATGGCAATAAGAATGATTCTACATGTAACTGCTTGAAGCTTTGGAGCTGCAGTGTGTTTGAACTCTGACCCTGGCAGTAGCCAGCTCAACAAGCTTATGTTTTTCACTAATGATTATCTGCTGGGTCAGGAAATTAAATGTATAAAGCATTGAAAATCTTCTTCTCCTTCCTCTGGGACAATCGGCCTTGTAAATGTTATCGAGATAAGATGCAGCTGTTGGGAGAATGTTGCAAGAAGAACAAAGAGGTGTATTACAAGACTGAACCAACTATTGTATTCGAGCAGGCCTGAAACCTTGAAGGAGTAACATTTACAGAGAGACATTATAACTGACCAGGTGCTTTGCAAGGCTGTATTATTCCCATGGGAAAAACTTTTAAAACATATAACATCAGCTTTTCTTATGAATAGAATATTGTAAACCATAGTGATGTAGGTGCCCTGTGACTGACCACGTCAGTAAGGTGGGCACAGCTTGAATGTTAAACCTATATAAAATTATTTACTTCCTGCATCATGTCAGACAAAATTCTGTACTTGTATGTTTTTTTGCCTCCTGGTGTACACTAGTAAACTTTTGCATCTGGGCCTCCTGTGTTGTAACTTTGTTTTTATTTAACAGTTTGGTCCTTCGGACCGGAAACCCTCAGACAGCTACAGATCAGAGTGTACTGGTGGTCGAACACTGCGCAGGAGAAGCTACTGAAACGGTTCTTCTTGAAACACGAAAGACCTCCGACTGAATTGTCGTTTTGAGAGGCTGGCCACTTTCTGATCTGCGGCCGAAGAGCGGTCTCGAACTGGTTGACCCAGGAGGCTCAGGTAGGAAGATATTTGCCTTTTTTCTGTTTTAGATCAGGGACTAGGTTACAGTAAATGTCATTGTCAGAGATTTGTTATACAGATCAGGGACAAAAGGAAATTACTGTATATTTTGTCAGAGATCAGGGAAACAGAATAAGGTAGGCAGTTATTCTAGATAAACTGTGTAAGGAATTGAAATACCACGTGGTGAAAAAGGGTTACGTAACATTTTCTCTAATATGGGAAATCAGTGCACTAAAGTATCGCGAGATCCGCCCTTAACTGAAGATGCAAAATATATGCAATTGCAATGGGCTGATAATGTTAGGTATTATACAAAATGGGTTAATAAATACGGATTCGATGGTAAATTAGATAAAATTTCATTTTCTACTAGTAGCGTCATGTTTGTATTTGAATATCTTACCTTAGAATGTTATTTTCACTGCATTTAACCTAACATATTGTTATTTTGACTGCAATTAACCTATCAAATTGTGTGATTTTAATATACAATGCCTATTTAGTGTCAGATTTTCTAGTTAGATTATAAGTATAAATATAAATGTGTGTAGTGTTCACCTGTTAGACACTAATTTGCTAGGTCTCTATAACTGCTCTCCAATATTTGTCTCTGTTTTGCCTTACTATCTTCCTCTCTCCCTAAGATTTCTACTAGTTGCCTTTCTAGAACCTGCAACCTCCTACACAAGTATCTCTGCCCTGCTGGAAAACCTGAAATTGTGTCCATCAAGCCCCAACACTGTAAACATCGGAGGTAACATCTAAAACAGACTATAAAAGTATGTTACCTGTATATGTTTAATCCAAACCTTCTGACCCTAGAATCCTGGTCTAGCTACCTGCCTAGGACTACCAGCAGCCAATACCCTAATTTCCTATCTGAAGGCCTTTCCAAACCCTTATTTACTAAGCTTCCATAGCCACCATTGTTAGTTCTATATCCTCTATCCTTAACACTGTTTCTTTTTCCTACTATTTTCCTCCATTTACCCCTTCCTTACCTGCATAACTCTGATTTAACCTACTGGCCACTAGGTGGCATCCTCCAACTTTCGGTTGACTCCCTTTTCACTTGCTCTTTAACTCTCCAGTACCTTTCTTCTTGTACCTGGATCTCCTAGCTCACAACCGCTCTTCTTTTTCTCCCTGGCCCCTGACAAATCTCTCTTCATACTTTTACTTTGCTGCTAAACATCTGTGCACTCACCTCTCGCTATATTTCCACTGTATTGCTTCTTCCATACCTGTAACAAACTTACCTACTGGTTCTCCACCTTTACTGATTGTTTTTTCTGTGCACTACAACTCTTTTGTGTCTTCCCGCTCCCTGCCCCCAAATCTCACCCGCCCCTAGGACCTCTACATTTATCTCTACATAGACACTCCCCCCTCTCTCACAACAACTTCCTGTCCCCACCCCCTCCATAATTAGTCCCCTCCCTTCTCCTCCTAACTACTCTTCTGACCACATCCTGTTAAGTCACTCACTTAGATCCAACTTAATATGCCTATCCAATACCACCCCACCCTACTACTAATTCTCCTAACTACCCTCACCACTACCTATCTCTCAACCTCCTATGAACAAAGCTTACCCACAACTCTTACTATCCCATGCAAATATACCCTAACTACTCCCCCACCTACATTCATTAACAATCTTAATGTCATCTATAAAACCTCTTATCTTCTACCTAAATACCACCGTCATTCTCACACCAAATACTGTATTCATAACCCCAAAAAATGTGATATTTACCAGTGCAAACCATCACAATTCTATAACCTTTTATTAATTAGCTCACTGATACATGGAGACATACACCCCAACCCAGACCCTGACCTATCTCCATTATTAACCAACTGCCAGCTAGCTAAACCAAAGCCAACACCACCTACCAAACCTCCCAAATCACTCTCAATTGCCCAACTTAATATACGTAGCATCTGCAATAAAATACCACAAATTCATGCTCTACTAGAAGTCCAACAGTTCGACATTCTCTGTCTAACTGAAACATGGCTCAAACCTACAATAAAAGACAACGAAATTATCACCCCTGACTACAACATCCTGAGACAAGACCGCTTAAACAAAAAAGGTGGCGGAGTAGCTATACTCTATAAAACAGGCCTGCAATTAAGCATAATAAATCATACCCTTTTAACTGACACAAATGCTGAATTAATTATCTCAAAACTTCAAATCAATCCTCACAAAACTATAAATATTATCTGTACCTATATTCCCCCAGGCAAAAATCCTACAATATTAGAAGACCTACTAAACTGGCTTTCTCTAAATCTCCTCCAAGAAACAATACTTTTAGGAGACTTGAATATTGACTGGAACTTATGTGAACATACTAATCCATCTACTCTTATTAACCTGCGTGGCTTCACTCAACACATAAACTCCCCTACAAGAGCAAACAAACATAGTAACAAAGAAGCTGTACTTGATTGGATCTTAACAAATAGTCCCCAGCAAAAATATACAACAGGAACTCTCCCAGATGACCTCAGTGATCACTCCCTAACCTATATCATCAGGCATAAAACTAGTTTTTCTATCCCAACCCAAGTTCGATTATCCCGTTGCAAAAAGCATTTTGACCCCAATATGTTTCACAATGAACTCATGCAAGTTAACTGGTCACCTCTTAAATCTCTCCCAATAGATGAAGCTGTTAACCACTTCAATAATACCTTTCTCACCATCCTTGAACACCATGCCCCACTGCGTTCCATACGTATGAAAGCTAAAACAGCACAATGGCTCTCTAACAAAACTAGGCAACTAATTCTTAATAGAAATAAAGCTTGGAACAAATGGTGAACCACTAAAAATATAACTGATCATCTCTCTTTTAAACAAAAAAGAAATATCACAAAACAAGCCATCCTACATGATAAAAAAACTTCTACACTCAATTACAACAATCTTCCCTCCACCAACCACATACATTTTGGACTGCTATTAATACTCTGCTATCCCCTGGCAAAGCTGCCACACCTAATCCACTAGGCTCCAACACCAACTCATCCTCAGAAATAGCTAATGCCTTTAACACCTTCTTTACTTCAGCCATTCTAAAGCTAGTTGACCAACAAAGCCCTGATACCTCCAAACTATCTATCCCTAGCTCTATCCCCCCCATTTCACCTCCAACCCATACCTACCTCCTATATTTTGTCCTTACTTCAAAAACTTAAGCCAACAACCCCTTCAGCTGACAAATTACCTGCAGAATATCTCCAACTAGGTGCCAAAGCAATAGCTTACCATATCTCTCTATTAATTAATAGGACTTTAAAAGAATGCACGATCCCTACAGTCCTGAAAATCTCACACATTATCCCTCTCTTCAAAGGAGGCGACTCTTTGGAGTATTCTAACTTCCACCCTATAGCGTTACTATCTCCTCTTGCAAAAATAATGGAGAAATGTATCCACAAACAGTTACTTAATCACCTGTTAAGCAACAATCTCCTAGCTAACTGCCAACATGGGTTTCGCCCATTCCATAGTACTACCACCGCCCTACTATCCTTCATCGACTCTATCAACATAAATCGCAACAATAACACTCCTTCCTCTGCATTCTTTGTGGACCTGTCAAAAGCCTTTGATATGGTTAATCATCAACTTCTCCTACACCGCTTAAGTTCCCTCTCTCTTGACAACCAAGCCTTAAGCTGGTTCTCGTCCTATCTTGAAAATCACAAACAGGCAGTTCTCTGGGATAACCATCTCTCTGATCTTCTCCCCACCTCTATAGGAGTCGCTCAAGGCTCCATCTTAGGTCCTCTTCTGTTTTCCATTTTTATAAATGATCTGCATCTAGCCACTCTTCTATCTACTTGTATTCAATATGCTGATGACACAACCATCATTTGCTCTGCCACAACCCAGACTGAACTTCACTCACTAACACAAAACACCTTCACCACCATTGAGCAATGGTTCTCTAACCACTGTCTCCTCCTGAACCCCAAGAAAACCAAACTTCTGCTCTTTCCACCCACTCACCTATCTCCCTCTATTGATTTCACACTTACATCTAACAATGGCACACATCGCTCCAGACCAAACGACTAAACTCCTGGGTATTACTATTGACAACCAACTAAAATTTGACTTTCATATCAACTCCACTATAAAAACAACTAACAGGAAACTTGGTTCTCTCTATAGAATCAAATCTTTCTTAACTCCTGAAGCTAGAACTACTATAGCTAGAACCCACTTAATCTCTACCCTATTATATGCTTCCTCTATATACACTAATCTTTCTAAGTACAACCTCAATAAACTAGCCACATCATACAACAACATTGCCAGATTTGCCACTGCCTCTCCATACAGAACTCACCATTGTTTGAATCTTACAAAACTAGGGTGGCTGGAACTACCCCACCTCATACAATACTATCAACTCACTATTGCCCATAAAGTCCTTTATCACCCTGAAAACACACCAATGCTCTCCACCCTCATAAAGCCCTATCACAATATGAGGAATCTTCGTTCCTTTAACAAAACACTGATAAAAACTTCTCAATCAAATAATGTAGCAGGTGACTCCACATTTTCCAACTCAATTGGCAAAATATGGAATCAACTCCCACCAGACCTCACATCCCTGACTTCTATTCCACTATTTAAAACCAATCTAAAACTCTTCCTAACCAACCACTGGCTATGCTCTTGCAATAACCCTGGGTAACCTTCTCTCTCACTTTTTTTCCCCTCCTTTCCTTTCACCTGACCTACCTTTCCTCTTCTTCATTACTCTAGCATACTTCACTTTCCCCTTTAAAAAATGCTTCTGTCTATCCCTCATTATTTATACATAATTCTAGATTTTGCTACTTATGTCTATGGTAAAAATATCATAACCTAGTAAATCATCTAACCTAGACTCCTGCTAAGCCTCACATTGTACTCAAATACTTAGATAGCCTGTAAGAAGTTTAAGAAAATGTTTTTTATTGTATAACTTGGTATATTCTTAACTTGTTAAGTAGTAGTTAGTGGAGCTTTTCTCCTCGGGCCTCCACTGAAAATGGACATGTATCCAGTTGGACCAGCCCGGTTAACAAATGTAAAATAAAAGAAAAAAATAAATTAGTGAAACTTTTAAAACAACTGAAATCTGACGCAGAAGGTCAGGCAAAAAAGCAACAGCGATTAGGCATTCCTCAGGCACACAGGTGGATTGAGGAAGTAAACTGAAGGGAACAGAAAACTAAAAATGCTAAGACGTTATTTTTAGACAAAGAAGATAATAACATAGTGATAGCGACGGCTCCTCCCCCCCGCCCCCTCCGATGCCTTTTACAGGATATGAAGCAGGTGGACAAGCTAGTCCACCTCCATGTTATCCTGACGTCACAATGACACTAAAACCATTTGTTAGAGATCCTATTGAAACTAGGTCCCGGACACGTAAAACACTTGGGGACACAGACTCGTATCAAATAAGAAAAAACACACTAGAGGAAAGTGAGGAAGAAATCTGTCCACTTATCGAGGTACCAAATCCTCAGGCAGGACAGGAAGGGCAGGACCCAACTCTTCTAGTATATAGACCATGGACACCGGAAGATATCCGGAAAGCTACAGAGGGAATTCCCCATCCAAAAGTCAATTATACAAAGTTTTTACAAGATTTACAAGGTATGAGACTAAGTTACCACTTGAATGGGGAAGAAGTAGAAAAGGTAGTTAGACAAATTGTGGGTCCAGACTGGCACATGATTTGTGGCACCTGGAATCCTCGTAATGCAGAGCTTAAACCACTCCCACATAGTGACGCAGAACTAGACAACAGAGTAAAAGGTCTTACAGACCAAATTTCTGAAAAATGGAAACCTAGAGCAGATTGGACTTGCATTAATCAATGCATACAACATGAAAATGAAACTGTAGATGCGTATTATGGTAGATTATTGGAATGTTTCAATAACCATAGCAGTATGACTATTCCTGAAAATTAAACACATGATACCTCGTATGAACAACAACTGAAAAATGCATTTTTGAAAGGTTGTATTGCACCTATCAGTAGCTTCATTACGAAGCATATGATAGATCATCGAACAAGTAGGCTACAAGCCTTACTTGAGTATGCTAGACATGCTGAAAGACACTTTAATAGTAAAAAGAAAAAGAAGACACAGGTCTTCACTGCTGAAGACGGAGCTGAGGTCTTTGTAGTACAGTCAGGTAAAAAGGCTAAGAAAAATGCCCAGGGAAATAGACAATCTGACAAACGGTCAGAAGATTTTGAGGAAAGAAAAAAGAAAGGTGAGTGCTTTAAGTGCGGAAAGAAAGGACATTTAGCGAGGGATTGCAGGCAAAATAAAAAGGTAACCACAGAAAGCAAGGATGATGAAGACTGACTATATGATAGTGATGGAAGTCAGAGATCATCAGGAAAAGTTAACAAACAAAGAACAAATGTAAATGTAATAGAAGGAACAGAGGAAGTGCAAGTAGATATGGAGGATGAAGAAAGTGAAATTTAAATTTGGCATTGCTGAGCTTGGAGCTCTATCTGGTAGACACGAAACTGGAAGTTACACTTCTGGTGGAGGGGAGGGAAGTCAAATTCCTGTGTGACTCAGGGGCATCACGGACTTTGATACACCCCTCCAAGTTATCAGAATATTCCGAATCACCTGATTATATATTAGTGAAAGCAGCAAATGGACAGCTATACAGGGAACCACTCTCCCATGATATAGCAATAACTGACCCTGTTTCAGGTATGACTCAGAAAAGTAAAATTGTAGTTTCTGCAAAATGTCCAGTAAATTTACTGGGAAGAGATCTTATGCAGATATTTGGCATAGCGGTAGTTCCTACTATGCAGGGTATGGAGGCACAAAGACAAATGGATACTTTCGTGGTGCGACCGGAGGGTGAAACTTTTTATTGGTACAGCCAGGACCTAGTTACGACTGGTCCAGGGGCAGTAACCGAGGAACTGATGAACATAGCCATCAGTAAGGCCCCCTCCCTTGACACTGACCGACAGCATTTGTTACACTGTACTCTATACTACTGTAGTATACCAGGACCCGATAAAGAATATGAGCAAGAGTTATTCAAAAATCCTGCAAACAGATTAGTATTACGAACCTTGTATTGGGATACTGAGGGAAACAGTGTGGTAAGCTGTTCATTACCTCAGGAATTTATAGCACTGTAAAAATCTAATCGACTACCACATGTCAACTTAACGAAAAGCAAGAATGTAAAATAGGCAGACTTAGGAGAAAAAGTAACAAGGTGGGAAAAACAAACTGATTCAGAATGATCAGAGCAGGGAATACATAAACAGAAATTGAATTGGCTAGCACAGACACATCCAGCTGTACACTTACAAACCAGTGAGGACAGCTGATTAGCATTCTTATTAGAAGAAGAAGAGAAAGCCTTGTGTGATATACCAAAGATTCTTTGGTCAACAGGCAAATCAGATGCAGGACTTATTCGAACAGCAGGACCAGTTAGTATTACACCAAAATCAGCATTTAGACCACAGAAAAGACAATACCCCTTGAGGAAAGATGCAGAACAGGGAATCAAGCCTATTATAGCAGCATTACTCAAGGAAGGAGTACTGGTAGAATCTCTTGATTCACCATGTAATACCCCTCTATTTCCTGTTAAAAAAGCAAATGGGGAGTGGCGGATGGTACAGGATTTACAAGCTGTAAACAATGCAATAATACCTAGAGCACCTACAGTGCCAGACCCACATACCTTGTTGAATGATTTGAAGCCACAACAAAAATATTTCACTGTGGTAGATATAAGCAATGCTTTCTTTTCAATACCTATACATCCTGATAGCCAGTATTGGTTTGCATTTACATTTCAGGGTAAAAGGTATACCTATACTCGGCTACCACAGGGATATTGTGAGAGTCCAACAATATTTGCACAAGAAATGGCTAGCAACCTGGCAGGGTTTACCCCACCAGGAGGTAGTCAAATTCTGCTTTATGTAGATGACATTTTGCTAGCAGCCCCCACCCAGCATCAATGCAGGGAGGATACTATAGCGTTATTGAAATTTTTAGCAGCACAAGGACATAAAGTAAACAAAAGTAAGTTACAACTTTGGAAAAAAACAGGTTAGATATCTAGGATATGTAATATCCAATGAAGGTAGAATATTAGATGAAGACAGAAAAACAGCAATTTTACAAGCACCCAAACCAGCAACCAAGAAGGAAATGATGTCCATCCTGGGAACGACTAAATTTTGTCGAAGCTGGATACCAAACTATGCTTTAGAGTCTGCATACAGGGAAGTGAAATTTAGCAATTATTTTCAAAATAGAAATGATGCCAATTATTTGTAAATGATGATGTGCTGTGCTAAGCTAAGCTCTGCTAAGCCATGCTAAACTGAGATAAACACTGTTAAAACGATCTCTGTTTCCGCACTGCTTGGCTGCACTTTGCTGGTTTGCGTACCACTAAGCATTGCTGAGCATTGTCAGTTTAAGGAATGCTCAGCTCAGAAAAGCTGGTTTGCACATTGCTAAGCATTGTTAAGCACTGCCAGTTTAAGCAATACTCAGCTGAGCTAGCCTGGTTTGGGTGGTGCTAAACACCACACCACAGATTTAAAAATGGCCCAATGGCATATAAAGGTGGAAAAACACACTATATTAAGTGCAGTAAGTGGGAATACAGCATATTCTGTTGGAGTTTGAACTGTGCAGGAGCTATGGTAGGTATAGGAGAGGGTGCATGCTTCTGGGCATAATGGTGAGGCATTCTGGACTCCAGGGTCATGGTTGGACTCCTCATTAAAGACTATGAACACTGGCTGCTGCAGGGCTATTTCCAGGGATCGGAGTACAAATTGAAGGCCTGGGACCAGCTGACACGCAATCTCACCAGTGCAACAGGTATCCCCCGCACAGTTGAGCAGGTCCAACACCATTATGATTATCTGAATCAGTGGAAGAAGGGACTTTTGGACTCCTGGGTTCAGGATGCTCGGGATGGGAATGCTCCACATATTTGTAAGTATTGTTACCATTGTTTTACCAATACCTAGTCTGAATGTGTGATAGACAGACACGCATAATGGTGTGCTTCTCTCCCTACAGCTGCAGAGGAGAGAACTCACAACCTAGAAGCCAATGCAGGGTGCCTGACCAGGTTGCAACATGAGTGTGGTGAGTACAAATTAATTTGCAATCTGTAGTCAAATACACAAGACAGAGTAATTCATTCACTGCCAGTAGGTACATACAGTACAGATTTGTGTATTGCAATGAATGTGGCCATAGGCCTGTACTGTAATAACTGATTACTATCAAGTATAGTGCAATAAAGATGAAAGCATGAAACCTGATAATGTTAATGAAATAAGGTTTCTACTGCAATAATTGTGGAATTACAGCTGCATTGCAACACCTGCATTATATAAACTGTTGTGCAATTAAGACTTGAAAATATGCCAATAACTGCATTAAGCCACCCCTAATAAAGCTGTATTGTGCAATATGTTTGTAAGTAGGGCTGTTGTTCATGAAATCGAGTATGACATCTGTTCTGAAATACAAACATAAACAATACCACTAAGCGTCTCAAGGTTAGCTAAGGAAGACTGTTATACTCAACTGTAGATATAGAGCTGTAGTACAACATATATGCATAATGACATTTGTTCTGCACTAACAGTGGAAGCAATACCGGGAGCAACCAAGGTAGATTGTATATCAGGATTGTCATGTGTTAACCATTGCATTTCAGCTATATGTATTCCAGCTATATGCATTCCAGCTGTGAGGTACGGTGCTGCAGACAAGTATGAAACTGTAATAGCTGTAGACTGCAAATACACTATCTGCAACTGTATATGGGTCAGGTAGCCAACCCAATACTCAGATATGGTGTGCACATGTCACAGATATATCCACCCACTAAGAGATTACTGTGTACACCTGCATTCTGTGTATTAATGTACAGTTTAACTAGTATTGCTGTCATGAATCTCATGCATGTGTGTTTAACTGTCACTGCAGTAATGTATAAAACTGTACTACTAATACCAGGTTATATGTTGATTCCAGATGAGCTCTAGGGAAATATTAGTCAGTCAATAATCAGCAGTGGCTCAGTAGCTCAGTTTGTTAAATGCTGTCTGATGTACATTTTGTCATATACAGCTCAGGGTTCAAATCCAGTGGCAGGTACTAGCAAATATTACTAAATCAGTTATGTATTGTTAACAAATGTTATCTCTACAGGAATTACAGGTAAATGGGTGCAGTAGTCCTTATTATGGGTTAATAACTTGTGTGTTCAGATGTAACAGAGGGCTAACAGCATTGAACAGGAACGTGAGAAGATGTCATAAAATAAAGGCAACAAGTACAATACTAATAAAAGTTAATACATTAAATAAAATGTGTAGTCTTGGTATGGCTGTAAGCCTGGTGTGTCTGTGAATGTTTGCTGATGGTCTAACCCCATGCCTGCCAAGGATGGCATGATAGTTGTATACTGTCTATACTGTACACGATATATATCTCTGAAGTGTCATGCTGTCATGGACTATAATCACAGTAACCTAATATCTGCAGGTGTTACTACATGGCCCATATTGTCCCATGTGGATGGCTTGAGAGGTATGTACATGCTACAGCAGTTCTAGGGCACTGTTATACATACAGACCTGTAGAATATATTGCAGTACTGTTGCAAATTATATGGCATATACTGGTATTAATGGACTGTATTTCTCTCTCCCCCCACCCCTTCTCTTCATCATAGTTTATTACTGTTATTCATTAGTTGTGGTTTACTGTTAACATATGTTGTTCCCTAAATGTTATGTTGGGTCTTGTGTTTTATTATTGTTATGTATTACAATGGTTGCATACTGACCTGTCTTGTTGAATTACCTATGTTGTTGACCTTGTGCCGTAACTGTTACTGCCAAGCTGTTACTATACTATTTTACTTATTGTTGTGTTCCATATATTATGCACTACTATTTTACTGGGTTATTTGCAATGTTCTGTCATGCTGTTATAACTATAACCCCCTAAATGTCCCATCTCAGTACCAGAAGATTGCCAAATTCCAGTAACAACGGCCACAGAGGTAAAAAATGCACTCGCCAAAGCTAAGAATACAGCACCCATGGGACCAGATGACATCCCGGGCTGTGTACTACATGAACTACAAAATGAACTGGCACCTCACCTAAGTGTCATGTTTAATCATACCCTCACCTCAGGCTTCATGCCCACTGAGTGGCGCACAGCTACAGTTATCCCACTCCACAAGGGGGGATCCACCTTGGATCCCGAGAACTACCGCCCCATCAGTCTGACAAGCCTGATCTGCAAGGCCATGGAATGTATTATAATGGAACTTATAAACAAAGACATTGGCAACCTTAAAACACTGGACACCACCCAGTCTGGGTTTGTGAAGGGCCGATCTTGTCTCCTAAACCTGATTGACTTCTTCGAATCAGTCTCCAGAGCCATGGATGAGGGTAAGGCAGTCCACACAGCCTATCTGGACCTCGCCAAGGCGTTTGACACCATCCCCCACTCTGGAATCACAGATAAACTTACTAAGCTGGGCATTAATCCCTACGTCACTCGATGGGTTGCCAACTGGCTTACTGACAGAACCCAGACTGTTAAAGTAGCTGACTCCAAATCCAGCTCCAGGCAAGTGACAAGTGGAGTACCTCAGGGTTCAGTCCTGGGACCGCTCTTGTTTGGCATCTACTTCTCTGAAGTACAGGCCATAACTAAGAGACTCTGGCTAACAATGTTCGCAGATGACTGCAAACTGGGAGCCATTATTGAATCCCCAAATGATGTTGATACTCTACAAAAGGGCCTTACAGAAACAGATGCTTGGTGCCAGAGCCATGGGCTCAAGCTCAATGCCAAGAAATGTATAGTTATCCTCTTTGGGAAAAAACATGCACCCATGAATTACCACATAGATGGCAGTACACTAAACACTGAAAGTGTGATAACAGACTTAGGGGCACAGGTGGACAGTGGTCTCACCTTCAATAACCACATCGCCACAACAGTCAGGAAATCCTTCTATGTGGCACACCTCATCACTAAGGGCTTTTCATCCAGAAAAAAGGAGGTCATTATCCCACTGTACTCATCCCTCATTAGACCCATTATAGAATACAATGCCCCATTTGGTATGTACCTCTCAAGACATTTGCAACACCTGGAAAGGCCGCAGAAATACCTCACTAAAAGAATCACAGGCCTAAAGCAGATGCCTTATGCTGACCGCCTTAAAAAACTCCAGCTATACATACAAGGTCATGTCAAACCCAGAGCTGTTGAACATGCTACACTTAAAGAAATTGCAATCCCTCAGAACCACACGATCCAGGGATCTAAACCTTGTCATCACAATAAACAAAACATGCTGGAGGGATAGGTTCCTGACTCAGAGACTCCCCAGACTCTGGAATAGACTGCCCATACATGTCAAGCAGAGCACCTCTTTGGCCCTCTTCAAAATAAACCTTGATGACTGGATGGGAGAAAGGAAATTCACCCCAGGGATCACGTCAGTCATCGTGCTAGACAGGGATCCAGGGAAGTAAATAGTGTGGGAAGAAACAGCCAGGGAATTGTTATGGCTAGGCTTGTATAGGCCCTAGGGCTGATAGTCTAGTACCAACCTATGAACTAAATGGTTTATTCATTACTAACCTATACACATTGAAATACCTCAACACCATAGCTCAACTGGGTAGGCTGGTTCTTGGCAATTTGCATATGTTACCTCAGCTGGCAATGGCACTAGGTCCCAGCATGTCTGGGACCCAAGCCTGTGGTACCCCCTCCGCTGACCCTGTACCACCCATGGGTGGAATCACTGCAGGGGACAGGGCCTGTTCCCCCATGGGAGTGGGCGTGGATTGGGGGTTGTCACCCAGGATCAGATACCAGTGATGGTGCACAGGATAGTTCATCATGGGTATGAGCAACACCTGTGCAAGATTGAGGGCAACTCCACAACCTGGAGGGGCCTGCCAGCCCTGGCACCCAGCCTCCAGCACAGCCACCTTTGGGGCAGTGAAGGAGCAGTGTTGACTGCCCATGGGTGAAGAGTTCATGCACACTGCTGCCGTCTGGCCATGGACCTCTGATTCCACAACACCCCCCCTCATCCTAGGTGTTTACCTCCCTCATGTTCATAGGTTCATAGGTGTGTACTAGGCTAATGACCCTGGAGCCTATATAAGCCTAGCCCAAGAAGATTCCCTGGCATCATGCCGCCCAAAGTTAGTTCCAAGTGCCCCTGTCATGCAAAGCCACTGAAGTGATCCCTGGGGTGAACTTCCTATTGCCCATAGACTCATCAAGATTTCTCTTAAAGACAGCACACAGGGGCAGTGTGTCTTGTCTGTCTGAAGATGCAACCTCTTCTACACAGCTTATCTCCCCACATGTACCTATATCCCTTCCCCAACATTCCAATCTCTCCTTAAAAAAAAAAAGAGCACCTGCCCCACAAAAATGTGGTCTGGCGCACAAACCTGCTTAAATAGCTTAAAAGTACCTTAATCATCTTATGTGTTTCTGACAGTGTTAGGCACATCTGGAAAATAATCACCCCTGCCACGTCTTGAACCTAGGTTCCTATTAACTGCAGTACAGTGCTTTAGCCCATTAGGCTACTCAGCTCTGAATTACAACAGCTGTTTCCACCAACATATCCTGACTGACACTGACACATTGCAAGTACATATAATGGGGAAATTGGCAGTGTACTTGGGACTGTGATGGAGACACTACACCAGTGCACAGCCAAATAAATAAGGATGAATATGTGTGAGGCCTGGGACAGCAGATATAGCTGTCAACTGTACAGACTGTTTCAGAATGTCCACAGTTGGGCCCCCTATTTTTAGCATGGTTTCACAAAAACATATCTGTCTGCTAAAGTACTGACAGGTCATTAAAGACTGAGGTTAGAAAAGCATGACAGACATTTGAGTGTCATACCTCATACCCATCAGAAAACACATGCTAATGCAATTCCTGTGTCACAGACTGTATGCATGGACATATATCTTGCAAATACACCTGTTGCAGCTGTGACTCAGTAGCTCACTCTGTTAAATGTCATGCATGCAGTAGATTTTGCCACCTACAGTCTTGGATTCCAATCCAGTGTGTTGCACTTCAATTACATTCTTGTGAATACAGAAAATAATGGCTGACTCATATGCAATTTTAACCAAAACAGGATGCTGCTACTGAATTAACTGTTACACATGTTAGCAAGTCAGAGGACTGTAGGCATGGGCACTGCACATATTCATATAGCGCACCTATATGTTGCCTACTATTCTCTGATTGCCACTGTTACATAACAGATGTACCTTAAGCACATTGTTACTGGGTTACTGTTATGTGTGCCCTCCCCCTGGCTCTGCTGTGATGACAGAGCTGACACTGCTCCCTCAGTGACACATACAGCTTACTGTCCTCCAATGTGTTCACACACCCCCCATGAGTCCTAGGAAAAAAGCAGCCTCTGCAGGCTGCAACATATGCAGCTGTATGTTACGCTACCTGCTACAGACCTACCATAACTCACAGCACTCTAGAACAAGGGATCCACGCGACACCCATACATAAAGGGGTGGGGGGCAAAGGTCAAGCAACAGGGACATGTGTCACAGTCTGCCCATACAAACATACAGAGCTGATAGACCACCAGCTACTCACCATTAACACAGTGAGCTACAATAATCTTAGGTGACATGAATATTAACTGGGCCTCCATTCAGTCTCCCACAAACCCACTTAACATCAACTTACATAATTTTACACAGCTAATCACCTATATAACACACCCCTCAAAAACCCTCTCTAGCGGCAGTATCTTGGACTGGTTCTTAGCCTCTCATCCCCACTATTTTTCTGGCAGTGGAACTCTTCCCGATCCCCTTGATGACCATTTACCCATTTACTCTGGACATCTCCCCTTACTCCTACATCGCACCCACAACTATATTACAATCCGTAATCAAAAAAACGTTAACCCATCAACCTTTGCTAACTCCCTAAAAGAAATAAACTGGAATTGTCTAAAAACATTACCCCTAGATAATGCTGTTGCCCACTTCAGCACTACATTCTTAAAATTACTAGACTTCCATGCTCCTCCAAGAACAAAGAGAATCAAAACTAAAACTGCCCCTTGGCTTACCGAAAACACACTAGCAACAATGCGGCAAAGAGATAAAGTCTGGAAACACTACCAGAAAAATAAGACCCCCCTCATCCATAATGAATATGACACTTAGAAACAGGGTGAAAAAGCTCATCATCTCTGATCGACAAAATTACTTCTCCATACTCCAAAACAATAACAAAACAAATCCTCAAAAATTCTGGAAGGGCATCTCTACTCTACTTAATCCTAGTACACCAGTCACCCCCACCCCCACCCCGGACCCTAATACCCCAGATATAGACTTAGCTACTCAATTCAACTCTTTTTTCATTGAATCTATTTCCAAACTAACCTCTTCATTCTCTAACAGCACTTTCTCCAACTCAACCTCATCCTCCCCTACCAACACTACACCTAGCACTACTACCACTCTCACATTCACATCTACTAACTCTTTACCATCCACCTCCTCTCCTACTCTCACTTTCTCACTTCCTAACACCCCCTCTCCACTCTCCCCTCAATTCTCATTTAAACCTATATCCACTTCTACCATTCAAAAACTAAAGCCATGCACCAATGCTCCTGATGACATCCCTTCCTACTTTCTTAGTATAGCTGCTAAAGCAATTGCCTACCCCATTAGCATACTAATCAACCACTCTATCCAAGAAAGCATAGTTCCCCAAATCTGGAAAAAGGCCTTCATCATACCTTTACATAAAGGTGGCAACAATAACAATGTTACTAACTTCCGCCCCATCGCTATCCTGTCCCCCCTCTCTAAACTCCTTGAAAAGTGTGTCCAACTTCAACTCCTACCACATCTCTTAGATAATCACCTACTATCTCCCACACAACATAGATTCAGACCTAATCACAGCACTATGACAGCACTCCTCTCCTTCCTTAAAACTATTAATAAAGCCCGGGACTCTGGCCTTATTGTCTCTACCCTTCTACTCCACCTCTCTAAAGCCTTTCATACTATTTCACACAGCTTGCTTTTAACCAAACTCTCAAAACTTAACCTATCTCCCTCATCATTGAACTGGTTCTCCAGCTACTTATCCAATAGATATCAAGCAGTAAAATGGAAAAAGGCAACTTCCTCATTTCTTAATACCCCAACCGGAGTCCCCCAAGGCTCCATATTAGGTCCCCTCCTCTTCAACATATTTATAAATGATTTTCACAGCGCCATCCCTCTCTCCAACATCATCCAATATGCAGATGATTCTACCATTATCTGCACTGCCACATCTATCCCTACACTCCTAAAGCTAACTCAGGATGCTTTTTCAACCACTGAGCAATGGATGGAAAAAAATCATCTAGCGCTCAATGCCTCTAAAACCAAATTAATGATATTCACCCCCTCTAAAGTCAACTCTTTCAATATAAACACATTCTCTATTACTAGTCAAAATAACATTCCATTGGAACTGGTGACAGAGACCAAATTACTTGGAGTCCAAATTGATAACCAACTAAAATTCAACTCCCATCTTCAACTAAATATTTAAAAAATCCATAAAAAACTAGGCATGCTCTATCGACAAAACCACTTCCTTACTACTGCCACTAAAATCACTCTCTCTACTTCCTTTCTTATTCCCTCCCTACTCTATGGAGCTCCACTTTTAACTATTCTACAAACCTCGCTGAAAACACAACTTTCCTCCTGCTACAACAAAATCGTCAAGTTTGCTACCAGCCAAAAGTCCTCCACCCACCACTGTTCCTCTCTCCAACAATTAAAATGGCTAGAACTACCCAAGTATCTCACCTATACTCAACTATCCCTCACACATAAGCTCATTTTCAACCCCTCCCTCTGCCCCTCCTTGTCTTCTGTCTTTAAAATGCACATACCTGATAGAATATTAAGGTCTAACAACCAAAATCTATTACAAGTGTACATACCAACTCGTCCCCCAGGCAAAAACCTTCTATCACATGGCCTAGCACGCCTCTGGAACTTCCTACCTCCATCTATCCGTATCACCTCTAACCATTTTATTTTCAAAAAATCTCTTCATTCATATCTACTATCCCACTGGGAATGCTCTTGCTCCCACCCCACTTAACTAACACTGGATACTAACATTCCTTCCTTCCCCTGCTTACATCTGTGATCTCACTTTATTATTTCACCTAACTCTTACATTCTTACTATTACTATGGTATCTGCAAGAATACTCTACACTCTACTTCTTAAGTGCATGACACTTAATATGCAATGACTTCTCATTTCTAACTTTGTAAAATCCTTCTAATTTTGTATCTGATATAAGTGTCATCACTTGTTGAATTAATTGTAATATTTGTTTATTTGTCTACTTAAATTTTTACAGTGTATAATCATCTTTAATAACCTACTGTAACATCAATTGTTTGGAGCTTTCTCGCCAGGACTCCATTGAAAATGGATTCACCTTGGCACAATGGACTATCCTGGTAAACCAACTGCAAATAAATAAATAAATAAATAAATAAAGCTGCTGCAGCAGCATGCATATTCTGATGGGTATGACATCTGACACCCAAACATCTCTTCCTCCTTACTGACCTCAACCCACAATGTTGAACACTAAACTGCCAGATAATCATAAAGTCAATTGATATTGGCCAAACATAGCATGCAAGAATATGGACATACCTCATACATCTCAACAGTGGACAGTATTAATACCTACCCTGTATGATGCTGTGATGCTGTAGACTCCACACCTCACTAATATCCATCTCACAGACTAAGAAAGGGGCTAAGGCCTACATGAAGGTCTTAAATATTGCACTGTTGTGCTATGTCATTGGCTAATGAAAATTAAACCCAGCTGTTCTGGATGCAATTAGCAAGTCTGAGCCACGGACTGATGCACAGGCAATTACCTGTTACTGAGCATTACCTACAAAAGGAAAGCATCTGCCTATGGGAAACAGGTCTGTAACTTGCCATACCAAGACAGATTGAGATTTACCAAGTATTGTTCTTCAGGAATTCTTCACAAAAGAATTACATTACTCTACCATGTATGTAATAGAAGTCCCCATATAATGGGATGCAGATGGGAGGATGCAGTTATAGGGAATATGGATTACAACAGTAGGCCTGTAGTACATCTTTGGGAATGACATGTAGTTGATACTTTGCTGTCCAGCAACTGCAGGCATGCCTCTCAACTGTGCCTGCTGTGAATTACATCACAGCTGTGGCCCTCTTGCTCCCTCCTACAATGGTTGGCTCCTGTACAAATTCTGCTGTATTATGTGGTAGACATACTGTCAGTAAGTAAGGTTGGACACAGCTATCATATCACATGATGTACTGTCATTCAGCACCTCTCAGTCTGTAAATGTCACACAGGAATATTTCATTGTAAAGGTGTCCATGACTGTCCCTGATATACTCTGGCTAGATCACAGTTTAGTCGACATTCGTATGTCATTGCTTGAAAGCTATGGCTAACATACCTGGAAATCCCCTACAGGAGGAAGTCAGGTCATAGCCAGTATTACTGGGGGGGCACATGCCAAACCTCAGCAACAGAGTGTACATATTGGTCATACAAAATAAGAGTATGAATAGAGTAACAGATATTACTGTAGCACAACACTTTTCTGAGGGTTCTGGTGTGTGACAGCCAGATTCTCCATATTCTGGGAACAACCATCAATTATTGGCCAACCGCTTGCCAGACATCCACAGGTGTCTTTCAAAAGGACCACATACATCTGGCACACGTACACATTTGGCAAACATCTGTGTACTGGAGAGATATGGTGCCTACAGGGAGGCTAGACTACAGCAGGTTTGCATTGCTGTCATTGTGGCACACTGATGTTGCTGGACTGTCCCCACATACATGTAAAAACACACACCTATGTGTCTGACAGTGGCCATATGACATAGTAGTGGGACTTTTCCCACAGGGGACACACCACAGCAGACAGCATTGATGGGTGTGGAGACATACAGCACACTCTGTCATGGCACACAGGGACATAAATGGTATTGCTATTATGTTGGTGATAGTGGCATACATAGTGTTTTGATAGACTGTGGGGTATAGCGTTGGAGGTAGCAGTGTATAGTGCAGGGCAATCTGGATGTGCAGGGTCTTTACATAGTGGATATCAACGTATCTGGTCCTGTGATGTGTTCTTCCTCTTGTTGTCTTTCAGAAACGATGTATAGAAGGAGGTACCCACCATTTTCAGAGTCTGAAAATAATGTCATCCTGGATGGCCTCAGACTGCATCACAATAGTCTTCTGTCCAGGACTTGCCCACAATTGTGACCAATGTGCAACAATGTGGGCTGACCTCATCACAGCAGTCAACAATGTAGGCTACAGGACATAACCTATGAGCAGGTCCGACACCAGGCCACAGATATGGTCAATGCTGCACAGCAAAGGGCTGTCACTGTGGTGAGGGACTGTGCTGCCAATGGTGGGGGGCCTGCAGTGTAACAACCACTCTCGGCCACAGAAGAATTCCTGGCAAACCTGGGAACAACCACCAGCTCCCAAGCATCCATCACCCCATATATTGTGGAGGTGGGTGCCAAAGCATCCACAGCAGAGGAGCATCTAGGTAAGCTTCCTGTGTTCACCACTGTAATACTGTATCAGCCATTGACACAGCCTCTGCATACCAGTACACAGGGGTCTGCATTGGGGGGGGGGTGGTTTGGTTTTAACACACAGTTATACACACATACTCAAAATGTCAGCAATGTAGGCAGTATCACGTTAGCTACTGTACATGTTTACCTTGTCACAATGCCACCTTTGGTATTGCTGACAATATGTCTCCCTCACATTTCCATAGGTATGTCAGCTGTGGCTGGAGTCCAAGGTTCTGTACCTGGTAAGTGTCCTACTTTTGTTGTTTGGATCATATATACCCTACAAATGTTAACGGCTTATATTTTGCCTAGGCATTACTGTTATGCTTATCTAGAGTACAATACCTGTATGTTAAATTTCAGAGGGGTTAACTAACATGCATTAAATGGATATTCACAGCTGTGTATTTGCAGGAGCAGTAACACATATGCACTTATTTTTGAGAATGTCTATGCAGTCTGCTATACAGGAGGAAATCACTCACAGATGCCTGTTCACACACAATATGGAGATGGTACATACCTGAGGCAGTGATACTAGAATTGGCATAGTGTGCTCAAGACGAGTGAACTCTGTTTTAGGTGTAAGTCTGTCAGATTCACTGACATATTGCTTACCGCACAAGTGTATAGTACTGTCAACATTAACCAGACATAGCTGCAGTGCATGTTATAAAGGCCCGGTCTTGTCTGTGTTTGTTGTAGTCTGCTTGTGTGTTGTGCATGAGATCAGATATAAGATGTGGTATGTGTAATGCAGTTGTGGTTCCTCACCTGTATGTGTATGTGTGTGGATTACCATGCATAATAGTGCAGGTAGTAATGTACTTATTTTGTCTTCCTCCTCACAGGTGAACATGGGGGTTGGATTGTTTCCCCCTCACAACCTGTCAGTGTCTCATTGGACTCTGATGATGATGGTAGCCATAGTGAGGCACAGGCGGGGTTGTTGGGGGCTGAATCTATCCTATAGGTTGACATTGTCCACGCACACAGTCAGTATGCCCACACATACCCAGTCCCCTGTGGCCACAGATATTGGACAGTCAGAGTGTGGCAACTATGGCATCAGTGAGTGTACACAATAGCCATAGCCAGAGAGCTGGTGACACACCATGCAGGCAGATTGACAGGGGTGCTCAAAGGAGGACTGCTGCCCAT
The DNA here is from genome assembly GCF_019279795.1 of Protopterus annectens. Lineage (NCBI taxonomy): Eukaryota > Metazoa > Chordata > Ceratodontiformes > Protopteridae > Protopterus > Protopterus annectens. The sequence continues at coordinate 1,719,080,338 of NC_056732.1, read as the reverse complement.
CCACCACATGTCACAGGTGTCACATCCCGGGTCACTCGACTCATGTTTTGGTCAGTCATGGAGGCGCAGAAATGTTCCAAATGCAACACCAGACAGATGCTCAGGATCATGGATGCAGCATAGTCTGACACCCGTGACTCCCTCCTCCACATTGATGATGCCATGGATCATTTCACTGATGTAGTGGACAGACAGTGGCATGAGACATTGTTAGTTCTTGACTGCATGTTGTCTGTGCTGGAACATCTGGTGGGAGTAAGGTATCAGACATGTGGATGTAGGTCAGCAACACCATCTGCTGAGAGTCCATGTGGCCATGCACATGCACATTCCTGTAGTGGTAGTACCTACAGCACTATAAAAGAGAGTGTGTTGTCCACACCACGACTTGGCAGGCCATGGACACATGGTCCTATGTGGGACACGGGCCCAGCAGACACCAGTCACCATCAGCTACTAGCACCACATCTGATGCTGGGCATGGTGGTGCCAGTGCCACTCCTGGCAGAGCCAGTTCCTGTGTTTGTGGCTGGAGACAGTGAACAGTCTACTTTGCCATGTATGGTCCACAGCTGTCCAACATACACATGTGTATGGCTAACACTGGCTTGACTGTGTACACGCACACACTCAAACATCACTGTCACATGCAAGTCACCAAGAGACACACATGGCACCTCTCCATGGCCCAGATAAGCAGTACCCCTTCCTGACTCACACACATGCTATCAACTGTTTGGCACTTCCTAGGCCTCTGGCACCCCCATGCCACACCCTGTGCATGTGATGATACCTATGTCAAATCCCTGCCATCCATACTATTGATGCAGAGACATGCAAATATGTGTCTGATGCACAGGATGACTATATTACTTTACATGTAGTTTTGTAGTGCGGATGTGTTATGCCATAACAGGTGCTGTATGCTGACATGAGTCATGAGTACACATCAAAGTTTGTATACTTTGTTTGCATGATGTTAGACTGGCGGTAGTGTTGCAGAATGACAGGTGTCTCACAGAACTGTGTATGTTTCTGTTCCAGGGGTCTGAGTGGCTAAGCTATGGAGACTTGGAGGCAATACAGTGACACAGGACAGCATGGCAGCACAGCAGAAATATGATATCAACAAGGTACGTCTGTATACGTGCATGGTTACCTAGGTGCATATGTGTAGAACAGTGTGTCAGGGACAATGGGGGCAGTCAGTGTAATCTTGCATGCATACCCTGTGAAAAGGCCTGCTACCCTCGATATGTGTCACCTTGGTGTTCTGTGCATACAAATGCCATTTATGCCTAGGTAGATGTGGGCTATTTAGAGCCAGAAGCTAGTGACAGGGCAGTAAAATGCATGACAATTGCACACCCATATAGCTATATTTGTACTGCTGCATGGGAATATATTTGTGCACTCAAACACACAGAGTTGCCTTTAATAATATTAAAACCCCTACCTATCTACTAATTTACACTATAGCACTAAGTTCGTATCTCATGTGTCATGGAGCCTGTTTTGAGATTGTCAGGCAGTGCTGTTAAGGTGGATGACAGCAGGCCTTGTAAAGGCCAATGGGGATGCTGGCAGGTAGTCACAGGGCCTTAAAATTTATAACCATTGCACAGAGATAAGCACACTGCTGCAAGGGGGTATTTTAACACACAGACTTTCCCTTTTGGCAATTAGAACTCCTACCTATATATTGGTATAGACTATAGTACTAAGTGCTTATCACATGGACCACAAAGCTTATTGGTTTTGAGACTGTCAGCCAGTGCTATTAAGGTGCATGACATCAGCAGGTGTTGATAGGGAGGCCAATGTTGAGGCAGACACTAGTCACAGGGCCAACCAAATTATTGGCCACTGCACAAGCATAAGCCAGCTGGGCATGTCTGTACTGCTGTAAGGGAAATATCTACACATGCACACACACACACACACACACACACACACACACACACACACACACACACACACACACACACACACACACACACACACACACACACACACAGTGGCTGATGTGAGATTAGAACCCCTATCTACCTGCTATTGCATACTACAGCTTACAGTACTAATTGCACACACCACTGGTTACATCTGGTGTACATGTAGCTGCAGCCACAGTACTTGTGAGCTACACAATCTGGCCTTGTCTTACACAGCCTGTGTGGCCTTCAGAGTGAACCTGCTTTATGCTCTTAATTGTATCTAGTGTCCTAGCAGTGGGGTACCTGTTAATACCCCTGCTATGTACATACAGTTGCCAGTATCGCCATTTTTGGCTGGTTGCAGTTTGCTAGGTGGACAATTGGCCACTGAAAATATGGTCTGTCCAAGTCCTGCATTGAAGCCATTGCACATTACACCACTTGCTCACCATTGTCTGTTTACAGTGTGAGATTCCACAGGCACATGGTTCTGTGGTTGGGTAGATTATGGTGTTATGCGGCCTTGGTCTTTTACCATCAGGCAACTGTTATGTGTGTAGGTGCAGATAACCCCAGTATTCTTCTTGTAGGCGTGGACATTTGTACATCTCCACACCACATATACACATGTATATATCTATTTATAGATATATAGATATCTATATCTATATAGCTATATCTGTCTAGCTATATATATATATATATATATATATATATATATATACATACATATATAAAACAGGGATGTCAACTTAGGTGTAGCTGTGTGTGTGTTATGCAACAGTGTGATAGATATATGTGGAGGGTTTACATCGCTCTACACATTTATGTAGCTCTCTCTCTCTATATATATATATATATATATGTATATGTGCCACATACTGATAGGGTGATCGTGTGTGAGGGGTGTTGGGAGAGACAGATACGTATACATAGGTGTCTGTCTGCACAGACATATTTTCACATATCAGTTCTTTAGGCAGATGAGGCATCAGACATGGGCTCAATTAGTTAAGTGTAGGAGCATGCCCAGTGTGACTGTTAGTACTTACAAGGTGATTCCAGGCCAGACCTACCTGTATTCCAATAGCTAAGATGTTCTGTAAGAGAGGTTACCCACATGACCTAATTTACAAAGTTAGTGAAGAAGTATTTCAAGGATGGTGCTCAAAATTTAAACCTTTGTTAGGCCTTGAGAGGGAAAATTTACAATTCACCAAAGAAAGGGTTGAACAGGGGTTTACTAATAATATGGTGGTAACATATGGAGAAGGTTCTGGAGAAATTAAAGAAATTATGTCTAAAAACTGGGTGATTTTCAAAACTAACAATGATTTAACAACTTTGTTTGGAGATAGACCAAAATTTGTTCATAAGATGGGAAGGAATCTAAAATATTTATTTGAACATCAGGTACCGTTGTCCTCCCTTAATAACAAAGGTACCACTAAATGTGGAGTATGTTCGCAATGCACTTATATATTGGAAGGGTCAACCCTGAATTTACCACAAATACCTTTCTCTGTTTTTTTACGAATGGAAATTGTGCGATTAGAGGCATTATTTATGTAGCTGTAAAACATGTGAATTTTATCATGTTAGGAAAACTGAAAGGCAATTAAGAAAAAGAATTTACGAGCATTTGTATGCAATTAGTAGTAAAAATATGAATAATGCATTGTTTAAACATACATAACAATGTGAAAGGTTTGTTACGTTTAGGTTTGGAATTCTTGAAGTTATTACAAAGGATATCAAAGTGGCTGGGCAGAATTACAGATAGAAAGAAAGGAGTTTCAGTGTCAGTCAAAATTAAATGCCACAACACTATCGGGATTAAATGAAAGTGTTTCTGTTTTACCAGTTCTTAGGACAAGGGCACAAGTTTTATAGAAATACTAAACAGAATTTTATATGTCATTTTAACATGTTTTTATATTGGACTCTTTAAGGATATGCATTAATTAGTTTGACCGGCTGATCAATTAAGTCATGTGAATGTATATAAATTAATGCTTTTGGTGTATTGTCTTTGTTCTGATGATGTTCCAATATTAATAGGGATGAAAGCACTTAACTGAAATAAAGTTTTGTTTTTATTTCCTGGTTTTTGTGTCTTCATAGTGTGAGCCTTTTACTATCCAATTATTTGGGATTAACTGTGCTTGAGCCTCCTCAAACATTGTTTTTGATTTCAAGGGGTTTTTTTTACAAGGTTCCATTCTCGCTGAAGAGTTTTTCACAAGAGTCAGCATAAGGTGTCAGTCCTAGGATGCTAGGTTGTCAGTGCATGTGCTATGCATTCCCTCTTTGCCAAGGCCAGGGCATACTGGGTATGCTTATATCTGCCTACAGGGACAGCTTCAGGGGGTTCCTCCTCTGAGTCCACCTGTGAGTGTGGCTGTGGGGACCTTGGCACTGATAGGGGGCTGTGTGTCCCTTCCCTGTGATGATCCTGCCGCAGCTGTTTCCACAGGATCATAATGTGTAGCATGGCACATACTGTGAACATCTGTGCACATGTGTCTGGAGAGTACTGCAGGGCTGCACCAGATATATCAAGACACTGGAGCCATGATTTGAGCAGCCCAAACACATGCTCTATGATCGAGTTTGTGCATGTGCATCATTATGGCGTTCTTCAGTAGGTGTGTGTGCATTTCCGATGGGTGTCATCATCCACGGATCCAGGTAGCTCAGATGGATGTAAAAGATCCCACACCACCTAACAAAAAGGGTAGGGAAAATTCTCCATTGTCTTGGTGAAATTTCCCCCAGTGATATAAATACCACCTGGGGTCTCCCCTGAAAGGAGGCTATTAGCCTAGTGGGGCTAATGTGGTCAGCAAAGGATAAATCAATAAATAACCAAAATAAATGATAAGGAAACCGGACAGAAATTACTTGAAAAATGTATGTGAGGGAGGCGAAAGGTTATAACCACAGAAGAGAGGAGCTGAATGTTTTCTCACTGGAGACCTTAAGAGATGGAGAACATGATACAAGTATAACCTCAGGTCTCCCTGAAGAGAGGCTACTAGCCTAGTGGGACTAACCCAGTCAACAAAAAAAAAAATTAATTAAATGGATAAAAGTGGTAATGACCATGTCAGTGGGATTCATAAAGGTCATCCTAACAGGAAGGATGGCAAGGGAAAAGAACACAGAGCCATCCGATTATAAGGACCAAACACTAACATGATGTGTGAAAGTGATGCTTCACAGAGAAGATACTGGGCCCTTGAAAAAGGCAGTGAAGATGGAATCCATGCAAATAATCAAGAAGACATGACAAGCGGAGAAAATGTTAAGGGAAAGAAGGAAATGGAGGGAGGACGGAATGTCAAATCCACTTAAAGGCAGAATGAATTGGCTAATAGTTTCCATGTGACATTGTATAAATATAAATTAATGCAATATAGTGTAGTGTTTGGGGGGGACATAGTTGCTTAAAAAAGTGGGAGTGAAACATCACTGCCTAACTGAAAGGTGTTGTGCAAACTTAAAGATGCCATACCTGCTAACTGCTACGAAAAGAAGGTGAATTACTGTTTCAATAGATACGACAAACATGAAGAGAAATTACTCTAAATAAGTAAAACACTGCCTAAGTGATAGAAAAATGTTTATTACACTTGGCTACAGGCTGAAATGTAATGCTTTCAGAAGAAGGTAAGGAGGCAAGGGTAAGAATTATAAGTAACATGAAGAGGTCAAGGGTAGTGACACTAGCAAAAGAGAGGATAATGGAGAAATCAAGGCCTGAAGGTCATGGGATAACAGTAGTAATTAGCAATGCTGAATTATAGGCAGAAAGATGGTTGAAATGGAGTCCCTGGTAGGTGATAATGAAGCCAGTCTGTTCATGATAATGGACACATCAGTCAGTAATAATCCAGGTTGGGACATGATAATTCCAGAATATAAGGAATTTGAGGCTGATAGAGTAATACAGAATGACAGGGATTCACCAGTATATGTCTAAAAGAATACAAGAAGAAGGAAAACGAGAAAAGATAGAACAGGCTGAAAATCAGAAATGACATACAGGGCACCCAATAAAAGAAGGTTAAAAATGAAAACGCAGCAGTAAGCTCATGGTAGTAAAGATTCTGGTGAGAGAAGTATAAAACTGGTATATAATGACAACCTGTAAGGGCCCGAGGTACATACAAGAATGACATTTGGTTAAAGCTATGGTTAGGAAATCAGCAGGAAAAGGAGGAATTCTTACTTTAGAGGGGACTCATTCTACCCGAGAAAGACTGGAACATTCTATCATAATATCAGAAAAAAAAAACAGGTTAAGATGTCTGAATTAGAAGGGTTCTAAACATACCTTTCAACCTCTTAGTGCTAGAAATCTGGACAAAGCCTGACAAAATTGGGGGACACAGGCCCCAAAATAGGTACAGGTTTTAAATATTGCTCTTATAAACTTAGAAAATTGCTAAAATAACAGGGTTTGTGTTAACATGCATTTTCTGAAGGATTTGAATTCAGAAACCCAAATGTGTGTAATTATTTAGTAACTTCAGTTCTCAGATTGTCTCAGTGATTTACCAAAAAATCACATATTTTATGAGGAACACACCAAAAATATGAGGCAAAAATCTGGACATTCTTTGAAAATCTATACAGTTAAGAGGTATGGTTCCAAACAGAAGAAGCTTGATGGAATTAAGAAGGGGAATATTATCAATTAAGTTCTTTCAAGAAAGGATTTGATGAGAAACTTTGAAGTTTTGCCTCCACTGACAATGAGCAATCACATGGCATTGCAGTTCATACTGGCAATGGAAAAAAGTCAGGCCTGACCCCATAGAGGAGTCTGGGATTACTGGCTAGCCAACTGTGTCAAGATGAAGGAGTTAGCAAGCAAATATTTTTGAAGATGTAATCAAAGCATAGGTGTGGAATACACCTTGAGCACAATAAACTCTATATGAGAGTTACTATAAAAGAACCCCAAGGATGTTTGAAAAATGTAAAAAAAAAGGAAACCAGTATGGTTAACTAGGAAGGTAAAAATGGCTATAAGGGACAATATAAAGATTAGAAATAGTGTCGTTGATAGACAAGGGGGGAAGGGACAGTGGGAGAGTTATGCACAAAACAGGCACAGGGAAAAAAGAAATACCAAGGGTGTATGGGTGGCATACCTCTCAACTCTCCAGATTTTCACCAAATGTCCAGATTTTTATCTCATATTTTTGCTCTGTTCCTTAAAAAAATATGTGGTTTTCTGGAAAAATCATTGAGGATTGATGTCACTAAATAATGACAGAGATTTAAGTTTCAGACATCATACCCTTCAGAAAATGCATGCTAACATAAAACCTGTCATTCTAGCAACTTCATACATTTATGAAAGCAATATTTAAAATCTGCTTTAGTTTTGGGCCTTTGTCCCCCCATTATTTTTGCCTTTGTCCAGATTTCTTATGCCTAGAGGTTGAGAAGTATGACGATGCGCTTTTTCAGGGTTTATTGAATGTTCCTTGTTCAGAGACATTGAGACAGTACTTATCACTGACACTTAAACTTAAATACAAACGACTGAACCATTAGTACATCTCTGTAGAACTGTGATGCTTGCTTGAAAAGCAGGTTTTTGCTGCTAAGTGTTCTTCCCGAGAGTATCTTAATTGGCTGCCAATTTGTCTGCTAATTCTTATAATAATAATAATTGAACTTTACCGCTACTTATTTGTGGTACAATTAAATGTTAACACTAATGATGTAAACATATTTATATCCATCCAAAACCCCTTTTCCAATTTTTGCACATGGAGCTGGGTGTCACTTTACCAGTGACAGTTTTCTACAGCCAAGGATCACACCTCCGGGAGGCTAATCTGCCACTGTCTATGTAAACATATTTATATATCAGATATGAATTATTTTTTCATAGGTTTTTAGGTTCATAGGTAGGTACTAGGCTATCGGCCCTGGAGCCTATATAAGCCTAGCCAAAAAGGTTCCCTGGCTGTCACCTCCCAAGAAAAGTTTCCAGATTTGATTAAGCTAACTGGTCACAAAGCAGTTTAATTTTAAGCTGAGACTGCGTGTACTGCATCAGCTCATTTTTGATGCTAATAGTCCAGCTCAGAGAAATTTGTAAATGTATTTTATATCATATAAAAACTTTCCCATTTTTAATTGATCAAACTAGTAGGACAAGTCTGTAATGCAAGTTGCCACTGCAAATACTGCATCAGTTTAATTTGGTGCAGATAGTATGGCTCAGTGGAATTTGATTTTACTGCCAGTAATTTCAAATGTATTCTGTATATGGAAAGTGAGCACATAGAAGAAAGTGATCTTATTTGTGCAACTTCTGAAATAGATATTGTGTAGGAAAGAGCACAGACAGAAGAAGTTGATTTACTGCTTTGACATTCATTTAGTAATTGATGCTGTTCATAAGAATGTCCTTCAATATGATGAGTGAAGCAAATGTAATCAAGTATTAGTTCTTAGCAAATGGAAACAGATAATATTTTGAGTTTATGTATTTGAGTATATGTTGTCCTCTGTTAGATGCTATGGCATTGCTAAATCACAGAGAGCTCCACAGTCTAAATACTGATAAAGTTGTTCTCATACTCTGTATAATTCTCTGGTGCTGACTCTTCTCTCATTACCCAACCTTTTTCCAGGCCACTCATATTATATTTGAGTTTCTCCCCTCACTGTTGAATCAGCTACCAGACCAAAACTGTCCCAAGAATACAATCTGTGTGGCCTAAGGACAGCGTGGAAAAGATGATTCCACTCCTTAAATAAGTCTTATTGTAGGTTCATAATGATTTAGTTGAAATTAGCTTAATGTTTTGCTCTCTTAACATTTTAACAGTAATTATTGTAGACATAACCAATGAAGTGGGTGATATATATCGAAGATTTTCCCATGGTTGGTGTGGTTTAATCACAGGGGTGATGCCCAAATGAATAAACAAAGCCAACAATGGGTAAATCTTCAATATACCTCACCCAGGAGTCAGTTATTGCTATTATACAATGACATTACTTAAGAAAAAGATTACTTACTTTTCTTAAATAATGTCTTTGTATAATGATGCCATGGTGTTCTTCCACCTTGTTTCCCGATTCCTCTGCTTTGCTGATTCCCACATTTATGCAGTACATCAGTGCTTTGGAAAGCTGGCAATAGAGATAGGAAGATCTCCCTTGCCTATTTTTTTTTTGGGAAAAGAAAAGAAAGTTGTTACCTCCGGACAGTTTAGAGGTATGAGATATGGGTAAAATACAAGGAAAACCAAGTATGTTTCTTTAGTTTTGCAGAATGTACTGCATTTTTTCTTGCATTTTCTCTGCTCTCATATCTCTCCATTTCTTATTTTTTGGGAAAGATTTTGCATTGTAAACCTTGGCTCTAGATGATTGTCATTGTTGTAGTGACACCCCGACCCCATATGCAAAAATGGGAAAAGGGACTGAGGATGGATGGATTTGCATTTTCTGAAGAAAAGAAAGTCTGAAAATGAAATGCATGTCATTATTTAGTGACTTAATTCCTGGGATGAGGAACTAAGTCACTAAATAATGATGCGCATTTCAGTTTCAGACTTTCTTTCCTTCAGACTAATGCGTGTCTACCACATATGAATAGAAAAAAAAGTCTGGCCACTCAATGATACTTTAGTAGATGGATTTTTACTGTTGGTATATTCTCGATTTACAACGAGCATGCTGGTTGGGCTGACCAATCAGAGTGCTCATTTTTGAATGTTAAAGACCAGTCATTGTATAGTATAAAATATCTGACTCTAGCATCCAAGCTTTGTTGCAGCTTGGTGGATGACCCTCACCCTCATACCCTTAAATGTATCTGAGAGGAAAAAAAAGCTACTGTACCACTCTACTCAGCTGTAAAAAGACACTGAGTGATAGGAGATCTCCTTAGTATCAATGGTAGTTGCAATATCTTCTGTTTATGCTAATCAGGTCATACAAGTCCCCAGTATGCTTTTCTACCTAGTGAAACCCTAGCCAAGCATTGACTACTTCAAATTAAATATAAATTGGCCTAGGTGCGTTCATACTTTCTTGTCGGTCTGTTTAACTATAAGTGACAAATACTTACCAATAGACTGTGGAACAAACTATACCTTGCAAACCTGGCTAAAGCAACTCTGTTTCATCCTGACTGCTCAGGCTCACTCTGCTTCCTACCCTACCCCCAATTCCCAACCACCTCCACTTCATCTAAATTTAAAATTCACTAGCTCTTCCCCATCACAACACATGCTCACTCTATCCAATCAACAGACACAATTACACTCAACACCATAACCCCTTCCACTTCCTCTTGTCACCAAACCCAATATAACATGCCTTCCTCTTCCATTTTCCACCTAGTTCTTATACAACAAAAACAGGCTCTTCCCACTATATTCTACATTTTTCCAGCAATACCCACTACCTTACACTCCAAACTCTCTTATGTCACTATGTTAACATCACCAACAATTCTACTACTCCCTTTAACTCACATAACCTACTTAACCTCCTATCACCACCATTTCAATTCAGTCCCCATAAGCCTTCCATCCCCTCATTCTGACAATTATCTCAAAAACACTAAATGTAGCTACTGCTATACAACTCCCTCTCTAATAACCCCTTCTCCCATATTTCTGCACAAATACAAGTTGCTCCACTTAAATTCTGATTCAACCAAAGTAGGCCAGAAAAACAAAATAAAAATAATATGGTACTCATCTATCTGAACAGTTACCCAGTCATATGGCTAAGTGGTGATATTCATCCCAACTCTGGCCCTCCAATAAAAGTAATGAATACACCTCCCATAATGAAACTGCTCACTCCATTAACTAATTGTATCTACCACCTAAATCTTAGAAACATTTAACACAATCGCAGAATTTCACACTTGACTGGCTTATTTCTCACCTGACATAGTTATCACAGAAACGTGGCTAAAATAACACATAAAATATGATGAAATCTCACATCCTTGACTAAAACATAATTAGACTGGATAGAAAAGATAAAAAAGCCTGTGAAGTTGATATCTTCTTCAAAACTTATCTCCAACTCTCGCTATCTCCTCTTACCCCACCACGCTTCAACAATGCCAAAATCCATATGTCTCAGCTCATTATAAACCAGCACAAACTAATCATCAACATAATGACAGCAGGAGACTTCTTCAGCTGGGCATCTTCCAGTATCCCACAACAGAATCTAATCCTGGTTCCCTAACTCCTCAATTAACCCCATTAATGCCATCCACCTCTATGGTCTCACACAACTCATAAACTGTTCTACCCAATATGACAAAAAATAACCACAGGTATCTCATTGACTGGACACTCACATCTGCTCCCAACACTATAAACTCCTCAGGGACCCTCCCAGAGTCATGAATGACCACCTTGTTATTTTCTTAGAGTCACTCAAATATTCCAAATAAACACACCCATTTAATATTTCCCATAACCTTAAAGACTTTAGCAGAACCAAACTCATCCAAAACCTAAAACAATACAACTGTAATATCCTAAAACATCTTCCTCTAGATGAGGCTTTGTGAACTTTCAATAAAACCTTCCTAAACATACTAAATGAACTCAGATTAAACTGGATTAAATTTAACTCAGCCTTCTCGCTAACAAAAATACAAGGATCATAATGTAACAAAGAGACAAGGCCTGGAAAGCCTGAAAAAACAGCAATGCCCTCCCAAGCCTCCAACATTATAGACACTTCAGGAACTAAACAAAATAAAATATCATCAATGATAAAAAATACTACACTAACCTCTAAATCAACAATGAAAAAATTCCAAAAACCTTTTGGTCCTTCATAGGATCATAGGAGGTTACTAGGCTATCAACTCGGAGATAATTTCAAGCCTAGCTCTTTTATCCCAATGTAATACCATAGATACTCTAGTCAATATCCAGGACTGAATGGTAAAAGCCTTGGCGCCTTAATCCATGGATTGTGGGGTCAATTCCCATCTGGGGTAATACAGTCTTGGAGGTGGAGGTTGCCATCCTGCTCTAGGATTGGTCTGATCTCTGGAGTGAATCCAAAGGATCTTTTGAAATCTACAAAAATATAAGCATTTTTATTCACTGTACTGTACTTTCAAACTGTGTATTACTGAATTGCCGCCATTTTAAACTGTTGCTCTTTCACTGTTTCAACTGTTTGCTGTTTGAGACATTTTTTCTTGCACTCTGTATTTTCTAGTACTTCTGTATTTTATAGCATAGGCTAGATTCAGATTTCATGAATCTAGACTGTTTGGCATTATCTGAGCACTAAAACCAGCCATCTTACATTAAGATGGCCCTCTGCACCCTTCTGGCAGAAGAGTGCAGCCAAGGACCCATCTGAGTTGGGGAACATATGGAAGATGGCTCAGTATTGAACATTTCCATTGGCCAGCTTGTTTGAAAATTGTTTAATTTAGCTTGTATTTAAGTACCACATTTATAAGGGCTTGTGCTCAGTTTACAGGATCTGCTCTAGGATTGGCCTGGACTCACTGATCTCTGGACTGAATTTTTATTCATGGTACTGCACTTTTAAACTGTGCATTACTGAATTTCTACCTACGTTTAACTGTTTTGCCATTTTAAACTGTTTTGCTGTTTCACTGTTTCAACTGCTTGTTTTTGAGACGTTTTTTCCTGCACTTTGTATTTTCTAGTACTTGTGTATTTTATAGCACAGGCTAGATTCAGATTTGCTGAATCTAAACTGTTTGGCATTATCTGAGCACTAAAACCAGCCATCTTACATTAAGAGGGCCACCTGCACACTTATGGCAGAAGAGTGTGGCCAAGGACCCATCCAAGTTGGGGACTGTAGGAATAAAGTTCAATATTGAGCATTTCCATTGGCCAGCTTGTTTGAAAATTACTTAACTAAGCTGTGCATTGTGCAATGGGGTTAGTACTGCTGTTACAGATGCAAAGACTTAGAAAGTCAATTTTTCCCTAGATAGCTGCTTGTGAACCATCCTAGGCTTCTCTGTTTCTCTGTGAGCTACACAGTTGTGCACTGCTCTCAAGAGAGCAACTTGGATACACATTTCTTTAGGTGTTGATGTAGGCACCTACTCCCAAACCTCCATAGTTTAATAAATTCTACTAGTCCCACACATACCTCTCAACCTGGAAACATCAAAAATCTGGACAAAGGCCCATGAAAAGTAGGTACAACTGGCCAAAAATTGGGACACTAATAACATAATATTTGCATACATAATCATGTGACTCCACCCACTCCAATGGAATTGTGAGATGACAACATGAAGATTAATGTCACTAAACAGTAATAAATAATGGAACACATTTGAATTTCAGACTTCATATCCCTCAGAAAATGCACAATAAAGCAAAATATGTTATTCTAGCAACTGAGTTTACAGGAGCAATATTTAAAATCTGTCCTTATTTTTGGGCCTTTCTTCTTACATGCACCTTGCAGCAAATTTTCTCCCAAATGGCATGAGCTTTCAGGCTCAACATTTTTCTCAGTCCCAGTTGAACTTTGTGATCTTTTGAAAAGTGGTGATGCACTACAGCTAATAATATCAACAGTTAATAAATAATAAAGTGACAGGATACTTTGGGTCTGTGACAAATAAACGAACGCTTGAAATGTCGATCGTCATATGGTTGGGACCATATGATCGACATTTCAAGTGTTCAAAAGTTGACTTTAACGGTGCCGTGCAGTGGAAAATGTGAAGATTTCCCTTTTCTTCACTGAAGTGCGGTCTCGGAGTTGATATATTTAAGTAGGGGGGTGTGGGGGTGCAGGGGGGCTTGCCCTCCTGCTCGCACTGTTAAGGTATGTTTTTCTTTTTTTTCTTTTTTATTATATATTCGAACTTTCAAATATCGACCATATGGTCTTGAACATATGGTATTCGACATTTTGACAGTTCGAATATATAACATTTTTATTTTTTATTTATTTATTTTACATTTGTTGACCGGGAAAGTCCGACTAGGTTCCACAGATCCTGTTTTCAGCAGAGGCCCGGGGAGAAATGCTCCACATAGACCCAATACTTTCACTTAGACAATGCAGTTTAATTCATGCTTCTTTGTTATGTTAAGTTTATAAATGTGAGAAGAAATCCAGTTGTAAGAGTTTTAAAGGACTCCAAACATAGCCAGAGATCATCTGTTTGTATAACTGTTACTGTATCATAACCATTTAGTCTACCAAGCATAGCTCTCTGCTGTCCTTGATTTTGCCCACCATCCCTAGTTCTTACCACATATTTTGCCTCATCCCTCATAAAATGTTTTATTTTCTGATCAATCCCTGAGAATTAGTCAGTCAGTCATGCCAGATTCTACAGTTTCACGCATGTTGATGCAAAACCCACAGTTCTTTTAACTTTCTAAGTGAATTGGGATAATAATTAAAATTATTTAGACCAAAATAAAAGTGACAGGAAGACCGGGAACGCGACACTGCCCCTCACCCAACCTGAGCTACACTACACAGTTAACAAGGACGTGCATCAATTTTCTTTATATACCTTTAGAGAAAAAAAAAGTCTAATAAACTTGAAGAGGTCAAGCTTCCAAGCCTTTCCATAGAATGGGGGCTAAAATGAAAATGAGAAAGATGTTTAGAAAGAAAAATAATAAAAGGACAAACATAGCCAATAGCTAATTGTTCACTTACAATGAGAAAGAACTCTTCAACTGAACAGAAGCACAGAGAAGCTCTCAGTACAAAACTTAACCAAAAACAAAAATAAAATAAAAATGTCGTCAGCACAAATTGGAAGTTGCAAAACTCAAATAAAGCCAAAGACAACTACAATATCTTTCGACTATCCAGATGCATTTGGTCTGTTTGTCATAAAATTTGCAGTTTTCTGATAATCCAGTAACAAAAGGCACATCACAACCATCCATATAAACAGGGTTTATTACATCAAGCTTTCGAGTTGAAATTCTTTTTCAAGAATGAATCAGTACATTAAAACCACAGAATAACAGCCAGTCACACAACATAAATCATAAACTCGTTATATAATTAACTAAATAAATCCCTCCCAGGACATTTGCCTAATTAATTAAAAAGCTTCACTGAAGCACTATGATTAACTTAGTAATATATTTAAAATATTTCATTACAACCTAGAATGCTTCGTAAAATAAGTATAGCATTCTAACTAACATATGCTTGTCTTAATTTCAAAATAGGTTTAACACTTTTACTTTTATTAAGCCCTGGATGAAGATCAGACCTAAAAAAATGTATCCATTTATATTCTGCTGTTTCTGTGGTATTCACAATGCCCCCTCCTCTCTTATTTTTAAAAACTCTCTCCAATATCCTAAATTTAAATGCATGCTCATTTCCAAACTGTAAAATATGCTTACTAAGTGCATTTGTCTCAACCCCTCTTCTTATATCAGATAAATGGGAGGCAATTCTCTTCTTAAATTTACAATTGTTTTTTTCCAATATAAAATCATAAACATTTCTCACAATTGGCCAAGTAAACTAAATTTTCACTATTGCACATCCCAAATGCCTTAAAACTAAAGTTAGCTTGTGTAATGGGATGTATAAATTCTGTTTTCATATTGATGAACTTACAGAAAGTACAATTATAACAAGGGGCTGTACCTTTGTTAAATCGAGATAATTCTTCATGTTTACCAAAATCTTTATAGCAGAGAAGTTGTTCAAGGTTTTTCTCTGTTTTATATACAAAAATAGGGCCTTTCTCCTACTATTTTCCCAACATTAACATCAGAGCTTAAAACAGTCCAATTCCTTTTAATTATGGATTGAATCCATCTGGAGTGTCTATTATATTTCATCATATATATCCCATTTTATTAAATCCAACTTCTCTCACAGAGCTAACATTCTGGGCAGTATTACCTTCTCTAAATAAATATGGTTTACCTACACTAGACCTTTCAGGTTTAACATATTCAGCATTCTCAGTTAGTAGACTTCTATTATAGCCTCTTGCCAAAAAGTCCTGTGTCATAGTGTCAGTTTCAGCTACAAACCCCTCTTCCATAGTATTCAGTCTATTAGCTCTTAAAAATTGACTTTTAACTACACCTTTGTAAATATGGGTGGGGTGCATACTGGAATTATGTACATATCTGGTTGCTTGCAACTCTTTCCTATATATAGCTGTATGAATTCTACCATTGATGTTCATCAATTTGACATCTAACAAGGTAATTTTGTCTTCTGAGCAATACATTTCAAACCTAAAGAAGCTGGTGCTGTTTTGTAGATGTTCAACAAATAGCTCCAATGTCTCCCTAGTGCCTTTCCACAACAACACTATGTCATCTACAAAGCATTTGTAATAGATCAAGGCATTGTTATAATAATCATTTCTACTAGAATCAAAAATAGTGTATTCTTCCCATCTCGCCAACACTATATTAGCATAGCTGTTGGCTACCGGTGTGCCCATAGCTACTCCCGATATTTGATGATATACTTCATCCCCAAACATGAAAACATTTTGCAAAACTATCTCCAACAGAGAACATATCAATGAAATTCTGTTAGCTGCAAAAGTACTGTGGATAACTAAAAATTCTCTAACATATTCAATTCCTATATTATTAGGAATGACCGTAAATAAGGACTTAATATCCATAGTTACAAACAGTACATTTGTCATATTTACATCTAAAAATGTTCCCAGTGACTCCAAAAATTCACCAGTATCCCTTATGTAGGATTTACTATGTTTTAATAGAGGTTTAAGTTGCTGGTCTGAATACTTTGAAATTGCTGTAGTGGCCCATTGTTTTCCTGAGACTATAGGTCTCATTCGGGGGTGCAGCAAATTTTTATGAAGCTTAGGCAGCCAGTAGATGACAGGACAAATTGAATGTTCTATATAGAAATAATTATACTGTTCAGGAGTAATTGCTAATTGCATCAAATAATCATACAGTTCAGTTTTAATTCTATAAATCATCCTATTCAACTCAATAACACATAATCTTAAATGTTTCACCATCACATAAGAATTCATACATCAATTCTTGATACTGTTGTACATTAAATATAACTGTTTTCCCAACTTTATCGGCTGATTTCAGTACAATATCAGTCCTTTTAACTAAATTCATCAATACTTTTCTTTCACATGCACTTAAATTGTGAAAATTAGATGTTTTTCCCTTAAAAAAAATTCATATACATCATTTTCACAGTTTTAAAAAGGCTGTAACACTCGCTGTGCTATTAGGTAGAAGAGTATTGGCATTATTATTCCCAAACAACATTTTCAGATCTAAATTCCTGACAAACATTCTTAACTCTGTAATGCTGTCATTCAATAAGCCATTACTTGATGGAATAAAAGTTGAACCTTTATCTAACAATTTCAGTTCCATTTCAGATAATTCAAAGCTAGACAAATTAACAACAGTATGTCCTGCTAAGTCCTTCTGCTCCTTGTTATAGGGCCTACCTTCGGGCTCGCCCCCAAGTCTTTCTGTGCACACTCTGTGTTCCTCTGTGATGTTTTCCTTTGTCTGCTTCAATCCCTCTCCCTTGGTTGCACCTGTATTGGAAGTTGTAGGCTTATTTTTAAATTGGTTTCACCTAAAAAACGCTCGTTGTCTCAGCAGCATTAATGTTGCTGTTGTGAACCTCACCAGAAGGATTACCATCAACCAGCACTTCATTAACTTCATGAATTGTAAATTCACTTGCAAAGGGGTCCAAAGCTGTAATGGCTTCCTCTATATGCATAACAACTCCTTCCTGTGCATTAACCGGTGCCATATTACTCGTATTAGTGGAGCCCTCTTTCCTAATCTGGTGTGGCTGAACATTTGCATGATTTGCACTCGTACTCTATGAAATACAAGCATTCACAGTCCCCTCTTTCAGCCAAGAGAAGACATGGACGTTTTTAAAGTCAGAAATGTCTCTAATCAGCTTTAACTTCTTAGTAGAGACTAATTTACTCTCAAATTCTGCAAGCTTGTCCAACACATTTTGATACTGTTGTGTAAGTCTCTCAAACTCATTACAGGCAACAATTTCATTTTCAAGAGTGTCTATCTGAGTGCACAAATCATGCTCTATTTCTGTAAACAAATCATTCATAATCCTCATATATTCCATACTAGTATGCAAACTGAGTTCTTGCCATTTCTTTAAAAGAATGGGATATTTATTCACATAAGTCAGCATTTTATTTTTTCTCAACCCTCTCGGCACAATGTCCATCTCTAAGCAATCTTGTCAAAAACCCGAATGAACGACTTAGCGAATTTTATCCCAAGGGAAACAATAGATTGGCCATACAGAAAAAAAACACACTTTCAAACTCTACAACATGTAGGGCTTCGTCCCCCACACCCCCTATAACTAAATATACCAACTCCGAGATTGCACTACAGTGAGGAAAACGGCAAATCCCCAATGATGGCCAAGTGATTTTTTCCCCAGGGAAAAATTTCACTAACTTGGCTGTTCGAGTTTTTGATAAGTCAATATTTCCGTGTCAATGAAGATGTGTTCAGCAAACATGTCTTTCAACATGGTAATATAGACCCGCTTGGGCTAGGGACATACCTGCCTGGGACACATAATAAGCAAGCTCAGTCATGTCTGTCTTCATATAGTCCAGTGTGATATATCTCAAGTCATTCACTCCAACTTGGACTATGACAGTATTCTACCTTCACCCAAGATGATGCCTCACTACAAACAAAAAATGACTGACTTTAATAATTGGCTTAGCATCTGGTGTCATTCCAGGGGATACAGTATCTTTCAGCCTGGCACAATATGCTGCTTTTCCAGAGATGGTCTTCACCTGTCACCTCTTGGCTTGCGGTTACTGGCTATTGTATTTGTCTCCCCCATAGTGCCTTTTTTAGGCAATGCCATAAGAACAAAATTCCTGGTGTAAAAATATCTTCTAGAGACAAATTTAAGGTTATGCTATTTAATGCTAGGAGTCTAAATCAGAAACTGCACTCACTGGAAGCATTCTTTACTTTGGAAAACACAGATGTCTGTGCAGTATCAGAGACATGGTTCAAGGCCATTGAGAATACCCCAGCCATACAAGGCTACAATGCCTTCCACATGTTCAGACCACAAAATGAATGTGAATGAATCAAAGGGGAAGGTGTGTCCATCTTCTTGAAAGACAAATACACTTCAAGACTGGTTAAACAGTAAGACTTTCTAAATCTACTACAAGTCCAGATAATTGTAGGAAAGACCCCCCCTCCACATCATTGTTAACTATAAGTTCCCCACCATGAACTAGGTAAATCACACTGTCTACTTGGACCTACTTTAGTCACTCACAATACAGCCAAACAGCCAAGGCATGGGTGACTTTAACTATCCCTCCATCGACTGTGCAACATATACGAGCACTAACAAACTTGCCCTAAGTTTCCTGGACTTTGTTAACATAAATGCTGTGGAACGGATAGTTAGCACTCCCACAGGGTCTCAAATATCCTTGACCTAGTGCTCACGAATATGGGAGATCACTGCACCCCATGTGTGAGGCCCTCCCTGGTAAGGTCAGATCACAAATCTGTTATGTTCAAAGTAACCCCCCCCCCAGAGCAAAAAGGTTAAACATTTCTCCAAAGCAAACTATAGCCTCCTATGTGAAGGCATAAATAGTTACATACCCCTGCTCACCACCGACAGTGTCTACCATACTGAGGAGTACACCGATGCCTTGTATAACACTTATACAAGTGTATAAACTCAGCCAAACCTGAATGGATTAAATCAGGATCCTTGCGAAAAAACAAACCACCCTGGTGGGCATCCAGCATAAACAGGTTATACAATAAGAGAAAGAAACTGCTGACTAAGACCAAGAAGAAAAGTTCTCAGCAGAGGAAAGACACTCTCCACAGCTTAAGTAATCAAATTAGACATCTTGTTAAGTCCTGCAAGCTAACTACAAAACCAAATTAGCATCCTTAACTAAGGATAATCCAAAATCTTAAAGGGAAAGCTCAGATTTGTGCCAAACCAGTAGTGGTGGTACCACTCATATGGAACCTGTGAAAATTGCCAACCTGCTAGCAGACAGGTTTGGCAAAACTTCACTCCACTGTCCCCACCAACCATAGCCCAAAATGTATCTGTCACCGGTCCTCTACCTAGTATCTCCAATGAGCAGGTCATAACTGCCCTCTCCGAGGCCAAAAACACAGCTTCTATGGACCAGACAACATCCCAGGCTGCTTACTAACTGGTCTAA
The DNA here is from genome assembly GCF_019279795.1 of Protopterus annectens. NCBI lineage: Eukaryota > Metazoa > Chordata > Ceratodontiformes > Protopteridae > Protopterus > Protopterus annectens. Next base: position 1,719,060,121 of record NC_056732.1, on the reverse strand, counting down.
AACAAGAGCTGGTGTAAACATTAGGTACTTTTTTCAACCACAGTCTAAGAACTGGCTTTGTCTCACCCAAATGAAAAACTGCAACTGTGATCCCTTAGCACAAAGGGGGGTCCCTCAAATGACCCTTGGAATTAAAGACCCATAAGCCTGACCAGCCTTATCTGTAAGGCTCCATGATGATTCCTTCCATAGCCTATCAACAAGGGTATAGGAGACCTTCAAACTCTTGACCCAACCCATTTGATTTTATTAAAGCCCAACCCATTTGATTTTATTAAAGGCAGATCATGCTTGTTAAACCTGGTGGACTTCTTTGAAAATGTCACTGGGGGGTGTGGCCAAGGATGAATACAGGATAGCAGCAGATTTCTTCAGCTCCACCAACTTAACTGCACTGACAGGAAATAATTACTTTAAAAATCAACTAATGAAATAATTTTCTTTCTAAATACGTTTGGAATATCAGTTTCTTGAATAATATCTAAAAAAGAAAGAAAATTTCAATAATTTTCCTGTCAGAAATCATCTTGGAAATTTCTCTTTCATCACCTCTGTTCAAAATGAGTTCCAGTAAGGCAAACAGTCAGGATTCCAGCATCAAGAATGAGCTTCAGTCTCTGATATCTACTATTCAGCAACTAACAACCAAAATGGACAAACTGGATACTAAAATTGATAACTTCATAGAAAAAACTACAAAACAAATGGATTTGTTACATCAAGATTTGCAACAACAGAAGGCTCAGATTACAGGCATAGAAGAGACTGTTAATGATATGGAGAACAGAATCCAGGAAGAAGAAATTAACATTGAGTTTTTGCTGAAGCAGAACACACACAATCCAAACTTGATGACCTGGAAAACAGATCTAGACGCAATAATATTAGGATTTTTGGACTGCCAGAAAATATAGAAGGTAACAACATTACTTCCTTTTTAAATACTTGGCTTTCCAAAACTTTAGACTTGTCAGAAGCATTTTCTTTTGGTATTGAAAGAGCCCATAGGTCCTTATCTAATTTTAACTCTAACAAAAAGTATCCTAGATCAGTTATAGTAAGATTTTTATCATCTGATGACAAGGAGATGGTATTAAAATCTGCATGGGCTAAAGCACCTATTAAAATTAATGAGGCAACTGTGCGTTTTGACAATGACTATTCTTCCTTGGTAATAACTAAAAGAAAAGTTTTTTTGCCATTAATAAGAGAGCTTAAGAAAGCACATTTCAAAACTTACCTTTTATTTCCTGCCAAACTAAAAATCTTTTTACCTGATGGCCCTAGAATTTTTGAAGACTTGGACTCTGCTTTGCTGTATATTAAAAAAAATAAGATATTAGATAAAATAGAAGATATGGAATGGGCAAGTCCTTCGTTAAAGAGGATGGCAACAGGAACTTCTTGGAAGACTTCAGAGAAGCAAAAAAGACTAAAAAACAAATGACATGTTCTGTATATATATATATTTTTCTCTTCCTTCTCTCTTAATCTCTTCAAATACAGTTACTGCATCTCTAGAAAGCCACAAATATTTTAAAGATTTATTCAAAGTTATTTTTCTGTGTGCAAAGAAATGTTTTTGTTTCATAAATAGTCAAACTCTCTGAGGAACAAATAACATGCTATCAATCAACTTGTTTCTTTTTGTGATAAAGAGACCTAAGGTTAGTAATTTGATACATTTTCTTTCTCTTCTTGTTTTAAATAATGGCATTTTTTTTAAACTATGCATTTAGTGAGGGGTGGGGGAGGGCAAGGAGAGAAGTATGATGAAAAATATGGAAAAAGTGAAATAATAACTTATTAGTTCTTTAAAACTATATATGCTGTTTAAACACTGTTGCCAAATATTATACCATGACTATATTGCTTATACATGATTACAAATAATATGTCATGATATAATTGCAAATAATTAGAACTAAAATAGTTGTAAGTAATATGTTTCATGTTTAACTTTATTAATACAAACAGCAAGTAATATTTCTTTGTAGATACTCTCTGTAGCTTCCTTTTTTTCTTTCTTCTCTCTCTCTCTTTCTTTTTTTTCTCTACTCTCTTCCTTTTCTTTTTTTTCTCTCTCTCCCTTTCTCTCTTATAAATACAGTTATGTGCTTCTGATAATACTGATATATGTATATAATAAGATTTGTATGAGAAAATGAAATGGGGCATATAAAAATAAGTTGTATAATATGTTAAATAACTGTAGGCTTGGTTTCACTGTCATAGAGACTGTAATGACTTGTAAAATACTTTGCGAAGGTTTTGCACAGTTTAGCTTCATTTGTATTGCTAAATGAATGTCAGTCACTTGTATTTACTAAAATTCCCGCCAGAATGTTAAGGGAGACAATTTGGGATGTGGGTTACCTCGTGAATAGTGTCCTCGAGTTGTTTTAAAAGCTTCAACACTCAGAATACACGCAGAGAAGCTGAATGCAGTCATTTTGAACTTTGACCCCTGATTTCACACTGACACATCGCAGATTCAAGAAGAACACTGTTCCAGGAAGTAGAACTGCTGTAAATGCGACTTTGTGATGAAAAACAAACTTTATGACATCTAAATGTGAGTTATTCTTTATAACAACTTACTTATTTAAGATGTAATTTATAAAATATGAAAGTTATAATGATTTTAAATGATTCAGTATGCCATAGTAAGCAAGTGAGATATTTTAGAAGGCATAGAAGGTAAAACATATATACACAGGTTTTTGAAAGCTTACATGACTGCAACATATTATTGTATATAAATACTTATGATTTAAACATATATAATGTTATAAATCATTTGACTTATCTAATTGACAAGCACAAGTATCATTATGATTATATCTTAGAAGAAACTGTCATGTGACATATTTTAAAGCAGCAGTTCAGATATATAAAATACAGATGGCTTTCTTCACAATGATTTATGTATAACTAGGAATTAACATTACTGTGCAGTATGATTTGTAAACATATGTATGAGTATAAATATTTTATTTACTGGCAATAATAAGTATGAGAAGAAAGCTTTGGTGCAAGTAATTTAAAGTTTTTAAAACTGTTAACTGCATTTCTATGGCAGAAAGTAGGAATACTCTAATATATGTAATTTCTGAACCATAATAGCCTAAGTTATTGAATCCAAATGAATAATTATTCCAATGGACAACTTCCACGATAGTTACCAATAAAATAATAATAGAAGCCAAAGGAGAAGTGAACAGAATGTTCCAATATGAACGCTTTATTTAAAAAATCTGCGTTTTCGTCCAGTAATAGACTTCATCAGATAAAACAACCTTAGTAATCATTTCCTTTCCTTATATACACATTAAATTAATCTCTATCCAATCATAATTCACAATTAATTTTTAAAATGAACAAATCAAATTTCCCATATCTTAAAATCTCAATATGTTATGTTTAAAAACATACATTCCTTTTATTATAAACAAATCTGCTAAAAAATATATTTTATGTCTCTCTAAACTCTTTAAAAGCATATTAGGAATAGTGTTATTCAATAGTTTTATATATATGTTTATACAAATTAGATGCATTTGTTCAAATTTACTCCACAATATTAAAAGAAGCATGAGTGACTATTTGTTAGGGGTTGACGCCATCTACTGGTCATTTTCATTATAACTGTTTTTATGTGCTATGTTCTAGCTGCTTTGAGTTTTAATAGAGGTAGAACAGAGATGTATTCATTCAAGCCCGGAGTTCTATTAGCTTCTAAGGCTATCTGCCACCACAATTCTTTATACCCTATATTCTCCTCCCAAGGGCCCCCTCTAATATCTACTTTTACTTGGTCCAACACAAAAACTAAATTCATTTTCTTTGCATTCCTTAGTGTGCCTGTATAGTGCATTTGTTTCTTTGCGTTTTTTGATATCATACATATGTTCATAGATCCTCTTTTTTAGGGATCTTTCAGTTTTACCTACATAGTAGGAAGAACATTTTTTGCAAGTTGCTAAATACACCAAGCCTCTTGATTCACAATTAAAGTAACCCTTACTATACACCCATAATTCTCTACTATCCAGATAGAGTTTCTCCTGATTTATCACATATTCACATTGTTTGCATTTTACACATTTAAATGTCCCCACCTTACCTGAATTAGCTCTATCACCTATTCCCATTTTTCTACCATTCCCTGTTTCTAGTATACCTTTAATATTTAAGGGATTCTTAAACACTACTTTTGGATTTGATTCAGACAGTCCATCCAAATCAGTAAGATCCTTGAATCTCTCCCATTCCTTCTGAAACAGTTCTTTAACCTTTTTGTTCAGACTGTTATATTTCAAAACCAGTGACTGTTCGTAGTTTACCTTTTCTGCCCTGTTATTGTCATTAGAATAATTTTCTTTCTCACCTATAATGGGCTTAAATCTTCCACTCCTTGCCTTCGTTACTTCTATTCTGAAATCCCTAACAAATTTCTTAGGATACCCTCTGTCAATAAACATCCTTTCCAAATTGTCACATTCCTTGGTGAAGTCTTCTTCAGAACTTGTCATACTTGACCCTCTGATAAATTGACCCTTCACCAAGTTCCTTTTACAGTGAATTGGGTGTCCGCTGTCATAGTGAAGGAATGAATTGACATATGTATCCTTTCTATGTACCTTAGTCTCAAAAGAATTGGTAGTTTTCATGATTTCTAAATCTAGATAGGCAATACTATTACTAGATGTAGCGTATGTAAATTTAAGGAAGTTTGTTGTATTTCCTATATATTTAATGAATTCACTTAATTTTTCACAACCCCCAGTCCAAAAGATTATTATATCATCTAAAAACCTTTTGTACAGTTTACAATATTGTGAATAACTTGAAGGAAAAATATATTTGTCTTCCCAAATGGCGAGGACTAAGTTGGCAAAACTAGGTGCGCAGGCCGCTCCCATTGCCACTCCTTGAGTTTGTTGAAAAAACTCTCCATTATGGACTAAAAAGTTGTTTCTTAATATTAGGTCCATCAAGCCTGTGCACACTACTTTGTCCTCAAATGTCAAAATTTTATCACCATATACTTCATCCTCAAACATTCTGATTCCTTCTTCATATGGTATAGATCCAAATAGATCCACAACGTCAATGGTTACGAATAATATGTCCTTATCATATAACTCAGGGACTAAAGCTCTTAATAAGTCCCAAGAGTCTCTTAAAATTGCCCTTTTGTTTTTCCATATGTGTTTTGTTTTGACATCAACAAACCTAGCTAAGGTTGTAGTTTTAGACCCCTCTGCCGATACTATCGGCCTAAAAGGAGGGTCTTCACTATTCTTATGTATTTTCGGTATGCCGAAAATAACCGGTATTTTAGGTTTGTTGGTCTTTAAAAAGGAAAACATTTTTTCATCCATTACCTTTTCTGTGACCATATCTTGTAATGTCATATCAATCTTTTTGTATGCTAAATTGATCTCATTTCGAGAAACTACTTTATATTTGGTTTCATCCATAAGAATATCATTCATTTTGCCTTCATATTCGATAATATCCATAATAACCCCCCCCTGCCCTTATCGGGCTTCATAACTCTAATTTCTTCATTATTTTTCAGTTCTTCCAACATCCTTTTCTCTCTCTCACCCAAGTTGTTACCATATTTAATCCTTTTATCTATTTTTTTAATGCCATTTTCCATTACTTTTTCAAAATTCTTAAGTTGCGTATGTATGGGTGGGTTAAAAATAGATTTATTCTTTAATATTCTTTGTTCTTCTGTTGTGTGTATGTTTCTCCTATCTATACCATATTCTTCATTACTATATAGTAGTTCCAAATTCATCTTTCTGAGGAATATTTTTACATCCAATATTGTTTGTACACTTTCCCCTCTTCGTGTTGGGATAAATTTAAAACCTCTCTCCAGTAATGAAAAGTGTTCCTTCGTAAGCTCTATGTTACTGAAGTTGTATATGGTAAATGCATTAAAAGTATAATTGTATTCTACCACTATTAAAACTCAAAGCAGCTAGAACATAGCACATAAAAACAGTTATAATGAAAATGACCAGTAGATGGCGTCAACCCCTAACAAATAGTCACTCATGCTTCTTTTAATATTGTGGAGTAAATTTGAACAAATGCATCTAATTTGTATAAACATATATATAAAACTATTGAATAACACTATTCCTAATATGCTTTTAAAGAGTTTAGAGAGACATAAAATATATTTTTTAGCAGATTTGTTTATAATAAAAGGAATGTATGTTTTTAAACATAACATATTGAGATTTTAAGATATGGGAAATTTGATTTGTTCATTTTACAAATTAATTGTGAATTATGATTGGATAGAGATTAATTTAATGTGTATATAAGGAAAGGAAATGATTACTAAGGTTGTTTTATCTGATGAAGTCTATTACTGGACGAAAATGCAGATTTTTTAAATAAAGCGTTCATATTGGAACATTCTGTTCACTTCTCCTTTGGCTTCTATTATTATTTTATTGAATCCAAATGAACATAAGAACTTATTTTTACAAACGTTTAATAAAATAATATATAGATATGCCCCCCCCTTTTTTTTCTCTCTCTCTCTCTCTCTCTTCCTTTCTCTCTCTCTCTTTTCTCGGTTCCCATTATCAAGTTTATTAGAATGCTATTTTGATTATGAGTGTATTATACAAAATAGATATACATAGTAATATGAGCTGTTTCTAAATGTTCTTATTTGTTTATATGAAGCTGATTTATAAATTGTTTAGCTTTGTCTTACTAGATAATCTAATTAAATGAGGTTAACTTTAGTTAATAATAGTTAGTATTGAATTGATATGGTGGCAGCTGAGGTACTGCTGCTTAGGATAGGGGGATAACTTGAGTGGTATGTGCTACTCAAAGTTGGAGTTCTTAACTCCAGGCTGGGTGCAATGTTTAATCCTAATATTATTTTCACCTGTTTATTGTTGTTTGTATATAGTTCTGACATCCACAATACATTTTATAAACTCATTGTCACTACAAATAAAAGTGAAGCTTATAAAAAATCCCATAAGATTTTCAATAAATACAGCTATAATTAATGGTACACCTAAAGGAGGAGGTATAATATCATTTATTTTGTTAATTGTTATTCTGATTATATGTTTTATATGTTTATAAACGCTAAATGATTTATCTAAAAGGAATTTCTTTAAACATTAATGGACTGAATAACCCATGTAAAAGGGCAAGTTTAATGAGATACATTAATTTGCATAGGGCCAACTTAGTATTCCTTCAAGAAACACATCTCCTGAAAAAGGATATTGATAAATTAGCCACTAATAAATATACAGTCTTGGTTAGTTCAGAACACACTCAGAAAAAGAGGAGTGGCTATTTTATGGAATAAAAGTATGCCCATACCTAAAACTATTAAGTCTTATAAAGATGATAAAGGAATGTTTTGTATGGTTACAATACAGATTAATGGAAAGACATATACATTAATCAATGTATATTGGATACCAGGAATTGGCATTAATACAGTGAAACACCATCTCAATAAGATCATATAATTTTCTATAGGAGATATTATTTTAGCAGGTGACTTTAATTGTATCCTACATGAAAAAGATACTACTACTAAAGGAAAAAGGAAAATTACATCTAATGCAAAACATTTAAAGGATTTTGTTAATTTATATCATTTGAATGATATTAATAATCAGATAGATTCAAAATCATTACTATACACTTTTTTTCTAACAGATATAAAACTTATTCAAAAATAGATAGAGTCTTTATTTCTAACCAGATGGTAACAGACTTAATTAATTCTAAAATCATTTTGTGTCCTATATCAGATCATAATTCAATTGTCTTTGAGTTTATGATAAAAAGTACTTACATGTTCAGATCAAAAGGATAGCAGCATACTTAACTCAACTAAAAGACTATAAAGATTATATACTTTCAGAAGTGCAACATTTTTTAGACTTAAACAATACACCTGAAGTCTCCATTGTTTATGTTTGGGATGCTTTAAAATCATATTTATATGGACAAAGTATCAGATGGTATAATAATAAAAGGAAATCTTGGGACAAGGAATTACTAGATATTCAAAGCAAATTAGACTCATACAAACATAATAATAAAGAAAATATTATGGACAAAAAAGTAATTGAAGAAATAAATAAATTAAATGAGAAATACAAAGAAATTTTAACTCATAAGGTTAAAATAACATTAGAGAAATATAAGTTTGTGTCTTACTCAAAAAATCCCAAATACTTACATAGACTTAAAAATAAAACAAAAAGGTTGAATAAACAAAATCATATCAAAGAAATTTTCTCTCCAAGGAAAAAGAAGAATGTTTCTAGTTTACCAGAAATATTAGATGAATTTAGAAATCACTTTCACAAAATTAATCATAATAACATTAACATGGAGCCTAAAGATAAAATAAAGAAATTTATAACTACAAACATGAACAAAAAACTTAATAAACAACAGACTAAACTAATGGATAAAAATATTTCATATACAGAGGTTATTACACAAATAAACAAGCTTAAATCAAACAAAGCACCAGGTAATGATGGTATTATATCAGAGATCTATAAAATTCTTCCCAAAAGTACTTACTCATTAATACATAAGGTTTTTATTTTGGCCCAAAATGAGTTAACAACTCCCCCATCTTGGCAATACACATTTATTTCACCAATTTTAAAACCCAATAAAAACCCAACCAGATGCACTTCATATAGACCTATTTCATTACTTAATGTTGACTATAAAATGTTTATGAGTATTTTTGCTGATAGATTAAAGACAATCATCCCAGGCATTATAGATATAGTCCAGACAGGCTTTATTGTAAATAGAAATACTTTTGATAATATAAGGAGAACTTTAACGTTAATTGATTTTGCAAATAGGAAAAAGAAAGATTTAACACTTATTAGTCTCAATATAAGTTCAGCATTTGATTCAGTAAGTTGGGACTACTTGTTTATCTTACTGAAGTGCACAAACTTCTCAGATGCATTTGTAAATCTAATTGAACATCTATATAAAGGAGCATTGGCTTACATTAAGATAGGAACATATGTCTCACAAAAAATACCCATTTTAAAAGGTACAAAACAAGGGTGTCCATTCTCTCCACTATTATTTACTTTAATAATGGAGCCTTGGCCTAATTTGATCAGAAATAGTACTGATGTAGAAGGATTTGATATAGATGAAAATACAATATCTAAAATTCAACTTTTTGCAGATGATGTTCTAATTACATCAGCAGGATCTAAATCTTCTATGCAGTCCTTATTTGATAAAATGATGGATTTTAAAAATATCTCTGGTTTAATATTCAATGAAGAAAAAACTAAAATATTACCAATATACACACGAAAAAATGTCCTCATTAATGATTTTAACAAATATATACCCAACTCAGGTCAGATAACGTACTTAGGTATAATATTAACTAAAGTTATCAAATCTATTATACATAATAATTATAGTACCTGTCATCTTAATATACAAAATCTTTTCAATAGCTGGAACAATATGTTTTTTACCATGGAAGAGAGACTCACAATTATTAAAATGATAGTATTCCCTAAGATATTATACTTAATACAATCAATAATACTCCCACCTACAAAAATAATTATTAAGAAATTGAATTCACTAATGTTAAATTTCTTATGGGCACCTAATAGACCTAGGATTGCATTAAAGAAACATACTAATAGCTGGTCTCAAGGGGGCATTTCATTTCCAGACTTTAATTTATATACTATCTCTTCTATTATAAAAGTTATTACTTTGTTAATAGATCAGTCATATGTTGCAAGATGGAAAGATTACTGGGAACTAATTAGCATTCACTTCATGAAAATCTCTTTAATACATAAAAATATTATTGTAAATAACCCCATGTTATGGTTACTAAAAGAATTTTGTACTTCATCCATTACACCAAAATATATAGTTAGTTACCCATTAAACATTATTATCAGTTATCGTAATTTTATATTCATGCATCCTAAGTATAAGGAATGGAATTTTATTCTATTCCCTATAATGTATACACAAGGTATGCTTTTGTCAACCACCTCTGAAAGAACTCTTTTAGTCACAGAGAATGATCTAAAGTATTGGTATCAGTTGCTGTCTGATAATAAAGTAAAAATTTAGACTTCTTAAAGCAAGAATTTGATTTGAGAGAAACATGTTGGTTAGAAATTCAGACTTTTAGACATCTTATTAATAAAATTGATTTAATGTCTTTAACAGTTAAAGAATCTGTTCCAATACTGATTGATTACTTGATATTAAATTTACAACATAGAGTTTCTGATAAAGGTAAGCTCTCATACATACATAAAATTATCAGAGAAGAAACTCATTACAGTTCAGATACCTACTGGAATTATTTCATTTCCATTAATGGTGAATCACCAAAACAACAAGATAAACAATATATATTGGAATCTGCTTATAAAACTACTTCTTCCATTAATTGGAGACTTTTTACTTGGAAATTTTTACATAGATCCTTCTATACACCTTTAATGATGAATAAAATAAATAATAAAGACAACTTATGTAAAAGATGTAATGTAGAAATAAATGCTGATTGGACACATATGTTTTATGACTGTATAAAATTGAAGGAATATTGGAAGTTAATCAATCATTTTTGCAGGCCCTTTTCACAGATAATTTCATTGTTTCTAAATCACTTATATTATTTAACACACCTGTTCCTAAAAGTGTTAAAAAAGTTAAACTTCCATTATTATGGTCTATTCTAGCAGTGGCTAGAAAAATAATAACCAGAAATTGGATTTCAGATACCCCTCCTTCATTTAATGAATTTAAAAATGTTATGACTGAAGTGTGTCATATGGAATTGATGACAATAAAATCAAGAACTACTAGAAAAACATCTTATTATATTATATGGGATACTTTACAAAACCTGTTAAAAAAATCTTAGTTTCAATAGCATGACATTATAGTTTAATCAATTTATTTGATTTGTAGTGGATGTCTTTGTAAATACTTTGGTTATTTTATTGAATGTTATAACTATTTCTATTTTAATTGCTTGTATAAAATTGTTATGATATTTATTTTGTATGTTAAAAACAATAAACTTGTTTAAAAAAAAAAAAGAAAATGTCACCAAAACCTTGGATGAAGGCAGAACAGTGCATACTGCCAATCTCGACTTAGCCAAGGCCTTTGACACTATCCCCCACTCAGGCATCATTGATAAATTTACCCAGCTGGGGATAAATCCATATGTCATTAGATGGGTAGCCAACCGGCCCGCTGACAGAATGCATACAATCAAAGTAAGGGATTCCACATCTACCAGCAGACTTGTTACTAGTGGTGTTGCACAAGAATCTATGCTGGGTCCACTTCTGTTTGGAATCTATTTCTCAAAAGTTCAGGTGAAAATAGATGGCCTGTGGCTTACCAGGTTCGCTGATGACTGCAAACTGAGTGCAGTCATTGAAACCCGTAACAATGTCTCCATACTGCAAAAAGGGCTTACACAGATAAATGATTGGTGCCAAAGACACGGACTTAAACTTAACACAAAAAAAAGTATTATCATCCCCTTCAGTAAATATGAAGTCCCAGCAAATTACAGATATGTCTCCCAGAGGCTGCTACTCCTCTGGAACAAACTCGCAGTTCAAGTTAAACAGAGTTCCTCAATGACCCCATTTAAGCGTAACTAGGACAATTGGATGGGAAACTGTAAATTAACCTTGGGGTTTCACCTATGCCCCTTTTGGTTGGGGGCAGTTGGTGCTGATCTTAAATTTGAACGCTAATACAGGTTATTTCTCTCGTTCAAGGGTAAAACATGGCTAGGCTTGTAAAGGCCCTAGGGCCAATATGCTAGTAACCTCCTATGATCCTATGTTCCTATTACACAAAGGTGAAAATTCAACTGAAATAACTAATTAACACTCAATTGCCATAGTCTCCCCAATGTCCAAAATCCTTGAAAAGTGCATTCAACAACAGCTCCTCATTTATATTACCCAAAATTCCCTCTTTCCTCCACACAACATGGTTTCTGCCCCCACCATAGCACCTCCACTAACTAATCCCTCTCTCTTTGAAACAACATACAGCTTTACACCCCGCCAAGAACTTTCTGATGTTCATCGTGTTTCATTGTTGCAGTCCTAACAAATGGGTTATCCAGCTCCCGGTAGCCCTCAGTCGGCCAGAATACCAAAAGTAAGTAAAAATGACGTCGGTTGCCATCAGTTGTAAAGGACTTCAGGGCGCCTGATACAAAAGGAGGCAGCCGACATCACTTCCTCAGTCTTACTTGCTGCTGAGCCTGAACAAGTGCCAGTCGGCAGTTTACCTTTGTTGGTTTCCGACTACAAGAATTGAAGTCTATTACAGCTAAGTACCCCACTGGGGATCCACATTTTTCTTGCCATAACAAATGTCAGAAAAAGTTAATAATTGCCTTACCTGTGGAAAGCAGATTCCCCATAGAGATTTTCATTCCTATTGCATTATTTGTTTAGGCCTTGACCACGACGTTCCCAAGTGTGATCTCTGTGCCTCCTTTAATTCGCATACTATTCGTCGTTGGGCTAAGATTTTGGCTAGGCATTTTGGAGTTTGGCCTAAGTTCATTGGTGTGGCGTCCGCCGGTCTTCAGGCTTTGGATGTTACGGATAAGGACTGTGACAGGCCTCAGAAAGCTAAGTCCTCGGATGAGGTTAAGTCAGTCATCAGTCAGGTGGTAGCCAGTGAGAAGCCTTTGCAGTCCCTGCAGTCCACAGATGTACAACCACAGGCCTTGACTGAGTCTGAGTCCCTTAGGCCTTTGGCCTCTGTTTTGCCTTCCGACCTGTCACCGGTCACCTCTTCTGCTGGAGCCAGAGTCTCTAAGCTGACTCCGGTGTCCAAGGCCTCCATTTTGCATTCTGACAGCAAACGTCTTCCTTCAACCTCTGCTGCAACTTTGGCGGTTGCCAGGCCTCCTGAGTCCTTCAGGCTTGCAGGTAAATCTTCCATTCGTAAGCCTGTGGAAAGGCAGGCTCCAGCTTCTTCTCGTTCCCCTCCATCCTAAATGGTTAAAATGGCTAATGATTTGCTGACTCTTATTAGGGGGTTCTCAGCATCCTCCTTCTAAAAGAAGTAGGGATGTTTCTCCTGAGGTTTTGTCCTGCTCAGGTTCTGATTCTTCCAGCATTTCTGCTGATGAAGATGAATTTTTTCAGGCTTTTTCTTTTTTTGAGGATTCAGATGCAGAGGAGTCCACCTCTTCGGCCTCTCCTCCAGAGGATTTCTCTTTTGGTGATACTTTAAATACCTTCAGAGAACAGTTTGAATGAGAAAGTCAGGATATCCCCAATCCAAGAAACGGATTAGGGAGTTTCTGGATTTACCTCAGCATAAGCCTCTTGCTATTCCCCCTGTGATGGAAGTTGTTGATGTTTTTCTGGAAAATTCCTTGTCTCCAAATTTGGTTCCTCCTGCTCCCAGGAAACCTGACAGGTACTACAGAGTCCCTGATTCTCATCTGTTTCTTTTCAGGAATCCATTGGCGGATCCAGAGGTTATCCCTCAGGGCCCTAAAGGAGTTAAGGCCACTGTTACCCAGAATCCTGTTCCCTCTGACAGGGAGTCTAGGAACCTACATAGGTGGGGCAAGAAGGTTTATACCTCTGCCACCCTAGCTATTAGGGCTACCAGTTGTCTATTTCATATGCTGAAGTACCAGCAGCACACCTTGGAGGCTATTAAGTCTAGGATAGCAAGTGTACCTCTTTTGGCAGAGAGTAAAGACATGCAGAATTTACTGAATTCCACCGGTCTGGTCAATAAGCATTCTTTGCATTGTGGTTTTGACATCCTTGAGGCCTCCAGCAGGGCTACAGCTACTGGATCTGTTATTAGAAGGCATGCTTGGCTCAGAGAACAGCCTCTTCCAGAACCTTTCAAGGCTAAGCTTTTGGATGTACCTTTGCATAAAGGCAGTCTTTTTGGCAGCAAAGGAGAGGAGGTACTAAAGAAGATGGATGATAAGTCCAAGTCCATGCAAACTGTTAAGGATTTTCTGCAAGTTCAACCCCTTCGCTTTAACAGGAATTACCCTTCCAAGAGTTGGACCTTTTCTGATGCCAGCAGACAGAACCGTTCCAGGACTAGAGGTTACAAATCTTCTAGGGGGCAGTGGGCCACCCCTCAAAGGTCTAGGCATTGGCAGACTTCCACTTCTAAAGGGGGAAGCTCCAAGCCTGCATCTCAGTCAAAACACTCTCAATGACTTTTTACAACTTCTGCATGTTCTTGCTTGCCGGGAGAGTTCTTTAGGGGCAAGGTTGGCCCTTTGTGTAGATATCTGGACCACTAAGACAGATGACAAATGAGTGCACAGAACTGTGTCCCTAGGCCACAAATTTTCTTTCAGCACCTTTCCAGCTTCCAAGGGATTCCCGGACGTTCCACCAAAACCAAAGGGCAGAAGTAGAAAAACAAATTTTGTCTCTGTCTCATCTGGGAGCAATAGAATCACTTCCTGCTCAGCAGGTAGGCCAGGGCTTTTATTCCTGGCTTTTCCTAGTCCCAAAAAAAGAAGGCACCTGGTGTCCTATCCTGGAGCTTTCCATTCTGAACTCTTTTATAGTAATTCCAAAGTTCAAAATGCTCACTCTGCATCAGTTGCTACCACTGCTAGAAAAGGATTCCTGTCTGGTAACTTTGGATCTCAAAGAGGCTTATCTGCACATTCCTGTCAGGGAAATTTGCAGGTAGTACCTTTGTTTCAGAGTGGGCGAGCAACATTACCAATTCTCTGCGCTGCCCTTTGCCTTATCTACTGCTCCCAGAGTCTTCACAAAGTGCCTGGCCCCAGTCATTGCTTTTTGCAGGGAGAAAAAAAAATTCAGATTTACCCATACTTGGATGACTGTCTTCAATGTGGAAAAATCAAAAATGGTACCATCCAAGGAGATAACATTCCCGGGAGTGAGTCTGAACACAGCCACCCAGATGATATATCTCACCCAGGAGAAGCAGACAACTCTTTCAGTTTACTTCAAGGACTTGGCAAGCCTGTCCCAACTTCCTGCAAGGAAATACCTGCAAGCTCTGGGATTCATGGCCTCTTGTATTCTCATGATTTCATATGCAAGACTGCATATGAGGAAATTGCAATGGTACCTCAAGAACATTTGGTGTCAACACACAGAGGACCTGGATATGATGATTCCTCTGCTTCCATCTCTGCAGGCAGAGTTTCTATGGTGGGCAACAGCCTGTCTAAAAAACAAAGGCATGCCTTTTCAGACACATCTTGCCACTCATGTTCTGACTACAGACGTATCGGACTATGCCTGGGGAGCACACCTGGATGGCAGATGCATACATGGACGTTGGAACTGCACATAAATGTAAAAGAGTTGATTGCAATTCAGCAGGCCTTACTAGCTTTCAAGCATCTTCTTTCTCCAGGGACCCTGCTTGTCAGGACAGACAACACCATGGTCATGTGGTACATCAACAAGCAGGGAGGGACTCACTCTCATCCCCTGTGCAGGCAAAGCATGACTCTTTGGTCCATGGCAGCATCCCTCGACCTGCATCTCCTAGCTCAGTTTCTTCCAGGAAGGCTCAATGTTTTGGCAGACCAGTTGAACAGGCAAACCCTGGATCCTCATGAGTGGCAGCTGGACAGAGCAGTCTTTTACATTATTATTCAACATTGGGGCACTCCTCAGGTGGATCTTTTCTCCTCCCCAGACAACCATCTGCTACCTCTCTTTTGCACCAGACAGCAGCACAGCAGAGTCCGGAAAGTGGATGCTCTGTCCTTCCCTTGGACGTTGCTATCAGTGTACGCCTTACCTCCTCTTCCCAGAGTATTAGTGAAGATCAGGGATGAACGTTTAAGGACTATTCTCATAGCTCCGGACTGACCCTAACAGCATTGGTATACGCTGCTTCACAGTCTCTCCCATCTTCCTCCTTGGCATCTTCCTCTGAAGCCACATCTTTTGGTTCAGGAAAGGGGAAACATTCTACATCCTCATCTTCAGTCTCTCCATTTGGCAGCATGGCTCACCATATACTCTGTCAACAGTTACTTATGACACAAAAGATCTTATACCACCCAAACAATACCCCATCCTCTCTAATCTGATCTCTCCATATAAAAACCTGGCTACACTACGTTCTGCAAATAAACTACTTGTCTCCTTAACTAAATCAAACAACAAGGCTGGTGACTCTCTTTTCTCAAACACTATAGGAAAAAAATGGAATCAGCTCCCTCCTGAACTATCTACACTAGCATCTGCTTCTCTATTCAAAAACCAAACAAAAGAACATCTAAAAACTAAGTGGCTCTGTCCTTGTGCTAACCCAGACTGAAACCTGTATTTCACTCCTATTTCAACCCTAGCCCTCCCTCTTGCCCCTAAAACTTATTTCTCTCCTCTTGTTTTATTCTTAGTAATTTGATAGGATTTGGGAACTTTGTTCTTTTTGCAATTGCCCTGGTGCTGTCTAGTGCATGTGCTTGTTTATGTCTGGTCTAGCTTTTGCCTAAATATTTTTTAGTCACTGTTTGTTAGTCCATGTGCTTTTCTCATTTTACCTATGTTACTATGGTACTGTTGCTTTATTACTCTATTTTACGTATTTGCTTTTGTTATATTGTTATTCTTATGCTTGGAGCTTTTCTCCCCGGGCCTCTACTGAAAATGGACATGTATCCAGTTAGACTAGCCCGGTCAACAAATGTAAAATAAATAAAAATAAATAAAATGACTCCTTCCCTTTCTTCCTCCCTTTCCCAACAGGTGGTTGACGTGCTTAGGAGGCCAGGAGGCCTAGCACTAGGAAATCCTATGCTGGCAAATGGGAAAGGTTCTCTCAATGGATGCAGGCTAGAGGGGAGTCTGCTTCTCAAACTACCCTTCCTCTGATCCTGGAATACCTGGCTGATTTGCTTCAGGGTGGTCTTTCTTTTTCCTCTATCAAGATCCATGCTTCAGCCATTTCTGCTCATTGTTCTCTTGAACAGCTCATTTTCTCTCATACCCTGATGAAAACGTTTCTCAGAGGTGCTTGCAATTTAAAACCTCCCAGAAGAGCACCTACTCCAGCCTGGGATCTTAATTTTGTTCTGGAGAAACTCACTCTTCCTCCTTTTGAGCCAGCTGCCACTGCAGATTTAAAGTTTCTCTCTTGGAAGACCACCTTCCTCTTGGCTATAACTTCAGCAAGGAGGGTTTTGGAGCTGCAAGCTTTGATGGCCGTGGAGCCTTTTCTTATTTTCCATGCAGATAGAGTCTCTCTGAGGATTAATCCCTCCTTTATGCCTAAGGTGGTTTCCAGCCTGATTCTTAATCAGTCCATATACCTTCCTACCTTCTTTCCTAATCCTTGCAATAGAGGTGAAAGGATCCTACATTCTTTTGATGTGCACAGACAGCTCAGGTTTTACTTGGACAGGACTAAGGACCTTCGGAAATCAGCACAGTTATTGGACAGTTTTTCCCCTGGAGTCCAGGGCAAGGCTATTTCTAAGCAAATCATTTCTAAATGGATTGCACATTGCATTACCTTTTGTTATTGCTTTCATGGCAAAGCTCCGCCTCAAGGGGTTAGAACCCACTCTACTAGAGTGGCTTCCACTTCTGCAGCCTTTCTAAGGGGTGTCCCTACTAAAGACATTTTAGAAGCTGCCACATGGTCTTCTGTTCGCACTTTCACAAAGCATTGTAATTTGCCTATGTTTTCCAGAGCCAGGGCAGGGTTTGCCACTGCAGTGTTGCAGGGTATTATCTCCATCCCTTGATGCTGTTGGTACCTCTCCCCTTTTTTCTCTGGGCTTTGGTAATCAACCCATTTGTTAAGACTGCAACAGTGAAACATGACGAACATAGCACAGTTATGTACACTTACCATAAATGTAGATGTTCGAGTGTATTCACTGTTACAGTCCTGGTTTCCCTCCCTCCTTCCCCCTTTTTGTGGTCCTCTCCTGTTCTCTTTTCCTGAAGTACAGGCTTAATTTGTTATTTGTCAAATTGGTATTTGGTTTAAGCCTTATTTTCTGGGGGCTTCTGACTGTTATGGCAAGAAAGACTGAGGTAGTGACGTCAGCTGCCTCCTTTTGTATCGGACGCCCTGATGTCCTTTACAACCGATGGCAACCAATGTCATTTTTACTTACCTTTGGTATTCTGGCCGACTGAGGGCTACCGGGGGGCCGGATAACCCAATATCGCACTACAGTGGGGAAAAGGGAAAATTTCCTGATGTAGACCCACTACTTACCTTCCTTGTTTCTGAAAGTCGCTGATGAGAATGTTTGCTTAAGTGAACATTTACTCTTGTCTCGACGAATGGAGGTTCGCTGATGTGAATGTTCGATTATGTGAAGTAGAACCCCATTGAACTCTATATATTCAGTACAGTTGTACAATTTACCTCATTTGGAGGTATGTGTAACAAATTAAAAGAAAAGACATTGAAATTTAAATCATTATTAATGGACAACTGGTACTTTAATGAATGCATTAAACTTAAAGAGGTACCAAAGGGACTAAGGTATAGCAAGTTTCCAAACAATACTACTACTAGTTCTGATTTTTTTCATGAGATTGTGAATATTTTTAATGAATGTGGCATCACAGTAATGCGTGCAATTATTAAAAGTAATGATACAGCAATGTGCGATCTGCAGAAAGATAAAGAAATGTTAAACAGGAAAATTCAAGCTGGTTTACTGTTTACGATAAACAAACACAGGCAGAGGTATTTGTTGATTTTTAAAGACGCTGATAATGCCATGTACAAGAACCATAAGTGGAAATAAGGGAAATTAGAAAGGGATAAGAGGGAGTACGCAGAAGGGAAAGCTTACTGTGTTAGTCACAAACAATGGAGGCAAGGTGATAGGGTGAACTACCATTATGAAAGGAACTGGCATTATCGGTATGGAAATAATAGAAGAAACACTGAAGAGGAGTTCAAGGAATATAATGCAGATGCTCATGCCAGGAATAATGAAGGAAGGAATCACCCTTTAGAGAATTTCCCACCCAGGAGATCAGAGAGAATACGGAATTTACAGACACAACCCTCGTATGCACAAGTGATGGGGAGGCAAAGACCCCAGTATCAGAGGAGGTAGTGAATACAGTATACCCCAACACCAGCAGGGTGGGCATAGAGATCATGAGGCACGACCAGAATAATTCTGATATTGGAGTGGGGGTTAATCCAGCAGGTACTCCAGAACCTATGATGAATATACAACCACAAGCAGATACAGGGTTGAGTGGGTAGGGAAATAATGGTTGGGATGGTGGCCTAATGGTTAAGGTGTTTGCCTTACAAACACAAGGTGCAGGGTTCGAGTCTCACAAGGGATAATTGGCTAGGCTTAAAATGGCTAGCAAGGGCAGTTAGCTTAGTACTAATCTATGAACCTATGAACCTATGAGACTTATTATTAACAGTAATATATGCACTAAAGATAGTTTTAATATCTTCAATTATACTGATATACAAATTACTGATGAACACATTTCCCTTTTTAAGAAAGGTTTTACTTTCATTCCTAAAAGGAAAGGAGATATAGCTAACATTACAATTGATATAAAATTGTTTATCAAGAAATTAAACCTGGAACTTATTTGTGGAGAAACCAACTCAAACATGGGAGATATGGGCTTGAGAAGGAGAAGTACTTGGAGCACTCCAATACATAGTGATATAAATAATTTTGAAACATTGATTACTAGTGAAGTAAGAGATGCATTAAGAACCAAAAAAGGGTATGTTGGTAATTTAACAACAGAAGAAAGGAATGTATTGGAAAAGCTATTGAGTGATACATCTATAAGGGTTATGAAACCAGATAAGGGGGGAGGGGTGGTCATTATGGAGAATTGGATGTACTCAGGGAAGATGATGGACATATTAAATTGAGATGGATTATACAGCCAGGTATCAAGAAATGAACTATATACAGCTTTTAGGAGAATTGACATGATTCTGAAGGACAACTTTATATAGGGTAGTATCAGCAAGCAACTATTTGAATTTTTTCACATGTGTAAGCCATACATCCCAGGGATATCTGTTATCCCAACGATCCATAATAACCACCAAAACCCCCCTATGAGACCGGTGGTTACATCGGCCGATTCCAAAACACAACCATTGGCTATGTTTGCGGATCAGAAACTAAAAAAGTTTTGTAAGTTATACCCACATATACTAATTGACTTGTGAGATTTTTTTTGCAGAAAAGTGGGAAATTTGAATTCAACTCAGAGTTTATTTTCAATAACCATAGATATTAGGGATCTATTTTCAGTAATCCCACATGAAGTACGGTTAAGATGATTTGAAGAAATGGTGAGTGAATTTGTTTTTTTCACTGCCAATGACTTTAGACTGGTCCTAGAAAACATGGAACTGGTTCTGAAAAATAACTATCTATTCTGAGGGGGAGTACTACCATCAATTAGATGGGGTAGCCATGGGAAAATCATGTGCCACAATATTTGCTAATATCGTGATTCTATATTGGGAGAACAAATTTGTTTTTGAATCACAATATAAGGAGTTCATTAAATCTTATTACAGATTTTTGGATGACATTTTTGTGGTGTGGCAAGGACCCTGGGAAATGATCACCCATTTCATTGATTATATAAATAAGTCAACAGACTTTTTGGAGTTTACTCATGAAATTAATGAGGAACAAGTCCATTACTTGGATGTCAAGATTAAGAAAGACACATTAAACAGGAAATATGTATCACAGGTTTATAGGAAGGAATGTTTTTCCATTACATACCTTCATTATAATAGTAATCATCCTCTGCTGCAGAAGAGAAATATAGTAAGAAGGCAGATGATCAGAGCAGCATGAATGACATCCAGCAAGGAAGATCTTATTAATGAGCTAACCCTTATGAAAAAAATATTTTGTGACAGGGGGGTATCCAGATACACTGATACATAAGATTAGAGATGAGGTGTTAATGGGGTGGGGTTCATTGTTGAATAAAAACAGTTCCTCTGAACATCTGGACAATAACAGGGAGATCCATGATGAGAGAGATACGGTCCATGGGAGCACCACATATATGGTGTTAACATACAACAAGGATACCAGAGTGGTGCAGAAAATAATTAATAAATATTGGCAAATGTTTAGTACGATGCCAAATTGTTGTAAAGTATTCCAAAAACCTCTAAAATTTAGTTTCAGAAGGAATTTGAATCTCAAGGATGTTCTTGGGGGGGGGGATCCAGGAGAAGCAGTAATGAGATAGAAAATGGAGGGGACCTTTAAATGTGGTAGGTGTCCACAGTGTCATTTTATAGCTAACAATAGTGAATTGTGGATACCAGCGGTCCAATTAAGACTTCAATCACATGAGAGGTACAATTGTAGAACCAAGGGGGTGATATAGATGGCGTTCTGTTTGTTTTTTTGGGCATATTATATTGGGAAAACAGAACGCACACTTAAACAGAGAATGTATGAATACATGTACGATATAACCAGAAACAAATATACAAATGCCTTATAGCGACATGTATTAAGGTGTGAGGAAAGCTGATTTTAAGTTCTGGGTTATAGAAAAGGTAAAAAAACAAGAGAGGGATGGAGATTGGGAAACAAGATTAGAGTTCAGAGAATTGGTATGGCAATTGTGTTTGGAGGCTTGCACATACCTAGGGCTCAATGACCATGTTTCCCTAGTCCCAGCACTTAAAATAAAAGCTAATAGTATATAAACATACATAAAAAGTTACGACACATGGCATTATCAAAATAAAAACACACACAAATATATATATATATATATATATATATATATATATATATATATATATATATATATATATATATATATATATAGATATATATATATATATATATAAGTATAAATATATATATATATATATATATATATATATATAATTATATATACATATATACATATTTTCAGATTTTTGAAATATTGATCAAATTTGTTATTGATTTTAACATTGAATTTGGGGTTCATTATGGTGGATAAATATTTTGTTCATGAGAACTGATTTAAATGAACCAATGTATAATGGGGAGGGGATATATAAATTGAAAGGAAATGGTGGTTTTTGATTCTAATGAAGTTTCCTGTTATTGGATACAAAAGCACTCAATCTACTGGTGAATAAAGTGGTTTTAGACATCATGGCTTGTTCATTTGGACTTACTGAGATTGTCTTTATTGGGACCTGGTGTTTACTGGAGTGATTGTGTGGTTTTTAGTCTATTTTTGCTCCAGGAGTTCTGTTTTCAGGTTACAGTTATACAATTGTCTTAGTACAAAAGATGAGTTATCCTTTCCCAGGTTTTAATCCTGAAAATCAAATCTCCCAGTGGTACCAAGGAATTAGCATGGAAAGCTACCCATCCCCAAATATGGCACCATCTGTGATGATTTACCAGCAATAAAAGTAGATTTATAGTCAGACCTTAGCAGCTATGATATTGCTAAAAGCATGTTATCAAAGCCTTGCAATACCATAGAAATTTGCATCATTCTATATTCCACTCCTAAAGGGACTCTATTTATATACATGTAACAATGCAAGACTAAAGCCAGGAGAATTTCAGGTTCTATACTGAACAACTGTCCTCCACAAAGGTAAACCATCGATCAAAAATGCAAGATTCCTCCAGTGGATATTATCTAATAATAATTCTCAGTGCAGTCTATTCTAATTCAGTTTACATATAACTACACAAACCAAAACTGAGAACAGGCATTATACTAATATATACCACTATAAATTATGCTACCATTACCAAAGTCTACTTGAAAACTTCCACTATTGCAACTAGTATGGAAAAACAGACAGATCAAAAAGTAAGAGGAAGAAAAATTCAAAGACATGGATCTGTGTTTATTTCTATTAAGCTGAGTTAATTTCTTTATTTTTGCTTGCATTCTCACATAGGAAATCTTTTTTAGAGTGACAATAAGGAAGAGTTAAAGACAATAAAAAATCATAAACAACTACCAATGGAATACCGAAAAAATCTCTTAAACAATGATTTTTACAACACCGTAGATACATATTTAAAGATAATTTACATGCAACTTCTGCCATAAGACACAATATTCTGAGCTTTATTTATGAAATACAATACAGTACAATGGATTATTTCATGAAGTAGTAGTGGTCATTTAGCTATCTTTACTAAATATATATATATATATATATATATATATATATATAAAACAGCCCTGGTACCATTTTTATAACTGAACAATTATTATAGAATGACATTAAAAGAAAGAAGTCAATCAAGTTAGATAAAGTCAACTGATTTGATATTACATACAACTTGTAATGATACATACTCTAAACAGTATTAGACAAAAACTAAAGAATGACATTTTTAGCATAGAGTAAACTTAAACAGATGTGTTTTGACACAGCATAAGTAAACACTAAAGCATCATCAAAAATAGAAAAGAATAAAGCTTATCCCAATACCTTTCTATACTTGCTATCAAGAGATTTACTAACAAAGAAATTGGGTTAACATATCAGGCCAGATTCCAAAAGACACTGATCTCACTGTAGGTCTGCTCTGATTCCAAAAGACTTGCTCTCAGTGTAACTGACTTAATTTGGTGCAAGACCTATCTATAAACAGGCTTGCAGCAGGGGCCATATTCCAAAGGACCTGCTCTCGGTATAAGTAGTCATTTATACTGAGAACAAGTCTTTTGGAATGGAGCCCCTGCTCTACCCATATTATATAGAGCTCTTCTCATTAGCTTGTTTCACTGTGTGACAATTCACAGGGAAGAGTTAAAGTGCCTGCTTTCTTGTATAAACAATAAACCTACTCAGCAACACGAAATCCCAGACATTATTATCACATGACAGGATCAGTGGGCAACTACTCACATTTATTAACCAAGTGAGCCCATAACTCTTTTATATATCATAAAACAAAGAAGTAATATCAAATGCACTTTGTATTATAGTGCATAAGAACTTTCTCCCCATCTTTCATCCATTTAATAAAGCAGGAGCTACCTAAAATCTATACAACTATTCAGTGAATTCCAGTTGAGGGTGTTTGCCAAGAAGACATGACATTGCATATTGTACAGCAATGACATTTTCAGTGAGAGCTATTCCAACAAAATTCACTTGTTGGCAGCCACTTTGTGGGAACCTGAAAATTTATTTTTTTACAAGGAACAAGCCCTAGGCCCCCTTCTAGTGTTATACCTTCACATCCCCTAGACGTACATATACTTAATCTATTTCATACAGCTGTGTAGTAAAGGACAAACTCTAACAGTGATGGAAGGGAGTTTTCAGCAGGTTTACTTTGTATAACTGGCATGCTCTGAAAATGTTCTTGATTTAATGTCACATTCCCTTTGTGCCTTTCCTGACAGGGTTCTAACCACACTGCTATAGATGCATCCCTCTCTCCCTGTTTTAAATACCATAGTTATTTTACCAGTAAAGCAAACTCACAGCCAGTAACATCTTTACAATTTCCATTTCCTGCTCCTCCTTAATTCCTACCTCCACAATTGTGAGTTGAACACTGGTAAAATGGCATTATTTGATTTTATGGAAAAATTTCATCACCTACCATATTAAACAAACAACCAAAAAAGGAAGTGATTAAAATTACTCAAGTAAGTTTGCGCATGGCCTATACTTGATCAAACCAACATAGGTTAACATCCAAGTCTATATATGAATATACAAACTTCAAGAAACATTGCACACAACAAATTCAGAACTAGAAATTAAAACCAATCAATTATTCTGAAAAATAGGGTCTCATAGGCAATAGAAGTCAATAAGTCCAAAACCACTGAAGCACATCACAATTATTATGCTCTGATTTTTCTTCCATTTAACAAGGTTTACAAGCTTAGAAGTCAGTGTATTATTACTGCAACTTCTCAAACCTTTTCAAACTTATTGCAGAAATTAAGGCTCTCCAAAATGGGACTATTTCCCCAACTTATGTCCCTCATTTCAGAAGTTTTAATATAGGAAATGATTACTTGTCCAGATATTGTTTAGATTTTAAACATATAACATAGTGAAGGATTGTTTATAGTTTAAACAGAAATTACTTAACTATATGCAATATTTACATTCAGCCTGACAATAAAAGATTAAAATAATAGTAGATTAAATTAGATAATAAACTTAATACATTGTGTATAGATTATTAGGAAGAGTCTGATTCCAGTTGCAAGGTGTCAATCAAAGTCAGAACCTTCCTCCACAGATTCTTAACTAATGGCCTAGGATGGATTCAGCTATTGTTAGTATGGTCCAAAGTAAATACAGTTCTGTTATCTTCAAATAAGGATTCTTAGTTACATTTAATAAAATTAATGGTTTGGTCAAGACAAATGAATCCATACATATTGCTTGTAAAAAATTATTAATCTTATTCCAATATGTCTTAATAATAGTACAATCATAAAAAACATGGGACCAATCTGTGTTAGTTGAAATTTGACATCTCCAACATAATGCGTTACTAGATGAGTTGATTTTTGAGACTTTATCAGGAGTTAAAAAGGATCTATATAGATATTTCCAGTTAAATATTCTCCAATATTGTGAATAGGATGTTAATTTAACTGAAAGTAGTATATTTGGCTTATCTTCTGATGATAAGGTAGTCAATAACCCTTTAGTTATTTATTGTCAAAAAGATACTTTAGGAGCTGTCTTATAAGCAATTATCACTTTATATAAATATGACAATTCGTTCTTTGTATTAGTACATTTGCAAATAATTTCAAACAGCCAAATTATAAATTTTGGAATATTTTTGGAAAGATGAGTAGTTTACTATTCTACATAGATCCTTAGAGTATGTTAAAACACTCCATAATATTAACCAATTATGTGAAGATAACCCTTAAGTTGATAATATATATTGTGCTTCCAAACCCTGTAGATATTTTAAGCAATGAAACCAACATATGAATTTCTTATGCTCCCAGGAGTTAAAAATCTCTTTGTGGACCCTATCAGGGAAGTCCCTGTAATACTGAATGGAATTAAAAATGCAAACCAAAGCTTTGTGTCCATATTCGTATTAATGAATTTCCTAAAGACATCAAATATGATTAATTAGATTTAATTTGGTAGGTTTTGCTATATTATATTGTAAGTTTATGTTCAGTGAGTACCATATTCTATTATCTTTATCTGTGGTTACGAGATTTTTTCATAAAGCATTTTCATTCATTAGTATGATTGTATGTAACCATTTCCAATTAGAAGAATAGTTAGGGTTAACCCAATCAATCACAGTTTTAAGTGTAGTAGCCCTTATGTATGATTCAATATCTGGGAATTTTAACCCCCCTTGTTCCCATCGTCTAATATGATGAGAAAATGCAACTCTGTTTTTTTTTTGGATACCATAGGAATCTTAACAATATAGATGTGATTTCTGTAATAAATTGTTTTTTAGGTAATAATAGTAGAGCCTGAACTACATACATTACTTTTGGCAGTAGGATCATTTTTATCAATTGTAATCTATCTTCAAATGTTATAAATGTATTATTCCATTTATTCACCAATGTTTTAAGTGTATCTATGATATTGGTGTAATTGGTATTTAGTATTTGTGTCATATTCTCAAACAGGAGTATCCCTATATAGTCCAATGTTGAAACGTGTTTACCAGTAATGTGATTTCCAAATGTATGTACCTCCTCTTTTTTATTTAACATCAAGAATTTTGATTTTGATTTATTAAAGTAGAGACCTGAAATCTTTTGAAAGTTTTCTATTAATAAGACTACTTCATGTAATACTACTTTGGAGTTGGGCAAGGTAAGAAGCACATAATCTGCAAACAACATTATTTTAGAGGTATATTGGACGTATACATCTATGCCTTTTATCATTGGATTGCTGTGTATTAAGATGGCCAATATCTCTATAGCTAATGCAAATAAAATAGGTGACATTTGGCAACCTTGTTTAGTACCTCTAATAACCTAAATCGCTTCAGAAGTAAAAGGCCCTATTTTAATGAATGCTAAGTTATTTTCATACATCTTCTTTGTAAGTGTGATAAAAGAGAGAGGAAAATCAAATATATGTAAAACATTAACTAAATAGTCCCATTTTAAGGAATTAAAGGCCTTTTCTATGTCTAGACCAATTATCAAATCTTATTGGTTTTCTCTATTTAAATAATCAATTAGTGTTAGTATCCTTTTAATATTGTCTTGTGTATATCTATTAAATATAAAATAGTTTTATCTTTATTAATTATTTTGGACAATGGGATTTTCATTCTATTTACCAAAATTGACATGAAGATTTTAGAATAATTATTTAACAATAATATTCATCTGTAAGAATTACAATAATTAGGATCTTTACCTTCCTTTAAAATGGGAGTAATTAAAGAATATCACCATGAGGGGGGACTCTTTGCAAGTGTTTGTATTTCTAGAAAAGTTTTATGTAATAGAAAAGTTACAGAAGTGGGAAACAGTTTATATAATTATATGATTAAACCATCAATCCCTGGTGCCTTACAGGGTTTACTTTCTTTGATTTTATCTTTGGTTTCTTTTTGTGTGATTGTTTTTTGTAGTTCTATTTTTAACTCCTCAGAATTTTTTTTGATTCTAGGTATTATACTTTCTAGATTCAAATGGTTAGTTATATTTATTTCACGTTTATGATGTTCAGTATAATGATTTTGAAAAGCATCCAAAATGTCACATATGTCCGAGAATTTTTTCCCCTTCCCCCATGTAAGATGCTAACAATATTATTGGTTTTGGATTGCATTTTAACTTTCATAGGTAATGTAAGTGCTTTAGAGAAGTAGCAAAATAATTTATTTTTAATCTTTCCATGGCTAAATTAGCTTTGTGGGAGAGTATTTCATTATATATTTTTATTTACATCTTCTATTTTCTTTTTATTCTCTGTAGCATTTAAATTCTTATTGGATTTAAATATTAAGAGTTGATTCTGCAATTCCTGTAATTCTGATTCCCATTCTTTGAGTTTATTTTTGAACCAACTAATAGTTTTACCATATATATAAGCTTTTAATGAGTCCCAAACCATAAGTATGTTAATTTCTGGTTTGTAATTGGTATCTAGAAAAATATTGAAGTTCAGAAATTAGCCAAGGTTTAAATTATTTGATTTTTGTAATCTATGAAGGAATCCTGGAAGTAATTACTAGTGATTTAAATTTCATATAAATTTCCATTACAAGGGAGTTATGATCCAAGAATGGACACGGCAGCATTGAGAAATTAAAAATTCTTGAATATAGATCTTGAGATACATATAGTTTATCTATTCTAGTTTGGGTGTTATGTCTATAGTCTTAATGTGAAAAAATAATGAATTAGGTCATATAGCATTATAAGCATCTCTTAATTTGAACATCACAGTCAATTTTTTTTAAAGTTTAGCAGTAGATGATAGTCTAGGGGACTTTTTGTTTGTGGTTTCTTTGATGTTTATAATACAGTTGAGGTCACCTCCTACTATTAAATTGCCTTTAGAAATAGTTGTAACAAGATCTAAGTGTGTCTTTGCTAATCCTACCCCCATAGCAGGAAACTAGTATACATTCACTAAAGTCCACATTCTATTATTGAATTTTAATATAACAATAGTGATACATCCATCCCTGTCTACATGTTTATGAATAATTTCTGGGTTTAATATATTCTTTTTCCATAAAATTATTACTCCTCTAGTCTTTGACTTATAGGAAGACTGGGCTAGTGTTATGTAATTATTAGGATAACATGTAAATTTGTTATTGGTTTTAAAATGAGTTTCTTGTAGAAAAACTACTTGAGCTCTGTTTAGCTTCAGATGTCTTAAATTAGATCTCTTATTTGAATTATTTAAGCCATTAGTATTTAAAGACACCAATGTTAAGTCCATGTCAGAATTGTTTTAGAAAAGGACTATATTGTTGAATTGTTGAATTCCTAAATACATAAATCTCCTCCTGTAAAGTTAACTCTATATTAATTAAGAGATTTCTAATTATTTTAACAATGTTTTTTTCAAGGAGACTAATTGAAAAAGATTTAGGTCAGGCTTTTTAATACTAGAAGAAAAATTAAATAATAACATGTTAGTAAAGTTTAAACTTGTATAAAATTTAACCCACACTAAACATGGAATGAAAGACATTCCTAGTCTAACAGACAAAAATAAATCTGTTAGACTAACCATCCTAACTTCCTTTTCTATTCTTTCTGAGCCCATAAGACAATAAATATTAAAGGAGAATAATTAAAGATTAAATAACTTATAAAATTTACTATTCATTCACTCAGGCTTTAATTTTGCTTATATACTAATGACTATATCAGTATCAGTCCGGTGCCATTAGTGAAAAATGATGTTAAGGTAACTGACCATAGTATATATAAAAAAAAACACACACACAAATGAGTTCTTATTGTTGAAATTTAGTACGAAAGATGAAAGTGAGTATGTGTTTGATGCTAACCTTCCTTTTATACATGTTAATCATTTGACCTACACTCTTTTCAATTCTGACATCTAAAAGGTTATGCAATCAGATGAAAAAGTCATCAAACAAATAATCTAATTTGTTTCTTAAGAACTTTTAAAATTACATAGAATATTTAGGGGATCAGTAAATATCGGTTGTTGACTTTTTTTTTAAATAATAACTATAAACACAACTAATTTCTCAGAAGGAAGCCAAGTAGAAAACAAAGCAATCGCATACAGACATATGCAAACAATGTCCAAAGGATAATTTGCTGTCAAATGTTACTAAACCAACTTAGTATAACCTAATATTCCACTCTTATAAAAATTCCATTTAGTTAGATGGTTAATTATAGAATTGATTAACAATTCTATGCAATTTTTATCAGTTAGAGGTTGTAACAATGTTAGATGTAACTTTGCATGTAAGCCTTGGATGCTAATATCAGTACTCATTAATGTTTTCAAGAATATAGTATATGAGAGAATTAAATACAAACTTACTAAAACACATCTGCATGTTTACAGCTAGATTATTAAAACTTACATCAGCTAAAAGTAATAGCTTAGCTATTAAGCATGTTACTTGTTTTTGTTTGAATAGTACTACATATGTATATCATGAAGTTTTTGGATCATAGTTTATAAAAGCACTATATCTTATATGGACTTTAAATCTACATTTTTAAACACAAATAGTGCTTCTAAGTGGAATAATAATGTTTTTATAGAATTTGTTTAATGACCATAAAACATAGTGTTGTTTTGAGTTCAATTTACCAATTATCATTAACTTCCCCCTTAGAGGGAGTATAACAACCAATCCGTAAATATGCTTCATTCTTCCCATAGTTTTGCTGTAATCAGATCTTGATATAATATGAGAAGGTAGCAGACTAACACATGAGCTGACTTGAGCTCTGAAAAGCTTCACTACTTTAAGTTAGGAAAAGAATTGTTTTCCCGCCTGCCAAGTAGTCAGCTATAAACCTTTCTCTTTTTTCTCCTCCTCCAGACACTTCACTGTTAATTAACCCCTTTAGTTTACAAGTCCCACATCAACAAATCCCCTGTAATCAAACATCACATCTATTCATACACACAAATCCCCAGCTCAATCCATACATCATTAGGGACATAGAAATTATCGGGTATTCCAACAGGACAAACCAAACATTTATTAAGCAGCATATTTAGTGCATACCATAAGAAATCATTTCCTTCTTCCCATTTCATAGCAATAGAACGTCAGTCCGACTCAACCTCAGTAACTTCCCCTCAGTTTAAAACAAACATCTGCACCCAAATAAGCCAAGAGTCATATAATCAACATTTCAACAGCCCACCACCTATCACAAGTTCATCTTTAAAATGCATTAAAAGAAATTAAGTTTAATATGTCAGTAAATTCCTGAATAAATATTGCATTGACTTACAGCGGATTTTAGGCATTACAGACAACCCTACCTTAAATGTTCATGTCATATCAGACCACTTAGGCTTTGTCATTTAGTTATTTTTATTTATTTATTTATTGACATTTGTTAACTGAGTTGGTCCAGCTGGGCTTGTGGCCCATTTTCAGTGGAGACCCGAGGAGAAAAGTTAAAAAAAACCACAAACAGTATACAGAGAATCAAACATCTGAGTCAAAAATATGGTCAAAATCAGTTTTACAAGAATGTTAGACAAAGCAGAAATGCAAACACATGATATATACATATAAATATTTTACAGACTAAAAAATATATTTACATATTTACAAAAAGAGTTAAGCCCAACAGTATTGATTGTAGAGTTTAATAAGTATCCACAATATTGTATGTGGAGAGACTGAAAAGGTATATAGTAGGGTTGTGGGGAGCTTAAGTAGGGGCTTGACAAGGACATATTTTGAAGTTGAGTAGATAAAGTTTGAGTTTTTCTTTAAAGTGGGATGGGTGAATGATGGAACAAATGTTTCTTGGGAGTTTGTTCCAGGCTTGGGCGATGGAGTGTTTATATAGGAATTTTCCAGCTATTTTTTTTGGGTTGGTAGATTTGTAGTAGTTACTGATTAGAGGTACGGAGAGTCCATGGAGTTGTGTAGATAGAGATGAAGGAAGAGAGAGCAGGGCAGGATGAAGGTTTGTAAAGAATAAAGTGTAACAGTTGAAGTTGTGACAGCAGTAGAAGATGGGGGAATTCTAACCAGTGGAGAGTATTTAGGGCAAGGCAGTGATGTGTATTGTATGGAGAGTTTAAATTAAATCTAGCTATCTTGTGGTAAGTTTGTTGGAGTTTGTTTAAAATAGTAGTTTGGATGTTGGTGAGTACTGAGGCAGCATATAGAAGGGAGGGGAGGAGAAGAGTTTGTGCACGGGAGAGTCTGGCATTTGTAGTTAGACATTTTTTGTTGAGATACAGTAAACCAAGTTTCTGGTGAGTCTTTTTTTATACTTTGGAGCATGTGCAAGTTGAATTTGAGTTCATCATCTGTGATGACCCCAAGGAGTTTAGTGTGAGCTTCAGGTTAGATAACAGTGTTATTAGAGGGACTAATAGTA
Organism: Protopterus annectens; assembly: GCF_019279795.1. Taxonomy (NCBI): domain Eukaryota; kingdom Metazoa; phylum Chordata; order Ceratodontiformes; family Protopteridae; genus Protopterus; species Protopterus annectens. Next base: position 1,719,027,974 of record NC_056732.1, on the reverse strand, counting down.
AAGGTAGATTTGAGGTGAAAGAGAGATTGGAGGGAAATAATAAGAGTTTGGTCTTTTTAGGGTTGAGAATGAGTATATTCCTGGACAACCACTGTTCAGTGGGTAGGAAGGCCTGTTGAGTAAGAGTGTGGAGATTGGAGATATTGTCTGAGATGGAGATGAGAGTCGAGTTGTCTGCATATTGGATGAGGGAGGATTGCTTGCAAGAAGTATAGAGATCATTGGTAAAGACATTAAATAGGAGGGGACCCAGGATGGAAACTTGTGGTACCCCAGTTGGGACAGGTATGAATGGAGAAGTGGAATTGAGCCATTTAACAGATTGCTGCCTGCAGGATAAGTAACTGGAGAACCAGGCAAGGGAGGAAGAATATAGATTGAGATCTGCAATTTTAGATAGCAGTAGGGGATGGGAGACTGTATCAAAGGCTTTGGAAAGGTCAAGGAAGAGACATGATATGATATTTTTATTGTCTAGGGCCTTGGCAATGTTATGTGTAAAGGATAAGAGGGCAGTAGTTGCGCTGTGGTTGTGATGGAAACCATGCTGAATTAACAAACTAAACTCATTGCAAAGAATGAGTATACACAGATTTTCACTCTTCACTTTAACTGTTTGTATTTTTCCCTTCCTTTTCTCCTCCCACAGTAAGCTATGCCTGTAAGGCTTACTACCCAGTCAAGCAATCATGAACAGCTGCCCACAGCCATATTTAGAATGTATAGCTTACCACGACGATTTCAGTAAATCAAATGGTAAGCGAAAACAATTAATCAGAAATTGCACAGCCCACACAGGTTGAACTCCACACACAGCAGAGTCCACTCCAACAGCTGTGTAAAAAAGGACAACACGATTCCATATTGGTCAAAGAATAGGAGCCGTTCTGACTGCAGCTCAAAATCAGATACAATAACTAAACAAGAAAAGGAAAGAGAAGAAGAGAAAAAAAAAAGACCAGCAACCCACACAGTAAAGAACTTATAATGAGAACAAATATATTACCATGACATTTTCATTATACTTATTAACAAATACCACTTGTAAAGGCGGACCGTGTATAGTCAAGATGGAAATGACTACCCCATTTCCATTCCATTGAGCAAGCCTGCAGGGGTCCACATTTAAGACATATGCATACAAAGGGGCAATTATCTACCACACACATCTGAAATTGTACACAAGAGTCAAAGGGAGCCAGAACTATCAGTGCTTGTTAACCCCATTGAACTGTGAAGCATAAAACAACCCTCCATTCAAATTTACCATTAAACAAAGCTCATATATTATTACTGATGATAAATAAACAATCATTTCCTTTTCACTGTGTATACATTAAAAAACAATCAAATACATGGCATACCATATTTGAAATAATGAAAAACACACGTTTTAGATGTAAGTCAAGTTGCAGTAGACATTTTGAGAGATCTGTTAGGGACAGCAATTTTTGATTAAGTTTTTTGCTTTTTCTTTTTAAAAGCAGTCCAGGAGGGGATGCCCAATCCATATCTTCAGGTATAAAAATGATGTTTGACCTTCTCTCCCTGTTTTCTATGTCATACATGTTATTAAGTAGCCAAATATTTTGTCTGATGAGAAGTTCCTTCTGGTTTTCCTCTTCTTTAAGTCTTCCCTCTATTTCATTCAGAGAGGTTTTTATGTTTATAATTTTAGACTGATGTTGTTGAATAAGTTCTTTAAATGTTTCTGTTTGCTTTTGACAATTTTCCTTGAGAGTCTGTACATTTTCCTTGAAGGTATCCATTTTCTATGAGAGTTCTTGTAGTGTGATAGTTACCAGCTGTAGTTCTCTTTTTAGATCCAAGTCATAGTGAGAAATTTTCAGGTTACTCATCTCAGTACGTTAAAATAGTCTCCTTTGTAGTTTGACAGGAAAATGTATAGGTAGATCCATTAAATCTTCTAATTATCTACTTCTAACACTTGTCTACCAGTTCAGAGTAATTTTGTTAAAAAAAAAACTATTTTTTTCCTGTATTTTGTACTAGTTTATGGAGCTCTAAGAATATGCTGCTTTCAGTTAGCCATTCTGGGTCCGCTTCAAGAATGTAAATCTTGACACTATGCATATCTTTTGGCATTGTCTGCTCATAATTTATTATCACAAATCAATACTAGAGCTAGTAATATGTATATCATATAAAATAAGTTGACGACAATAATGTATATTAAACACTAACTCCAATACACATCACTATTTCATCATTATAGATATCATTGCCCCCTTTGGTGAGTTTTTTAAACTACCTAATGGGCCAACAGATGGATCTAGGACTGTTGAATGAAACTTCAACAGTCCGAATCCAACTTCACAGAACACACTTTAAAGAAAGTGCTTTTACCAAAAAAGCACTTTTGCTAAAGTGCATTAAAAAACAAAAAAAAAGAAAAAACAATAAAAAAGCATTTATGCAAGGGGGCAAGCCCCCCCTGCATGCCCCACACCCCCTACTTTAATAGTCTCACTTTGAGATCACACTACAGTGTGGAAAAGGAAAAATTTCCCTTATCCACACTGTAGTACGATCTCCGCAACAGTCACTCCCCCACAACTCCCTTTACCTGCAGGCATACTTCTGCGAAAGTGCTTCTTCGGTGAAAAGCACTTTCACGGAAGTATGCCCAGCCATTTAGGATTCGGTGAAATGGCCATTCGCGCATCAGTCCTAGACCCCAACAGATATTTTTTTTTTTCTCTTCTACACAAAATACCATAATGCATACACATTTTCTAATAGATTTAAGAACAAATTTGAGTATTAAAACAGTGTTTGAAAAATATTGTATCAAGTTATCTGGAAGCCTTAATATATACATTATTTATATGGAGCTTTTTATTAAGTGCTATACAAGATAATACCTGTAAGCTAGGTTTGTTTAACTATAGCCATGGATCTTTGTAGGAAATTTTATTCACCCATTAAAAAAACTTTTTCTAAAGCATTATTTTTGTTTTACTTCTTAGTCTACACATGTTTTATTGCTTTATTTTGTTCTGTGCTGTTATTTCCATATTATGTTGGAAAATCGAAGTACTATTTCTATACACAAAGGTATACTCATACCCATTAGAGAGTTTCTAAAAAAAAAGAAGCAGTGCCTAGTTGAACAAAAGTATCATATAAGAAAAAAATGCACAGATAAAAAACTAAAATATGCACAGTCCAGAATAAGGTAATTAATTCATTTATATGCTCATTTATTTATTTATTTATCTTTTTAACTAGGGCATCCATATTTAGAGTAGTGCTTGGAAGGAAGGACACAGGTACTTGTACAATATGCACAGGAACACATACAATTTCAAACAAAAAAATTAAGCATGATAGTTGTAGGGCAGCTGAAGATTGAGAAAATGAGTAACACATGGGAAAAGACTTAAGTTGTTCAGAGTAGGCATCTGAAGCTGGTTAATATATTTATAATATAAATACATTTATAAAAGCAACAACAAACACAGTATTAATGGAAAACAGTTTAATACATGGAACAGACTTTCACAAGCTAAAACCTGACATTCGTGACTGATAAAGCAAATTTAGTTAAGATACTATTTGCTGAGTAAGAGCAATTTTGGGGCTTTGGGGCAATGCATACTACATTAAGGATTTGGAACCATCACATCATGGTATGTAATGCAAAGAAAAATACTTTCTGTAAAGGATGGTTAGACAAAGGATGTACTACCAGTTGATTTAGATAATGTTACAATATTAGTTCCAGCATGAGAAAGTTGGTTTTACTACTCTCTTGAAAGCTTGCTTCCAAGAGATTGCCTTCAGTGTCTAAGAAAGTTCATTAGAGATATTTTCCAACATGCAAATATGACTGTGAGCCACTAAATGAATTCATTATTTTGAGAATGATAATTAGCATTCCAACAGGGGATCAGAGTTGGAGCTGAGTTTCTTAGCAGGTGGTAGAATTTGGTAGGTTTGAGCAATTTAATAAGTAGATACATTTGTGTTTGTTTGATAGATGACCTGCATGGAACATAGGCAGGAGAAAATAGCTCCCTGAGTAAAGTGTGACCTTTTTGTGTTTAACACTTATAGCTGTAATCGCTCAGCATTTGAAAATGAATAATTTCTATAAACACCAAAAACACAGGAAATGTGTGTGTAGAAAGCTCTCCCCATGTATCTCAATATGAGGGGCTATACCCCACAGTCATTTCTGCTTGCATATAACAACTGTAAGATTGCTATATCTTGGGGAGAAGAGAAAGCTTTGACATACCTATACCTTGGTATTTAAAAGGAAAACCAGAGCACCACACATTACTGACTGTACAAATTAGTGGTAATCACTAGTGTCGTGATAATCCTGTCTTCCATGGAAAATATTTCTATTCCAGCAAATTGACAGACATTGTAATGTTTTGGTAATTAGTAAATCATTTTGTGATACTTTCAGTGAGACCATAAGCACTTAAGATCACAGTAAGCTTTATACGATATTCTATCTGTAATGCTTTGTAGAAAACCAGCCAACAATTTTGCATTGGTCTGGTTATGATTTGGCCTTAATCTAGGTTTTGAGATAAAATTGTAATGCATTATGCCAATAAAGATATACACCAACCTTTTGGCTGAGGTATTAAAGTAAAAAAAATATGAACTGAAATGAATACATAGACCAAATATAAGAAAATTACATTTTAGAAATGGACACATGAGGTTTAGTAACAAACCAATTTGTCCAGGGACATCTTCAGATGGGGATTATGTAGAAATAGTAGAGGGAATTAAGAGGGCAGGGGAGGGAAGTAGGGTAGTGGGGGGATGAAAGGGTTAAATGGGAATGTAGGATGATTGGGAGGAAATGAGATAAGGGTAGGGAGGGGCTTAATGGGTTTTATGCAAGTGTAACTGGGTAAGGAATCACATTTTGACATGAACTTGCTATTCACCCTCCCTCCTTTTTTTGTGAAACAGTGGGGGATTGTGGTTATTTTGTAAGTTTGGGTAGAGTGGAGAAGAGGGGCAGGTTTGCCCTCTTCTGTTCCCCCCTCTGGTGTTGGATATTCATTTCAAAGAGTTGGGAAAGGAAAGTGACCATTTGGATGCCACTTGATAAGTAAACTAAGTGAACCGAGGTAAAGGACACTGCTTATTTGGTTGGATGTTTATTTCAATAAGTGGTAAAGGAAGTGAGTGATGGGATGTTGTTTCATAAGTAAAATAAGCAAGTGGAGGTAAAGACGCTGCATATTGGGTCAGGGTGAGCGAGGTTATGCTGCCCTAGTTAACAGTTATATGGATGTTTATGCTGTGATTAATAAATAATATTGGTTAATAAAGTTATGTTTATGAAAGTTTAATAAAGGTGGTCAAACGTCATTTGGTATAATGTGTGTTTATTGAAGGGGACCAGGACAAATAAATTATTTAATGTTAACTCAGTATTATAACATATGAAGTGGAATGGGAAGTAGATTCATTAGTTTTTACATGAGTTTCTTTATCTGCTGAAATTACCCTATAAGTTTAAAGATACACTGTGCAAAATAATGTTCACTACATTTTAACATCATGATCAACCCCCTTTCTTATACGTTTCTATATGGGGTCAGGGTGTTGTGTCAACTGTTGCCACATCTCTCTGTTCAATGCCACTCTCCTACCTTATTTGGTATTCATGCCTGTCACAGAATTTCTCTCACACAATCCATCCACCTCTTTGCTGGACACCCTCATTTCCTCTTGCCTTCTTCCTATATGTCACAAATCTTCTTCACCAGATTGCCTTCTGCTTTTCTGCACATGTGACCAAACCACCATCTTTTCTCTCTGATCTTTGTTTGCAGTTAGAGCTACTTTGGCTTTTGCTATTATCTCCTTATTTCTTCATCTGGCCCACAGTGTGCATCCTCCCACCCATCTCAGGCACTTCATCTCTGTCACCTCTAGCTTCCTGAACTACATTTTGCATTTAACCTAAATAAAGTGCATTGAGTAAACAGCCCTTTAGTGCTTTTCATTATTTCTGCAGAAGGACAACATTACAAGATTGCACAAGTCATTCTTCATGACTGTTCTTCTTTCACAGTGAAGTTAAATCTGCTAGCTGGAAAGCAGATGTTGGTTAAGTAGTTAAAATCTCTTTGTACTTGTTCTAATGCCCGTGGATCAAACTTCACCTTTGGCCACTGCCTGTGTGGCGATTAACATGTTCTCCATGTGTTTACATGGATTTCACTATGTACTTCACTTTTTTCTCACCTCAAAAAAGCATGCCAGTTGCTCTAAAACTGTCATTGTGCATTGCATTTAGATGTGTCTTTGTCATCCAGGTCATGGTTGAAAAGAGTCAGAGACAAACTAGTTCTCTTACCTGGTTAAAACTGAATAAATAAGAGTAAAATAAAATAAAAATAGATTACAAGTATGTGCCATTTAAATTAGCAAAATTTTACTTTATAAAGATTATCAGTGTATTAAAAAATAAAATGTGGAACTTTGCGCACAAGTTTTTCTACAAGGTCTTTAATACTAACTTCCAATAGGTAGACTAACTCCATGAAACCAGTATATTTGTATTATGTATGATATCCAGTTATGGGTCACACTGCTTACATACTATAAATTACACATTGCACATACTGTTTGAAAGTGGTGCGATTATATTCACAGTTGTAACTTTTGTTTTTTTCCTGTAACAATGCCTTGGCTAAAAATGCACCCATGTGTCCCAGTCATCTTAACTTAAAAAAAATAAAATAAATTGAATAATTAAAATGTTAAACTGTTTATATCATATTTCCAGATTAGTACAGGATCCATGTCAAATATCCTCAGTGATAAGACACAGTTCCCATCATTTTTGCGTACAATCCCTAATGGAAATATGGAGACCCTAGCAGTAGCCAAGTTAATAATGCATTTTGGATGGTCATGGATTGGAATTATTGCATCAGAAGATGATTATGGTCAGATGGGTAGCCAGAATCTGAAGAAAGAAATTTCTAAAGTTGGTGGATGCGTTGCTTTCTTGGAGACCATTTCAAAGGTTAATCTCCAGAAAAAAGTTTCAAGAATAGCTGAAAATGTAAATAAATTTTCAGTAAATGTAGTAGTGGTATATGTGTCTGTCTCTTTGTTAGTTCCTTTAATGGAAGCAATCTCTATCTATGATACAAGTAAGAAAACATACATAAGAACTACCAGACCATGCTCAGTGTTAAAGGAAATCTTCAGAAACAACATCTGGGAGATAATAAATGGTACACTATCAATTTCGTGGAATGAGAAGGAAATACCTGAATTTCTGACATTTCTTCACAATATTCACCCATCAAAATCACAGAGTGATATTTTTATTAAAAGCTTTTGGGAGAAAGCATTTGGTTGTATGTGGCCCCAAAACATTAGTCCTTCAACTACACTTACACCAAAAACAGGAAATTACATAATGTGTTCAGGAGATGAGGATATAAGGAAATTAGACCATTCCATATTCCATTTATCAAACTTGAAAAGTGCTTATAGGGCATACAATGCAGTATATAGCCTTGGATATGCCCTGCATAATATGATTATATGTCAGCCTGGAAATGGACCTCTTGTGAATAAATCATGTGCTGATATTCACCATTTTCTACCATGGCAGGTAATAAAAATCACAATATGATTATTTCATGCAAAAGCACCCTATTATATGGGATGCATTATAACAGAAAAATATATTTAAAATTTTCAACCAAACTTATGAATTTACCTGAAGCATAGTTTATTTTTTGCAATTTATTTGCATATTAATCTAGATCATATGCTCTGCACCCACTTAAACTACCGTCTCTGTTTTCCTTCCTTTTATTCATCCTGAGCTCACTCATAGCTATGAGTTACTACTACAGACATATGAGTTTTTGTTTTCTAGCCAGAGACAACCTTGATTGTAATCACTGTTAATTTCCTCTATGTTACTTGTTTGTAACTAAGTCTTTTTTTTATTATAAACATTATTGCAATTTGTCATATATTTTGTATATATTTGGAGCTCTTCTCCTCAGGCCTCTGCAGAAAAAGGGCTTTTTGCCCAGTCATACTAACCTGGTTAACAAATGTCAAATAAATAAATAAATAAAATGAACAGATGTTACAGTGAAACTGATTATTTGATTCTATTTAATATTGTAATACAAGGCTATATCATGCAATAAAATCCATGATACATGTGATGAAGGGAGATACTGCCAGCACGGCTGCCTTGAATTTTGTAAATAATTGTATGTCATTTGTGAATATCAACATGATTTATATAGAATTGTGACAAAGGAAGATATGGCCAGCACAGCTATCTGGAAGTTTGTAAATAGTTATATATGTCATTGGTGAATATTGAAATGATTTATAATAGGATGCTTGTGTTACAAATGTATTGGAACTGTATGTCATGTGTATATCCGACTGATCTGCACAGATGTTTGTGTTGAGAAGATATTTTGTAGAGTGCTTGTGCTTGAAAAGTATTCACAGTGTACCCTTCTGGTAGAGAACAGAAATGTACATGCACTATTGTAACTGTTTAATGTATATATATTTTAACAGTGGAAACTGGTATACAGGAGGTTAACTTCAGTCCAGTACAACTTTAGAAAAATAGCTGAAATTAAATTACTTTATGGCAGCAAGAGGCACAGGTCTGTGCTGAGAAGCTTTCATTATTGTCTTTGGAGTGGATTAATTACTGCAATTGTTTTATGACTTCCAGTATTTGTCAAAGATCTGGGGTTTATGTTTTTTTCACAGGTAGATGCTAAATAATGCCAGGTCTCAGCAGTGGGGGTTTCACCTGGGACAGAGTCAGATGACAAGAAATTATGTCATTCTGCAAGCTATCCCAGCAGTAATATTTGAGATATTAATTTGAGAGATCTGTTAGAGAGACACAACATTCTGTATTTTGTCTTTGTCCTGACAGCAACTAGAAGATCCAGTCACCACATTTGCCAGTTGGCTGAGATGTGCCAAGCCAAAGGACTGGTGGATGCCAACCTGACTAAAGCAGAAATGTTTGCAGCCTTAGTCACAGCTGCATCATAGATCAGCAACCAAAAGATAACCAGACTAGCCATGGGGATGTACAACTCTCAGAAAATGGACAGTTCAACTTTGCCTCAGAGGACTTAAAAATCCATCTGCAGTTAGAGAGACTTGAACTGGAGGCCAAATGTTTGGAACTAGAATCAGCAGAGACTGAGGCATTTGGAGGCTGAAGAAAAGAAGAAATAGATGGCATTAGAATCAGCAAAGAGACTGAGACATTTGGAGGCTGAAGAAAATAAGAGCAGAAGCAACATGAAAAGGAAATGTTGACTTTTCGCCAGGGTCATGGAGGTAATGGGGAAGGGTGTACCCAAAACCCAGAAGCAACAAAAGTTGGCAAATTTCTTCCACAATTTACAGAGGGTGATAATTTTGATAGATTTATTCATATGTTTGAAAGGATATGTAAATAGTATAATGTTGATCAAGGGCTCTGGGTACAATTCCTAACCCACTTACTTCATAGTAAAGCTGTAACTGATGTTTCTAAATTGTCTGATACTGATTGCTTAAATTATAATACAATAAAGAAATGTTTCTCAGAGTGTTTTAAGTTAACACATGAAGCTTATATAAAGAGCTTCATGAGCTTTGGTGCAAGGCAGATGAAATTGTGTGATTACGTTGTTGAGTTAAGCACTTATTTTTATAGATGGGTGAGTGGGTGTCAGGTCACCACATTTGAAGGGCTGGCAGACCTTTTGGTGAGGGAACAAGCTCTTAGCACTTTGCCTGAGGACATGAGAATCTGGATATCATATAGATAATGCAGCACAGCAGATGAGATGGGGAAAAAGAGAGACCTATACCTAGAAATCAAGCATCACTGCACAGGAAAGGGATACCTAGTGCTGCTCATGGGTCTAAGGGAACTCATGGTGGGCAGCCTAAACTGCCCCAACAGAGTCCACCAGTAGCAGGGAAAGCCACTAGTTCAGGTATATGGCCAGGATCAAAGGTTCAATGTTTTAAATGCAACCAGTGGGGCCATGTAGCATATTGATGTCCACAGAGGAAAGGTGGGGACAAAAGATGGGAGAACCAGTAAGTGGAATGATAGAATGCAAGCATTAAGTTGTCTGGAGACAACAAAGGTACCAAACTACCTCAAGAGGTTATATCATATCTTAGTAGATGGGAAACAGGCCACTGCTAAGAGAAACACAGCTTCTGACCAAACTATTGTGAACCTTACAATGGTTAAAGAGGAGGAATACTTGCTTGGGCAGTCCACTCCATTCAGAGCTTTAGGAGGGACCCCATTCCAAATACCTTTGGCTAGGGTTCACCTTGACTGGGAGGGTGGAAAATGAAGCAAACAAGTAGGTGTGTTTGAGGATATGTTTTACCAATGACAAGGTTATTATGTACGCTTCTTGAAATTGTATTAGAGAATAATGTTTTCATTTTTGAAAATAAATATTTTCCGCATAAGGTTGGCATAGCCATGGGCACTGCCTGTGCCAATACCTACACCAACCTGTCACTGGTTCAATGGGAGAAAATATTTGTGTTGCACAACAATGCCTTTTTAGACTATATTATGTGGTATGTACATTTTGTGGATGATATGTTTTTGCTTTCGCAAGGTACTCAGTCAAAACTGGAGGAGTTTGTGACTTACATGCATAGTAGCACCAGTTTTAGATTTACCTACAATTACTTCTCTGTAGAGAGAGATTTCTTAGATGTGAAGGTCAGTAAAAAAGAACTTAATACCTTATGTACTAGTGTATTTAGGAAACTGACTAGGAATAACACCTTTTTGCATAAAAATAGTATACACCCTAGGCACGTCACACGCAATGTGTTGAAAGGCCAGGTTTATAGAATAATGTGGTTACATAATGATGACTCTCAACTACATATAGCACTTGACTCTGTCAAGAATAATTTCTTATATAGAGCATATAATGAGAAAGAAATTGATGCCTGCATCACCAACGCTTGGCAAGAAAGGGAAAGGAGATGTAAGGCCTATTATAATAATTCAGAGGGACCCAATAGTCCACAAGCATTATCTTCTATGACTGATACTTTGAGGGTACCCCTACCTTATTCCAGTGACATTGATAATTACTGCAATATTATAAAAAAAGAACTGGAATATCTTACACACAGTAGAAGAACTGAAGGGCGTCCTAGATACCACACCACATTTTACCTTTAAAAACAACTCACTTAAGAAGCATTTATGTTATAGATCACAGTATCACAATGAAACTGTTTAATCCAGCCGGAAGGGCACTTTTGCCTCTAGGTCTTGTGCAGCATGTAAGCATATCCTTTCAGGTTCAATTTACACACTTCCCTATGTAAATCTTAAAATCGAGTTAGATTTCTATGCTGACTGCAAAACTACCAACATCTTTTATTTTAAAAGCTGTCAGGTCTGCCATGCCTTTTATATAGGCAAGACTAATAGGTCTTTGAAAGAGAGAATTTTGGAACATTACAGGGATATTAGAAATAAAACAGAGACCAATGCTTTAGCACAGCACATCATTCAGCATGGCCCCAGACACAATTTTAAGTTCTTAGTTCTGCAGGTATTCGATGTGGGAATTAGAGGGGTAATTTTGTAATCCGTACAGAAGTTGCAGAACAGAGACGGATTTTACTTTTTAATGCAGAGAAACCACCTGGTTTAAATGGAGTATTTACCCTCAAACCTTTTCTGAAAGCATGCCCACTCAAACATCAGTGTTCATTTGTGTAAAACATCATATATATGCACATAATATTTTATGCTTTTTTGTTTGTGTACTTTCTAGTATTTTACTTTTTTAAGGTTTTGCAATTTGAACTTGTGTGCATTTTTTCCTGTGACTATACCTTTTATTCTAAATGGCTTAAGTGATTTTGGGAATTCATTGGTTAGTCTCATTTTAAATTGAGTGCTGTTTCAGTTTTTAGTCTGATGAAGTGATGTAATCACAAAAGCACTTACTTTTAATGTTTGATCTTATTTTAAATAAACAATTTTCAGTACTTAGCTGTGTCAGTGTGGTATTTGTTATTATTATTTGATGTTTGAGGATATTTATTTATTTATTGAACATTTGTTGACCAGGAAAGTCTGACTTGGAATGAAGCCAATTTTTAGCAGAGGCCCAGGGAGAAATGCTCCAGATGCATGTCTTTGAATGAAGATATCCTTGTAGATTTCCTGATAGGGAATAATTTTGATAATGAAATACCTTGTCTGCCTGCAGTTAGGCTTAGAGACAAGCATGTGTGTCTGGTAGCCTGGGTGGGACCCAGACAGACTGCACACTTGAAGCCAGGACTGGTGAGGTGGCAACTTCAGGGAGGGAGCTACCCTGTAGCAGAGAGACTGAAGGTAAGCCACAGCTGCTTGTGGGTACTGATATTCCCTTGGGCAGAGTGACTGCAAGGGCAGAGGTGAGTAGTTGTACCCAGGCTGACAGTGAGGCACCTCTGTCAGAGGATACCAGACTTGCTATGGAAGGGGAGCTGGGAAAGGTTACAAAGAGAGAGGTGAGACAGGCTCAGCTGTCAGACCCCACATTACAAGGCTTGAAGGAGGTAGCCAGGGAGGCACCTGATTCTCAAGGAAAAGGGGACTTTGTATCCTGGGATAAAGGGCTACTGTATGGGGAATGGACCCCTGAGGGGAGGGATAAAGGATGAGAGAATACAGCAGTTGGTAGTGCTTAGAGCCTACTGTTTGGCACTTCTAGCCATAGCCCATGCCATTCCTTTTGCAGGTCATATGGGCATAAAGCATACCAAGAGATGCATTATGCAGAACTTTTATTGGCCTGGGATTGCCAAGGATGTAACAGGCTACTGCAGGACCTGTGAGTAGTGGCAAAAGGTAGGAAAGGCAGGAGACAAGGTCAAAGCTCATTTGGTGCCTTTGCCTGTGACTGAGTAGCCATTTCAGAGGGTAGCTATGGATATTGTGGGGCCTCTGAGTACCCTAAATTCCACAGGAAAGATATGCAAAATAACGCGGCTGGATGCTGCTTGCTATATAAAACAATTTATTTCATAAAACCAAACACAGTATTCAATGAGCGCTTTCGGGTTGTAACCCTTCATCAGATAAAGAACATTACATCACATTGCTACTTTTAAAAAGCAAGCTATCCAATCAAATCTAATAAAATACCCGCCTTTTATAGAAACAAAGATGAATGTAATGCATTATACAGGCATGTGAAAGAACATCCTACTCATGAATTCAAATTTAGGGTAATAGTTAATTTAAATTTGACCCATAGGGGGGTGACATCAGGTTGAATACAGAGCTGGCTGAAACAAAGTGGATCTTGGAATTGACAGCACACAGAGATCCAGGGTTAAACGATGTTGTCCCGCTTAAACCTACACTCTGTAAAAGGCGGGTATTTTATTAGATTTGATTGGATAGCTTGCTTTTTAAAAGTAGCAATGTGATGTAATGTTCTTTATCTGATGAAGGGTTACAACCCGAACGCGCTCATTGAATACTGTGTTTGGTTTTATTAAATAAATTGTTTTATATAGCAAGCAGCATCCAGCCGCGTTATTTTGCATATCTTTGGATTATTTTTACGTTTCGCTGGATTTGGCAGAGCAACGACCTTTTTGTTTTGCAGTTCCACAGGAAAGAAGTATATCCTACTGGTAGTAGAATATGCTACCAGATACCTTGAGGTGGTGGCCCTGTCCTCCTTTGAGGCAGAAAAGATGGCAAATGCTTTGTTAGAGATTTTCAGCAGGGTAGGTTTGCCAAAATTAGTACTGACTGGCAGAGGTGCTAATTTCATGTCAGACCTGCTGGCTTGTCTGTGAGAGTGCTGTGGGGTGAAGCACCTAAAGACAACCCTCTACCTCCCCCAGACAAATGGTCTGGTGGAGAGGTTAAACTCTACACTAAAGACCATGATACGGGCATTTGCAGACCAGTTTAAGAGGGAGTGGGACAAATATTTGCCCCGTCTGTTGTTTGCTTACAGAGAGGTGCCCCAGGAATCCACAGGTTTTTCACCTTTTGAGTTGCTGTATGGACATCGGGTGAGGGGACCTCTAGATTTGATTTGTGATGAGTGGGAGGGTGAGAGGGAATACTACAAGGAGTCTGTTGTGGCATATGTCCTAAACCTCAGGACAAGGCTCAGGGAACTCATGGGCTTGGCCCAAGAGAACCTGGTAGAAGCCCAACAGCAGAAAAAGGTCTGGCATGACAGGAATGCTCAAGCCAGAGAGTATGCTGTACAGCAGCAGGTTATGATTCTCATTCCTGTCAGACACAACAAGCTGCAGGCTGCTGCTTGTGAAGGACTCTTCAAAGTGGTAAGGAAGCTCAGTGATGTCAAGTATATGGTAGAACTGCTAGGCAGGAGGTAGGGGCATGGGCACAAATTGTACCATGTTAACATGATAAAGCCTTACCATGATAGAGAGGCCATGGTGGTAAGTATTTGCAGTAAGAGTCTAAGGGGGTTCTATGGTTACAGGGAGCCAACCAGCAAAGTGCCAAGCTACTAAGGTTGCAGGCATACGATATGACAGTGCAGCACTGCAGTGGGGTTAGCAATGCCAATGCAGATGGGCTCTCAAGACAGGATATGGGGTAGTGTATTCCCAGATAGGCTCATCCATTTCAAGAAATGTTTCTCAAGGGTTACTTTAAAAACTAAAAACTGTAAAAAGTGTTGAGGCACCGAAAAAGACTCAGAATCCAAAAACCAATGCCTTCGACCAAGAAATACTCCTCAAAACTGAATATTCCACAAATTTTATTGCCAAAGAAAAAACGACATTAACGCTATTTCCACTCAGTTGCGTTTTCGTCCAAACATGACTTCATCAGATAAAATCAAATATCACAGTGAATCAGTTATATACTTTTACCTAAGTTAATTAATTCAAATTCATCCAATAAAAACCTTCAGTTCCGTTTAAAATTGACAAAATAATTTCCATGTGGGGATTCATGAATATTAATTAGCTGCATATATATATAAAGTGCAACAGTGCTTAAATATTTTACTTATTCTAAAATTTTCTTTAAAACTATGAAATAAATATATGTAAATAAAATCTTTTCCATCTATTAAATGCTATAAAACTTCATAAAATTACTTATAAAATAACCTTTCATGTAGTGTAGATGTAAACATACATTTCATTTTAACAGCATTTCATCGTTTTAGTGTCTGGCTCCCTCTAGTGATCATTTGTTGTTATTGCATTAAATTTTGTTTGCTTTCAATTTTAACAATGACAGTATAGAATAGATAAAAAGTCATTTAAGCCAGGTTCCCTTCCTGCTTCCAGGCAAAGCTGCCACCATAACTCTTTGCTTTCAAGGATATCCTCCCAAGGGCCACCTCTACTGTCCAATTTAATTTGTTCTAACACTGTGAATTGAAATTTGTGTACACTACAAACCTTACTATGTTTGAAGAGTGCATTGGTTTCTTTCCCTCTGCTGATGTCATATGAATGCTCGTAAATCCTTTTCTTTAAACATCTTTCCGTCTTACCTACGTAAAAGGACTGACATTTTTCACATATCACTAAATATACCACTCTGCTGGAGTCACAATTGTAAAACCCTTTACTTATAATTTTCCTTTTTCTACTCTCAATGAAAACCTCACTTGTATTCATAATATAGGGGCATTGTTGACATCTTCCACATTTATAGGTTCCTTTCCTTTTGTTTGTTCCTATTGAGTTGTTAATTCCTATTCTTTCTATCATATTCTTTAAGTTTTGTGAATTTCTAAATATTATTTAGGGTTCTATCCTTCTTATTTTGTCTATATCAGTGAGTGACAAAAAAGTCTTCCATTCTCTTTCCAAAAGTTTCTTCAGGTTGAGATTCACCAAATTGTATTCCACTACTAGACTTTTTTGGTATCTTTCCACCATGTTAGTTTCCTCCTTGTTTCCTTCTTCCCTGTAATAGTTCAACCCTGTCCCTTTTATGGGTTTAAACCTACTACTTCTTCCTTCTTCTACCTCTTTTTTTATTTTCTCTACAAAATTTTTGGGATACTCCCTTTCCTCAAACCTTTTTTCTAATTTGTTACATTCATTTATGAAGTCAGCTTGACTACTGGTCATTCTAGAACCCCTTACAAACTGACCCTTAACTATGTTCTTTTTACAATGTAAGGGGTGACCACTGTCATAATGCAGGAAGGAATTTACATAAGTGTCTTTCCTATAAACCTTAGTTTCCAATTGACAATCTTTTTTATACACTTCTACGTCTACGTATCTTAAGATGTCATAGTTCATGGTATATGTGAATCTCAAGAACCTGGTAGTGTGATTGATATATTCAAAAAACTCATTGAAAGTCTCTTTTCCCCCAGTCCAAAAAATAACAATATCGTCTAGGAACCTCTGATATAATAACCAATGTTTCTTAAACACAGAATTGAGTATATATTTCTCCTCCCATATACTTAAAACGATGTTTGCGAAAGAGGGCACGCATGCTGCACCCATGGATACTCCTGTTTTTTGTTGGAAGAATTCACCCCCAAAAATTATAAAATTGTTTTTCAATATTGTCTCCATAAGTGCAACTGTGGTTATTTTTTCCTCTTGTGTCAATTTCCTATCAGCAAATACACTCTCTTTAAACATTTCCATTCCTTCTTCGTGTGGTATACTAGGAAATAAGTCTATTATATCTATAGTGATAAAGAGTAAGTCATTCCTATAGTACTCAGGTTTCAATTCCCTTATAAAGTCCCATGAATCTTTCAAAATCACATTACTATTTGCCCAAATATGCTTTGTTTTTGAATCTACGTATTTAGCAAGTGGTGTTGTTTTCGACCCTTCAGCAGATACTATAGGCCTTAATGGGGGATTTTCCAAGTTTTTGTGGATTTTTGGTATTCCAAAAATCGTTGCTATTTTAGGCTTTTTGACTTCCAAGTATCTAAAGGTCTTGTCATTAATAACTTTTTCAAGTATTAAATCTTGTATTAATAAGTCAATATGTTTGTAGGCTATATTAATCTCATTTTTGGATGTTACTTTATACTTATTTTCATCTCTTAAAATGTCATTCATTTTTCCTTCGTATATTATTTTGTCCATCACTACTATTCCCCCTCCCTTGTCTGGTTTCATTATTCTTATAGAGTGATTACTTTTCAAGTTTTTTAACACTTCTTTTTCTTCTATGCTTAAGTTGTTGTAATAGGTTCATAGGTTCATACTAGGCTATCTGCCCTAGGGCATTTATAAGCCTAGCCAGAGTGTGTGTGGCTTTCACCACCCCTTAGGATGAGAATACCATACCCATTAGTTTGCTGTGCCTCTGTCCAGCAGTGATACAGAGATGATTCCCGGGGTAAACCTACGATCTCCCATCCACTCGTCAAGATTTCTCTTGAACAGAGTCAGTGAGGGGCTCTGCCTCACATGGACTGGGATTCTGTTTCATAGTGTAGAGAGTCTCTGGGTGATGAATCTGTCCCTCCAGCATGTCCTATTTATATCCGTGTTGAGGTTTAAGTCTCTTGCTCTCGTGGCTCTGGTGGATTTGGATTTTTTGAGGTGGAGCATGTCCATTAATTCCGGGTTGGACATGGCTTGTATGTCAGGCACAGATCACCTCTGAGCAGACGGTATGCGACTGAATAGAGCTGGAGTTTCTTCAGTCGGGCATCATATGACATATGTTTGAGCCCCTTTATCCTTTTGGTGAGGAACTTTTGGGGTCTTTCCAACTGCTGTAGGTGTCGGGTAAGGTACATTCCAAATGGGGCGTTATACTCAATCATTGGTCTGATAAGTGAAGAGTACAGGGGTACAATGACCTCTCCTGATCTGGATGTGAATCCCTTCATGATCAGGTGGGCAATGTAGAAGGTCTTCCTAACCACTTTGGCAATGTGAGTGTCAAAAGAGAGGTTACTGTCAACTTGGGTCCCCAGGTCCCTGATAACTTCTTCCGTGTTTAATGGATTACCACCTATGTGGTAATTAGGGGTTACCTTGTTTTTCCCAAAGGGTATGACTATACATTTTTTGGCATTTAGCTTAAGGCCATGGCTCTGGCACCAGTTATCCATTTCTATGAGACCTCTCTGGAGGATGTCTGTGTCTGATGGAGTGTCAATTTCATTGTCTCCATAGGTGCAACTGTGGTTATTTTTTCCTCTTGTGTCAATTTTGAAATTTCAATGTCTTTTCTTAGTCGGAAGTACAATGAAATTGACACTCCATCAGACACAGACATCCTCCAGAGAGGTCTCATAGAAATGGATAACTGGTGCCAGAGCCATGGCCTTAAGCTAAATGCCAAAAAATGTATAGTCATACCCTTTGGGAAAAACAAGGTAACCCCTAATTACCACATAGGTGGTAATCCATTAAACAATATGTAACACCTTTTTTATTCTGAGACTTCCTTACTTCCCTTTCTATTACCATTTCAAAATTCCTAATCTGTGGTAATAGGGGTGGATTAAATGTAGATTTTCTGACAAGTTCTCCTTCAGTTTTATTACTTCTGTTGAAACCTGCTCTTGACGCTAAAATTTCTAAATTTAATTTTCTTGTGAATAATTTCACATCTAACAAAGTATTTGTAGTGTCTCCTCTACCTAGAGGTATGTATTTCAATCCCTTACGAAAAGTATGACATGGAGTTCCCCCCACTCAATAGGGAAGATAAGTGGCAGGACCTCCCTAGACTTGAGAAAGAAAATTTTCACATGGGGGGGGGGAGAAGGGGGAGAGGGAGACAGTTTTAAACTGTACCCCACCCCCACTAATACAAATTTACTAGGAGATACCATTATAGTAGACCATATTAGAAATACCTATCAGGACTTTACTATATATAATTTTAGTAATTTAATATTAACCAAGGGGCATTTCAACTTGTTCAGTAAGGGATTGAAATACATACCTCTAGGCAGAGGAGACACTACAAATACTTTGTTAGATGTGAAATTATTCACAAGAAAGTTAAATTTAGAAATTTTAGCGTCAAGAGCAGGTTTCAACAGAAGTAATAAAACTGAAGGAGAACTTGTCAGAAAATCTACATTTAATCCACCCCTATTACCACAGATTAGGAATTTTGAAATGGTAATAGAAAGGGAAGTAAGGAAGCCTCAGAACATATTACAACAACTTAAGCACAGAAGAAAAAGAAGTGTTAGAAAACTTGAAAAGTAATCACTCTATAAGAATAATGAAACCAGACAAGGGAGGGGGAATAGTAGTGATGGACAAAATAATATACGAAGGAAAAATGAATGACATTTTAAGAGATGAAAATAAGTATAAAGTAACATCCAAAAATGAGATTAATATAGCCTACAAACATATTGACTTATTAATGCAAGATTTAATACTTGAAAAAGTTATTAATGACAAGACCTTTAGATACTTGGAAGTGAAAAAGCCTAAAATAGCAACGATTTTTGGAATACCAAAAATCCACAAAAACTTGGAAAATCCCCCATTAAGGCCTATAGTATCTGCTGAAGGGTCGAAAACAACACCACTTGCTAAATACGTAGATTCAAAAACAAAACATATTTGGGCAAATAGTAATGTGATTTTGAAAGATTCATGGGACTTTATAAGGGAATTGAAACCTGAGTACTATAGGAATGACTTACTCTTTATCACTATAGATATAATAGACTTATTTCCTAGTATACCACATGAAGAAGGAATGGAAATGTTTGAAGAGAGTGTATTTGCTGATAGGAAATTGACACAAGAGGAAAAAATAACCACAGTTGCACTTATGGAGACAATATTGAAAAACAATTTTATAATTTTTGGGGGTGAATTCTTCCAACAAAAAACAGGAGTATCCATGGGTGCAGCATGCGCGCCCTCTTTCACAAACATCGTTTTAAGTATATGGGAGGAGAAATATATACTCAATTCTGTGTTTAAGAAACATTGGTTATTATATCGGAGGTTCCTAGACTATATTGCTATTTTTTGGACTGGGGGAAAAGAGACTTTCAATGAATTTTTTGAATATATCAATCACACTACCAGGTTCTTGAGATTCACATATACCATGAACTATGACATCTTAAGATACGTAGACGTAGAAGTGTATAAAAAAGATTGTCAATTGGAAACTAAGGTTTATAGGAAAGACACTTATGTAAATTCCTTCCTGCATTATGACAGTGGTCACCCCTTACATTGTAAAAAGAACATAGTTAAGGGTCAGTTTGTAAGGGGTTCTAGAATGACCAGTAGTCAAGCTGACTTCATAAATGAATGTAACAAATTAGAAAATATGTTTGAGGAAAGGGGTATCCCAAAAATTTTGTAGAGAAAATAAAAAAAGAGGTAGAAGAAGGAAGAAGTAATAGGTTTAAACCCATCAAAGGGACAGGGTTGAACTATTACAGGGAAGAAGGAAACAAGGAGGAAACTAACATGGTGGAAAGATACCAAAAAAAGTCTAGTAGTGGAATACAATTTGGTGAATCTCAACCTGAAGAAAATTTTGGAAAGAGAATGGAAGACTTTTTTGTCACTCACTGATATAGACGAAATAAGAAGGATAGAACCCAAAATAATATTTAGAAATTCACAAAACTTAAATAATATGATAGAAAGAATAGGAATTAACAACTCAATAGGAACAAACAACAGGAAAGGAACCTATAAATGTGGAAGATGTCAACAATGCCCCTATATTATGAATACAAGTGAGGTTTTCATTGAGAGTAGAAAAAGGAAAATTATAAGTAAAGGGTTTTACAATTGTGACTCCAGCAGAGTGGTATATTTAGTGATATGTGAAAAATGTCAGTCCTTTTACGTAGGTAAGACGGAAAGATGTTTAAAGAAAAGGATTTACGAGCATTCATATGACATCAGCAGAGGGAAAGAAACCAATGCACTCTTCAAACATAGTAAGGTTTGTAGTGGACACAAATTTCAATTCACAGTGTTAGAACAAATTAAATTGGACAGTAGAGGTGGCCCTTGGGAGGATATCCTTGAAAGCAAAGAGTTATGGTGGCAGGTTTGCCTGGAAGCAGGAAGGGAACCTGGCTTAAATGACTTTTTATCTATACTGTCATTGTTAAAATTGAAAGCAAACAAAATTTAATGTAATAACAACAAATGATCACTAGAGGGAGCCAGACACTAAAATGATGAAAAGCTGTTAAAATGAAATGTATGTTTACATCTACACTACATGAAAGGTTATTTTATAAGTAATTTTATGAAGTTTTATAGCATTTAATTGATGGAAAAGATTTTATTTACATATATTTATTTCATAGTTTTAAAGAAAATTTTAGAATAAGTAAAATATTTAAGCACTGTTGCACTTTATATATATATATGCAGCTAATTAATATTCATGAATCCCCACATGGAAATTATTTTGTCAATTTTAAACGGAACTGAAGGTTTTTATTGGATGAATTTGAATTAATTAACTTAGGTAAAAGTATATAACTGATTCACTGTGATATTTGATTTTATCTGATGAAATCCTGTTTGGACGAAAACGCAACTGAGTGGAAATAGCGTTAATGTCGTTTTTTCTTTGGCAATAAAATTTGTGGAATATTCAGTTTTGAGGAGTATTTCTTGGTCGAAGGCATTGGTTTTTGGATTCTGTTACTTTAAAAACTAGATTGTGTCTTTCAGCGGGGAAGAAGTGTGATGAAGGGAGATACTGCCAGTATAGCTATCTGGAAGTTTGTAAATAATTATATGGCATTTGTGAATATCAACATGATTTATATAAAAGTGTGACAAAGGGAGATAACTGCCAGTACAGCTATCTGGAATTTTGTAAATAATTATATGTCATTTGTGAATATCAAAAGGATTTATATAGGATGCTTGTATTATAAATGTATTTAAACTGTATGCCATGTGTATATCAGACTGCTCTGCACAGGTGTTTGTGTTGAGAAGTTATTTTGTAGAGTTCTTGTGCTTGAAATGTATCCACAATGTGCCCTGCTGGAAGAGAACAGAAATGTACATGCACTATTGTAACTGATTAAATGTATATATTTTAATAGTGGAAACTGGAATACAGGAGGTTAACTTCAGTCCAGCAGAACTTCAGAAAAATAGCTGAAATTAAATTACTTTATGGCAGCAAGAGAAACAGGTCTGTGCTGAAAAACTTTATTTATTCTCTTCAGAGTGAACTAATTACTGCAATTGTTTTATGACTTCCAGCATCTGCCAAAGATCTGAGGTTTCTGTATATTCACAGGTAGATGCTAAATATTGCCAGCTCCCAGCAGTGGGGATTTCACCTTGGATTGAGTCAGATGACAAGAAATGATGTCATTCTGCAAAGTATTCCAGCAGTAATATTTGCGGTATTAATTTGAGTTGCAGTCAGGAATATAGCAAAACTTAGTTTAAATATTTTCTGTATTTATGTGAGACTGTTCTGTAATGTTGTTTTAAATATTTTCTGTGGTTTTGAATTCTGATGACACTGTTAATATATATTTAGTATTGTCTTGTTCTTTTATTATTAAATATATTTAAACCTTTCATTGTGACTAATCTTTGTAGAGCTATTTCAGTTCTGAGAGTGCATGCATATTTATTTGTTGACACTGCATAGGCCTCTCCTAATAGCCTTGCTCTTGGTCAAACTACTATTTGTATTAATGGTAACATTACACAGTAAGATTGGACACCCTTTGTTAAGGGCCTTAAAGTAGCTGATAAGGAGGTGGTTGGTGGCAGTGATAATTACCTTGTAGTCTGAGTAAAAGGGGGCATAATTATTAAACCTGTGCCAGGCTTTCCCATGTGTGTGTGTGTGTGTGTGTATAAATCAAACCTCAAAGAGTGTGCATGTCAGGTAATTGTGCAGGGACACTAAGAACTGGTTGGACAGAGAGGGTGCTGGAGGTCTTAGCTTGGCCACTCAGCTGAGATCTCAACTCTATAGATGTACCAGTGGGGAGTCTTACTGGGTATCTGGAGAAAGCAGGAGAAACCAGCCCAAGACTGACTGTGGTCTCTGTGTGCTCTTAATGGGAAATTGTACGTGATGCAGAAAGTTGCATCTGGAAATGCTGCATGTATACCTTGTTATCCTCTCAGTGTATGTACCCCGCTGTTGCCAGTGGTGAGGATTGAGGTTCCTTGATTACTGGTCCAGTCTGGTGGTTTGTCACAGTACATATTAATAATGTTGTTTTACATGGCACTGCAATTCTTGTGGTCTATGCATAAATTCCCTAAATAATTTGCCTCTGTCCACATTAGCCATATGCACATCTAATATCCTACTTTTTGCTACTGTCTTCTTATGTTATTTCGGTGAAGCTACTTTTCTGTTATATGGTAGGAAACAGATTTACTCACTAGTCAGTACACTCCTGTTGACAACTAGCATTATCTGCCACTATTATATGACCTCTTTAACACCGGTTATGATGGAAATGACAAAAGATATCCCTGGAAAGTTTGACTCATTATAGAGCTTTTCCAGGAGAAAAACTATTTAGGACTTCATTTTCTAATCCCAGGTCTGTTTCCCTTTAGTCATATCTTACATCCTTAATCCAGCCTCACAGCTAGTTTACTTTGTTTTGGTGTTTGATCTGTTCCATCTCATGTGATTCTGCTTCACAGGGATTGTTGAATAGACAGTGCTCTCTGTTTTTTCATTTATCATGTATTATTTGTGCCCAGCTAAAGAAAACCCTAAGATTTATTTGGCTGAAAGTCTGAAAACTCAGATTGTATGATATTTGAGTTTATATGCTGGAGACAATGGATTTTTATGAGCCATTAAGTGTCATAAATTTGACATAAGGATGTAAAGTGGTCCATGATAAACAAGCCTATCTTTACTCTAGAATACGATTTGTGTGTGTTCCATATTTCCATAACAGTTCTATCCAATCTGGTAAGACTTTAAATGAAATGCATAAGAAAAATATTCTTAGCTAAGGTATTAAAATGACATTCGGCCAGATTCAGCAAGTTCTGCACGTTGTGCGTGAATAGTGCAAGAGCTGCTGCACACAATATGGCCACTGAGCAATCCAGGAATGAGCTCCCAAGACGTGCATGAGTGGGCCTACACTATTCTCGCATGGACACCACTCTTATATGCTAATTACCTCATTTGCTGGTGAAAACCATTCAAATGAGGTGAATTAGTGCTCCAGGAAGCAGGCAGGCATCTGTGCAGGAATAGTGTAACCTGCAGAAATGTATTCAGTTACTAACCGAATAGATTTCTGCAAATTACAAAATGGAGGCATGGCAGCTCTAAAGAAAGCATGTATTCAATGAAGTAGGCATGCCAATGGCCAAATATATGGCCATTGGCATGATAAATAGCTGCAAAATTATAAAAAAATAACTTTTATTTTTTTTTTGGCCGATTTCGGCCTTTTAAGCATAGGGCAGTGGTGTGCAAATGGAATCGGGCCGAAAATAAGAAAAAAAGTTGGAAATAAGCTTTTAAACCCAAATCAACATTTTGCCATAATAGTCAATGGCATTCATAAGACAACAATACCAGGGAATAGCGGTTGCTAAGGGGGAAGGCTCAATGTGAGTGCGGTAACTATGAATTAGCATACTGGTTTATGCAAATTAGGGGACTGATACTGAATCACAGATTTCCTCTCAGTCTTAGCTTGCACCCAACCATGTAGGTGCAGCAACACCATTGTACAAGTCTAAGAGGTGGATGATCTCATAAGGGGGAGTGTAATACATGCTGTAAGCTTATTGGAGCTGTGTGGCCCATGTTTGCCGTTAGCTAAACACATCTAAGGAATGGGGTGTGTCTGAGGCTGCCTAGCAGTGTTTACATTACCTAAATGGGTGTGCGCACCATGCACTGGGTTTTAAAAAAAAAACAGGAAATAGCATCTGTGTTCACATCTAAGCACTGGGTATGCATGGAGTACCTTGGGGCTTAAACGGGAAGGCAATAGGAAGGGAAAACAGCAGTAGGAAAGCAATCAAGCACTACTAGCATAGCTGGCAGGTGAAATGTATCAGAATCAGCCAATTACACATGGAACAGCCTAGCACACTACTATAAACTATGCAAACACCTTCCAGTCTGTTTTTCCCACAAATTCTACACCACCAGTGTACACAGATGGGGGAAATTTTACCTAACAAAACTAACAAAATGTTAGGGGCTGCTGTCGTTGTCATACATCAATATGTGCAAGAGGCTGAGGGTGGTGAGGATGTGAATGCTGATGAACAACCCACAGTAAGGAGGAAGAGAACTCTATACAGATCCAGGGTGACCTACCAGGGGCTACATGAGCTGGAGATAGTAGAGCGCTATAGGGTGGACATGGACATTCTACAGCAAATTGTTGAGCTGTGCCGGCCATGCCTCACACACAAAACTAACAGAGGGGAACCCATCCCAGTGGAAACCAAGGTATGTGTAGGGTTAAGAATACTAGCCACAGATACCTTCCAAAGGGCAACTGGGGATATCATGGGGATTTCACAGGCATCGGCATCCAGGGTACTCCACCAGTTCCTGGATGCCATGTCAGCACATGCCGGTGAGCACATATATTTCCTCAACACCCGTGAGGTGTTTTCCAGCAATATGCGTCTCTTCCTCCAAATAGCAGAATACCCAGAGGTAGTGGCTGCTATAGACTGCACGCACATACACATCAAAGCACCACCCAATGAGCGGGGTAGGGTTTACATAAACCGCAAGGGCTTCCCCTTCATCAACTGTCAGGTCATGTGCGATGTCCAGGGCATTATCCTGAATATGTGTGCTGGCAGTCCTGGAAGCTAACACGACTCCCACATCTGGCATATGACACAGCTGTACTAGTCATTTGCCAGTGGGGACATCTCATATGGCCACCTAGTGGGCGATGCTGGCTATGCACTGGAGCCATGGCTGATTACACCCCTCAGAAATGCACACACACCTGAACAAGAACTCCATAATGAGGCACATGCACAAACCAGAATCATAATAGAGCGTGTGTTTGGGATGCTCAAGTCACAGTTCCACTGCCTGGACATATCCGGTGGAGTCTTGCAGTACTGTCCAGCTACATGTATACATATGTTCATAGTATGTACCATGCTACACAATATGATCCTGTGGGAACAGCTGTAGCAGGTACAGCACGGGGCAATGCCACACAGCCCCTCACCATTGCAAAGGCCATCACAGGCACAGAGGGACTCAGAGGAGGAACTGCCTGAGTCTGCCCATGTAGGCAGAAGGAGGCATGCCCAGTATGCCCAGGCCTTGGCAAATAGACACTGACACGGTAGGGACCTAGGGAATGACACCTCTCTCTGACTCGCTCATACAGTAGAAGGGATGTCAAACATGACACTACCTGTGGTTTCCCATGTATAGGGAGTGTACAATGTGCATCCGACATAGTCAGCCTTCCAGCACCATCCTCAGTATTGGCACAGCCACAAGGAAAGTCACACTTCCTATCAGTTGCTGAATGGAGTAGTATGTTCTGATAGTTGTATCTATGGTATGGACGTGAGCATGCAAGGGAATCGGTTGACTGAATGGGATGGCAGCAGATAGTGGACACCTATATGGGCAGCATGAAATCCATAACAAATACTGCTGTCATCATACTAGTTAGTACTAGACAAGGTGACAAATCCCACTGCAGTACATGTGCTGGCCCAAATGTGTGTCCATAGGGCACACACATGCTTGTCAGTGCAACTCACATACCCACCACCAGCTTCAGCCAGCAGGACAGTTGTAGATGACCATAAAGAAAGGATGGGCTAAGGCCTCCAATTGATGGCAATGGTTACCCCCCCCCTCCAGATGTACACAGACAGACTACAACAAGTCTGACAGTTGTATGTCAGTTCTGAAGGGTAAGAAGTTTGAAACTGAAGTGTAGGTCAATAAAACCTAAGATCTGTACACTACTGATATGCCTCCAGTCTGCATGATAGGTCAGAATACAAAATGAAATGGAAGCCAGCAGAGTATCTGCAATACCAGCACAGTCATAGCAAATGTTTAAAGACGTCAGGTGTGCCCCCCCCGCAATCCCATGTAGAAATTCAGTAACATTTAAGTGTGAGGTGTAATAACAGTGGAGCGCAGATTATGTGAGCTGGCCCAATCTACAGGATAGATTGTTGCATGTGTACAATATGCAGGGGTCCATGTGTTAGGTTGTTATGTCTTCAATATTGTGTGGAAGTGGTCAGCATGTAGGCATGGAGGGCTGTGTCTCAGTGGTCTATGGGCAGTATGTGGATGACAGGGCCATGTTCTGACAACTGCAGTGCCAACCACAATGCTTCTCAGCAATACCCATGTCAGCAGTCATCCATTCTCACTTTCCAGATGTCAATATCTGTCACCTTCTGAAAGATGGGCATGCCATGAATGTGGGCCCATACATACCACAGTACACAGGTGGAAGTACCCTAGACAGAGTGCATAAAATGTAATTGTCAGCTGCGCACAACTTTGGAATTGTACATACAGGTTAGCAGCACATTAGTTGTCTGTGTAGTTTAGAATACTGGTGTAGTCTGGACAATCACTGGCAGACCACAAAGGGCACAGTTATAAAGTAATGAGAGACTGCTTATGTCCCTGCACAAGGCAGCATAAGGGGAATGTCCCAGGTATATCTGTGAGTCAGCTGCAAGAAGCTTCCATATCACACATGCACTCAGCTCACCCCACCATCAGCCACAGGTTTATCACAGGTCATATTCTTTCTGTTGGGAATGAGTACATTATGACCCTACTTCAGTATGGGAATACCCACAGAATGCAGCATGCCAAAGAGGTTTCCTATGCTGGTGTCCCTAGCTGTAAGCAGCACCCTGCATGCAGCTGGACCAATGGGCCAATATGTACAGGAACTATTGCCATTAACACCTTGCACACTTCCCCTGTCACCCCAGGGGAATCCACTGTCTCGCAGCCTGGGAATGTAGGAGTGACAGAATGCACTGGCCTGCTACAGATGGCAGTCCACTGTCAAAGGCCTGTGCCTCAACTGTAGTGCCAATGTATGGTATCTCATGGGGTCCCAAATAAACTAACACAGTCAACAGAACACAAATGCCAGGCCATATTGACAAATCCCAGTAGCATGCCCCCCATGTCCTACTGCATGAACTGGGGACCAATCCATACATACCGCTGGCAATAAGGGCCAACTATAGGGATATTTGTCAGATATCACTCGTATAATGTTTAGGACAAGGATTGAATAACAGATTGGGGGGGTGTAGATTCATGGACATCATGGAGTGTGTGAAGTCTGAAACTCTGATGTGTGTCCATACTACCCCTGTGTGCAAACCCAGTAATGGATGGCTATACACCTGCTCGTAAACCACAATGTGAAGGGGAACTGACCAGATATGTGAGCCCTGCCTCTGGGTAACCCAGGTGAATCTGTACAGCTTAGAGGTATGGCCACAGCAGGATATGGCCATTCTGTTAAGTAGATATATGTACAACAAGGGGATCCTCAGCCACCATACTACCAGGGTGCTGGACCATTTACACAGACCCATCAGCAAGTGTCTGTAGCTACCCCTCCAGAATGGCAAGAGTGTGCAAGAATGTCTTGGCTGCAGACCACAATACTGAACTCAGCTATAATTCATCTTGTATTTCCCAGTAAATAACTGTGAGCAAATAATTATATCTCTCAGTAGTCGATGACATAATACATCACAGTGTAAAACAGTACATATGTCTGATCATCTCTGCTAACACCAACCATATAACACAAGCAGCACAGACAGCAATAGTTACAGTATCCCCTTATCTTCCACCCATTGTGACTCCATACTGTCAACCTATCTACAGATATCCTGCAGAAATAGGTTGCTATCTGTAGATTGAGAACACCAAACCCTGGACTGGAGTACAACCCTACCTGGAATGGATTCACACTCAATACAGAATGCCATACTGGGCCTGCTCCTACACTTAGAGAAATGAAGCCCATGTCTGACAACACAGTGGACTGTACATGTCTGTCATTTGCAGATACCTGTGCACACACCAAATTGTAAACTGTTTGTGCTTCACACACACATTGGATAGGAATACTCACACATATCCAAGGCTAACACACTATAATATGTCAAACATACACACATAGAGATGTGGGGAAGAGAGAGACAGACAGTGACAGACACAATTCCATTATAAGGCCTGTCCCACCCACTACACATCCAATTGGCTGATATCACATGATGTGCTGATGTCAATTGCTGTAGACTTTCCATTTGGTAGCCCTTGGACCTATAGTGTCTGTGGTCCTTGTGATAACTGTGTAACGCAATAGTAAAAGCCAGTATTCATGTAGCATTTGTATACTCAGTCCTGTCAAATGTAAAGTTGTGGTGAGTGAGTGTGTGTGTTTCCAGAGGAATGATTTATTACCCATTCCACACACTGTACTTCCCATTGCCCATGTTAGCACTCCTGCTGATGTCAGTCACCTTGAAATAACCCTTTGGCCAAATCTCAGTCCTATAAGCTCTGTGGCACTTGTGATAAATGCGTAATACCATTGTGTACCAAACTAGTTAGATAGGAGTTCTAATCCTGGTCCTGGCAACTGTGAAAATGTGTGTGTTTGTGTTTGCGGGTCTTTGTTGACATTTGTCTTAGTGATCATTCACACTTATTGCACTTCCCTCACCCCTCCTTTAGCACTGCAGCTGATGTCACTCACCTTCAGAGATACCTTTGGACAGCTCTCTGCAGCGTAAAACTGCCATGGCACTTGCGATAACTGCAAAATACCATACTGTAGCAAACTAGTTAGATAGGAGTTCTAATCCTGGTCTTGGTAACTGTGGAAATGTATGTGTTTGTGTGTGCCATGGCAGTTATATGTTGGAGGGCTGTCCAAAAATATCTTTGAAGGTGAATGACATCAGCTGCAGTACTAAAGGAGAGAAGTGCAGTAAGTGTGAATGACCACAAAAGCAGGTGTCAACAAAGACACACACAACTGTGAAAATTTGTGTGTGACAGTGTGTGAGTCTTTGTTGACACCTGCTTTTGTGGTCATTCACACTTACTGCACTTCCCTCCTTTATCACTGCAGCTGCTGCCACTCACCTTCAAAAATACTTTTGGACAGCCCTCCAACATATAACTGCCATGGCACTTACGATAACTCTGTAATACCATAGTGTAGCAAACTGGTAAGGTAGAAGTTCTAATCCTGGTCCTGGTAACTGTGAAAATGTGTGTGTTTGTGTGAGAGTCTTTGTTGACACCTGTTTTTGTGGTCATTCAGACTTACTGCCCTTTCCTCCTTTAGTACTGCAGCCGATGACATTCACCTTCAAAGATACCTTTGGACAGCTCTCCAACATATAACTGCTGTGGTGCTTGTGATACCAGCATAATACCATAGTCTAGCAAACTAGCTAGGTAGAAGTTCTAATCCTGGTCCTGGCAACTGTGAAAATGTACGTGTGAGTCTTTGTTGACACCTGCTTTTGTGATCATTCACACTTACTGCACTTCCCTCCTTTAGCACTGCAGTTGACGTCACTGACCTTCAAAGATACCTTTGGACAGCTCTCCAACATATAACCGCCATGGTGCTTGTGATAACTGCATAGCACTATAGTTCCAATACATAGCTAGGTAGGGGGTTGAAACTCAGTACTGGCAAGTGTTTGTGTGTGCGTGTGTGTGGGTCATTAGTATCCTGTGGGGTGTTGGTGTGATTGTGTAAATAACAGGATCCACTGCATAGTGGGTTTTGCTAAATTTTCATATTGAGGACCCATATGTCTCAATGTCAAAGTACTAGGCCAACAATTGTTAAACACCATAGAGGTTGTTGTAGACAATACACAGCTATACATTTATATATAGTCAACCATTATAATACCCAGAGACCTCTCTCTCTACCCACAGATCATACACAAACATGCTTGGCTCTTTCTCTTTTCCTCTGTCCCCCCCCCCCCCCCCCGGTAGATGTGGAAAAATGCATCTGTTTTGCATAGGCAACAACTTGACTTTGGTAGGTAATGTTCATGATCAGCTAATGGCCTGTGCGTGAATTGAAATCCTCCACTTGCTAATTGCAAGTGGAACACATGTGGTATCATTCCTATAGCCAATTGCATGTAAACACACTCCTAAAAGTAAGCAATGCAAGTGGGTGTTGGCCCTTCTCCCTCACTGTGTGCAGGACTTCATGTGGGTGTATGACAAACAGCATCACAGAGGGTAGTTGGAAATACCTCTTACAACAGACACTGTGGAAACAGGCCAGCAAACTGGAGGGGGATGTTCCAGACATGGGGACAGAATGTAAGTATTGCTGTTCTACATTTGAAGTAATGTTGGTTTAACAGGGTTTGTGTGGATATGGATGTTCTGCATGATTTAATGTCTGGTATGACAGTGTTATGTGGTTGAGAAAACTCTCACCAGTAGGGCTGTCTGTAGACTGGCCAGAATTTGGAGCCTGAGATTTGGTGTGCTACTCACACATTTTCTGTCTCCATAAATGCAGTAACATACTCTGATGATTGTACTCAGGAAATGGTAACATCCATGTTTGTTACTGACTTCATAGTCAGCATGTGAGTGGCAAACATGATGATGACTTGTGTTCACACAGGCCATAGACTGTACTATTACTTAGGCTTACCATTATGTGACTGTGACTGTGTGGAGATTGGTTGTGGGTATGCACTTACACACTGCTATCTGTTACTTTATGCTGTTACACGCCTGTAGTGCCTGTTATATTTGCAATTACATGTGAATTCCCCCATAGGAAAATTAGGTTAATGTTGTGGCAGACTGCCTGTAGTGTAGACAGTGCTTAGTGACATGCCTAGCAGCTCAGTATATTTACCCTAGTGTGATGTTATGCGCAGATATTTGTCAGATGTACTGTTACCTGGCCACCATGTGTTGTATATTTCTGACAAAGCAGTGGGCTGGTGTGAAGACGTACGTCACTAACTAGTGTGAAGTATGTGGCTTGGGATCGCTGCTCCTCCAGTTAATATGTGTTAGGACAGACAGGAGGGTGTGAATGCATCACCCTTCTCAGTTTATCTAGTCCAGTATTCCTGATATATCCCCATTTTCATGGCTCTAAAAATCCCGTTTGTCAGGCTTGTTTCACATTTCTTGTACTAAGCCATTCTGTGTATATCTCCTGACTGACCAGATTATTTCAGACTGTCCATGTTTATTGCTCATATTGCTTCTGTATTCCACAGGATCATTACTGTGATTTGTCTAGTATTTCACTATGATGATTTTATGATATCTGTCAGTAACTGATTGTGTACATGTCTGTTTCAGAAGAGCCTTCCTTCACAACATGTATGTTGACACAACTCCTGTCACTGTAGCAACATTCTACATTTATAACTGCAATACATACATTACGTTCCCTTGCACTAACAGGCTGAGAGTTATGCTGTTGAGGTACGACTCCAATACATGTCATGAGCATATGTTATACACTCATACACACATATATATATATATATATATATATATATATATATATATATATATATATGTGTATATGCATATTTTTGTGTATATATATCTATATCTATATATATATATATATATATATATATGTGTATATATGTATGTATGTGTATATATATATATATATATATATATATATATATATATATATACATGTGTGTGTGTGTGTGTGTGTGTATAGGTTCATAGGTTTATACTAGGCTATCTGCCCCAAGGCATTTATAAGCCTAGCCTGAATTTTTGTGGCTTACGCCACCCCTTATATGAAAAAATACTGTACCCATTAGTTTGTTGTGCCTCTGTCCAGCAGTGACACAGAGGTGATTCCCGGGGTAAACCTACGATCTCCCATCCACAGGTCAAGATTTCTCTTGAACAGAGCCAGCGAGGTGCTCTGCCTCACATGGACCGGGATCTATTCCACAGCATAGGGAGTCTCTGAGTGATAAATCTATCCCTCCAGCACATCCTATTTATATCCGTGCTAAGGTTTAAGTCGCTTGCTCTAGTGGTTTTGGTGGATTTGGATTTTTTGAGGTGGAGCATGTCCATTAATTTCGGGTTGGACATGGCCTTGTATGTCAGGCACATGTCACCTCTGAGCAGACGGTATGCGACTGAATAGAGCTGGAGTTTCTTCAATCTGGCAGCATATGACAGATTTTGGAGTCCCTTTATCCTTTTGGTGAGAAACTTTTGGGGTCTCTCCAATTGCTGCAGATGTCGGGAGATACATCCCGAATGGGGCATTGTACTCGATCATTGGTCTGATAAGTGAAGAGTACAGGGGAACAATGACCTCACTAGATCTGGATGTGAATCCCTTCATGATCAGGTGGGCAATGTAGAAGGTCTTTCTAACCACTTTAGCAACGTGAGTGTCAAAAGAAAGGCCACTGTCAACCTGGGTCCCCAGGTCCCTGATAACCTCTTCTGTGCTTAGTGGATTGCCACCTATATGGTAGCTTGGGGTTACCTTGTTTTTCCCGAAGGGTATGACTATACATTTTTGGCGTTTAACTTCAGGCCATGGCTCTGGCACCAGCTATCTGTTTCCGTGAGTCCCTTCTGAAGGATATCCGTGTCCGATGCACTTTCCACTATGGTGCCCAG